>NC_138905.1:51475441-52675441 GCF_965231255.1 Vanellus vanellus
GATGGAGAACTACTGGGAGATTTGCAAATACAATTACTGGTATGAATAATTATATGCTAGCAAAAATCCAAGATGAACAATAATAAAAAAAAAAGAAAAAAACAGATGTAAATACTAACTTATTTTTTACAAAAAAAAAAAAAGTAGAATATCTGAATCAAACTTGGAAGCATTAACACTATGTTGCTGTTGGGAAAAAAAGATATTTTCCCCTTCTGGAAAAGATTTTGACTTCCCATTGAGAATAAAGAGCTTTAAGCCATTTTTTCAACTAGAGGTTAGTTTTTTCAGGGAAAAATCAATATTTTCAGCAGAAATATATTTTCTGTGGGTTTGTTATTTTTTTTTAAATCAAAATCCTATTTTCTATTAAAAACAGCTTTGACAAAAATAATACAGGCCAGTGAAGCATTTCTTTTTATAATGGCTTCTGGCATTCAAGGTCAGGCTCCACTACATTAAATACAAGAGCTCAAGATCAATTGTTCAGAAGCAGGAAACCAGTGACCAAAGAGCCAGTGTCCTCATTTTATAGGTCCTGAAGCCACATGGGATCTGTCAGGGCACACACAGATGTTGTAGTAGGGCAGAAAAGGTGAGCCCGAACCATTTTTCACCTTACAACTGGTGACTATGAAAGATTTTTCAAGTCTTACTTACTCTTCAACAAGAAAAAAGGCTTCTTCACCAACAACATGCCCAAGACACACAGTAGCAGAAAAAAGATCAAACAAATTTGCCTAAAAAATCACACATCGGGTCAACAGCCCGATGAGAACAGAGTATTTGTTTAACCAAGCCCAAAGCCCAAGCCACTGAGCCACAAGCCCTGTTTCAGGAGAGACACCATCATACCAAGGACTACAGGTTGGTGCCGCTTCTTCCTCTGAAGATGGAAATTACTCCTCAGGCAGCATGGAAGGGGTATGTTGAATCATAGAATGGTTTAGGTTGGAAAGGACCTTGAAGATCATCGAGTTCCAACCCCCTGACATAGGCAGGGACATGTCTCACTAGACCAGGTTGCCCAAGGCCACGTCCATCCTGGCCTTGAACACCTCCAGGGATGGGGCCTCAACAACCTCTCTGGGCAACCTGTTCCAGTGCCTTACCACCCTCAAAGTGAAAAACTTCTTCCTAATGTTTAATCTTCCTAGTCCTCTTCTAGTTTAAAGCCATTCCCCCTCGTCCCATCGCTACATGCCCGAGTAAAAAGTCCTTCCCCAGCTCTCCTGTAGGCCCCCTTTAGGTACTGGAACGCCGCAAGAAGATCTCCCCGGAGCCTTCTCTTCTCCAGGCTGAACAGCCCCAACTCTCTCAGCCTCTCCTCATAGGAGAGGTGCTCCAGCCCTCGGATCATCCTCATGGCTCTCCTCTGGACACACTCCAGCAGGTCCACGTCTTCTTATGTTGGGGACTCCAGAGCTGGATGCCGTACTCCAGGTGAGGTCTCACGAGAGTGGAGTAGAGGGGCAGAATCACCTCCTTTGACCTGCTGGCCACACTTCTTTTGATGCAGCCCAGGATATAGTTGGCCTTCTGGGCTGCGATCGCACATTGCTGGCTCATGTTGAGCTTCTCGTCAATCAGCACCCCCAGGTCCTTCTCCTCAGGGCTGCTCTCCAGCCATTCCCCGCCGAGCCTGTATTTGTGCTTGGGATTGCCCCATCCCAGATGTAGGACCTTGCACTTGGCCTTGTTGAACTGCACGAAGTTGGCTTGGGCCCACGTCTCCAGCCTGTCCAGGTCCCTGTGGATGGCATCCCTCCCCTCCAGCATGTCTACCTCACCAGAGAGCTTGGTATCATCATCAAACTTGCTGAGGGTGCACTTGACCCTATTGTCCATGTCACCAACAAAGACGTTGAACAGTACAGGCCCCAGTACCGAATGCTTGGCACTTTTTACAAACCATTGCTGAGGCTTCAGAAAATGGTGCACAGACCAGACATGTGTAACAGTTTCGAACTGAAAAAATATTAATATAGCTTTACATGGGTTAACAGTTCACAGTTATTTGCTGGTCTGAAACGTTTGGGATATTTGGCCTAGAAGTCCCACCACAAAGCAGTCAAGATGCTGCATCAGTTAGTTGGGCATTAAGGAGACCTCAGTCGTCATCAAACTACACAGAATCTAATATCAAATGACCTGGTCAGTCCAGGAAATACCCAAATTTCCTCAGTCTCAGCTGAATTACTTGGAAGAGGGGTGTTACTGTCCGGTGCGCTGGGCGGACACACCAGCCACATCCTCACTCAAACAGGACTCACTGCTTCTCTCAGAGGAAACAGGCGGCCATGCAGACCAAAACACAAACCATCAATGCCAATAACTAAATGTACCTCTGCTACATGGTAAAGCAGCAGACTGAAGAAATCCGTTTTTGCACTAATTGCTAACTACTGCAGGAAGGGCTGACAGGAAAAAATAGTCATACATGGCTTACTTACCAGGAACTTATACCAAGGTGAACCTGTTATTGTTTGGCCACTCAGTCCCGCACAGCCATATCCCAAACAATGAAAACAAAAAACCCTTCGGAAATTGCAGTTTTATCACTGGGCAGACTTGGAAACCATCTTTGTTAAAGGAGACAAAATTTCCCCCCTCTCCTCACAACGCAAAAGGTCAATCAACGCATCTCTCCCTTTTTTTCCCCATGTCTGTTGGCAGATTTTTTTCATATGTATTTTTAAAAGTTAAGATTTTATTGTCTTCTCACTAGGACAACATTCCAGCAGTGGGGAATATATAAAGGAAAAGATATTAACTGCCCTTTCTTGTCTTTTGTGCCAAAATCTGCTTTGTCCCCAGCTCAGAACATGAGGACAGGGGAATGTTGGTCCTGGAGCAGGCAGTCTGTCAAGAAGCGTGCAACCAGCCGCTCTGACCTACCATTGCCCTGAACGGGCGCCACGAACATGAGAAATGACTTTTAGTTCAATGAAGCCAACGTGCTTAAGAGATCTTAATCTTCCTCCATTTGTTTTCCCACTGCTTCAGTCTTAAGCTACGCACGCATTCTCTGAGATGGTGTAGACTCATAAAACATTACTCAGCTGACCTGCTTAATCAACAGTGTGACTCTAATATCTCACAAGCAACCTCAGGAGAAAAGAAAGTTCGGTTCTGTGGTGCTGGACTGTAAGGAGCATACTGGTTTACAGCAAATCCATTCCTGTATCTTGGCTGAAACAGTGGCCAACAGCAGATGCCTCAGGAAGGATCTCACGATCAGAATAATCAAGTAATGCTGCTCCCCAAAATACTTTCCAGCTGCTGGAGCTCTGCAGCCCAAGGGCTTTCTGGGCCAGCCGTGTTACTTTTGCACTCCAGAGCCTTTGAAGTATTCTTCCTGAATTTGTCCTCTTGTTTTTTGAACCCATGGAAACTCATGCCCCCCACGATGCCCAATGGCACGGAGTTGCACAGCTAAACAAGGAGAACACTTTTCTGCTCTGAACCTGGGGCCTGCCAGTTTCACTGGAGGTCCCCAGTTCTCCTCCTAACAGAGACAGCAAACAATCAGTCACTCCCTAATTCTTCCTCCCCGTGCCATTAACACCTCGCTCTCCTCTCTGTTGACCAACAGAGGTGGCAGATAAAAAAACGACCAGTAAGAAAGACTGAAAAGGCTGAAAGCACATCAGCCATTTCAATCTCTTTTTCCCACAGCAGAAGCAGTGACAGGAAAGATGAATTCTTTAGCAATGAGGAGTGCTTGAGGTAAAGGCAGGAAATCCTCTTATCTTTACTCTTTCACAACCATCGCTGATGTCCCACCAAAATCCTCACTCGCACATCATGTAATCTTTTAGGCACGTAAACACGCCCAGGCACCTAAATTCACTAAAAAACCACTAAAACTCACTTAACCCCCCCCCAGTCGCAGCCTTCCCAAGCCCTAGCAGAAACCTCCAACTGCCTGTCTGTCCTATTTCTCCCAAAGGCCAGAGACCCCTATTCAAGCCCCCACTTTGCCATGTTTGGAGCAAGGATTGATTCAGTGCTCCCTCATGCCAGGACAGCCTGCGTCTTACCCAGTTCAGTTGCCTGCACATTAGCTCAGCTAAATCTAATGCTTAAGTAAGTTACCTGTTGTCATGGATTTAACTGGTAACACAGTTTATATTCCCCAAGGGTAGCCAAAATAGTAGAGCCTCTAAAATAGCTGAATAAGGAGTATCTCATCATTACCTCCACCCTGAAATGTAGTTGTTGACTGACAGTGCTATATACGATTTGAAGACAATCTCTGAGCAACTAGAAATACCAAAAGGGCAATTTTTTTACCCCAGCAGAGCTATGGTGCCACCCACTCCCATTAGCCCAAATTGTCCCAATATGAGCAGTTTTGCCCAACCAGGTGTAAAAACCAGACAATAGCAACTTGTTTAAAAATAAAGCTTCCATTCTGCGCAAACACCTGGTGAATAAAATCTACAGCAAGATGTAGTACTGATCTGTACCTGTCAAAGTATATATGTCCCTCCTACTGCCTACCTTATGAATTAAACAGAGCATTACCAAGCAAGGCTGTTCCCTTTCCCTCCTCCGAGAGTTGCTACTGATTACTAAGTGTCAGAGCCCAAACCACCTAAGAGCATTAAATGATGTAATAAAAACAGAAGTAGCACACAATTTCATCTTCATTACACATTTTATTTAGCCCAGCCTGGATTTTCAGTACATTCTGCCCATACTAATTTCTTCTTTTTGTTGTCCCTAAATAGTAATTTCTTGTCGATGTGTTTGATTTCCATTAATTTCCAAGTGTGGGTATATCTTGCCTGAAGAAATAACTCCAGCAGAATTTGACATGTGAATTTGTTTTCCCTAGCGAAAATGAACAAGCTACACAGAGCTGATACTTAAAAAGACAATAAAAGCAGATATAAATGAGAATGTATATCTAATATACACTTCAGTGATCTGGTGAAGGACTGTCTAGGCTGAATAAACTAGCTCCTAATATGGTCAATTAAGATAGGTAGGTAATCTGGTAAGAGAAGGTGAAAGAGAAACAAGTCCAAAGAGAAGAATGCCGAGGTTTGGAGAACTGGCTTTCCATCCATTGCCTGGAAATGTCGTCTCTCCTCTCTTGACTCTGTTACCACCCTCCTGCAATGTCTAATAAGACAGCTTGTCTCTATTAACTCAAATGTCAATCTGTTTTATTTGAATGACAGGGAAGGGGGAGGTATGTAAAAACAGGGGAAAAAAAAACTCAGGGATTTTCTTCCTGCTTTTATTTGCCTTCGTATTTCCTTACAAGTAAGAAACTGAGTGAAACGTGAGGGGCGTACAGAAGGAAAAGAATCAGGTCTTTCACCTGGAATGAAATCAAGTGGACCAACCTCAGCTGGCATTAGCTATACATCCCACTGCAGCACCTACATACTATGCAACGGTGTTCTTAAAAATGTGTATTCATTCAGGCAAGAAATTACTTGGAAACACCTATGTCATCTTGAACTATTTTGAACAGTTTGAAGAGGGAGAAAAAAGCAGCGGTGGCCAGGAAACTCCGCACGTACAGCTGTTGTGTTTCTCAAGTCTGAAAAGAAAGTGTGTAGAGACAAGGGGGGGGGGGGGGGGGGGCATGCTCTCTGGAAGGGTGAAACTCCTGTAAAGCATCTCAAATAAGGCATTAGGATATCCTATTTAGGAAACCTCGACCTCACTAGTACTCAGAGGACTTCAGAAAGCACTCCCTTTGCGAAGAACGTGTTGGACATATGTAGCTGGAGGGGGCAGAAGGAGGGGATAGGGTGGCAGGCAGGGAGGTCTAAACTGCTCCCTAGCAGGAGCATCCAGTAAGAGCTGCTGAGCTGGGCTCCAGGTTCAGAAGAAAGCCCTGAAAGCAGCAGGCTAGCAGCATCTTGCTACCACCCATCCTTCCCCGTGATGGTATCTCTTCCCTACCGCACAGCACTGATGAGTACAGCACCAGACCTCACTTAGCCCAAGCTGCTCTGCTTTCCTCCACGGACTACAGCAGGGACCTGAGGAACAGCTGGAGGGTCATCTGCCTAAGATGCTGAGCAAAAGTGAAGAGGAGGTCTCACAGAGCATCACTGTGTCGCTCTTGAAGCCACAGGACTGCCAGCACTTGTGTACTACTGCTGGCTTCAGGTCACCACTGCCTGAAGGATTTCACCCTGTCTCGGTGACTGGCGCGCAGGGAGCAGGCAGGCTCCTCAAGAGATCAGCTCACCCAAGAAGCCAAGGGCTCAGCTGAGGGAAAGCCCTCCCCACACACACAACAGCAGCTCCACCAAGACACTAACATTTCACTGGTTCCACCTGTCCTCACAGGTCCATTTTCTCCATGTTAAAGCTAAAATTCAGTATACCCCAAAAGAAAGGGCAAGGACATTATTTCATCTGTCTCTGGCAACAAAACCCAGGTTTTTACTATGCTTCTGAGACATCCAAAACAATTCTTCTACTTATTGCTCCTTTATGAGTGCAGATGGCACTGGAAAACTTGATCCAAATGGAAAGTGTGGATTTAACACTGAGCTGTTGACCCATATTGAACCCTGTGCAAGAGTTTCAGCTTTCTATCTCTGTGGCCCAGTCCTCTCCAGCTTAATTTACTTCTGGAGCAATCAATGAAACATCAACTGCATTTAGGGACAGCAAAGTCAGAGAGGTCCCGAATGTTAGGCTTCCTCTTTTGGGCCATAAAAATCACACGACAGGCAGAACAGTAGAAAACCAGGGGTTTATCCCTGCAGCCACAGAATAAGGTATGAAAAAGAAACAAGGCTCAAATACCTTGTATCCACAATGCCCAATGTCATTTTGATCTTCAATAAACCCTTAATTTCAAATCTTGACCATCTCTGCACTCCCCCTCCTTGTAAGCAAAGAAGTATGACACGTAGTGGAAGAAGGTAAAATTCAAAGGAAGCATTTGTTCTACATTATTCACAATGTGAGGATAGAATTAATCAGCTTTCTCTTACCCAGGCTGTCCAAACTGTATATAACTATATAATAATTAGCACTAACAGTATAGAATACTGCTCTGGGAATATTTGTAAAAAGAGATCAGCAATGCCGGGCTTTAGGAGCCTGGCTAAGTGGAGAGTTCCTCCCCAGAACAAAGGGAAATCCTAAATCATCTTGTTTGTTCTGGGTCACTCGGGCTCTGCCAAACCAAGCGCAGCTGTCGGAGCCCAGATCAGCGGCTCAGAAGCGCTGACGAGGACCCCAGGCTCCAACCACCTTGCTCACCACACAGCGAGGTGAGATGTCCCACACCTTTTATCACAAATTTTGAGAGACTTCCTCCTCACTCCAGTTGTCTGAGCTATTCCACGCTCAGGCTAGTGGGCCTGAAGCTGTAACAACAAAATTTGGGAAGATAACACAAAATAAGAGCAAGACAGGAATAACAGCAGGACAAGATCCCTGAGCAGTTACACGATTCATTCTTTTGATAACGCGCCTTTTACACTGGCACTTGCCTGTTACAGCCAGTTTCCAGCAATGATGGGAAGCAGCCCAGGTCCACCTAGAAGAAAAGCTTGCCTTTCGGAAGGAGCACTGAAAATTGTGATAGGAGCTGGAAGGTCTGTATGCACACCCTCTTATGCCGGGGAATGGTTTCCTACCGACTTGAATAGTTTTTGGTCGCCAGTGCAGCTGCGTAGCCACCCTTCCCTCGGCTCAGACCTTCGGGTTATTTTTTCTGAAGCTTTTAGCGGCGGCTTCACCAGCCACGAGCGCTTTCCGTTCGCCTTCACATGAAACAAGCAGCCTAGTGTACAAACGAAGAGCTGCTCCGTTCGCCGATGTCTCTCCCTGCCCGAGATGTTTACAGCTGCCGTGCAAGGAACAATAGGGGCAGGCGGGCGAGCGGGCGAGCCACGGACAGTCGCCACTCGCCCGGCAGGGCTGATGCCCACACCAGCGGTTCGCTCCCCCGGGCGGCTCCGGGCGCTTGGCACTCACCGAACCCTCCCTTCCCAGCCGCAGCCGGGTTCGCAGCCGGCGGCGGCCTGTGGGGAGAGCCGGCACCCCGCTTCCCCCGCACCCCACGGGCATCCATGGCAACTCCAGCCCGAAAACGGCCCCGCTCGGAGACTCGCCAGCCACGGACGCCAAAGTTTTGCCCGCCCCTGCCCGTCCCGCTGTCCCCCGCCACCGCACCATGGACAGCGCCCGGCGGACTCCGGGCTCCCGCCGCCGCCCGCCCCGCCACCGATTCCGGCCCCGGCCCCCCTCACCGGCCCAACCGCCCCCCGCGGGGGCCGCTCCTGGCGCCGCGGCGCCCCCTGGCGGAGCCCCGGCGCACACGCCGCTAACGGCTAACGGCCACCCCAGACCGACCCCCCCACCCCACCCCGCCACCCCGGCCTCGACTCCCGGTGGCGGCGCCCCGGGGCTCGGCGGTGGCCCCGCGCTCCCGCTGCGCGGCGGGGCAGCGGTGGGTTTCTTACCTTCCGCAGCATGCTTGGGCAGGCAGCGCCGGGGGCTGCCCGCCACGGCGCCGCGCTCTCCCGCCGCCCCTCACGGCGCGGCCATGCAGGGGGAGCAGCGCGGCTGCGGCGGGGGGGGGGAGCACCCCCGGCACGGCACAGCACGGTACGGCCCCGGCACGGCACGGCACGGCGGCGCAGTGCCCAGAGCCCGCGGGCGCGGCGGCCCTCCGTGCGCGCCGCCCGCTCTGCCCACACTGAGCGGCGGCGCGACGGCTGCCGCCCGCCACGAGGCAGCGCGGGCGCGGAGAGGGCGGGGGGGGGGGCCGAGCCCAACCGCCCCCAACCGCCACCGCTGCCCGGCCCCCTCCCCGCCCGCCGCCCGGGCTGAAGAGGTGGCCCTTGGCCCGGGAGGGCTGGGGAGCGAGGTAGGCGTTCGGCGGCTTTCGGTTACGCTGCGTGGGTGAGGGGCTTAGTGTCCATCCCCTGTCTTCTTCCCCCCTCGCAGCCGCTCGCTTCCCAGCTGGGCAGCGCCGGCCGAGCAGGGGCTGAGGGTTGTTTGCCCTCCGGGGGCTGGGGGAGGCACCGGGCTGGATGGCTTTATCGCCCCGGTCCCATCCGGGCCGTGGAAAGCCACCTGCACTGCGCTGGTGCCGTGGTCACAGCGCTCCGGTTTGCCATAACGAAGCAAGTCTCGCCCAAAGCAAATTACACCTATTCCAGGAGCAATTGACTTTTCCTGCAAGCGGTAGTACACTGTCAGAGCTACAAGCTGTTCTCAAGTTAAAATAGAATCCCATCTCCAAAGGTATTTACCGCTAATTATAATGTACTTTCTGTATTAACGATAAATGGGAGAACCCGGGGCTCCTGCCGTCCGGTGTGTGGAGGTGAATCACTGCTCGGCGTGTTACATCTGTGCACACGCAGCCCCCAGCTGAGCCCATGTGCTCCGCAGCCCAACCGGGATGATGGAGCAGCAGGTTGTGCCGTGTCTCAGGAGGACAGGACCAGGCGTTTCAGATTCTGAAGGATGTGGCTTATCTCAGGGCAACCCATTTTTTCAAGTTTTTCCTGCGCCCTGGTACGTTCTCAAGTAACTTTTCATGAAGCTTCAGTCCTGTGAACGTATAGCGACCCATGGTAAGTTCATTTCCAGCGAGCTAGTAAGTATTAAGCAGACAAAGGAGTTAAAGCAAACTGTCATCCCATTTACACTTGGAATTAGTTTGACAGGAGCGGTTTAGCTGAAGTGACTGACTATTAGCCGGCAGGTTAATGCAGAGTTCGTAGCCTTACGTCAACACCACACCGCAGTACTCGGCCATCAAATCTCAGCCATCGTGTTTGCGATGCTGTGTGGGCTGAGTCAGATGCTGCCGCCTTTGACCTCGGGGTGTAAGGTATTACTCAGCGCAATGTTGTGTTAAGGTGCTAAAATGGAGTGGGGTCACTTGAGTGGAACCTGCATGACTAGTGGTTTTTTGTCGGTTATGGTTAACCAATGGTTGTTACGTTGCCAGTGACAGCTTTTGGGCTCGGGTTTGCCGGGCTCCAATTAGCATGTTAATTTGTGTCTCATGATGCTAGTTGTTAATTACTTCTCCTTTCTCAGGTCTGATGGTACAGGCTTCAGCTGTGCTTCTATTTGCTTGCTCAGGTTGCCTCTTCCCTTTCTTTTGTCTCCTGAAAATGAAGAACTCCTCATTTTGACAAAATTTCTGTACTACAGGTATGATGTGATGTTTTCATACTCACTGTAGATGACTATTCATGGAAAACGGAGGTTTTTCCCAAGAATACTGCCTGCTTACAGCTATTGACTCTTCTTGTCCGCTGCCCAGTGTAAAATACCGCAGGACACATCCCTCTTAATGCATCTGCTGTCACTCCTGATCGTGACAGCCTTGCAAACTGCTTTCCAGTCTTCCAGACATTTCTCACTGCAGTGTGTGTGTCCTTCTTGCATGAGGGTTGATTGTGTGAGCTTGATAAAATTACTGGTTTACCTATAAGTGAAATGGAATACTCAAGAGGAATAAGAATATCAGCAATAATCCTGGACCATAGGCATTTGGGAATCCGCTCTGGGTATTCGGTTTGTTTTATCTGTAGTTACACTCATGAAAAGACACGCGGTCTGGAATCACAGCTTTTCTGAAGAAGATTTCTGAGTATGATTAAAAGAGAGATGAAACCCTAAGATTCAGGTGTTGCAATGCTTAACTTACAGGTATAGGGTTCTTAGAGTACCCCAAACCTCAGTGCTCGGTACCATGGCTTTTTATACATTAGAAGAGTTTTAGACCTTGGAACAAGTTTCACAGCAATCTTCCTTTCCTGATGAGCCAGAAACTATCTAAAGTCAGCAACTGAATGTGGTTTTTCCTAAGGCGGCCTCCTCAGGATCTCTAACGACAGGTTCTTGGAAATCTGACTTCCCACCTCAAGGCCAGAGCTTTTGTCTTCTCAGAACGCAGGGCTGAGCCATTTGCCCTGGAGACAGACCCTGACATCCATATCCTTCAAAAGCTGTATTAGGTAATTCACCTCAGCATGTGTTTTACTTGTTTTCCTGTAACAGCAGGGATACTGCTGCCTCCTTCTTGCACTGTTGACCTCTGCATTTTTTTTTCTGGAGCTATAAAAGTTTGAGTCCATCCCTTTATTTTGAAAACATAAACATTTTAAGGTAGATAAAAAGTTTGGAATCCAGACCTATCTAGAAATCTGACGGGCAGGGATTTTTGATACAACTCCAGGGGCAACTGGCCAACCAGCAGCAAATAATTAACTTTGCTGATTTGTCTTGTCTTGTCTGAGATAATATCATCTCAGAGAATTAGGATTGCTTATGTTTCCACTCTCTCATCCCATCGCTATCCTTTTTTTTGGTGATCTTTATCAGTTGTTGTGAGTCTGCATGGCTCTTGGCAGCCACCCTTTCTCCTGCCCTTCTGGTGCCGTAAGCTCTCTCCATGTTCCTCCTCCGTACGCTTATTCTTACATCACCCTGTGTGCCTCTTTTCTCCCACTTATCATGCTTGTGCAATACCAGGTGTCTTCAGAGGAAGCCTGGGTATGAAGCAATGCATGATTTGGTGGGACTGATCCATGATCTCCAGGAATGGCTCCTTGATCAGTTCCCCTGTACACAAACTTACTTCCTCCTCCAAAAAACCTCTAATAAAAATTATGACTGACAAGTAGTCTACAATTATTTTCAAGCTTCTTTTGACAAAGCCATGTTAGTTTGATGCTCTTCAAAGAGCTTTACTCACATGCAATAATGCCACTGAATCAGCATATGACAGGTGGGAACTCCAGCCCATGCTGGTCAGCTCAGATGAAGCCTGGACAACTGGAGAGCAACTGGCATTCAGCACGACCATGCCTGCTTCGTATTTCTTCCGACTTTCACTCATGTTTTTTGGTGTGAGGTGACTTCCTTCCACAAAACTTCTGAAATCAATCTGCCCGTACTTCTTTAACCCAAAAAAGCTTTAGGTAACAACTACTGCCTTCTTATATTGGGGCCATTTTACAGTTTTATGTTACCAACTGAATGGTGACACGTTACAACACGGCACTCTCAACTTGTTCCCACTAAGGCATTTGCCAATAACACCAAATTTTTTGTTATTCTTAATGTCATTACTTCCCTTTCAGTGCCCAAAGTCAAACATGGAGAAAAGGTGACTCGATTTCCCATTAAAGTATCACTGTATATTAATGCAATACATAATTCCTAAAATACTCTAACATTGACCTTATGTGAGCATTTTGTTTGCACTTCTCTCCTCCGGGGTGACTTGCCATCATTTTTTATGGGACCAAACCACCGTGCTTATGACACGTGTGTACTGTGCCACTGAGCTGTGTACCTCCCAAAGTGAAATCCTGGATAAATATTTGGAATCTTTCAGTTCTGCCTGAACAAGATTTGTGCTGAGTGAGACAGTTTGTCTGGTGAAACACAGACAGGCGCCGGCCAGAGAGGAAGGGCCAGTTTATGTCATCTCGCTTAAAGACTACTACAAATTTCTTCTGCTCTGTCCTTCATTCCCATTATTTCACAAATGAACCAAAAGTCCTGACGTGAAATACATTCCTTGTCTTCTCCTTCTGTCATTGAAGTCTAACTCCCTCTTCTTCAGCCACAAAAATTACCCCTGCTACTGCACGATTAACCTTTACCATGTGAAGTGCAAAAACCAGAACCCAAATTGCTTTTGTCCTCTATTCTTTCTCCAGCTGTGCCTTCCTCCAGCACCTCCTTGTATTGGGAAAGACTTTTTTCCCTTTGTCCTGCCTGCACTTCTGCAAGAATTCAACAGCCCCTCCCCTACTGCTGCCCCGTATCTCTGGGGTGCAAACTCCTGCATGGGTTTTACTCTTCCTCAGCCTACTAGCCAGTTTCCTCCAAACACCATGCTCGGTGGTGGTGTCTCCGCTGAAGGCAGAAGGAGAACTCTTACAAAAGTGACATCTGAGCTTTGGACTGGTTTTTACTTAAAGTTGTGGTGTCTGTTCAGCCAACTGATAGCAACGCGGTCAGGGTGCTTCACTGTGCGCATTTTACAAGAGCAGTTCAAGCGATGCTCTGTAGCATACCTGGTTTTATCAAGCTCCAGTTCCACGTATGGGGCTGTGAAGATTTTCTTTTTGTTTCTCTGGTGTTTACTAAATAATTCTGTCAGATGCAAAAATGAAAACACATCGTAGAGCACCACCCGCTCTTTAAATGCAGCATGTTTGAAATGCCTCTAGCGAGCCTCATTTTTGCAGGCTCAAATGCAAAAATGTTGCTATGGGAACAAAACCTTCTCTCCACCCAATCAGCTGAAGCAAGAGGTGGGGTTTTTTTAAAATAACAAGATTGTCTATATCTGCACTTCACCTAATCAGTCAACCCGAAACAGAGAACAATCATTTTCACTGCCAAACAAAGGAAAAATATGACTTATTCACTGCCTCAAAAACCCTATAAGCTTTTTAGGGATGGGAGATTGCCATCTTATTGTAGAACATAAATAGACAGTAAGAAAAACTGGCAAATCAATCCCACTTGTCAATGGAATCAAGGAAAGAAATGAGTGTGAAACTGCCCAAATCTAACTAAACCTTGTTTTGGATAGAAAGCTTGAAGAAGTCCTCAAAGAATTTGGAAGAGGAATAGCTGTAACAGAGGACAAGATGTAATATGATTGTGCGATTGCCTCCTTTGCCCTGCCTGCATGTTGAGACCAGGTTTATGTGGTGACTTTCTTTTCCATGAGCTGATACCACATACCCCGAGACAGCAGCTCTGCTGCCCATCCCACCGCGGGGGTGTCCTGGCTGCTCTCACACAACCCTGTGGAAGTCGAGGTCAACATTGGCTTCCTTTGGTGACCAGCGTGTACTGCTGTTCCACAGGAGCATGGACCAGCCCATCATTGAGCATCAGCTCCTCCAGGAAAAGGGGCTGTGGACAGAGCTACTCTGAGACAAAGCTCGTGTCCTGCTCTGCCAAGTCCTTCACAGTGGACTCTGTAATTAGTCTCTGTTGTTAATGTTTTAATACAGTCAATGTGAGTCAGAGACCTCTGTCCACAGCAAATTAAAAGTAACATAACCTAGCTTGATCTCTCTCTTGTCTGGAATGATGTAGTAGTCCTTTGGCTCCGCTGAGGTTTAGCAACCTGTTAAACTACAGGAAGCTTATTTTTAAGTCCTGCCTCTTGTCAGTCTCTAAGCAGAAAAGATATTTCCCACAATTAAAAAAAAAAAAAAGGAAAAAGATCGGTAATTTTGGGGTAGTTTCCAGACTAATTAAAATTCTGCTTATTGATAGAGATTTTTCTACACTGTCATATGAGGGGAAAGTACTGAAGCAAACTTTAATAATAATAATATCCTTTTAAAAATGTTTTAGAATTTGACTAACACTTTCATGAATGGGAATACAGTAAGCCTTTATTAATGAGTGATTGAACTGTCAATCTTCACTCCTTCTTAGTCATTATAATGAATGAAAGCATACCCTTATCAATCTTGGATTCTGTACACATGTCACATGCTGTCTCTCTCCTCCAGGATCTGTCAATTTACAGCTATGAGACAGTCCATGGATGAAAAGAAGTAGCTGTCTGCTCATAAGGCCCATAATAAAAATAAAATAATACTATATGCCCAAATACAAAATAAAATGTGAGCACCATCCTAGTTATTTTCTTCATACCAAATGTAGAAGAATGATCTGTGTTTTGTGGTTCTTACAGGTATATAGGAAATTATAGTGACATAAATGATTGAATTTCAGATCAGCTGACATTCAGGTCTAATATAAGCATTATTTAACTAAACTTTATGAAATCAGCTGAACCTGATTCAATAGTAAGATTTAAAGCAGGAAAATGCAGGTGATGATGTTCTATGTTATGGTGAGACCTCAGTGCTTCTCATGAGAGTCAGTGTTGTCAGATGTGGGGCTAACTCCGAATGACAGGGCAGGTTCTAAGCTCAGTCCATTCCGCAGAGATACTAAGATCTTCTGTCACTGTGGGAAGTGCAAATCCTAGGATGGGCAACACAGAAGAGATGCACAGTTCTGTTCATGCGTACAACATAAATAGCCAGAGAAGAGGATGAGTTTCCCGAGTGGACTTTAGCCCCAAACATTGAGATATCACCGAGTTTGAGTGAGTGGATATTAAGAGACCTGGCTTGAGGAGAGCTTTGAACGCTGGAGCGCCCAACATGCGGTGGACCAAACAGAGTTGCTGCCTCACTCGTACTCCATGTTTATCTGAGGAGATGCCCAGTACTGCAGTGTGTGAATCATAACACCTTAGAAAGACGGGAGGTGTTTCCAAATAACCACGGAAGAAGGTCCTGAGGCCTTTTCTACATATCACAGTTTTATTAGCTCAGTTATTCAATTAGGAGCGTGAGCACCTGCTGTTGCAGCTATCCTAGGTTAAAAAATAAGGGTACAATTAGGAAGCTATTTGGTATAAGACAGTTATACCAGGCCAGTGAATACTGGTTTCAAGGATAAGTATTTCGACAGTAAACACTTCCATTACCGGCATAACAGGTTGTTACAATTCTGTCTAACCTTGGAGGGTTTTGTCAGTTCAGTTCTTATGCTGAACTTGTTCAGCTGCCGTAACACCTGCGGCCTAACAGAAGGGAAAAGCGTGCAGGATGCAGGAGAGTTGGGAAGGAAGCTGGTGCACATCTTTAAAGCCGTTTTACTACTGGAACACTCATATGGGGACACGCAACCTTAGTTCCTGCTGATGCGTACTGGTTGTCTGGTCTCACCTGCAGAGGTGCCTTGATAACAATGGCAAATGATGCGCCAGTAATTTGAATATATTAGGGGGTTTTGTTTTATCATTTGCAATGTTGCATCGTACTGTAATATATTCAGCTCTCTTGCTACTCACACTTTTCAAGCTGCACTACGCAACCTGAGTTAATCCTCTGTTCAGAACTGTCCTTCTCACACTTTCCTGGAAGCTGTCATTCAGAAAAAAGAGATATAATTACAAAATACATATTTATTTACAGTGCCCTTTGTTCCTAGAAATCTGGAAGGTACATGACGTTGATCGAGTAGTAACTGTTCCTGTCCCTGCCTGGATATGTATTTACACCAGAAATTTGATTATAACTGTAAAAATTTAGTATTATTCCTCATTCACAAAGTAAAAGAATTGGCTCGTCCTTGCTAAACAGTATGCTATCATCGCAGTCGTGGTATAACTTTTAACTCACTGTGAATTTAGCTGTCGTGTTCAGGATCATTAGAGAGCACTTCATGTTCTCGCTTTTCAGACAGCTACTCGGTTGGTTTTGCTGCTCCTACTGATTTGCCTAATAATTTTACATACACAAAGCCAAATCCTGCTATTATTTATGTACACGTGTTCCCACTGAAGGCAATCCAAAGATTCATAATACCGAGACATTATGCTGATAGCATTGGTTGAGGCAGATACAAAGCTTCTCATGTTGGGAGTCAATTTGGGACCTTGTTAGATCCTAGAGCATCTCAACTCAGAATAAAATTGCCACATTTTAAACAGAAACTTAATAGATTGTGTCTTTCCTCTGCCTGCATAAGAGGGAAATACTACAGTATAGTCTTCCCAGCTTCCGTACCAAAGGACATGGCAACTTCTAACAGCTCCATAACAGATGCCTCATGCATTCCTTAGTCATCATAAAGCAAATCATCTATCCAAAAACATATGTTTGTGTTCGTTCACCTATGAACTCAGAGCAAATGGCCATCAGCAAGCGGTAGGGAAAGCAGAGAAGTCCCAGGAGCGCTAGACAGACTGACTTCGCTAATGAAGTGTACATAAACAGCAAACAGCCATCATCATAAATTATCCTCAAACTCCCCTTTCACATGCAATCCTCTCTTTGCATCTCATGCTTCTCAGACAACCTGTGACATCCATGGCCTGGATCCTGCAAATGGCGAGACTGAGTAGGAAATGTGCTCTGTAAACATGCTGTTCATTATAGCTATTTTACCTACTAGCCAGATGGATTGATTTGAGATGGTTTATTGCTTACTCACCCTTTTGCGTATTTGAATTAGATGAGTTAGCAAACTGCCTAGTAGCCAGGAATCAAGTGCTTCAGGCCAGCACAGATTTTTAAACTGCCTTTTCTTTTCTGCCTCCATAGGCCATTGCAGGGGAGTCAACAATTTACATGGGAATATTTTCATTTGAGCTAACACAGGATGAAAGAGATTGACTTTGTTAAATAAACATCACATTTAAAATAAAACTTGTACTTCAGGCCTATTCGTAGGAGAAGCAAGAATGAAAAGATTGTAGCTCAATAACTGGTATTGAACAACAGACAGCCAGAGAGATCTAGATAGATAGACCTTAGTAGAAGAACTCAACTGGAATTTAAGTAAGCTAAAATATAGCTTCCCCCAGAAATGAAAAGACAAGGGAGTGGTAGCAAACAGATATTCATCCAGTATCACTATTTCAACATCGTTATCCAGGCATGAGGTCAAAATTATGACAATGATGGCATTAGTACCAGTATCCAACAGTTATTATTAAAGCAAATACAGACGAAGCAAACCACATAAGCGTGTATTTTGAAGCACATGAGTAAACTCAAGGACTAAAAATGTATTGAAAGAAATAAAATATTCCAGTCAGGTAGAACAGACCAGAATTAATGGAAATACATTATCCTGTGGCTAAAGAAACAAGCTCAGACAGAATTTATGCTCTCCTCCAATGCTTTCATGGTGTGATGGCAGGTAGCTACCCTGCTACTTATGAGATTATCTAAATGTAACTTTGCTGAACCGAGAACACTGCATTTGCAGCAATTTCAGTAATTGCCATTTTAGTTTGAGCCTGTAAATTTTTTAAAAGATACAAAAATACACTTGCATTTGGCTTTACCTGCTCTATAGATAAAGTAATTCTGCCCCCAGCCGCTGTAAAAATGAGCCCAGCCTTTCCCAGGGCTGGCTAACTCAGATATGGTGCTGGTGCATCCAGTAAATATTTTGCATCTCTTAACTGCACTGCCATTTGAGAGCACCTGCCCTCTGGGAGGCCGCCTGGGCTGTAGATCTTTTATCAAACTGGGGTTTGACTTCAGTTTTGCATTCCAGCTAAGCTTACAGAATTCTTAATTTTATTTAAATGATCAGATGTTAGTCCTGACTCAGGAAAGCATTTAATAATATCCTTGAGTCCCTTAAGCGCTCGGTTAAAGTGCCTTAAGTTTACTACATGTTGAAATGATTTCCTACACTTACACCACACAGCGCGAGACTGTCCTGAAATGACTTGCTGTCTTTCTTAGCATTGCTTCCCACCGCCTCTGTAGAAGAAATGCAGTTTAGAAACGTTCCTTTCCTGTCTTCCGTCACAATCCACTACCACTATCTTCTCCACATGAAGGGCATTCTGAGGAGCAGATCCTCTCTTGGTACAAATCACCATACAGGGCATAGCTCTCAACAACGTAAAGCACCACAGTCCACTTAAAAATCGTAACAACGACCTACTTTTGAAAAGAGCAGGGACTTGGGAACATGGCAATCCAGAACAAATGGAGAAGTAGTATTGCTCCGCTTTGCCCAGTTTGCGTACCTTTTGGTGGGTATTCACGCATCAGATGCTCAGTGCCTAGCTCAGCTGCTGCCAAGTTGTTTACCTCTACCTTGCCTATAGGGAGGCTCCTTATATGACAAATGAGGTACAGTTACTTAAAATAGGTAGTGTGAATATCCCCTGTACTCAACACCCTCCCCAAGCCAATAATTGAACCAGTGCCCTTCCTACAGAACAAAGAAAAGACTATTTTAAACAATAGGAGTAATAAGACTATAAAGCAATTTGGCAAAGAAAATGTAATATTTTCCAGAGCCATTTGGACATCAAATTGGGCCCCTTAATTACCGAGTACAAATAAAGCTGTCAGTCATCTACTGACAGTTTTTTAAAGCATTCTTTAGCACACAGCATGGAAAAAAAATGTAACTTCAGCGTGTGGTGTCAGATCAAACAGGTTGTCTGCTGTCGATTAGAATGAAAGAATATATTAAATCTCGAATGACATCTGGTATTTCAACACGAAATTGGAATCTCTCAGACTTTAAAAGGCTTTCGCCAAGATAATCTACATTTAAAGCTCAGCAATGTAAACTGTGACCAGATCGAAGACTGCAAGCACTAGCACACTCAAAAGTGAGACGCTGAAAAGGTGACTTTTATTTAGTTGGCATTTTCCTGGTTTTTAACTCAATGCAGTGTGCTGTGAGCGGTGTATGGGCCACGCAGAGCAAAATGTAAAGCCATGGGTGGCTGCACTGAATTAGCCAAGTACTGTAATGTTTACTACTTCATAAAACCCATCATATGAAAATCAATTCCCTTCACAGAGGTTGTTGTTATGTATTTTGGCTGTTGAATGGTAAATCAAACGGTAGAACCGTAAGTTCAATATATAATGTGTCTTGACGTAGGATTTTTTAATTTTTGTTTTTAGCAGTTACTTTACATAACCGACTGTGACTTCTTGTTTTGAACAAATATAAATAAATCGTCTGTGGCAGCATGTATTAAACTGATTTGACTCTTGTAGGCTGGCAGAAGGGAAGGGAAAGGCCACGTGCCTACTGGAGTGGGATTCAGTCAAGCCACAGAAGACCATTACTTTCTGATTAGAAAAATAGATGGGATCTTGGACACCATGGAGAACTGGCAATGCTGAGGTAAGCTTTTGCCTCATGGTTTGGTTTATTATTTTCAGCTGTTAAATGTGGGTAAATACAAACACTGTTGCACAAGTGATGGAAGTAGGGAAGCCCCCGTGGCTTCATGTACCCACTAAAATAGCTCCAGCTTTTTCCTCCCTACGTGACCCCATCACACGCCCTGTCTCCCCCGCACATCCTACATTCCCCTCTGCTTTCAGCGCTCCCTGCCTGCCGTCGCACTGGCTCGCACCCCGCACTCACTGGCTAGCTGGGGCACGCAGGCTGGTGCAGAGGGGCAAGCCAGGCAGCACGAGGGACTCACACAAGCCCATCTCCTGGTGAGGTATTAATTCACTCTTTCTCCTTTACCCAGGTGTCAGTATTTACAAAACTTGTAGGAACTTGATATCCCTGCTACCTGTACCTCTCACTTTCTGCCTGGCACCGTACCCTTGCTCTCCATTAAACCATGAGCAGCACACGTCCTACCTTCAAGGCAAAAACCAGCATTACGGTGGTGCCAAATTCTTCATGGGGCTCACACGCTGGGAAACCAATGATTCAGGAAGTACCGATGTTGATGAAAAATCCTAATGTACAGCAGTTATCACGGTCAGAAATAGGGGCAGTATAATTTGGTTTCCTTTAGAAATTTCTGAATGGCGGGGTGAATCAAGAGTAACAGAATCAAAATAAAGCTTGTGCCACCAAAGAAGTATGGCGTAACACATCAGGTAAGATGTATAGAATGTGATTTTTTTAATGCAGTTGGGGATTTTGGCAAGCGACTATAAAGTACTACGTTTTTAGAGGCACCAAATGTTAAATTAAGAGTGCAGCTATAGCTGGTGCGAAGCCACCCTGTCAGTTTTATGATGGCACCGTGTTATGGCTTGCTCAGCGGCTGCGTGGAGCAGCCTTACTGGGGTTTGCAGCCCTGGTTAAGTCTGCAAAATGAGCGCGCGCATTCCCCTATCAGTCAGCAAAGCCTTCTGCAGGGTAAATTTTCACTAACTATATAAACAAAGTGTAATTTTAGCATCAGCTGCTTCCTACATTCTGGCTTTGCTACAGCCTTGCAACGCAGAAAAAATAGACCCGCAATCCCTTGAAGTTTCTCTGATGCCAGTCAGAAGCAAAGGCATTAAAAGAATTAGCACAAAACATATGCAAGAGGAAAATCCTCCTCTTTTTAAACGAAACCTAACATCACAGAAGTCACAGGAAGCAGAATCTAATGAGATTCCTGGCTTTGATTTTTTTCTTTCATTTTAATTTCCCATTTGTCTGTGTGAATTTAAACCGATGGCGATCAGGGTGATGGTGAGCATCCCTGATAATCAGGGAATGCAGTCCCAGCATAGCTCTTGAGTCCATAGAAATGGAGAAAACTGGGAACAGTAGGAAACTAAAAGCAGAGGAGGAGTTTCCATCTTTCCCTAGCAGCCCCCTGCCCTGACTATACCTACCCCAATAAAAAGCACTTGCCTTTATTGGATAGAGCGGTGTGAGTCATCAATCATTTTAAAACCTGTATTAGCTTGTGAGCAGGTTATCATCAGCTGAAATTATTAACAGTCATCAGCAAGGTGCCGTGAACAAACGCTGCTCTGTGGCCTGTTCTTCCCCACAACTGTCATCAGCCTTGTTGCACCCTCTGAGACAGCAGATTCCGCAGTCTTCAGGTTCCCCTGAGAGGAAAAATGAGGTATGCGGGCACTTATCTTCTCATCACTGCCTCTAAAAGTCAGGCAGCTCCTACTGAGGAGGTTTGCATGCCAGCTGTGAGGCTGAGGTCAATACAGAAGTACATGAAGAGCCAAACATCTCAGGAGAGTAGATGGTTCAGAACTGGATGGTGAAACTGCTAATAATACAGAACAGCTTAATATTTTTATTTTCTATCTGGGAAAAAAATAGGATTCATATAATTTGTTTCAATTACAGAGAACTTGAACTTTGATTGTCAGGAACTGAAGAGGTTGTGTAGGATGAACATTACTAACCTGGCATGTTTAGATGCCAGTGAAACCCAAGAGTGGTGGAAGAGTTGGCTGAGGATCCTTCTTTTTCACTGACCTTGATTTTGAAGGTACTGGGAAATTCCAGGAGACTGGAAGAATACTTATGCTGTGCTAGTATATAAAATGATGAAGTGACTTGACTGAGATAAATATGCCATAGCGGTGACCGGGATTGTGGAAAAAACATACTGGTAGAGACAATAGGGGGTGACAGCACTCCAAGAATTACTGGTAAGGCACAGTGTCAATTGTTGCGATTTTTCTGAGACTTGCCAAAGAAATCTTATTTCATCATTTCAGGTTACAGGTTTGTACAGGTAAACGTGATGTAACACACCTAGATGATTGCTAGGAGTTTAATTTGGTACTGTGTAAAACCTGATGAAATGTTAGCAATACACCATGTCAGAAATGCACTTGCTAAGTGATTTAAGAAGTGGCTAATTTAGCAGTTCCCATGAATATATTTTTTTATGTAGCTCTTCCTCCTATACTTGAGTATATGTCCCATCCTGTCCTCCCTCTCAGTGTTTGCCAACATGTAATTAAGCAGCTCTTAAACTAGAGGGATGTGTCTGAGAGTGGAGCTGGAGCAGCACCCAGTGGGAAGTGGGTGAGATGGGAACAGCAGGGTAAAGGGTAGACCTGGAGCTCAAGGTGAGCAGGACACGGTGCTGGAGCTGGAGGAACCCCGGGGTTGCTGCAAAGTGCCAAATCACAGCCAAGCTTCTCAGATGGGACCTACTCACCCATCGCCTTCAGGGCAACCTAAAGTGAGCTCCCTGGGCAATCCTGCAGCAAACAACAACAACAACAACAACAACAACAACAAAGTCTAGCACATCCTTGACTCCTTGCTGCAGGCACGAGGGGAATAAAATAAGCAGGAGGAGAAATACAATTTTTACGCTTTGTATACAGGATTGGTATGGTAGGTAATCCTCATTCTGAAAAAGCTGATGAAAAATCCAGGGAGGGTAGAGGACCACAAAAATTACAAGGGAAAAATGCTTTTCATAGCGAGATGGAGCATTCCATCTGTTTAACTTGTCAACATGGGGAGTGAGAGGTGACTTGATTACAGCGTACAAGCGCTTTCCCAGGCAGAAAATACTGGGTAGTCATCACTTGTCTCAGCTTCCAGAGAAAGACAACAACAGGATCCAGTGGCTGAAAGCTGGAGCCAGACAAATTCAATTAGAAATTAGGCCCGGCTTTATAACAATGGAGGCAACAGCTCATTATGACATGTGACCAAGGAGACATGGTTCCACAGAGTGAGACAGGACGCTTTGTAAGAAGATATGTTTTAGCCAAACCTGAGACATTTCACTCAACTCTGAGAAATATAAATGCAAGTTAGTAATTTCTAAGAGGAGAGATTAAATGGTCAAACACCTACTTTAAAAAAAAAAAAAAGAAAGCTCTTTAGTCTATTTTGTTCAATTTGTGGATGTCTGTCAGATTAGGAGAACAAGGGGAGATCTTTCCAGTCTCTGAGGGCCAAGAAAAAGGCCAAGAATGATGTACGTGCTAGCAGGACAAAATGTGAATCTCGCATCTCTCACTCAGTTCATTCATACTGGTAAGTAATTGTGCAACTTTCCTGTTAGTTAGGATGTCTGGGGAAAGAAAATGAGAGACCAGCTTTAATTAGATTGGAGATTGGATTGATGCAATTGCATTAAGCACTCGGCTCCAGCGGTGATGAACTCAGTATTAACACCCAGAAGGGCAACCTTGCGGGATCAGCCGGGGAAGGGGAGAGGCAGACGGCTACTGGCATGGGGAGGGAGGGCAGAGCCTGATGCAGGAACTCAGGGGTGGCACAAAACCCCTTGGCTGTGTGGGGGTGGAGATGGACAGGAGGCAGCACGCAGACCTGCAGCGGCAGCCCCGGGAATGAGGCAGGGCAGCAGCAAGGGAGTTGCCTTCAACAGGGGTGGCCGACAGCATGTGGGGAAGCAGCAGGGAAGCTGGAAAGATGCACGGGTGCACCTCAGAGCAGTAACGCGTGAGCCCATCGACTGGGTCAAGAGGAGCAAAACTACTATGTGCAGAGAGTTTCCCCCTGCTTTCCTCTCAGAAGTGATTACAGCTACGAAATCTGTTTGGGGTAGCAGCCTCCCGCGGCCTGCTACAGTCATCACTGCAAAAGCAGCATGGCCTGCTGTGGAGGGGCCAAGCTGCAGGGAAGAGGTTGGCACCGGGATCTCACTGGCTTGTTGCTGCAGTGCTTTCGGCAGCATGGGGCTTCCCAGCAAAAATCCAGCACAGTGAGTGAAAAGCTTTTCAGTGCTCTTAACGGCTTCAACTAAAACGTAAAGACAAAACGCTTATGCACCCCACAGGCTTGGGCTTTCTTGACCCGCTGTGGCATGGCTTCGGGGGAACAAATGAAGAGAAGCGGGAGTTTCAGGCAATGCTGGAGGTGAGAATAGGTCCCCTACAGACTAAACGTATACCAAAGCTAAAGAGCTACCAAAAGAAAAGGCTCAAGCAACTCAAAGGATAAGCACCAATATTCCCTGTGTACCATATGTACGTCTAAAGGTGTGTGTTTATTAACCCTATTTAGGAGGTTAGTGTCTCTCTTAGGAGAGTTGGGTATTTTAATTGATAATTCTTATTTTAATGTTATTTTAATTGAGGCACAGGGGAAGGACAGAAAGGAGGACAAGACTGTCCTACAAATTCACTCACAGCTCCTTGTTAACACTGGCAAGCTGCTCAGGAAAGATATTGTCTAGATGCCTGCAAAATGTCGTCTTCTCTGAAAGACCTGTATGAATTATAATGCACCACTGCTATCTACAGCAACTTTTAAATGCTTGATTCTAGGCAGCATATGGTGGGTGATAAAAGTTGTTTGTTTCCTTGGTATCTTTCTGTATCAAGATGCTATTTCGTTAATTGCAGATTATGAAGATAATTATGCTGTAGAATTATGCGTTGTGACATAAGGGGCATTCGTTCTGCCCAGTGCGGTGTTAGACAAACGGGCAAGAGATTTGCTGCCGCAGTCAGGCCCGGACAGTCAGTTATGGCTTGTGTTTTCCTATTGCTGAGTAACAACAGCAATTACAATCCTGACTAATAGGAGCTACAAGTACAGATAAGAACCCACTTGGGCATTAGAAGAAACAGAAAGTTTACTCAATGTAATTTGACAAGTGTTAGAGCACAGATTAATTACTGCTAACCGCTTTTCTTTGGCAGATACGTAATTGCACTCACAGGCTGGGTTTGGCGCATCCGATGTGTGCTTCGCTACGATGGAGAAGTTCACTCGTTTGGTGTCTGCTTTTTGGAAACCAGTTTGTGCTTTTCATCAGCTGCCAGAAGCAAGCCTGCGGCTGCAGCACAGGCAGGTGACAGGGCCACCGCCAGCCCCCTGTAGCTGCGGTGAGGTTGTAGCTATGAGGTGGCCGTTACAGCATGGGCGACACAGCGATCACTCACTGTCCTTTCTTTTGTAAGCTACGGTGATTAAGTATTAAGCAGCAGAGGCAATGGTGCTTTAGAGAAGTTTTCCAGCTCTGGGGATAAAGGCTGTTATTAGCCCAGTCAATAGATGCTCTAAAGATCGTTTGGATCAAAGTGGGCAACTGGCACCTCGCCAGGAGGACGGGCTTGCAGGGGGCGAAGGGTGAGCAGAGCCAGGTAACCCCCTCCCAGCGATGTGTGCGCTGCACTGCGCTGCAGGGGAGCTGTCGCGGTGGATTTGTGTGAGCGCAGCAGGGACAGCGCGCACAGGTCCCCAGTCTGACAGGTGATACGGTTCCCCAATCACCGGGCGAAGCTGGATGTTACGTTCAGGATTAATCTCCGTGCCTCGGTTTCGTTTGTCACAGATGTAAATAACCACAGATTACTGCAGGACAGCGGAACACACAGCCGCGGTGCTGAGCAGAGGCCAACGCCGACGCCTCCTGAGCAGCTCCGGATCCCCAGCCCTACACTGCCGAGTGCCTACCTGCCTACCCACCACAAGTGCTGCAACACACTTTGATGAGAGCAGGAAAAAAAAAAAAAAAAGCCATGCTTAATTTAATTCTTTGTTCAGCTCTGATAATTGGCTACAACAAGTAATAGTTGGGTGCTGAATTAATTTTTGCCCTCTCAAGTGCCGTACTTTCAAATGTGTCACAAGACATGTTGCTGTTTACTGCATAGTTTGAAGTAGCTCTGCCAGGACACATTGGCTTCTGTTGCTGCTTTTCAAAACCTAGACTTCAATGGCCAAATCAAGCTTTAAAAGCCCGAAGACTAATAGATATCTAAGGATTTTTTTTTTAAGAAAAAAATCCATCAGAAAAAATACATCAGAAATTATTTGAAGTCCATCATCTGAGGTCCATTTGAATCATTTGAATTTGATAAAACACAAATTAACATTTCCGTTAGTATTTACAGCAACAGCACTGCAGGACAGAGAGCCCCAAACTGAAAAAGCTTATTTATAAAAATGAAACCAGATCCCACTGGAGGGGAATGCAAATTAAATAGCAGGAGTTAAAGGAAAGCCAGGTGGATTTTAATCTGCTACCTAAATAATAATAATAAAAAAATTAAAAAGTAGGAATACCTTCAGACTGAGCTCTTTCAGACAGCATCAGATTGTGTCCTGACCTGCAGCCCATGGCTTTTATCTCAACCCCGTGTCTGAGTCAGTGTCAGCTCTGCATGAGTCTCCCATGGGCTTTAGCTCTTACAGCTGATATTGAGTTAGCAAAGAAAGCTTTTTCTATGGCAAAAGAAATAAAGCCAGATATTCATCTCACTCTTCCTTTTTTGAATGAGTAAAATGTTTGAATTTTTAAACTTTAATATAAGAAACCTAAATCTTGCTTTACTTTTTGTGATTTGATTACTTGCTCGTTAGGTATACGAATGTGAGTTGAGCACTCAAAGTATACGCTCCCTCTCTGTGATCTGTAACAGGCTCATTTTTTTAACAGGCAGGGTTTTTTTCCCCCTCCATTTTATTAGTTATTCACAGAAAATTTCAAATTCTTGAATGGAGACATGTGTTTCCCGACTGCCTGGCCAGACTCCAGCTGGAGGGACCTCTGAAGCCTACACGACTTCCAGGTGCCAGGCAGAGCTCTTGGTGTCACCTGCATCTCCTCTTGTCCGTGAAACAGAAGAGAGACAGCACAACTCCCTCGTCGGCTCCTGTTTCTATTTTCAGACTTGCTCTTCTGCATAGATTCACATTATTAATGGGCTCTCTGGGGCACAGACATCCAGAAATTAAGCTTTGATATACCTAGAAGGCCAAGAGTGCTGCCGGGAGTCGGCACCTGACTTAGACCCCCAGTGACAAGGCTCAGGTTGAGGTTCAGAGGTGATGTCCCCTGCCAGGGGTGGAGCCACTTGGCATAAAGCTGCCCCTTAGGCTGGGTCCCAAAGAGACGTGAAGGTCAGACCAGAGACGTTCAGGTCAAGCTGAGATGTGCCAAATAACGACGTCTCACTCGTGCCAGCAATGGCCTTGCTGCTGCGTTGTGGGCAAGTGAGGTGTACCTGAGGCTCATGCTGTAAAAACCCTGCACTTAGCTTTTTTCTTTGGAAAGTGAAGCAGCAACATGAACTCCCCGACAGCCAGGACAAATAAATCCTTTTCTTTTTTAACACAGCTGCCTCAAATTAAAACACGCTGTGGTTTTCTTGCTTCCTCTGGCCATTGTTTCGCTGCAAGACACGAGGGAAGCGCCACATGGACAGATATTGCTGAATCTGGTTTTGCCTCATTGAATTTTTACGGATGGTTACCCTCAAAAAAACAAACTATTAATAGGCCTGCGTCTGAATGCTCAACCACATGAGACTTCATCTGTTACATTCAGGCTGTGTTTTGATGGATTGCTATTCCATCAACTAAAAATCCTTTGGGCTATGAAGGATATAAAATAGTCCTACAACCACTTGCCCTAAAACTAGTATTTAAAATATATATCACAGGGGAAAATTGAGCAGTCCATTAGAGGGGTGGGAAAGAAATTACACCATAGACAAAGAGAAAGAAATAAATACAATATTCTAGCAATATAAATCAATTTAAAACAGAAGTCTCTTGGGCTGCTATTTGCTTAAGTGATGCTAACAGTAGTACGTATTATTTAAATAGCTTTTGTAACCACTGTTGTTATTACAGAGATTAGATTACACTAAGCTCTTAATGTAGTTTTTGGTAGGTAATTTACATAAAGAAAAAGATAGGCTCCTAAAATTTTAGTTTGCTGCACATCTTTCTTAATGGGAACAAATTCCAAAACAATTTAGATGTTAGAAGCAATTGGTGAAGCTGTCCTGTAATCATTGCTCCTGCTCTAAATACCCACTTAAAAATTAGCCAGTGACTCTTATTTTTGCTCTTATGCCCACAAACAAAAATTTTTGGTTGCAACATCAAAATCAATCTCTTCTGCCATATCAGGTTTGTAGTGCGGGATAAACTGATCTAAGTGAAGTGATTCGTTATTTTAATTAACAAGCAAGAAACTTCGATTTGAATATCAGTTTTAAACTTGTATTATGTATCTTTGTAACTTAACGAAGGAAGTTCAGCATTGTTTGTTGGAAAATTTGTAATGCAAATTAGTCTTTATGCTAAATTTGGTATTTCTCTTTCCAACTAAAAGTGTATCTATGCACATTTGTGTATACACATATTGCTTAGCACACATGTATTCATGTTCTAATTTTTTTTTTTTTTACTCTGTTGATAGGAGCAAAATCATGAATCAAAACCTCTAAGTAAAATGCATAGAGGAAATTACAAATGTAAGTCTGAAAGTGCTTTTTCAAAAAAAGACCCATCTTGTAGGTGACTATTACATATATAAATTTTGAAAACGCTGCTTTTTTTCTCAAAATCCTGCTTCAATTCTGCCCTCAACAAAGCTGAGCGTGCCCGAAAAATTCATCAGCCTGGGAAATGATGTGACATGGGTTCGGGTGACTCAAAAACATAAGGAAAGGAAATGGCCAGACCTGGTTTTGGCTCTTCAGCAAAGGGAAGGCTGCAGGGGCTCCGAGGTCCTCTGTGGGCTGAGCGTGGTCATGCTCCTGCTGGCAGCTGGGAATGGCACGCACCACATAGTGCTCCCCTTCCTGGACTCCACGCCGAAATTTGGCTGGAAGCAAGAGCCACCATTAGCTCTGGTGTGTGGGCCCTGCTCTGCTTGGTGAACCGGAGGGTGGTATTCAAAGCTCAGCAGGTCTCCAGGAGGAAATCCCTGCTGGGCACTTCCCCGCTGACATGCACTGCTCTGATCTCTTCCCCCGAGATAGGCTTCCCCCCGGTGTAACGCAGCATTTACTGTGGGATTTGTGTGAGGAACCTGAAGTGCCACTTAAAGGCTCCCATTTATCCCCCCCCACATCGAAGTGCCCACTTTTGTACATCCCGGCAAACACCACATGAAGGGAGAGCCTTTAGACTTGCAGTTGTTTTACACTCTTAGCAAAGCAAGGATCTGTTCCCTCTCTCTCCCCCTCAGTTCCCAGCAAAATAATAAGCCCCACAGAATTAGTAACTCAAAGGTTTCACTCTGAATGCATCACAGCTGTGGAAAATACATACCCTGACTTTCTGGGCTGATGGCTTCCACCCGTATCCAAAACAATCGTCCCTGGAATTCCCACTCAAGGCTGCTTCCCAGCACCAACCTCAGCAGGAAACATCCCCAAAATTGAAGCTTGAGCTTATATGACATAGAAACACGAGGTGGTGAGTATCTGAACGTTCTCAGCGTGCCCTCAAGGAGCCGGGTGGGCACAGCGTGCAGAGTCACAACTACAGCACGGGTTGGGCAGGAAAGGACAAGGCCGCCTCCCTTCTTCTTCCAGCTTTCTTAAATGGCTGAGGATGCCCTCACCTGACAAAGATTTCTCCTCTTGCTGTACCTAGAAATGGTTATGAAATGTTAACTCTTTGCCGCAAGCTTTTCAATGCGATCCCAGTGCTGCCTCTCCCCTCCATCTATCTCATCTGGTGAAATAACGTTTTGCCAAACAGAGATACGGTGGATTCATTAGCTGCTTTCAACATCACAGCCACTCTCAAGTCTCGACAGCATTGATCAGTGTTGTTTGTACTCACCTACAGCACAGGTCCTCTGTTGGCAAGGCAGCCCCCACCTGCTCCAGACCCACACAGGGCAATTTTGGGGCCTTAAGGTCAAAATCTGGAGGCTTAGTGAGTGGCATGCTGCCAATGGATCCTCTTGATGGCCCCTACTCTTGTTATTTTAACACCGTGTTGTGCTGACCTGGGCTGTTGGGCTACCAGGGTCTTGATAAACTCCTTGCTGGCAAAGAGTCACCCCCGGTGATGGGGACTGGGCAGCGTGTCCGGCTGTGCAACGCTAGCCGGGTTGGCAGGGGGGTTGAACACAGCACATGGGGGGCACGCACGGTCAGCAGTGCAGCTGCCATAGGGCCTGCGCTGCAGAGCTGTGTTGCATGCCCCAGTATTGACTTATGGCTACTGGGATCTTCACACAGGGAGATAGTCTCCTGAAGCTCCAATCATAGAATCATAGAATGGTTTGGGTTGGAAAGGACCTTAAAGATCATCTAGTTCCAACCCCCCTGCCATGGGCAGGGACACCTCCCACTAGAGCAGGTTGCTCAAAGCCCCATCCAACTTGGCCTTGAACACTTCCAGGGATGGGGCCTCCACAACTTCCCTGGGCAACCTGTTCCAGTGTCTCACCACCTTCACAGTAAAGAGTTTCTTCCTAATATCTAATCTAAACCTACCTTCTTTCAGTTTAAAACCATTACCCCTCCTCCTGTCACTACACTCCCTGATGACGAGTCCCTTCCCAGCTCTCCCGTAGGCCCCCTTTAAGTACTGGAAAACTTCTATAAGGTCTCCCCAGAGCCTTTTCTTCTCCAGGCTGAACAACCCCAACTCTCTCAGCCTATCCTTATAGGAGAGGTGTTCCATTCCTCTGATCATTTTCGTGCCTCTCCTCTGGACTCTCTCCAACAGGCCCATGTCTTTCCTGTGCTGAGAACTCCAGAGCTGGATGCAATATTCCAGGTGGGGTCTCACCAGAGCAGAGTAAAGGGGCAGAATCACCTCCCTCCATCATTTCTCAATCACCTTTCTCTGTCATCCTCCACCCTGATGTCTCATGGCCAGTTTCGGCTGGGTCGGGCAAAGAGGGGCAGCCGCGGGTAGCAGCGAGGGAGGATGCAGTGCCCCATGGAGGAAAGGGCTCCACGCCAGTGCAGGGGCTGAGCCGAGCGTGCCGTCAGCACAGCCATTGCCCGGGGCAGCTACAGCAAAGGGTTGCCCTGTACTGGGGTGATGTGGAAAGCTGCTGGTAAGGACACAATTTTAAAATAAAAGTGAGTTTCATCACTCTGCTGCTCCTGAAAGAGGTACTTGTCTTCTTAATGAGATGGTTCCTGTGTCAGAAAGTTGCCTCTTTAAAAGTCACATTTAGTGCAAGGGGAATATTCCTGTCAGTGCTTCAGCTGCACTTGGTTGAAGACACCATCTGCTGCGACACTCGGCCAGCTTGGCATTTAAAATGTCATTTAGACCGGAAAGCAACTGAGCTTGGATTCTGAGGCAGATGTCATCAGCAAAGGTGAACTTCCATAAATGAATGAGGTTGCTGATACAAGGACTGAATCGCAGAAGCGTTTACAGAGAGCCCTGTGGAAGACCGCTGAATTTTCTGCATGTGCTTTATTTCCTGTACACGCCTTATGTGATCTACCCTGGAGAAACAACGTTACGAGAGATGTCACTGAAATTCTGTGTTTAAAATCCAGCATTTGTGCCTCCTGCTGATTCAAGAAGGATGAGCGGGTTTCTGTTCTCTCCAGAAACGGGATTGATGATATTTTCCAAACTGAGCTGCTGAGCCCTAGGCTTGCTTCAGCCCAGTGGGGCAGGAGAAGACGACCATTTTCCTGCCTTTCTGTGGAGTGTTGCCGCACACAAAGCTGTTCAAAGCTGTTTGCTCCCCCAACGTTTCTGTTCCAGCTGACAACAAAAGGAAAAACCAGCTCCGAGGCCTCTTTCTTCAGCACAGGAAGAGTTACTGCATCCTTGTCCATCCCCGTAATACAGCTCGTTTCCCAACGCTACCTCCTGACATGCTTAGGCTGCCATCCAAAAAACCCCCAGGACAAAGAAGGATGATGAATGGAATAGGTAGAAAACGCATTAAAAAGAAGTAGAGGCTAAAACTAATAGAGTTAATTGCTCTACCCAGGTTTGTGCCCATAGGGCATGTATAGATGAGTGTTAGTAATGAAGAGTGTTAGTAATGAAGCTCGTCAGCAGCGCTGGGGGGAACTTGGTTCTTAAGGTCAAATAATCTATCAAGATGAAAATGTTGAAAGAGTCCTTTCTACCTACACTGCTCAGTGTGGCTCAAATTGCTTTTCAGCTGTGCCCAGTGCTTTTGTTGACTTAAAGTAAATTAAATATTATCCTTTTTTAATTAGATAGGTTAGGAAATCTCAGTAAGTGCTACTTCCTACTAATTTGAAGACTAGAACTAGTTTAAAGCAATTAAAGCTGAAAACCCCACCTTTAAATAATGAATTAATATGGAAATTGGTTTAATAAGCAACTGGGCTTTAAGTGATCCAGTCAGGTGGGGATGGGAAGAAAAAGAAGCCAGCGTAGAGCCAGTAGGGCTGTGGTTGGGGTGGTTGCTTGGGAGCAAAGTAGTTTTTTTCTTCTTGACAGACAACTGCAAGCATATAATATATCCAAAACCCTTCTTAGTCATCTTTAACAATGATTTTTATAAGGCAGAGTATTGGGCATTATTGTCAAGGTGCTGGCAGTGGGGCCTGCAGGGGAAAGTGTATTTTAGATGGTGCAAAAGCACTGCACAGGCAGGGGAGGAGGAGAAAAGAAGTGAGCAGCAGCTGTGTGGACACCACGGTGAGAGCAGGAGGGTGAGGTGGCCCTCCAGCCCCCAGAGCAGAGATTCCCCCTACAGCCCCAGGAGGAGCCCACACTGGAGCAGGTAGGTATTTCTCTGACAGGAAGTGCAGCCCGTGGAGAGCCCACGTCTGGAGCAGGCTTATCCCAAAGGACTACAGCCCATGGAGAGGACCCACACTCGAGCAGGGGGAACGCGTGAGGAAGGAGCAGCAGCGAGGAGCTCTTATGGACAACCTCTGTTCCCCAGTGCCACTGCGGGGGGAGGTAGAGGAGTCGGGAATGAAGATGTGAAGTTGTGCCTGGGAAGAAGGAGGGAGGGAGGGAGGGAAGGAAGGTGGTGTTTAACTTTTTTTCCCCCCCCTTTGTTTCTCACTATGCAAATCTGTTTTAATTGGCAATAAATTAAAGTCAAGCCCCTTTTGCCCATGATGGAACCGGCAAGAAGTCTCCTGGTCTTGATCTCAACCCATGAGCTTTCTATTTTCTGCCCCATCCAGTTGAGGTGGTGGAGTAAGTGAGGGGCTGCGTGGGCACCCCACCATCATCATTATCTACAGACTCAGTCATCATATAGAGGAAGCCTTGTGGAGAGGGCAGCTCTGCTAAAAAATATTAGCAGGATAGAATAAGAATCAACCAGCTGCAAGATACAGAAAAAAGCCACAGCCCCAACCAACTCTCTTTCAAATGTGAACTTGCAAACTTCACATTTTTGAAAATAGGTTCTGGTACATTTTACTTTTCTACCCCCAAAAAAAGCGTGCATTCTCAAACTTCCAAAGACCTTTAAAGTCTTGTCACAACAGGGCAAACAGCCCGTCCCCAAGCTCTCGCGAGAACATCTTCTAGTGAATCTCAATAGCACAGAAGCAACAAAAAAAGATGTGACAAGGGTCGCTCTGCTTATGGCTGAGTTCCCGAAGGGGGTGCAACATCATTTGATTACTGTAGCCTTTCAAGTTTTATATTATGCATCATGCCATACTGTAACACAGCAATGCATGCATACTCACACAAAAAAGAATTTATGAATAAAAACTGTAATCCTTGATTGGCCTTATTATTCTAACTTGTCTTATAAATATTTAAAGAGATGTCTTCCTAAAATACTACATGAATAGTACATTATTTGCCATGCAGAGCCTACAATAGGATAATGTTAAAGATGAGAATCCTGTATTTCAAATTTAGATTTGTATTCTGTTGAACGGTATAAATGTGAGAAGCGACTCTCACAGAAACGGTTATCATGCTAAAAAGAGTTTGAGAGCTGCTTATATGAAGACAAGAGCCACTGACAATACGACAAAAAGCCCAGTATCTTGATGAGATTAAGACTTGTCCCGTATTCTGTCCTCTACCTCTTCCCAATGTTTTCTCACTTGTTTCCCCCCCCCCCCCCCCCCCCCCCGGTTCAATCAACTAAACTACCACTGTTATAGGAGGCTTTTATTTTGAACAAAACCAGTGAAAATACAATCTACACTGATGGCCAAAGCTGAGGGAAGTCACATTTGTTGTTGTTATTTGCTAGCTGTTGTAGGTGGGACCCACTCTTGTATCTTCTTGCGAGTAGTAGAGTAAGGTACGTACTGCCCGGGAGTGCCACTCAGATTGAATTTATGGTTCTCCCAGATAAATTTACGAGCAACTGGTGGGTGAGTAGTTGGAGGGTCATCCGTCATTGAGTGAAGCCAGCGATGCCTTAAGAGGAAAAAGACACACGGTTATTAAGGAATATCACATGATCTATAACAAGCCTTCCTCCTGACTCCCAAGGGTTCTCCTCTGAAGAAACACAAAGTATTTATTTGGGGGGGAGAGGGGGAATAATTTTAATCCAGTACAACTTTGAATTAGACTACGGGATACTGATTCAAAGTAATTACACAAACATAAATGATAAATAACAGTTCTGCTTCCAAGCAACTGAAAGCACACCTGGGTTTGAATGTCCTATTTCTTTGGACGCTTAGTATTTGGGCAGAGACTATTTCATTGTTACATGTTTGTATGGCCTTAACCAGCCAGCCAGGTCAAGGCAGGCACCACAAATTACAAAACCACAAGGTTTTGGTTTGTTGTCTAGGGTTTTTTGGGGTGGTTGTTTTTTTTGTGTGTGGGTTGTTTTTTTTTTTAATTACCAAAAGACTACACTGCACAAGTTCAATACCAGCTCCAAAGCATTCACGAGGCTACTGCTTGGAATATGGATAAATGATGCAGGTTCACGTAAAACAATCACGTAAATGTTTACTGACTGCACAATAAAATGATTAATACCAGTCAGTAATGGGGTAATTACCAAGTGATTATAGTGATTACCCTTTACCTATGAACTAAATGTCAATTCTCCCCTGTGCAAACAACATTAATGATCAACCAAAGTATTTTCCATACCAATTTACTGAAACACTACAGCAGGGATCAACTGAATTGATTTCATCCTTTTTCTATTTCAGTGCCCAAAGCAACTTTCAAACCCAAATAACATTTTAATTATCTGCCAGTCTACATGTACTTCATACTGTATGCACAGTTATGACAGAAGTGAGGTTATGACTTCTTTTGCAAGCTTATGTATTTTTTACTGAGGTAGAATTAAAGAGGCTTCTGCTAATCAGCTTTTGCCGAAGACTTGACCTAAAAATAAGAAGTCCTCTATTTCAGTTGGTATTAGAAAGCCTAAAAATTGCACCTTCAGCCATTAGCAACAAATGTGGCACACTTCATTGATACAGCAAAACAAAACAACAATAAAAGTAGTGAGAAATAGACTGACAAACATATTCTAAATCTGAAGAGCTGTACAGAAGGTTGATTATCTTTTCAATCAAATAGCTTCTACACATTTATTTCAGAAAAAGAAAAAAAGCTCACAAGTTTGGACATAACTTTAGTACAAAAAATCTCACTTTAAAAAATGTGTCAGCCATATGTTCATTTTTTATATGGAAAAAAAAAAAACAAACAAAAACCCCAAATGAAAGCCACACATTGTAGGACTAAGGACTGCCAGGAAACTGGCTTGAATACCAAATTGGATGGAACCATAAGATCCTTTAAAAGTATGAAGAAAAAGCTTGTTTAGAGGTAAAGAATGGCCTCCTATTGGAAAAGCCATCCACTTCAGAGTGTGAAAGTTATACACACATTCAGATGAAGTGACCCAATGCAACACGGATGGAATAGAGATCCCTCTCTTCCTCCCTCCACTCTCCTTTGTAAATCTGGTATCATTTGAAGTATGTTTCCCACCATTTCTACTAAAAAAGATTTTGTGTAATGATTTCTGTCTGGAAGAAGGCAGCTCCATAGCATTACTAATCACACTGTGGTCTGAGGATACAGGATCAGGCGTTGCTCGATTTTAAACCTGGTATTATCAGCCTCTGAAATGTCCTGGCCACACAAAGCTCTGACATTACATGAACTTGCTCCCCCAGTTCACACCCATTAGAAGAATTCTGTGTACTACTAGTGGGGTTCACACTACCTGAGATACCATGCATCCTATGATGTGTAGCATCAAAGTTGGCAGAAACACTGTAAAACAGCTAACTTGACAGAGGTGGGATTGTACGCTCATACCCAACAAGCTGTCTCTCCATTGCTAACACAAGGAAACACAGTTTGTGGCTTGGGAGAAAGGGGAAAAGAGCAGTTCAGTGGCCATATACATTCTGCCAATACTGACTTAAGTATTGCATTTCAAAATGCTTTGTAGTATTGCTCTAGAGCAGCCTCAGTTTGTCAAACCTGCTTACTGTAACATACAGAGGGAACTTAAACACATGCACCTTCACCTAGCGATGCTTCAGGTAATTGTGGATAGGGATCCTGCAAACAAACCCTATTTATGCACCTGTAACCGTACCTCACCATCCTCCCACACCCCCAAGAGTCATGCACACCAACAGGACAAACAAAAAATTGTTTTCTCAGACATAAACGAAGTTGCAAAGGCCCTGAAAGACAGGCTGGAGCAGGTGGAGCACAAGAACTCTATTAAAGCTCAGTTAAAAGCAAACAGATTTCAAGCTTGCATGGTGTCTGGCACCTCTTTGCTTATAAGCGCATTGATGATGTACACTCCCTCCTTGAAATGTCGGAAAAATTATCACAATATTGACTTACTCATTTAACTCAGAAGACAGAAAACAGAATAGTTTCATTCTGTCATTTAAACTATTGTTTTGCAGCTTTTCTAAGACTAAATCTGTGAAGTCTTTTAAAATACAGTATTTTGAAGTAATTAATATATTTGCTTTCAGGATTGTCTGAAGTTCTATAACATCAATATGAAGTCAGGCTCAAATTTAAATAGATCAGCAAAATTAATCCTTAAATCCAATTTTCTCCCTGGAAAGTAGAAATAAAATTGCTCAGCTATGAGACATGTCAGTACAGTCACAGATACCAAAATACCTGAAGAGATTTCAAAAGTTTGTTTAGAACTCCATCCACTATTAAGTACACTTTTATTTAAGAGCTTCAGGGCTTAAGCCAGTCACAACAGATTCCCCTTAAAAGCCCAGCACGTGACTTATAAAAGCATTTTGATTTGCAAAGAGACTGTTCTCTCAAACCAAAGTTCCCACTCTCCACTTAAGCAAAATATGTAGAAACTGAAAACTTTATTTTGGGAAGACTTTTCCCTTGACAACCTCCCTCAAAGAGTCCTTTGAAGCCCTGATGCCTCATAGACTCTACTCCCAGATGCTCAAGAAAAGCTTTTTATGCACTAGATTGAACAGCATGAATAAAGACATTTGATGTCTTGCAGATGGCCAGATTTCTATACAAACTCTGCCTATAAATCCATGCATGGAAAAACAAGATTCAAAAGCAATTAATGACTTAAAACCTACAAAAAAAGCAGAAAAGAAAGCAAAGAAAAGAAGGAGGATAGGAGAAGCTCTGAAGAGGCTGAAGCAGCTTCCTGAATCACAGAGCAGGGTCACTACCAAGCAGACTGAGGCTAGCAAAGCCTCTGGACTTTTCCTTAGGCAAACAGACGAAAGACACTGCAAAGCATCTTCAAATGCTCTCAAGACTATGTAGAATTTTCTCCCAAGTCTTAGACAAATATTTAAAAGCAAAGAGATTTCAAACTGAAGCTACAAGGGACAGGAGCCAATTATATGATGTACAAGCTGTCAAACAAGAACCAATGCTACACAAACTCCGTAGCTACTACCATATGTGCATCTGCAAAGTTCAGGCACCGCCTGTGTAAGTTCAGGATGTTTGCCAACTTGTTAGCATCCACTTTTTTCAACAAGTTAACCATGCTGCAATAAGACAAAAGAGAAGTAAAGATGTGTGTTACAGTCAAAGGGCAGAGAAGAATGGGAAGAGAAGGAAAAACAGACAAGAAACGTGTTTATTTGTTTACACATGAGAGGTAACTGATTTGTCACGCAAGCTACAATAAGGTACCATTGTATAGTAATGAGACAGCATCCCATTTACCTGAAAACACCACACTAGCATTTAATCTAGTTATAAACCCCACAAATTTATTGTGAAGCTATTGAAAGGATGGGAATTTTACACTCCTTCCCCCTTCCTTTTCTGTTCATTTTTTCTGTTTTGTTTTCCTTGGAGGCAGGCTTGCAAAGCAGCACTTTTACAGGAGAACAGCACATTTCTTTAAGTTTCTTAGTATGTTGGCACTTTAAGTTTGAGATGCTACATTCTTCCCTCCTTCAGCTGTCAGATCAACTAACAAAGAGGATGTGGATTATTAAACTGAAGTTAAATTTGAAATATTTCATCGTATGAAGTTAGCACTCCTGAAGCTCCTGCCAAAGATGTCAGATTTGCACCACAAAGAAATAAACATCAAAGTACAGGACAGACACTACACATACATAGGACAGTGCTGGCAAAACGAAGTGTCCCCACAAAAGGAGAAAACTATTATCAAATTACACTTCGTCTTTCCCCACAGGACATAAGATACTGAAAGAGAAAATTACTTTTAACTGGTTTGTATATACATAAACCAGTTGTCAATTTGTTTTTGCAAAGTATTTGGCCAAACATTACATTAAACCAGATAAATGGTAAACGAAGAATGTGCAGACAGCCACAAAAGACTTCTAATGTGATGCAAGAGAGGAACACCTAGCATCTAGGATATCAGGTCCTGGCTTGCATGGACTTTATATACTCTCAAAAGGAAGCCTTACTCCACAACATAACCCTGTTGAAAGTGGAAGACTGTGTTCCAAGTTGACGCGCCTCAAGGGGCTCAAGCTGAACCTCCCAGAATCCTCCAAATGCAAACTTGTGCTCTTCAAAATTTCAGCTACAGGAGTACTCCGATTGCTGAATAGCAAATAGGAGCCTATGGCAGGAATAAGCAGACACATAAGGAACTTTTGCATGAATGTGAACATAACCTGAAAATCAAGACTCTCTCCTCTGATCCCTAACAGATTAAGGACAGTAAGATACTTCATCCTCTCCCCTGACCTTGATTCAGTGGAAATAACCAACAAAACCTTAATTGTGAGGGCCAAAGAATCTAGAAATACAAGTCTGTGAGGGAGTTAGACACTGCATATGCTTTAGACCCAAGAAAGTATCAGCTACATCCATGTCACTCCCAGCAGATGCCTCCTTAATTTGTTATGGAGTTGCTGTACCACTGGCTTGCTCATCTTCTCAAACAAAATTATGCCAGTGAAGATGAGTAGTTTTTTTTAGTGGTAAGGATAGTGATGTCCAATCTGTATCACTTCCTCTGTATTTTAAACCTACTGCTTTCTATTCTAGCCATATATCTGTGGAAGATGGACTATGCCTTTCCCTTCTGCAAGAGATTAAATGCTTCAAGATTATATCCATCTTCATTTCCTCTCCTTTCTAAGCAAGCCCAATTCTTTCCAACTGTCCTCAGAGGTCTGATTGTTCTTGCTGCTCTTCCTTAGGCTTCTCCCACCGGGGTGTGTGTGTGTGTGTTTGGTTTTTTTTAAGTGCATGGTACCAGAGAGGAGTGCTATACCCTACATAAGTCTTCCTGGTAATAAGCAGAAAGCAAGAGTCACTTTGCATGAATGCAGGCAGTAATTCTTCCTACTTCTCAGGAGGGCACGCTTCTTTCTCAGCACTATGATAATGTGGACTTACTCAACCTGCCACCCCCCCTAACACCTAGATCATCCTGCAGCACTGCTCGTTGCTCTCCTCCTGCACACCATAAAGTAAGAGGCTGCAGGTGCCAGAAGAGCAGGGTCCTGCCCTCTGGCTCTGCACTCAGCCATATGATTTCACTCCTTTTCCTCTTGTGATCATGAAGTGAGACAATGTTGTGTTGCCAATCTTGTGAGTGCAGATAAACTGCAGCTGGTAATAACATTCATGAAAAAAGCAGCAATGAACTGTTTGATTCATCTATCTGTATTTTACACCCCTAATATTTCACTTCTCTGTGCAGCCTTTGATTAAGGGGGAAAAAAACCCTAACACTGCTTTAAGAACATTTCCTTACTAACAAACCTGCCCAGAACATTTCACCTAGGCTTCAGCTTGCCTGTGAACCAAGCCTGCTTCTACCGGGGCAGGTGGGAGGGTGGATGGAGAGAACTGTAACTCCTGTTGACCTTGCTCAAGGAAGAGAGCAAACCACATTATTATCAAGTAGTACATATTCAAGATAGCCAGTTTTTACTATGAAAACTCTTTGCCTTTGAAAATACTTTTGGTACCCTAACTAACACTTACAAGCTGCTCAGGGATTCCCAAGGAGTCACATGTTCCTCTTAATCTTAATGCTAACGTTCTCTTCCCAGAAATCTTTCAAAAGCTTTTCTACAGAGCCAAAAGTATAAAGCATTAAACCTGAAAGTCATTTATCGGTATCATCTTCCTGCTTGGTTTTTGATTATTTTTAAGTAAACAGAAAAATGTTTTGCCTGTAATGAGTGCACCTGTCCATACTGTACATAAATTGTGAGTACGTGTGACTGTGAGCACATGCAGGGAAGCAGCGTACGCCAGTTGTATAAAACAGTATCTATCACCTGGGGGTCATGGAGCTGATTTGCTAACTGTAGTATTTTTAGGTTGAGAGAGAAATGAATGAGGAACAAAAGGTGATACTGGGCCTCCTCACGTAACAGTAAAACGGAAATGAGCTCAACAGCCCAATGATTAAAGCAAATCCGTAATGGAGACTTCTATGAAAGCACTAAACAGAGTGCATACAGACACTGGTACAAGCAGATTTAACCTTTATCATTTCTATGTTCATGCAGCACACCCCATCAGTGTTAAAAAATGAAAGCACTGAGTCCCGGCAAACAAAATGCTCTGAACAGTAGGAGACAAAACAAATATTTTGGCTTTCATAACTGTAACAGTGTAAAAGATGTCTTCATGAAGGAAAAAAAAATATGCCCAATATCTTGTATAGCATTAGAAGAAGATTAATACTAATCACTCCCAATGCAAGTATTGAGAGAATTTAAAAAAAAAATTAATATCTAATTAACTTGTCTCCAAAGTAGATACCAACATCTTCATTTTGAAGATAAGAAAAGAAAACCCAGAGTAACAAAGAGGTTAAATAACACAGCCAATTCAGAATAAACCACAAGCCTACATAATCTGGTATGGCAACATTTTAAAAAAGCAACAGCCTCAATTCCCTGTATAGCAGACATGTCAAAACAACTCTCTTGATTTCCTTCAGACTGTGATTTCAGTACATCCGTTGTCAAAAGACATTACACCAATTATTTCAGAATACTGAAAATATTCAGTAGTTTCTAAAAACGGCACTACAATATGTTACTACAAATGAGATGTCTTTTCTTACTGCTTTTTCCTTTCCTTCAGTATCTGATAGAAGGTAACAGGTAGCTAAATTAATTCATATTTTATTTTTTCCAGACAGTTGTTTTCAGAACTTTTCAATATACCAAAATGTTTTTTTCCAATTCATCATGCACGAAACGCAAGGTCCACCTAATGGTTTTTCAAACATCATTCATATTCCGCAATCCTGAAGGCACATGATTGACCACAGTTATACCTGAAGATGCATAGTGTATTCAACAACTAGAAACATGAAGAAAAACAACCTCTAGTATGACTTACACTGAAGAAGAAAAAAAGGAAGAAAGTGTTTTTTTCCTGCACATCTGCTAGTGTTCTCAATACTTCCCAAGAAAATAGTGTAACTACACATACAGTAGGATTTTTATGAGTACTACAAAACCATTACAAACTAGTTACCACTACTGTTAAAAAAAGGAAAATCTGAAATCTCTAGGTTAGCCCTGGTCTTAATCCTGGATTTTGTTAAATGTGTCATCTTTAGGCATGACAGTTGCAAAATATTTTCTGAAAGTAACACCAGCATAAACAGTGTAGCAAAACCCACTTCTACCTGCAGAGGGCATAACAACACACCCACAAAATGCTCCACTGAGCTGAATTAACTAAAACCCGGAGTCAAAAAATCAGTGTTTAGAGGAATTAGGTCACAACCCAGCTGATATAATGGTACTTTATATACTTCCTAGTTGACTCAAGGACAACAAACTTGTCTGAACTTTACATCTGTTGAAGGGAGGGCTAGTGCTTTAAGAAATATTTTTTTTATTATTATTTTTTTTTTTTTTTTTTTTTTACAGCTGACAGAAGATATACAGGACCAAATGAATCTCTTTGCTAACAGAAGTAATTTCACACAATCTGATTTATTTCCAACAAATTTCTGGGTCCAAAAAACCCCCACTCATTTCCTGAATAGCTGCACAACCCCAGCAACTTGTAAAATATATTAACTGTCTCAATTCAGAAGTCTATGCCATGATAAAAATTTAAGACATTTTAAGACAGTATACCATCAGATGAAAAAAAAAAAACAACAACAGAGTCTTAAAAGACAGCATTTATTCCCAGTCAAAATACTTCTGCTTTTAAAGATGTATCTAATCAGTACAGAACTACAGGTCAGTGATTTAGATGTGTTACAAAGCTAGGATTCCTACATAAGAATAAATATCTAAGGTTGCTATGGGATACACAAATTTATCAGCAATAAAAAAAAAACAACCCAAAAATTGAACAGTACTGCACAACTAAATTTCCTGACAAAAATACCTTAGAACACAGGACTGTTTACCTTTTCATGCCCCATTGCACTGACCAGTCTTGAAAATAATGAAACACTGTTTCTCCTAGGGATTTTTTTTTTCCACGTTGATAGGAAAACAAGTTTTTCTACCTCACTAATTTGTGTGATCTAAACAAGCTACTTAATCCTAGAAACACGACTTTGATACTCAGGAAGAAACCCTTTATCAAGGTTTGTAAGGACACAACAAATAACACATAAGCACGAGCAAAGAAAAAAAAAAAAACAACAACAAAACCTGCTCCTCAAAATAAGGACAATCTTGAAAACTGGCACAGTCTAATAGTGAAAGGATAAAAACTAGAACCAAACAACAGTTATTACGCAGATAACAAGGAACAGCCCTGCACTGGCAGGAACATGCTAGTTTTGGAGATTCTAACGTCACTTCTAAAAAAACAATCCCATTAAGCTCTTACTGGAGAAGACAGAAAAAAACATTAACTGCATTAAACATAATTTTACAGCTGGCAGAAACTGAAACAAAATTGACTACCAAGACAGTCTATCCACGCATTTCTCAAATGTTCTAATGAGAGCCACAATTTAGGAGTTTAAGATAATCAATCTCAGCCTTGGCACAGAACATGTATCGCAGGCAGAATAAAAGCCAGCGTTCACCAATGTTCAGTATACCCAAGCACCTCTTATTTCATATCACCTTTCATTGCTTTGTGCTATTCTTATTCTTCAAAAATCACGTAGAGATTGTTTTTGCTAACACACACTGTTATTTTATTTGGTGTGTGTTTTTCCTGAGTTATTTAGGAAGACAAAAAAAAGCATTAACAGCTGTGTGGCCAGAGACCTTCTGAAGCTCAAGACTGTAGAGATTTGTTACTGAATTGCATGAACAGAAAATAAAACCTTAAGAAAAATCATAGTCAAGTAGCAGTCAACATCCTGGCTCTTTGCTGTTCATCATCTTGTAGAGTATCAAGGTATACCAATTGAAACAATTATGCTGGTAATGGCTGTGGATTAAGGAACGTTGTTCCATCGTTGCTGTACATTCTTTGAGTTCTTGTCCAGAATGGATAATAAAAATATTTTTTCTACTTCTAGCTGCTCAATGCTACTGTAGGCTTTGCCAAACCATTAAGATAGGATCACAACTAATAAGGAAAATTGGAAGACTGGCTTGAGCTGCTCAATTTGGCTGGCAAAATGCTTTTCTTATTCCAAGAAGCAGTAAGTGCCACTGTCAGGATGGTGAGCAATGTAACATTATAAATGCAGTTCAAAATTAAAAGTAACCATTCTGAAATCTTCTGGTCACATATAGGATAGCTGCATCCAAGAAAACTTAATTACTATTAAATTGTTCCTTTTTTTTTTTAATCTTCTGTTTTGTAATACAAGAAAATATATAGGCAATTACACAACTGGTATTTGTCTACATTATTAAGCTAAATGGTTTACCATTCAGGGGGCACCATACTTCCATCAACTTCCCAAAATGTATTTTTGCCATTCATTTCATCAGTATAGATGACCCATCTGTGTCGACCTTAAGCAAACAAACAGAAATATTGCATTAGCTCAAAAAAATAAATTATTTTCATGTAAAGGAGAGAATTCATAAAACACAATGAAAAGTATTTTGAATAAAAGTATCTACCATTATGGGTACTTATTTCAATGTCAGTACAGCTTTTATTTTTCTAAGTCTTCTGTATTTCCACTGTTATTGTATTTTTACATGGCTGAATCTAACACTTTCACAAGGAAGTAAGTATTAGCTATTGTATAACTAATGGGAAACAGGACGTTAAAAAATTAAAAAAAAAACCAAAACAACAGGACCAAACTCAGTTCTCAATCACATTATCATATAGGCAAACCTACACGGAAAGCACCTAACTGGCTTAGATTTATCCCATATTTATTATGTGAAAATGAGGGAAGCAGTAGAGAAACAGAAGATGCCAAAGCATTTCTATGAGCCCTCTCTCTATGACTCACACAAGTCAAGTGCAAGGAAGTTGGGCAGACAAGTTCTATTTCACCAGCAGAAACTATGCAATCTATACAAAGTTGGACAGTCAGTCAGGAGGTGTTCACATTAGCACACATACCAAAGAAGTTTCTTTTGTCTTCATAGTACTTGTTTCCATATTTGTCTGTTCCTATCAGCGTACCAGTCTTCAAATCATTTACCCTGTGAATTCCCAAAACAACAGTTTCAATTGACATCATCTTAGAATGAAGCTGTGATAGGTTTCTTAGGGGTTGGTAAAAATCTGTAATAAAAACTCTTAAACAAATAGGTGTAAAGCTATTTAAAAAAAATATTCAAGCTTAAGGATTGGAAAACATAATCACCAATTCCTGCAACTAATGTCAGCATGCCTTTACTGTGTGCCCCACTGACAGGATAACAAAGTCATACAAAAAGGGTTTTGGGGCCTATTATTTATTTAAAAGCTCTTTATAGTGTAAGATAAAGCAACTCTGCAATATAGCACAATTTAACACCCACAAACTCTTAAATACTGTGGAAAGGAATCCCAGAGACACATGTCAATTCACTTCTTTGAAGACGTTACCATCCTTCTCAACTATTTGTTACTATCATTTCAGCTTGAATTGCCGTGGAAAGTGGTCAGCACAGCTTAAGACATCTCACACGTCTGTGTGGTCACTAACCTCCAGGAGAGGAATAGTAATATTTTAAGCCATTGTAGCTGCTTGCCAAGGAAATGCATGCTAAACCCTAAATTAAAATTGTTATTTTCTGGCTTTTGTATAATTGTGAAAAACGCAAGCATTTACCCTGTCACTTCAGGAGACTTACACTGACCCAGGTCAGGTATATACCAGCTTCAACTCTTTATACAGAACATATTTTAACATTACTGTATGTATCAATAATTAAACTGAACCTATGATTTACATTCTGTTGATAAAACTTTAAAATTAATGAAGTGCTCTTTTCCCCCTAGATCTGCATCTTTGCTTTCTTTTTTACTGACATTCACCCCAGGCAGAATTATGTAAGGAAAAGTTTACTTTCAAAGGTTTTAATTGTTTATAGTACTATATACACTCTCAACTCAGTCCCAAGTGACAGAACAGATGTGCACATGCATGCTTCCTTAGTTGGGAACTGACAAATAAAGTTTTTTTGTTGTTTGGTTTTTTTTTTTCTCCCAAGGTCCACAAAAGTGATAATCACTCCACCAAGCACTTATTTTAAGCCTCTGTTGTACCAGGCAGAAAGATTCTCTGATGCAGCTAGCTCTCCTCTGTCAAAGAAAAGCTCAAAGATCTCTGGCTCAGCTATTCAAGCCTGAGCTCCCAGCTTCAGAAAAAGAGCCATTTCACTGCTGCTCTCCCTTCCTTCTTCCCCTCCCTTTCTTGTAAGGCTTCTTATGCCCTTGTCCTGACCTCACACCCTCAGTACTGATATCAAACACTAAGACGTATTTCTGGCTTCCAGAGGACATTTTCCAGCCAATTTCACCGAGTCTTGAGTAAAGAGGATGTTTCCAGGCATGTAGGCTCTTAATAATTTGAATTCTACTCCGTAAAACCTGTTCCAGCCTCCTCAGTGGGAAGCACATAGAGAAAAGCAGGGAAATTCAGAATAAAACCCTTCCAGAAAAAGAGCCTCCTGACTTGGGTAAATAATTTTTCCAAGTTACCAGTAGTTGCTTCTTAAACACCCCAACTGTTGCAAGAAAGATACACTTTGATTGCTCTTCCTCTAAGCGCCAAATCTATTCCTTGAGCTAGGACACAGGATTCAATGGCTTGAAAAGTGGATGGGAGGCAGCAGCTATGTTTGTGACTTTATGGTTCTGAGGATCAGGTGCAATTCTCCACCTAGCCCACCTCTATTCTAACTTTAGTCTTCTGAAAGAAAAAGGAGAGTGCTGCCTCCAACCTTGCTCCCTTTTCTGTGTAGTGGAAAGGTGTCAACACAGCCTGTGATCTCCGATTCACAAAATCTCCCTGACAAGACATTCATTAAGATGTGCTGAGGAAGAGGCTCTCAGGTGAAACCTAATATTCAAACTCTTCCACACTTTTATTTCCCCAGCTCCATTTCTTCTTGAGAACTGCCACAGTAATAGTTACACCCTCAGAAGGGAAACAAAGTGGAGAAAACAACTTTTGGGGGGTGGGGGTGGTGGCAAGAAATAATAATAATAGTAATATACTCACCAGGGAAATCACATATTGTCTTAACTTATGCTGCTTAACAGCTTGAAATTTCCCTCTAAAAGTTTTGCAAGAGGAAGAGAAAGGTCTATCTGAGCTGCTTTTTACAGTGGAGACAGAAAACCCAGAAGTTGCCTGTCAGCACAGCTAGTAGGAATACAACGACAAAGTCAAAGTTAAGACTTCACAAAAGTCAAGCTGACTTCAAAAAGCGTATGATATTGTGCCACAAAACAAATGAGAAAATACTTTAAAATAGATAATAATAATTGTAATGGGATCAATACATTGACTGACAGGAAGACGACAATATGCTCAGCTGAAAGAAGAGACACAGAGCTGATTGAAGGTTACTAGTGAAGTTCCACAAAGAATACTGATGTCAGGAGCCTTATTTAACACTTTACAGGGTTCCTGATCAAAACAAAAACAAAACTGAAACCTCACCCCCAAAAAGCACAGGGGTCTGATGAATCATGATATTACCATACAGAGGAAGGTCACATTATTGTACAGGAAGTTCTGTACTGTCTTCAGGGCTGGAATGATACCACCAGAATGAAATTCAATGGTATGAATGTCATAGCACAAGGTGATGCACCTGGAGACTAATAAGATCTGAAGCACTGTGTGCATAATCACAAGGAAAACATCTGAGCTGTCTTCAGTAAACAAAGGAAGTACTAAAGCCACTGTATGAAAATACTGATGAGGCCTGATCAGCAGCTGTGTAAAATATTATGTTTAACTGTTCAAAACAGATCAATTTAAACTATAAGAAGTAACAGAAAAAAGGCTACTATGCTGCCTGGAAGAAAAAAAGTCTTCAAGAAGGCTCAGAAATTTTGGCTTGTTTATTCTAGTGTAAGAGAGCCCTTGATATATAACAGGGAATTTTACCTTTGTGAATCCTCCCTATCCCATACTCTTTCCCACTATTAATTAAAAAATAGCTTTTTGGCTATACGGTCAGGCCTACAACATTCACTGTGCCCTGAAGAAATGTTCTATTACTTTTCCAAGACAAGCTACAGAGATGACACAGGTTACTGACACTGCCGAATTTGGATCATGGACCATTCAGACTTTCATCCTACGTTTCACCAAGGATCTGACTTTAAAAGAGTACCTTAGTAAATCTGCAGCTCTTCCTATTTGGGAGGAGCTTCAAGCACACTGTACCACAATTCAAAAAACTCTTCATAAGGTAGAGATGAGATGTGATAAAAAAAATAAAAATAGGAGAAAGTTTAATGTGGATGAGTGCAAGGTTCTGTGCTTGGGGAACCATGTACACAGGCACCACTGGAAACAAAAGCTGCGCCCAGTTCCGCAGAAAACGCCACTGGGGCTAATGGGCACCCAAAGCCGAGCACAGGTCAAGGGTGACAACCTGCTGCCTAAAAAAGAGGCAGAGGCAGGGTCTGAAGCGTTAAAGAATTAGAGCTGGTAAAGCAGATGAATTCATTCTCTGCTTTATGCCGCAGGATTTCAGCTAAAGCACGGCCTTCAGGCCCGCGCACCGGACAGTCCAAGAAGGCCACCACCAGCCCGAGGTGGCCCAGAGCAAGCAGCTGTCGGGCCAGCGCCATGGCGGCCCGCAGAAGCCCGGGAGAAAGCTGCGGCGGAGCGGAGTGTCACCACGGCGGCCTTGGCTGTGGCAACAGGGGCAAGAAGAAGGGCTGAGGTTGGACACCGGGGGAACCCGCCTGAGCCGTACCGCCCCAGCAGACCCGCCCCTCGGGGGAGCGCACGGAGGGGGCTGCAGCGAGCGGCCTCCTCCCGAGGCCTGGCCCGGCACCGCGTACCGCCCGCCGGGGGGCACAGCTCGCCGACTTCCCCGGCGGTGCCGTGAGCGGCGGCGGCCGCCCCGTCTCGTCCCCGCCAACCCCGCTCTGTGAGGGGCAGGGCGCCCGCCGCCCGCCCGCCGCCCGCCAAGGTGACCCCGCGGGGCGGCGAGGCGGGAGCGGGGAGCCGCCGCCACCCCGCCCCCTGCTCCGGGCACCCCATTACCTCAGCAGCTGCCACAGGGCACCGCGGACGCCGCCGTGGCCGCCGAGGTGCTTCATCGCCCGCTTCAACACCTGCACGTACTCCGCCATCTTGGGGCGGTACCGCCCGCTCCCGGCGCCGGCGCCGCCCCGCCTCCCGCCCCTCACCGGGGCAGCGCCGCCTCGTCCGCCCAGCGCCCGAGGGAGGGCAGCAAGGTCGAAGTGCGGTGACAGCGTCCGCCATTTGCTTGGTGGTTGCCCAGACGCTCCCCCCGCCAGCGGGACCGGACGCGGCTGCGGGTGGCTGCCCGGGCCGCGGGGGCTGGGCCGGTTGGAGCGGGGCCGTCCAGGCCTGCGTTCAGTTTGGAGCAGGCCCGCGGTGGGTCTCCCTGGCCTGCCCCTAAGAACGGGCGAGGAGAGAAATTTGGAGCCCTCCGGGCAGCCGGTGCTGCCCTGCCCAGCTGCCGAGTACGTTACTCCTGCCTCAGCCTCGCAGGCGGCTCTTCAGCCATCCCCTCCTGCTCGGTGACCCACTCCCATGAGGAATATGGCTCCGTTGTCGTTGTTAACTCTTCTGCAAAGAGTTGTAGGCTGCGATCAGATGCCCCTGAGCACCTCTTCACCAGGCTGTAGGTGCAGAACTCAAACCCCATCTTCACAAATCCATGTGTCCCTGGCTGGTGGCCATTGCAACAACCATCTGCTGGAGCAGGATCTCAACATCCCACTTTAACAGGACACTGGTGTCCTAGGTACTGCCTCGCCAGCCAAGGGGATGATAATTTGCCTGGACTGGCAGACCACGCTTCTCCCAGTGCAGCTAGCACATGGTTTGCTTTGTTTTTGATAACAGAGCAACTGTCCAGAAACTTACCCAGCAGTGAGATCCTTCTTCTGGCCTTTGTTAAGGTTGCTGAAGGGTATTTTCCGATGAAGACACAGAGATTTTGGCTTCCAATCTGCATTGTCTGGATCCATAAAAAGAGCATTTGCCTAGTGATCACATGTGAAGATCAGCAAGAGACGAAGAACTTAAGGATACGGAAAAAACCTCAAAACTTTTTAATAGAAATATCTTATCCCTTATTTCACACAGGTCAGAAGATCTGTGATGAGAAAAGAGTTGCCAAGACTGGCAGTGAGGAGTCCAGGATTGCCTACGTGAAAAATTAGAAGATAGGGGAGGTGACATCTCACCCCATGCAGACTAGGTGATTGTCAGAGACTAGCTTAACAGTCTTGCCTCTCCCTCTCCAGGCCATTAAGGAACCTGTATCTCTTATCTACCTCTCCACCCCACCATCTCCATCTAGTCCCACTGCCTTCTGCTGGTTCTGCACCAGCAGGAAAAAATGTTTTTGATCACCCTTCTGTGGACATTGGGAGTACTCTACGGCTGTTGCTGCAAGTCTGGTCTGGCAAGGTGCAGAAGCCACTTCACAAGGCTAGGGCCACACAGGCCAGCCATAGATAGATCCACAGTCCATTGTAAGAGAAGGCAGGACTTGGAAAAGCACCTGGTAAACATATCCTAAGTGCTGCAACCAGCACTGGCTGATCAGCGGAGACCAGTCAATACCAAGAGGCCAAGCTGCTGGGTGGGAGCTGACACCATCAGAACTGGGGATTTGGGAAGGGGCAAAGCAGGAGTCGAAGTGAAAAATGAAGCAGGTGGTGTTAAACCTGAGAGGAACATGAGACGGGGAAAAATGTCTGTCAGACAAGTTCACAGTGTGGAAATATAATACCCATTTCAACATAAAGTCTAGTGGTCTAATTTTCCCATTCAAATTTTTTAATTTGAACACAAGTGATTTTGCGTTCAAACACAAAACACAAGCCCTGCTGATCCAGTGCTCTGCCCTCTAACCACAACATCTGTTTTGTGGGCTCAACCTTCAGTACACTTGTAGCAGGTTATTTGCATTTTCACAATCAAAGCTCTTAGAAAATTTATTAAATATATTAAAATATGCTCAGATAATTGTACATTAGCAGGCTGAAAAACAGGGAGGAACATTTACAGACAATTCACTCATGTTTTCTGTAACTTCATATACAGAAACCACTATTTTGATATAAACTAGTGATGATGGAGTGTAAAATATGAAAGAAATGGAGTTTAAATTAGGTCATCCACCTTTTGAAGGATTGGATAGGTTCAACTCTTGAACCAATTTCTAAGCCTATTCTAACTGTGGTAATTTTCATTGACTGAGAGTATACAGTACCATGAGCATTTTCTCTGCTGGCAGTGAAATAACATGGGTTAATTTTTCCCCCCAAGTGTTAAAATGATTGGGATCACTTCACTGATCCACGTGGCACCATGGGCAGTTCTGCTGAGTGAAATGCGCTGTACTAATGCCGAAGAACCCATGGCGGGGCGGCTCTATCTAGTTTTTCTGCTCTCGCAGGCAACTCCACCACAGAAGTTTAGTTAAAAGCATCCCCAGGACTTTGCTTCTGTGCTGTCCTCCACGCAAGCCACAAATACTCCTCTTTCCTAATTAGCACCCCATCCACCCTCCCCTAATCCAATGAGAGTTAACTTGAAAATACATTTAAGCAAGCATTACTACAAGACCTAGTTGCTAAATAATAATCAGGAAATGCATTATTTCACCCAATATCAACAGCCACAAAAACCTTAAGTGTCCAGCTGTTGATACTTGAAGGCAGTGATATGCTAGTGGTCGAAATGACTTGCTTTCATCTCCAACGCAGTGACTCAGAGGACACACTGGGTTCCTACACTCAAGCTGAAATGCACAACCCTGACTTCTTCCAATAAAGATTCACGTAGGAGAAAGTTCTGTACTAGCTGTTGTATGTCAGAGCGAGGGTAGGGCTTTGCACTAGAAAGCTCAGGGGGTAAAGGAGGCCGAGCAGGGCTGTTCACAGGCATGTATTAATGCAAGAATTTTTACACATGTAAAGAAAAACAGGAGCTCACGAGAGATTGATTCCTATGGTGAAGTACAAAAGTTCTTTGGGGTTATTTGATAGAGGTATGAGGAGGAAAGGCAAGATTGGGTGCTAGGGATGTTTGTTGAGTAGCGGGGAAAAGGGAGATGTCACAGGAAAACAAATTTGGAGAGTTCCCAAATAAGCTTTTTCTGGTCACCAGAAGAGCACTTTTTTCTAGACAGCTTTTCCTCTTCCCAGGTTGTTCAGCCTGGGGAAGAGCAGGCTGCAAGGAGACCTTATTGCAGCCTTCCAATATTTAAAGGGGGCTTAAAAGAAAGATGGAGAAAGATTTCTTACTAGGGCCTGTAGTGACAGGACAAGGGGCAATGGTTTTAAAATGCAAGAAGGTAGATCTAGATTGGACATTAGGAAGAAATTTTATGCTATGAGGGCGGTGGAACAGGTTGCCTGGAGAAGTTGTGGATGCCCCAGCCCTGGAAGTGTTCAAGGTCAGGCTGGAGAGGGCTTTGAGCAACCTGATCTAGTGGGAGGTGTCCCTGCCCATGGCAGGGTTGGACTAGATGATCTCTGAAGACCTCTTCCAACCCAAACCATTCTGTGATACTATGATTCTAAGTACTGAGAAAGGTAAGTTTTTAAAACAGAGGCAAAAGAGAGAGCCTGGAGTGTTTTCATGGGGAAGACTCTAAATGCTTATTTCCAGCACTCATAATTAGTAAACTCATTGCATCATCCAAACTTTATCTTTTACCAATGCACTTTACAAACGTTTTCTCTGCAGTGTGTCAGCGTCAATTAATTTACTTCATGTCCTCGTTTCGGCTGGAATAGAGTTAATTTTCTTCCTAGTAGCTGGTATAGTGCTTATAGTGTTTTGGATTTAGTATGAGAATAATGTTGGTAACTCACAGATGTTTTAGTCATTGCTAAGTAGTGCTTATACTAAGTCAAGGATTTTTCAGCTTCCCATGCTCTGCCAGTGAGGAGATGCACAAGAAGCTGGGAGGGAGCACAGCCAGGACAGCTGACCCAAACTGGCCAAAGGGATATTCCATACCATATGATGTCATGCTTGGTATATAAACGAGCTGGCCGTGATACTGGGATCACTGCCTGGGAACAGGATGGGCATTAGTCAGCAGGTGGTGAGCAACTGCACTGTGCATTGCTTTTTCTATAATCTGTTTCTTTCTCTCCTCTCCTCTTCCTTTGCTGTCCTATTAAACTGTCTGTATTTCAACCCAAGAGTTTTGCTTTTTTTCCAATTCTTCTCCTCATCCCACTGGGGGGGCTGGGGGAGGAAGAGGGAGTGAGGGAGCAGCTGCATGGTGTTTTGTTGCCAGCTGGGGTTAAAACCACAACACTTCATGATAAAAACATTTCAAAATTTAAACATGGAAAGAATGGTAGCTCATTTCTCATTTGGGATGCTGTTCTGGGTTATCTGCACATTCATGCAAGTACCACATTCATTTATAGTGAAGACAAAGAGTAAAAAAAATTACACTTTTTCAATTATCATTGAGAAATCAATTCTGAAATAGACCAAAACTTGTGATAATTTCACAATTTTAAGCATGAATTCATTATTTATCCAGTACGATTTAAAACTGAGATAATTAAACCTGAATATCTGAAGTCTGTATTTCCTTCAAAAGAAAAAAAACAACCAGTGTTCAACCATGCTCTAACTTCCAACCTAAAACTCATCCATAATGAATCAAATAATCATTTCCAAATACACATTACTGCATTATATGACATGAAGATCTGCGATCAGGGTTCATTACAATACATATTTCTCAGTAGTGTTTTAAAAAGAAAAAAATTGGTAAATTAAATTTTATAATAAATTATTACATTTTCAAATTTGTAGGCCAGAAAGTAGTAAGCATGGAAACAAAGGGTTAATAGCAAAAAAGGTTAGCAAATGGCAAGATATTGCAGCTACCACAAATCCCAGAGACTGAATATAAATGACAATACTGCATTGTGTAATAGAAGTGTGAAAGATCCACAAACTCTTTGTAACCATATACACTGTTTTAGGTCTGTAAGTCAATGCATATAAAACATTAATAAAGTAACAGGTTATTGCAATTGTTTTCTATAATGGAAAGTTACAATTTATTTTAAAAAATACAGCCAAAATAGAATTTACCGATTTAGCCAGGTTTCGAGACATTTACAGTGTGGTTTTTTTATACAACAGCAAAACAACTACAGTGACATTGTAATGCTTACGCTGAAACCAATGTACTAGCAAACTGCAAAGGCTGAGCAAAATAAACAGACCAGTTTCAAAATGAAGAGACAGACTTTCACTGACACTGAAGATCACACAAAGAGAATAAATGTATGGACAGGTAAGTTTGTAATGGCAGAAGGTATTGCAATGAATGTACTTTGGAAAAAGTTTAAAATATCACAATTATTTGCACCAGGAACTTTACCAGTATGAAACAAGCAACCTAAACCCATGCATATATGTACAACATATACTTCCATGAAAAATGTTTGAACTAGTAAGCTTATAATGTGTAACATCACTCCCATGACAGGAGTACTCCCTCCAATGTAACTCCCTCCAATGTAACTCCCTCCAATGTAACTCCCTCCAATGACAGGATTCTAACATATAAAATTGTTCTTCCTTTCATATGGTTTATATTAAAATGATTTTTCTTGCTCTTAACATGGAAAATTTTAAAGCTGTTGAAACGGAACTTGTCCTTTCATTGGCAAAGAGACTTCCTATTTTTTGGCTAGTAGGTGCCACAGTCTGGTTAAATCCCTGGATTGGGTATGAAAACTGTCCGACTGCTTAAGATCAAAAATTTGAAAGATAAATTAAAAGTGAAAGGAAGAGGTCACAAAAATAATGAGATATTTTAACATCCATGGTGGAGTGAGCTTCAATATTCACATTTTTGTTAGCTGATTAACAGTGTTACTGAACAGCATGAAAGAAACCAGTAGTATTAGTCAGCCTTTCATTCAGTAGCAAAGAACATTTATTCACAAGACTATAAATGACAATAAATCACACAGGTGGTAACGTGAGATCATGCCATCATAAAAAATAACTATTAGAAACACTAAGTGCCTGAGTTGAAGGTAAATTAGTATGCTCCATTTAACTGAGCAGCAGTTATCTTAAAAAAACAAAACAACAAAACCAGAACTTCACTGTTCAGCCTTTCCATGAGCTGTTGCATCATTCTCAGATGACTGCAATGGTTAATATCCAGAAATAAGGAAAAAAAGTGTTCATCCCTGTATTAATTTACCTGTTTTAAAGCTCCCATTCCTGAGAAAACCCAGTTACGCCTCATTCCTCATCAAAAGCATGAATTTACAGTTTAAGAATGATTGATGAAATTATTTTTAAATGAATAATGAAAAATCTCGATGAGCAAAGTGAGTAACACTGAAGCGACAACCTGTACTATGGGATCCAGCTTCTAGATCATGGTGAAGATGAGAGATTACACTTGCCAGGCAGCATAGACCAGCTGCACCCTACATTTAAATCATTATTGAACTTATGATGAAAATTTATTATTATGAAAAAATGTACAAAAACTTTGGGGAAAAAAAGGTTACTTACCAGTAGGCAGAGCTCTTTGCAATGCGTTGTTTGTATGCACATTTGCTCTATAGAGGTCCAAACATGAGAGGTGTCCAAGATTTAAAAAACGGGGTTTTTTTGGCCCTCACAATAAGTGTGGGTGTGTACTCATCTCTCTCCCTTTTCCTTGACTTGACAGCAAGCATAGAGTTATAATATTCTGTCAGCCACACGTAGCAAGGGAGAAGGGTAATATGGTTATCACATATATAGACAACACACAAGTAGCTAGAATCTGTTTGAGATAAGCAACTTTTCTTTACATGCATACCCATATAGATGCCCACACCACAGATAATTAAGTGTCCCAGTATTCTCAGAAAAAGATGGCTGGCAGAGACTTCTTGGTTCTTTGGTTGAAGATTTCTTGAACTAGTTGTCCAGCTTGCAGAGATAGGAAACAGAGATATTATTGAGCAAAGCCTTAAATGTACTCTGAGAACTTTTATTAGAGTATATCCTGATTACTGATGGTGACTCAACCATACTGTTCAAGAGAGGTAATACAGTCTGTTACCTAGTTTGGAGATGGTTATCCTGTTTGATTTCTCAGCTGGTCAAGAGAACTAGATTCAAGATAATCTGAAAGTCTCTGTCCCATGCAAATAAGAAGACAATATTCTCTTGCTACCCAACATGTAAAGAGAAATCTCAGACCTGAAAATATAGGATTTAAAAAGCAAAACACGGACGGGTGAATTTCCTGATTTGGTGATTTGGCAGAAATCCCAGATGAGTCCAAGGGATTTGCCAGGAAAAGAACACTAGAGGTGTGGGAGGGGAAAAAGTCAGCCATCAGGATTTGGATCTTCTACTGACCAACAGAGGTGATGGGCATCAAAAAGAACAGCAAGGACATGCTTCAAACACCTGAATTTAAACAACCTGAAACGAAAAATGACCAAGGTTCTTATGCTTTTGAGTTGACACATCCTAAGAAAATAGTCTTGATTCAGCAGTCAGTGGTAATGGCAGCCCACACGTTACTGAAGTAGGCTGACTTGTATTCAAACAGACTAGGGCACAAAGAGGAAGCAAGAACAGAAATCCAGAGAAAATAAGGTTCTAAGGCCATATCCTCCAAAACAGTGCTCTGACAAAAAAAGCAAAGAAAGAAAAAAAAAAGAGCAGCATACCAGCTATAGAAAGGCAGTTAAATACCCGTCTAAGACTACAAGAACCTTGCTAGGGCATGCAGAGATTCAGTCAGGAAGGCTAAGGCTCAGCTAGAACTAAAATTGGCCAAAGATGTCAAGAACAACAAGACAGGGTTCTTCAGATATATTAGCAGTAAGCAGAAGCACACAGAGGACATAGACCCATTGCCTAACAGGGCAGGGAAACTATTCACTAGTAATGCTGACAAGGCAGAGGTTCTCAGTATCTTCTTTGCTTCTGTCTTTACCAGCTGGACCACAGAATCAAGTGGCTATGACAACGCATGTGTCGACTCATGAGTAGTGGAGGAAGGGCTGGTCTGCAGCCTCTTGCAAGGGCTCAACTCATAAATCCATGGGCCCAGGGGAGATCCACCCTGGGTGGACCTGGGTTGTTCTATGATAAAAATGGATGAGCTGAGGGATTCAATTGCTGAAGATTTACGTCTGTAGAAACACTGGTATTTTCTCAGCTGTTTCTGAAACTAGACAGTACCACATGAGGCTGTATCAGCTGCATCTTTTGGCCAGCTGTAAACAAAGAACAGCATATCACACCTGAGGCTCAAGCTATGGAGTAAAAGATTTCTCTGAGGATGTGAGAGGTTTGCACAAGGTACTGCATTGAGAAGGAAAACAAGCTTTTATTTCCACCCTATTATTATCTGGGTTACATGAATCTGGAGAATGCTGGAGTAAATCTCTTCCAAGAGTATTGGAATGCCTGGGAAACCACCTCAAAAAACATTCAGGAGTAACATGCTGTCAGCTTCCTTAAAAGGTTTAACAGAGAGAACTGTAAATCTCCCATGCCTGTTAGGGCCAGAAGTGGGTTATGGATAGCACGGGGCTAGAAAGCAGGGTCAGCATTTCTAAGGAGAACTGAAATGAAGAATGATACACCTCCCATCTGCAACTTGGTCCTGCAGATAGCAAGATGGGCCTCTAACCCCTGGGGAGAGAACAAGCACAGCATATTGGCAGCAACTGTCTTTCATATTTTCATAAACCCTGCTGATAAGATGCGTACCTCCTGAGACGCAGAGTAGTCGTCCTCATACTGCTCTCCAGGGAACACGGACGAAAAGCTTGAATCCTGTGCCCTTGGATGGTGGAATGTGGGAAGGGCTCAGCTGCCATGGCCAGCTCCAACACTGAAGGCTGTCCTCCAGCAAGTCAGTAAGTGCCAAGGCAGAGCAGAGGAAATGGTTCCATCCCATCAGGGGTCCTCAGCACTGAGTGCTTGGGTCTGTGGTATTGGATATGACTGATCCTGTAGTAAAGCCTCACATTATAGAGCTTGGGTGGCAGAAGATCCAAGCAGCTCAGTTAGTGGAATTGAAAAGAACACAGAAATTCAGTGTCAGAGGCAGTTCTCTGATTCTTTTTGGCTGGTTGAGATCCTCAGGTGCTGAGAAAAAATACAGAACTCACACAAGCCTTATCTAGCAGTCTCTTGGTGTTAGGGTGGCCTTGGAGCTGCTACCGCAGAGTGGGAAAAGGCCCCCATTTAAGTTGATGTTTTGGCTAAGCAATTTCTGGTGCAACCATGTGTTTCTTGATTGGGCAAGGCTCTTCCTCACCCTATGTTGCCAGAGAAAGAGAAGGTTCATGATAAATAGAACTTGGCCTTGATCCAAGATTTAGATAATCCTAAATGCCAGTGTCAGAGGTAGACCACCACATATAATAGGATACTTCTTTCATTTTAAGCAACAGGTATTAAATGTGCTAGGGATGTATAACTTCCTGTTGCAAAAGGAAGCAAGAAGCAACCATATGCCAGGGTTACTTGTCAGTGAGGCACATGCCTCAAGATACAAGAACACTGAAACCCATCCTTAGATGGAGCTATGGAATATGATTCAGGCAACATATATGTAGTATCTACACCCATTTCTAATAAGGAAAGGAAAAGCAGCAGAGACCATGCTCCCATAGGGAGGGGCACTGGATTTGACAAACTCAAATTTAAAAAATAATCATACGAGAATGGTTGGAAAAGAGAACTACATAGGCAAAAGCTAACAACGATAAAAAAATAAAAACATTAACGCAAGGTAAGAGGCATCTGGAATGCCTCCATCATTGTGCATTGAGTATGAAAGACGAAGGGGTAGTGTGAAAAAGCTTTAACTTCTGAGACCAGGAAAAACAGGAGGATGCTGTCTTTGAATACCTGCAGTATACACTTCTCTGTTAGTTTTTCATAGCACAAAATAGCTGATGTCTACCAAGATGTAATACTACAACACAGTATCCTTTGCATTCACAAATCAGTCAGTACTGACCCTTTGCCGCTTCACTTTTGATCAACTGCATCAACATATCATTAGAATATTTTAAAATGGGAACAACTTCTACTTTCCCTGCACTTGTAATGGTGTCCAGTGTTTCATTCAACAAGAAACAAATCTCTCTTCAAAACAACAGGAAAATAATGGTCTTGTTTCCATGGAAACACTGGCCTTTTCAGAATGTTTGATCACGTATTTTCCATTTGATCAGTGAGAAAGAACTAGTAGCAAAACACTGAAAACACAACTCAGAGAGGAAAGTTAATTTATTTGTCTAAAACATCAAACTAAGTTGAGATACCTTAGTTCAGTCAAAGCTTCTTCAGTTTCTTCACAAGCCTGGACTTCATAAACAAATATTCCAAGTTCATCTATCTACAAAAATAGGATGGACAATTCTTGACTTTCTTCAGATATCAAGTTAATTTACAAGTCCTTGAAGATCAGATGAAAAATAGGAAGTTATCCTATATTCCTTAATACACTCCACCACGTTTCCCAAGTGTACTGGAAAGGAGGAATACTAGCCTTCTTTGGAAAGGTGCATGGGAAGGCTTATTGCCATCTCTTGGAGACAGGGTATGCATTTACATCACCATGACTGCCATGGTACAGAATCCTTCACTGCTACTCTTATACGGCATGACCAATTATCTGAGAGTTGTAGTCCGCTGTCTCCATTCGCAGAATATATGGGATGATGCTATCAATCTGAACATTTCCAATTAGTCCTGCAAAGAATAGCTCTTCAGTGATGGCAGCACTCATCAGCCTAAGAGCAGGCAATCGGAGAAGAAGTCTAGACAGTCTGGAAAATAAGTTTGGTAAAAAGTGTTACTTGTGGTTACAGATTTTGATGTTATTCACAATCATGTTATCAGAAAGAGATGATAAAAAATTAACAAGGGACAATACTGGTCAAAATTTGCTCTATCTAGTTCACGAAAGGCTTAAATATTTAAATCAGTAGAATATTAAATTTACGTTTAGTCACATCTTCAACAGTACAAAAAATGTGAATATGCCTGTCAATTACATGGACTGTATAATGTTTGGACTTAGACTAAATGAGGAAATATTCCAAGTAGGTACAATTCAAAATGAAAATATTAAAAATATTTATTTTATTTCCAATATTTCATTTTGGAAATTAATAATGAGTAAGTAGATAAATAATACTCATAATATGTATGAATACATGCATAATATTTGAAGTGCTCTAAAGGTAATTTCTTACCTTTAAGGAAGTTAAGAAGAAAATGTACATATTTATTACAAGAAATATTGTACAAATCAGTATCACCGATGCTCTGAAAAGAGACTAAATCAAGTAAGCATATAAGGTAACAAACCTGTAAGTATCATCTGGATATGCTTTTGTTACATAGTCTTGGAACTCCATGTAAGCCTTTTCTTGAAATTTCTCAATCTGTACCACATTTTCTAGACCTGGATGATCTGAAAAAAACACCCCACTCTACATTGTTATACCTGTTCTATATAAGATGCACTAAAATCCATACAGATTATCTAATTGCGTGCATACAGAAATCATTATTTGGTAGCTGTAGCAACTTCACAGTTTTAGTGGAGGACACTGCTTTACTTCCTTATATTTCTTCTTCTCTATGTTTATGTTTTACTTAATTTTTTTATAAACACAACTAGACATTTTGAAGAGCTCAAATAAATGCAGTGCTTGCAACATTTACATCAATCTTGATGATACAGCTCTGTTCTCTGTTGCAGTAGAACAGCCTTGTTTCAATACACTGACATTTATTGGAATATTTTATGCACAAATAGCATTTGGGTGGGAAGTGAAGGATAAAATTAAGATCAGTGGAAAAAGTAGAATAAAAGGCTATGAACCATTTGTTTCCTAAAACCGTAGAAGATCTGTAGCAGATCATTCTTTTTCAACTGTTTGGTGCAAAATTTTCAAATGTGCTAAATGTAATTTTTATCAGTGATTTAAACACTTGAAATCTAAGTCTTGCTAAAATGAAAGGATATTAACCTAACTGCCAAGACACATTTACAAATTATTACCTGGTAATTCTGAACACTTTACATAGTCTGTAATTTTTATTATCCATCTATCTTAATGTAAATATTTTACTGTCATAGTAGCATGACAAATCATGCAGATTTTATTTTTCAGAAATGGGATCATAAATGAGCTGCCAAATTATGTCAGATAAAAGATTATTTCTAACAGTCACTCGTTCTCTCCAAATATATGGCCTTCTGTCAACAAAACCAGGAGGTTTTGGTCTAGCTCTGCAGATATAGAAACTTTCAGAGCAATTTAGCAGTTATGTGATTCATTGGACTCCCCTGAACACATAATTTCACAGAGGAATATTTTGTCCTATACAGTAATTAAGTCATTCTGAAAGCATGATTTCAAATTTATGCAGGGGACAAGAGGTTAACAAGTTCATAAAGAAGCAACACACTTTGAAGAGTTGTTGACATGAAATATGCATCACTTCATGATGCTGCTTTTAGAACAACGTCAGAAACACAGCTAGAAGTCAACTTCCGAAAACAGTAGTTCGAAGGCAACTGCTAGTACACTAGTAGCCATTTATAAAGATGCAAAGTCCTCTAGGCACTCCCTTTACACTCATCTCTTTGCCCAAGGCTGTCTTGTGACAGCCAAACAGCTAGCTTGGCATAGAAGATTTTCAGTAATCTTCAAGTCTCCAGCTATGGAAGACAGATCAGCAGGGCCTACCAAAGCAGATGTTCTTATCTTAGGACTCTGCTGTATGTGCAGCCTAGTCCAATTCTGTAGCAGAGCAGTAAAATCCCTGAAATTGTAATTTCTGGCCCGTGAAATAATTTCCAGGACTTCTCTTCTGTTCAGGGTACGGAACATAACTTTCAGGTATGTGAAGATTCTATTATATGGCTCATAGGATCAAGAATATTGACAACACATTGCCATTAAAGAAGCTTCACATCATTAGGAATGTGATCCTGAAAGCATGTGAGCATGTGACTGGATACAGTCTTTTCCCAAGACATTTCGCCTTCTACCTCATGTGTTGTCAAATCTAATCAGAAGGAGAGAAATCAACTTCAGACTAAACGGAAAAGTAAATAATGCTTTGCAAGTGTAAGGTTCCTAGAGAAATATTATCTGGTGTCTAACAGGACTGATTTCTTTAGACAGGCCAACAGATTCTGTCATAAATCCTAGTAGACATTGTACTAGAAAAATTGGCTTGAGGTATTCTTCCATCATTTTGTTTCTTTTCTGAAGCAACCAGTTCTGAGTATGGGAATGCCATGAAAGGACTATTTTGGGGTAAGGAACACCTAAAGGAGAATTACCTCTCCTGCAAGCATTATCTATCAAACACCCTCCCACCCTCTGCCTCTTCTGAAGTAATGGTGAAAAGTCCAGGCAAATCTTCAGTCCTCAGCAGAAAAGAAAAATTGCAAACATTTTCAAGTGCTCTTAATATTGCAATTAAACTCACGGTAGGTAATGCTTATCAGAAAACTGAAATCATTCCTGTACTTCAGTGGACTGTAGAAGCGAACACATAAAACCATGCAAGATTCTCCTAGTCATGAGGACTGACAGCAGGACTATGTTCCATAGTGAAAACACTCAGGTTCCTTATTGATCCACAACACAAGAACATCACTGGAATATCCTCTGGGAATTTATCATCTTTCCTGGAGGGTTCTGATACTACTTATACTGCCTCTCATTTGCAAGAACATCTTTAATCTCAGAAGTCTTCCATTAATGCAATATGAAAAAAAAAAAAAAAGAAGAAAAAAAGCAATGGAAGATATGCAGGGTTTTGTTATGCACTTAGGTGAGTACCATGAATTTCTGCTCGTGCTGATGCTGCCAGTTTTACTGGGAGATGTGGATATGCCTTGTAGATACTACATATAGAAAAGATCATGTAAATATGAGGGAAACCGCAAAGCAGGAATCTTACAATTCTTTTATATATATATGTATGAGAAAACCTGCTTAAAATTTACAGCTTTGAAGTGTCCGAGTTCCAAAAGAGTTTCTCACCTCAACTGATTCTTCTGTGAAAGGGTGAGCTGCAACTGAATGGAAAAATAAAGTCCTCCTCAGATCTAATAAATTTACAGAACTGACAAGAACCAAATAGCCAATCCTCCTCCATATCCTACACTACTGATGGGAGGCAGGTCACTAAGATTCAGACAGCTTTTTAAAATTTGCTCTAATCTTTTCTATGGGACATCAGCATCTAAAAAAGGCAGAGCAATGAGGATCAAGGAAGCTGTTGATGCTTTTAAAACTTTTTAATGCAAAATGGAGTGACTGAAGATTTGCTTTCTAAATGTGACAGTGAAAAATTCCTGGAGATACAGAAAGTATTTGAGGTTTATACATCATTTATCAGAAGATTTGGTCTTGGTTTTATATTAAATCCCTAAATTCTGAATGATGAATCTAAGACCTGCAGTATACTGATATAGCATCTGAATGCCTTTAGTGAAAAGTGAATTCTACAATTTTCAAATAAATAAAATTAATTTTGTAATTTTCTACAGACTAGGCATGTGTTACATAATCTAACCATTCTGTCACTATCTATAATAACTAGAGTACTCTTCTTCCTCCGTATTGTAGACTAATCTCCCAGAAGGAAAAAAAAATCATTATTTTATTTTATCTTCACTGTCTAAGTATGTGCACTAACGTTACTTGCAGTACATTAAGTAAATACTGTTCAGAAGACAGAAATAATAATATAAGGGCATGTCTGTGGTGTTCATTCACCAGAAATGCTGTATGTCATATTTATTTTCAAAATACCTATGTGAAGTGAGGTGACATGTTTCTGTAATTCTGCACCTGAGAATCGATACACAGAGGGATAGTCTTTCATACATTAAAAACCCAACTTCAATCCATCTCAGCTGGATGTGCAAGAGCAACACTTCTGAAAATTAAACTGCTGGTTCTCAGAAAAAGTACCCCAGAAAGGAGGCACAGAATTAAAAGCAATAAATAAATAAGTAAAAATAAAAATAAAAAAAATCAATGGCAGAGGCAAGAGTAAAATTTAAGTCTCCAAAACAGCATTCAACTATTTACATTAAAAGATTAACCCTCCCTACAGTCCTCATTACACACCTTCCAAGACTTCTCAACAAGCAAGGCAGTAAGTAATTCTACAGGTGATAGTAGTAATGGCATATAATGAAGAAGGCAGAAGTTATATGGCAAAAAATAGCGTAAAGTTTTACATTTGAATAATTACGTACCAGGACTGAAGAGGACTATTGCTTTCAAATATGCATATTCATATCCATCTAGGCAAAGCTTAACCATGCTGTTGCAGAACTCTTGCAATTTGAAGATATGCTCCATTACTAGTTTTCCTCTGTCTGTTGGCAGCTTATCTAAGTCAACACACACACAAAATATAAAACCTCCAAGTCAAGACACATGCAAAAAATGTGGTCACACTGCATTTTTAAAAATAATGATTTGTATTAGATTCAAACAGTGGGAAATCTATGCCAGCTATAAACTCACATGCTTGGTCTGAATAATCTTGACACCAACAATTATGGACTATAATCTTTCTTTTAACTTTTTTTTCCCCCTCACATTGTACAATTAGGCCTCTTCCTGCCACTAAAGCTTCCATAATCAGGGGTGGACTAGAGCTTGAAAGGATCAATGAAGGGAAAGATTATTTACAAGTAAAGAAAAAACACTGCTACTCCAGATCTGTGCTCTATGTCAGGTGCCATGAGACAAGTTAGTGTACAGTTTTATGGGCTATTTTGGTCAGTCAAAGACCATGCCACTGCTGAAAAAGAAGGTGCACTATACACCTTTTCTGATTTGCGTCTAGGGGAATGTGGTTGGTGCAGAGCTGTTCCCCTTGGGTCAGCAATAGCTAAGCAGTCTGAAAATCCCATTCCTTCCATCATCCATCAAAGTACGGTCCCTGGGCCACACAGACTTGTTATCTCTTGGAGATGCTGCAGCTGGCATACTACACAACTGGAAGACATTGGTTATAAATTTCTGATTTTTGCATTCAAACCAAATTTCTAAATTAAATAGCAAACATATATATTTGTAATAATGATAAAACCATTATTAATTACTACAATACCCTTTTTGGTTAACATGCTTAAAAATTATGTAGACTAAAGCAAGTTCCCAAATTCCATTTGTATCCCTCCTTCCCTCCTAAAGACATTCACAATTTGTTAGTAGGTTAGCTGATCCATAATATTTAGTGGTTTAATCAATTTGTTTTAATGATAAATTATTGTTGTTTACAGGAGGATCTTGTGGATATTTTTAAATCATGAAAACCCCTCAGAAATAATTCCCTCATCATAAAAGCAGAGGAAAAATTTATAGTCTGGTGGGCTGTTTTTCTACAGCTGACCAATCTGTTTTTGCATAGCAATAACAAATTTTTATCCACATAACAGCAAATAACCCTAAAGTCTTGTTAAACCCGAAAATGCTCAGATTTTTGTATGTGCATCTACCTTATTAAAAATCTGTTAAGACTATGAACAGATGAAGACTACATTATTTTTGATTGGTTAGCTTTTAGTGCTGAAAATCTTGTGAGCGTTCACGAGCACATAAAGAAGATTACCTAAAAGACTCCCCTACCACTCAGAAGAACATTTCCTTCCCTGTAGATGGAAGAGGAGGCCAACTGACACCTCCTTCACTTGGAATGAAAAACACACAAAAGATGCAGGCCGTAGGATTAATAAGAAAGGAAGTATACTTAGTGAAGGTCTGTTGATGATTTGCATGTAGTCTAAAGGTAGTATATGGAAGCCAGCAAGCCAAGTTAGGTAAAGGAAGCGTATCACCAAGTTGGCATTAGGCTGCTTTATTTCAGTTATGAACAGCGAGGACAGGTGGGTCATTCTTTACTTTATACCCTTGATACAGAGGAATCATATTCACAATACACTTGTGAATATGTGTGTTCTTAATGTTGATGCTCCCTGAAATTTGAGCTGATGTATACTAACAGAAGAGCCGAACACTATTAGACATTACACAGACACTCAATAAAAAAAACCCAGTAAATGCTAACCTATATTAGAAAGATTTGTTGTTGTGGTGGTTTGGTTTTGGGTTGTTTGTTTGTTTGTTTGTTTTTTAATTTGGGGGGAATTAACTATTAGCATAGCTGACTTTTGCAAAATTGCTAACAAATTCCATCTTAGGAACTGATTTTTCTAGTATTATTTTGTTTCAATACTAACTGCTAATCTCTACAAACAGTAAATTTTCATTAACAACTGAATGACAATTAAGAAACTTCTGCACAGTTCAAAACGTAAAAAACATGAAGTAATTTCCCAAGTCTGGGAATGTGCCCAGTATGCGCCTTACCTTGCTGTAAACTGCCGTGAAGGTGATTAACAAATGCAGTTAATATAGTTGCCACATTCATAACTTGTGAACATTGTGCAAGACCAAGCGTAAAAAGTTCGTTCCAGCAGGCTTTTACTAATGATATACTGTTATCCTGTCTATTAAAAAATACATAATTTCACTTAATAAAACCAGCCATTTGCATTCACAATTTTTTTTGTATTTGAAGAACACTTCATGAAACATTCATCTAATTCAATCATTGCAACCAGTACCAAAATGAAGCCCTGCATCAAAAGTATTTTTATTTGCATGCTAGGATTAAAATACCTGTTTTAGAGTGACATTTACAAAGAAGTAATTTTTGTTTTAATGATCTAAAAGGAAATAGATCTGTATTACAAAAGCAAGCTGAAGTTATAGTAAATGAGAACTGTCTAGGCATATTCCATTATGCTAGTTTTCTTATGATTTACACTATTTTTTGGGCAACATTTACGTGCATGGACAAAAAAAGTTTGCATTGCTCCTGTATTGTGGATGTAGAATAGACTTAAAGGTCTATTTTTTTTTCTACTTGAAATCTGGCAGGTTGGTATAATTTCTTAATCAAAAATACACGTGAAATGGAACACGTGAGATCAAGTTCCTGAGCTTCCAGACTGCTATTTTCTGTATCCTCTTCATGTTTGGAATCAGGACTGAAATACAGACTTTTAAGTATAAATAGAAGTCACGAGGATTTGTCTGCTGGCAGAATTAGTCCTTAAATTAAGTTTCATGTGTAGTCAGTATTTTTTTTCAAATGCTGAAGCTTAAAATTAGGTATATCAATCCATATTCAGGCACTTCCATATTAGTAACCTTACTGTCAGTATTGCCAAGCATCTCTAGCTCGTAGAGCTTAACAAGAGCTCAGTACCTTAAAAAGGAAATCCTACCAGTGAGGAGTCAAATTCAGGTACCATGTTTCACAGTTTTAGCCAGTAAATATAAATATAAATATAAATATAAATATAAATATAAATAATGTAAAGTTAAAAGAAGCACAAGACCTATCAAAGAAGAAAAGCACATTAAAGCTACAAAAATACAATGGAATGGATTTTTGCAAGAACATTGATGAACGTTGATGAACTCTTCAAGAACATTTCTGATGATTTACTGCAATACTAAAATGCCAAATGACAGATTAATATAGACTTATCCTGTACTGGATTACAGAGAGCTCACCTAGGGCATTATTTTTTACTATGATCCAGTTCTTGTTATGGTAGACACAATACTGTACCTGCAGCTTCTACACATATTTGTCACATCCCCATTCATCTCCTGTCAAAGGGACTATGCTGAGGAACAGTGAAAATAGGGTATACTGGCTACTCAGCTGGTATGTGTGTGGATAAATGTATTATCTAGAGCAACTTTATGGCTGATCAAGCTTAAGCAGCCTCAAAAAACTAAGAGGCTGTAACCAGCTTGATGAACATTTCAGTAGGAATATCTCTTGCCTACAAAGATCCTCACGCAGGAAGATGAACTAAACATTAACTTGATATCATTAACTACATCGGTATGCCAAAGCCAACCGTCTTCCCGAGACTAAGGAAAACATTGCCTGAGGAGGGAACCACCTGGATACAATTACCTATCTTCCTTACAAAACCATTACTATGGTTTTGTTTTGGCTCCTCAACTCCTCTCAATTACTAGTACCATGAATTTCTCTTAATTTTTAAAGTTAAATGAGTCACCCTTCTGAAAGTCAGAATTATAGAACATAATGTGCTCAAACTAAAAATGCTGCATTAATTTCAAATAAATCTTGACATGAAAAAGTTAGTATTTTAAACTCTTCAAAAGGAAAACTTTATATTTATGTTAAATGGTGTTTAAATATACTGTTGCCCAGTATCTTGATTGGGACTGTAAATGCTAGCACAGGTGAATATTAACACTATTAAGACAGCCTACTCCTCCATTTTTTTAATTTAGACAGAAAAATATAATGGAAAATAACATATTCCAAAAATATGCAGATTTTCTTTAAGCATTTCTTGTTAATCTTTTTGGAGAGACAGGTCTTCTGTACAACGTTTTATTATTTAAAAAAATTTCCCATTTATTGTTATAATACTAATTTGTACTGTTCCTCAGTTGCAAAAACCTTTAAAAACGTATAATGATATAATGTACTATGTTAATTCCTATGTATTTTGAAATTCTGCGGGGCAACAATTTCTACTAAAATAAAACATCATATTTACCTGATCTTTTACCCTTGCTATTGTTTAACTTTATAGAGTTTCACTTTTTCCTTCTCCAAAACATGGGCTTCAATTACACACAATATAGTATCTTTCCTTAAACAACGTAGAATCATTTGGCTTAAACATCTGAGTAAACACAAATGATAATCACAGATTATCCTGCTTTTGACAGCTTTCCTGGAAAAGGGGACAATGCCTCACTTTAAAAAGGAATTCTCTTTGCTGCCACAGTCATGCACTATTTTGATATTGAATTAAAGAAAAACACTGTAGGTGAGAACAAACAAACATGATTTATACTCCATTTGTGTCAGAGCTGATAAAGTATCTTTATTTGTTTGATGTGTCTTCATAAAATTACTTTTGAAAATAACATACATCACTTTTCCCCATGCTGTTTTGAGATGTTTTCTCATGATGATCGGCAATGTGCTACTACATTTGGCTTAAGAATTTTAAGTGATCCACTGAATTCTGCTGGAAAAGCAGGATGTTATACAAACTGTAAAAATAATAATTATTACTGTCTGGTCACAGCAACCATTTGTTTTTGGAAAATCCCCTGAAATTAAGCAATTTAATCCTGAATGCTTGCTGAATCTAGCTAACCGTTTTCTTCATATAGGTTATTAAAGGCAAAATTATTACTACTAATTCACCTATAAAGCTAACAGTATTTGGGGATCCAGAGAGGAGTTTCTTTGTTGTGACTGCCTGATAAGCATCTTAGTTCGGGATGTAGCTATTAAAAAATGATAGAAAGTCCTGTCTTTATTAAAGAAGTAGCAGTGTGCAGGCACTTGATTGTTATAAATCTACTCCTTTTTCCTTCAAAACCCAAACAAAATACCTGAATTGGACTGCAGTTGGCAGTAGTTTTGATTAAGAAAATTTACCTTCATGATGAAGATCTATAAAACAGTTTTAACAAGTAGATTTGTATCTTAAAATGTCCCTGAAGATGACAGTGAAAATAAAAAAATAAAAAGCGCGTATTCACAACATGAGTGAACAGAGTAACCGAACACTTACCCTAAAGCTTGGAAAGATGGAATGGAACGTGCCCAGTGCATGGACAAGAAAAGCAACCTGGAGGCAGACTCGCAGATATAGTGAACATTAAGATATTCAGGCATAGGAGAAGGCATGGTCAGCTGGCAATCCAGAAAAAAAAAAAAAAGCAAATCAGTTATTTTACTTTCTTCATAAAAAACATGGTAAGAAAAAATCAGAGTTTCTTTTAAGTGAAAAAATAAAACTGTTTTTTAAATAAACATGAGATAATCCTTAAATAAAATTGAATTACTGCCTTTTTTGTTATTAGCCACACTGTTATACTCTATAATAACTACAAAGCAATAAAAAAGGCAAACAGTTTGAATCTTTATCTTCGATAAATATTCATGTCTGGGACACCTGGAGATGGAAAATCCCAAAGAAAACCCAACTTTTGAGACACTCTCAAAGAATAAAAGTTTTAGAACAATCATTGTAATTAGAATGAAGTTGCTTATATTTATATATAGATAAATATATAAAAAAAACAAACACAGAGGCATCATTACTTTCTAAAGCTTCCCCCAGAGGAGTGGCAAAATGGCCTGAAAAAATAGAGATTTCCCACAATTCCTGGGGAGGATCTGTGTGTGGGAATTCTATTTCACAAAACATCTGGTTTTGTACTTTTAATTAATATTTTACAAATAAATGCATCAAAAATGTTTTGATGTGTGAGTAAAATGCCTAATACACAGCTGCACCCAAGTCCTAAAAATATAATCAATGTACCTCAGAAAGGACCAGCTCTACCTTTCTCAACGTACATGAGTAAAATCAGGGGTGTTACCTGTCAAGAAAGCAGGATTTGACCCCAAACTGCTAAATATAGCATTGTAGTTTTGTCTTCAGAAATTAGTGCTTCTTAAGATAATGGCTTGGCTAACACAATTTAAAAAAAAAAAAAAAAAAAAAGATATTTGCATTAGAGAGATGTTTATTTGAGTGATCAAAACATGCTGATGAGAGGGTGTTATGGTTTAACCCCACCAGCAACTAAGCACCACAAAGCTGCTCGCTCACTCCGCCCCAGCAGGATGGGGGGAGAGAATTGGAAGGGTTAAAGTGAGAAAACTTGTGCGTTGAGATAAAACCAGTTTAATATTGGAAATAACATAAGAACAATGAAAAGGAAAATAATAAAAATTAAAAAATTAAAAATAACAAAGATAAATAAAACCCAAGAAAGACAAGTGATACAAATGAAAACACTTGCTCACCACCAGCTGACCGATGCCCAGCTGCTCCCCAAGCAGCAGCCCCCGCCCCGCCAGTCTCCCCTCTAGTTTATATACTGAGCATGACATCATATAGTATGGAATATTCCTTTGGTCAGTTGGGGTCAGCTGTCCCCTGCCAGCTTCTAGGGCACCCCCAGCTACTCCCTGGTGGGGTGGTGTGAGGATCAGAAAAGCCTTACCTCTGTGTAAGCACTGCTCAGCAGTAACTAAGACATCCCTATATTATCAACAGTGTTTCCAGCACAAATCCAAAGCATCGCTTGTTACCAGCTACTGTGAAGAAAATGAACTCTATCCCAGCCAAAACTAGCACAGAGGGGCAAAGTTTAATAAAATGCCTGGTACTGAAGAAGTTCTCAGATGAGCAAGCTTTTTGATCTGTCCATGAATAATAAGATTAAAAAATGAATATTTTTTAATTTCTGCAGCCTTGTAAAATGAGAAATAAAGCCAGAAAATATATGGCTCACTAAAAAAGAAACCGTATTTTCCCATAATGATTAAAGTCAATTAATACCATACTAAAATAGGGTATATACGCAAAGGAGAAACTGACAAATACACTTAAGAGTCCCAAAACCCAGTTGCAGATTATCAGATCCACCTATTAACAAGTAAGAATGTGGATGCTGACTCTCTGCTTTGTGCGACTCTTGTTTATGTAAATCCTTTTACATGGATTTCCTAGTATTTTAAGGTAAGAAGCTATAAAATAAACAGTGCAGCTAAACCACGGAAGAGAGCTCTACATTTTCCAAAACAAATAGTTAACCAGTGAACAAAGGCAGTGCATCCATCAGAAATGAATGACAGTAACTTAACAAATAGTTAATCTAAGAAATCCAATATAAGATTTAATCAGATCATTATTTTATATTACTATGTTAAAATGGTTATAAGTAGTCAACAGTAAAAAAGTATTAAGTACCCTGAATGCTACATGTGCATCACTAAGTAGTGGCCCCTCTATTTCAACGATATTCATGCTCGTTTCTCCACCAATCAGCTGTACACCGGCTTCAATATTTTCAGAGTTCTGGCACGCTGCAGTCTCTCCTGGATTTAATGCTTTAGCAAGAGTATCAAACGCCCTGCAATATCACAACAAACAAACAAACAGATTAAAAAAATAATATAAGAAAAAGAAAATAAATTTTTAGAGACCATTTCAATTTAGGATGAAGCTGCACATGTCTGAAACCTGTACTTAGATGCCTGTTTCAAAGAACTGGATTTGGAAAATAGAAGTTAGTAGCATGCTTTTCCTGCCGCTCCACCAAACAAAAACCCTGAAAACTCCAACTTACAGTGGCTCTGGAACAAAAATTAGCAGCAGATTCTGTTCACGCTAGTTGCCAACAAATTCACAGTTTTGACATATTGACTGTGTTGCTGAATCACAGTTTGCCTTTCAAGATCTCTTTAGTGATGTTTACCGGGAGTGCTGGCATGAGCGTTTTCAGGACATCAGACTGCTGTTAAAGCAACTTAGTGCATGTGTAAATTTTACAGGCTTTTTGCTGTTATGATGCACAAAGAGAACAAGCGGGTTTTTTTTATTAATGAGTTGTGGTTAGGTTATTCAGCTTAATTTGAAAAGACTGTTCTGAAATATGTAAGAGAAAGCACTCTTATGCTTTCAATACCATCCTTTGTATCCTTTGATGTGAGGCAGTGACTCCTGTGAAGACCAAATCACATGCACAAACGTTATGGTGGAGATGCCAGGAAGGGCACAGATATATTATTAATTATTTTGCTGCTTGCCGACAAATCCATTGTTTTTCTGTGCATGAGTACACCTGAGAACCAAAAAATATTTATCTTCGATCAAAAATATACAGATTTGAACACTGCCTACAGACAGATGACATATCCTGAAAACAGTGTAATTTGTACACGGTGTTGCATGAAAAACTTCTGTACGGAGGTCTGAAAACTTTACAAAAGCTGATTAACAGTTTGTATGTAGACCTGATTCTCAACTTATAGAGACATATTTATTACCACAGAATCTAAAATCACTGATTGAATGCCAAAGTCTGGAGGAGAATTTTACCACCTGCTCTTCCCCCACAGTCCCTAGCGATATAAATTCATTAACATGCTAAAAAATTCTAAATGTTTACTATGTTTGACATAACCATTTACAACCAAATGAAACATCACAATAAAAGAGCTGCTGACACTGCCTCAGGCTTGAGATGGTAAATTAACTAGTTTTTGGTCCTACACTAGCCTGCACAGCTTGATGTGTACACATGAGGGTGACTGCGGCATGCAAAAGTGAAATAAACAGACGGTAAGTGGACTACACAGATATAATTGGGATGTTTTCTGTCTCAAGTATAAGGAAAGCAGGCATAAAGGGAATGCGTTCATGGGTAAGATCTAGAAGTTACATTACTGGACTCCTGCTAGGAGATACGAATTTCAGGCCCTGCATGGCTCACTCTTGGCAGCCTTAGGTAGAACGGGCAAACTCAGCAGCTCAGTGGCAGCAACTTCTCAGGAAGAATAGGATCTCTGCAGGCCTCTTCATGTAGCAGAAATGTGAGAGGAACAAGATCTCTCCTTTCCCCAAAAGGTAAATATCACATGCATCTGCCACGATCCTGTATTTATTCTAGTATAGGCTGAAGAGTCCCTTTTAAACAGGGTGGGCAAGTACACTGGTTAACCATGTCTGCCCATGATATTCCAACTTATTCTCGAATGTTTGCTTTCAAAGAAATCTTCTCCCTCCTATCTCATAAACTGGCAGTAGTAAGCCAGCAGAAGTCAATAGAAGCGTTGCTTCCTCACGGCTCAGCACTGTGGGTCCTTTCCATACATGAAGTCCAACATGAGCAATGGTTGCAAGATAACACCAATAAAAAGAGAATCTAGAACGAAGCTTGCCTGGAATCTATGAAAACTTAGCCCACAAACTGAGGAAAAAAAGAATAATCAACATTAAAATACATGGTATTGATATCCTTTGCTAGAAACAACTTTGGTTCTCTTTTCATCAGGCCCAGTCACTAACAGATATATGGGACTGCTGATAAACTGTAAAAATGAGCACAGATAATGAAGCCATTAGAGGACAAGGCATATAACATTACAATATAAAAGCAGTGGAATGCTAGCAGCAGTTGTACACTAAATTTGTGTCAACAAAAATGAAAGTTTAACTACTGTAGCTGCAAGCAATGGAATATAATAACATTTTATAATAACACATGAAAAACGTGGATGGATAAAACTTGCTTCCTGAAATCCCTTAACCTCCTTTTCTTCAGTAAACATCTGTGTCTGTTAGACCAAGCTGGCATAGGGCCTGGAAAAGAAAGCAAAGGTTTAGATAAAAATTTTAGTTTCTGCTTGGGTAACAACTTCCCTTTCATAGGAATATTTAACTTGAACCTCCCCACTGGAAACCTATTAAGTAACCTACTAGACAAGCGTACGCATTAAGATGAGTCAGAGCTCTTTCAAGCTCTCTGGTTGAGAGAACTTGGTGCCTTGTCATAGTGAGATTTTTAAAAAAGAACAGGAACACCCAGGCTGGCAAAAGCAAGCATCTGAAAGTGCCAGGAAATAAAGAAATGAAAGATTATTGTGCAACCTTATTAGTACATATTTTTGAATAGCTGTAGTATTGAATGAAGTTTATCGGCACGTACAACAATACTATTTACACAGCATATTCTTATATTCTTTCCCTAGGACACAGCAAAGGCCCAAGTCAGCACCTATATAAAGTCACACTGACCTTCTAGGCAGCATTTAAAGAAAAGAGCAGAACAAATGCACTCTGCTTGCAATTACACAAAGCAGTAGAGACTACAGGGGAAATCACATATTTCAGTCAATACAAACTACTTCAGCATGTATCAGTCTTTTTCTCCTTGGTGGATTTACTCCACGTACATTTTCAAAGCAGCGCGTACAATGTAGATGGTGTGTAAAGAAATATTGCTGGGATGGCTGTCAGAAGCTTGCATGAGATGACAACCAAGGAAGAATATGATTGTAACTGACAGAGTAACTGAGTACGTACTACACAGAATACCTTACACATACGCTTGCCAAAATGGCTCAGTTAAAACCAGTGCAAGACACAAGTTTGTAAGATATTCAAGACACACAGAGGACAAGGAGATGATTTGAGACCAACCTAGTGGCCCTCTATGATGAAGTGACTACAACAGTGGACAACGGAAGAGCTATGGATGTCATCTATCTGGCCTTCTGTAAGGCCTTTGACACAGTCCCCCACACCATCCTTCTCTCTAAATTGGAGAAAGAGGAATTTGATGAGTGAACTGTTCGGTGGGTGAAGAATTGGTTGGATGGTTGCACCCTCTGGTAGTAGTCAATGGTTCAATGTCCAGATGGAGATTGGCTATGAGTGGTGTCCCTCACAGGTCCGTATTGGGACCAATACTGTTCAATATCTTCATCAATGACGTCATCAGTGGGATCGAGTGCACCCTCAGCAAGTTTGCAGATGATGCCAAGCTGAGTGGTGCAGTTGACACGACTGAGGGACGGGATGCCGTCCAGAAGGACCTGGACAAGCTCAAGAAGCGTGCTTGTGAACCTCATGAGGTTCAAGAAGGCCAAGTGCAAGGTCCTGGACCTGGGCTGGGGCAGCCCCCAGTATCAATACAGGCTGGGGGATGAAGGGATTGAGAGCAGCCCTGTGGAGAAGGACTTGGGTGTTCTGGTGGATGAAAAGCTGGACATGAGCCAGCAATGTGCACTTGCAGCCCAGGCGGCCAACTGTATCCTGGACTGCATCAAAAGAAGCATGACCAGCAGGTCCAGGGAGGTGACTCTGCTCCTCTGCTCTGCTCTGGTGAGACCCCATCTGGAGTACTGCTCTGGAGCCCTCAACACCCCAGTAAAGACATGGACCTGTTGGAGCGGCTCCAGAGGAGGGCCACAAAAATGATCAGAGGAATGGAGCACCTCTCCTATGAGGACAGGCTGATAGAGTCGGGGTTGTTCAGCCTGGAGAAGAGAAGGCTCTGGGGAGATGTTATTGTGGCCTTTCAGTACTTAAAGGGGGCCTATAAGAAAGGTGGGGACAGACTTTTTAGCAGGGCCTGTCACAATAGCACAAGGGATAATGGTTTTAAATTAAAAGAGGGTAGATTTAGACTAGATACAAGGAAGACATTTTTTACGAGGGTGATGAAACACTAGAACAGGTTGCCCAGAGAAGTGGTAGATGCCCTGTCCCTGGAAATGTTCAAGGTCAGATTGGACAGGGCTCTGAGCAAGCTGATCTAGTTGAAAATGTCCCTGATCATTGCAGGGGAGCTGGACTAGATGGCACCTTTAAAGATCCCTTCCAACCCAAACTATTCTATGATTCTAGGATATTCAATGAATGTATTTGTATTGACGGTGAGAATTCTGTGAGTTCTCTTGTGTAGAAAGAAAATGCTTTTCAAACTTTTAAGACAATTAATAGTTACAGGCATTAAACTACTTACACAGGTGAGATATCTAAGAAACAGGACGATACAAAGTACTTAGGCAATAGTACAAGATCTAAGACACGTTAAGGAAAACCAAAAGGTAAGAAAATCAGTTATGAGATTTATATTAAAATTAATTTCAAGTACAAACAACCAAAAGTAGTTATTTCTCAAACAGAATTTCCTTATGATTTCACTTGGAAGAATCTTACAAGATTTACCTTCTATATGAGCTCAGGCTGTTATTTTTAATGCAGTTAAATTACCTTTATTTTTAAGTGTAACGTGCCTTACCTTGTAACATCACTACTAGCTTGTTCTTCTTGCTGAAGTTCAGATAATGATGCATCTCCATTACTTAAACTCTCAATCATAGATAGCTCTGTACTGCTTTGTGACAGGTCTTTGCATTTACTGAGGTTTGCTAATGAAGTCACCACGTTTGCCAATGTACTTAAATCCCCCTGACATGCTTCAACCTAAGGGAAAAGTAGAGTTTTTAATTCTCTCATATTGGCAGCAGTTAACTTGCAGTAGAAGAATCTAACTTTTACATAAATGAAGAGTTGAGCGAGTGAATAGACCTGTAAGAAAATTATTGTTTTCAGTAAATGGGTAATCATAATGCAGCAATTAGACACTGCACTGCTTCTAAAATATGAAATATTTAGACATTTACTTTTACAATTAATAGCTATCTGTTTCTTTCAGAAAGAATGCTACAGATGGTAAGAAACTGCAGAAAGAGAATTTATCATCTCCGCTCACTAGTCAGTCACCAGGACTGTAAGGCTGCACTAGATTATATTTTTAGCATCTCTCTTCCTTCCTCATGTAAATGAGTCAGTAGTAATATGGTAGGAAAATGTTTGAAAAGAAGGAATAGATAAAAAGTCACCTTTAAAAGCAAACAGAAAAATAATTTTGCTGCAGCCTTTATAGTTTTTATGTCTTTATTTAACTGCAAGGGAACAAGGTGATTCAGTAGTGACCAGCAACTCAGAGAGGCAGTAAGACAGGTTTCCCACTCTGCCCCCCCCAGTAATAAGGAAAGTGCATGATTACAGACAAGTACGCTGCTGCTAACACCAGCATGCTACATGTCATTTAGCTTGCACTGTCATAGTCTACAGACAGAGCCAGAAAAGTGAAATGGAATAAACAACTTCTGATGGGGCCCTTTGCAGACAGAGCAAGCGAGGCAAAACGCATGAAAACAGTATGAGGTAATTTAATATCAGCTAGAAAAATACAAAGGCTTCCTACTGTGCATGTGTAGGGAAGTTATCACATGGCTTTAGTGGATCAGTAAGTGTGACAAAATGGAAACAAAGGAAAATCAGCTTAGAAATAAGATTGTTGCTGAGATAGCTCTTATTAGCTTTGCCAAAAAAATGAGTGATTCAGGGGAAAAAAACCTAACAGTATTTATGAAATGCACTGTGATAATGCCATGTGAGGTTCCGCAAACACCTCACTTTATTGGTACAAAAGAAATACCCAAGTGTGAGGATTGCCCAATACAAAGAAAAATAACGCAGCCCTTAAAAAAATGTGGAGGAAGGCCTTTACTTTGTAGAGTTTTTAGCATTTTTACTATCAAGGCTAAAAGCGTTCTTGTAAAGAGAAGGCATTTGCAACAACACCAGATGTTGAAAAGGAGTGTTTTAAAAATGAATTTAACAAAACAGAAGTACAACAAAACAGAACACCCATCCCTCTCTACATAAACAATTACAGTAAACAACACTAATTAATATATCAGTCATATTATCATATACCTTATCTGGAGTCATCAGCACCGTAGGCTCACTTTTTATTGCAGACTGATGAATGTTAACAAACATTCCTGATTCCAGCAGACCTGTTGATCTGACACAAAACAGCACACATTTTAATTTTGATTAATTTTAAAATTAATTTTTCCTGTTTCGGGAAACACAGATAGCTGCTTCTGAGTAGAATTTACATACCTTGCTGTTTCATTGTCTGTTACAAAAGTTGGAGTTGCAGCTAATGGGCTACGAAGATCTTTCCGAATGTAGATTTTCTCTGTAGAAGCTGCACAGTTTGAAGATTTTTCTCTGGACACTTCAATAGGTTTCCTCTCACACTGCACAGCTAACAAAACAATATGCAACTATTAAGTCACATCCCAAATTACAGACTAAGAAATACCCTTTTTTTCCCTCTCTTTATTTAATGTGCAATTTTAATAATAATTCTGAAAAGAATGAAAAAAAAAATATCCCATAACCAATAATTGAGTAACTTGGGTAAAAAACAACACACCAATTAGATTTGTTCTTAATGAAATGATGTAGTAGTCAAAGTCTGAGAGCAAACATATAGACACTAAATTTTTCAAGTTACAATTAAGGGAGAAATCCCCTTGTACCTTATTTTTAATTTGGATTTTTAAGTGGAAGCTTACCGCTTCTCCTTCTCTCAATTTCACTGTCCCACACTTTCAGTTCATTCATAAAGGACTCACTGTACCCTTTTCGATGCCACATAACTTTATGCACTTAAAGAAGCTTCTCAAGTTAGGACCTTAGACAATACAGAGGGAAACGGACATTCACAAAGTTCAGTGCAGACCATTTAAGAACTGGGCGACATTCTGAACCACAATCACTGGCTTCAGAGAAGAAGCAGATTTTAATTTGAATAGCTCAGTGAAACTAGGTGGAATGAATCTGGGCTATAGCCTACAGATCCATCACCTTGCTTTGGATGGATTAGAGAACACTAAAATGAAACTTACAGTATTATAACCTATGGGGAACTCTCTAGCTCTGTGGAATAAAGCCACAAGAAACCAGTTTACAGTTTGAATTTAAAAGTTTAAAAGAAAAAATTAATTTCTGGAAAAATAAGATAACAGTAACACAACACTTCATACAAAACTGAATTAATAAAAGGTATTTACAAAGGACAAATTTTTAAAAAATACGCGATAAGTTGTTCCTCCACAAATTTAAAGTGGTGCAAGTCATTTTATAGATCAGAATAAGATTCTGAAAGAGAGTGACAAACCAGGCCTATACATAATTTAAAATTCAATTCACCAGCCTGATAAGCACTGATTACTGGCTAGCAGAGCCTCTTTAATGTTGTACTGTGCATAGAAACTATTTAAGCCTATAAAAAGAATCCTGAATGTTCATGATTTTGAAACACAAAAGCAAATAGGAAAAAAACCTAACTTGTTTTTTCTTCAATTACACAGTTTCGGAAAACATGTAACTAAAGAAAAAAATTGAAAAGCTCTCAAGTTAGCAGTAGACTGTGATGCGACTCAAATTTTTACATTGATAAATATCATAAAACCAAATATCATAATATCATCAAGTATTGACAATTCCATTAAAGCCATCCCGTAGCCCACAAATGGTGCTTTGAAAGGGTGGAAGATGGAGGCAAAAAAGTCTTCTATCTTCCTTTGCTAACCCTGTGCTCACTAGCTGGATCTGAGTTTGCTGAGAAAGGAACAAGACTTCTTCAGGGGACAAATAACCCTAGGGAAGGAGCTGAGTTTTCCTTTCTCTCCCCACTCCACTGAGGAATGAGATTTCTTATCCCAAAACAATCCTCTCCTCTGCTCAGTATTCCCCCATGACCCAGAGATTCTTTTCCTACCTTCTGACCCCCAACCCCAGCAATTTTGTTCTGCTTGAAAAGTCTTCTGTGGAGGGGCAAAGTACTGCCAGCTGAATAAGAGGGAAAGGGATAAAGATCCCCTTTCACCGCCCCAGCTTCTCCTCCCTTTCTGAATTAATTTCCTCTGTGCTGGAAAAACTTTACTGGTTTCTGCTGACAGAAGCAGGGCTGTAAGGAGGGGAATGTCCACAGAGGCTCAAGAGGGTCAGCAAAATACAGCTGGATGGCAGAGAACAGAGCACAAGACTAATATTGTGCGTATAGCAACAGCGTTGCAGTATCAGGGCTGAAAAATTTGTGTATTGATCGATTTTCTGCATATTTAGTACTCTGATGATACTGCTGTGGTATTGCAATATCACTACATCCAATGTATGGAAATCTAAAAAGGAACTTGAAATCTTTGGGAATTGGTAAGAACTGAACTCTAGATCACTACAGATCTCTGCTTTGTGAACAACTGGCTCTGCAGAGCGTTGCAGCAATTGCCAGCAATCTCCGTTGTGGAAAAAGTGACAAGAAGGTAGAAGGATTCAAATGCTCAGTAGCTTAATTTACACATAGAACAATTGAACTGCATGTATAAAAACCGAAGATGGAGACATACTTAGACATTTGCCACCTAGAAATTAACAAATCATTCACTTTTACCACATGCAATGTGCTTATTAAGTTTGTTGAGCAATATGCACGCTTGAAAACTTCTGATACATCAAACTTCTACAATTCTATAAAGGAAAAAGATACAATGATTTAAAAATGTAAAAGCAAGATAACAATTTGTATTAATACAAAGCATATATTTTGTAGCACAAACTTTAACATAGCTGCCAGCTAAAGTAAGTTACATTAATTCAGACTTACAATCTTGCTTCATCCCAAATGCGATGCATCTCTGCAGCCTACAGTACTGACATCGATTCCGGTGGTGTTTGTTAATGACACAGTCTTTTGTTCCTCGGCACGAATAAACTAAATTCTTCCGTATACTCCTTTTAAAGAATCCTTTGCATCCCTCACAAGTTACTGCTCCATAGTGACGCCCTAGTTACAGAACAATATAAACCACAACATTAATTTTATACTGCGATATTTTTTTTGAGTTTCTATTTATTGAAAAAGAAAGTATTTGCTATTTTACCCATAAAAAGAACAGTTCTTTTCCCCATAGTTTACAGATCTTAGCATATATCGTGGCTATAAAACAATACAGGCAAGTGAACCATTTTTCTAGTTCAAAGCACTTAAACAGGACAGACTTTACAAATAGGCAAGTTGCTTATTAAATTCTTGGTGAAGCTGTTGACAGCAGTGTTAAAAAAAAGCTAAGAAAACAGGTTAGCAAGAACATAGGAGAAACTCTTTTAATTTATACAGTCTTTAGCAATTTTTAAAAAATGTCCCTACAGTCAAGCCGTTATTGCTCATTACAAATTCAGCTGTTGAAATTGTATGCATTAAATCTAATGGAACCATGGAAAGCGCAAACATGGCATTTGACAGCAGTAAGTAATCACTTCAAAGCTTTACTTTCACCTTTCATTCTCCTAACAGGTTAATGGTAAGGGTTCTTTCACTAAAACTTCAATGAAAGAATAATCTAAAATAGCTAAATAATTTTTTTTAAAAAATCAGTTCTTTGAATTTTCTAATATATGATACTAACATATACAATTTTCTATAGTACTATATGCATATACTATATAGTATATCCACCTTACAGAAAAAAAGTCAAGTTTGAAAATTATTTTTCAGAAGTAAATTGTTTTGATTCTGTCATTCCACAAAATACAAATATCACTAAAAAGTACTGGTTTTGATCAAGGCGTGCTTGGCAATTCCAACAATTTCAATTCTATGATCCTGAAGAAAAAAAAAAAGTCCAAACCCAAAGATAACCGACAAACTCAAAATACAGTGTAGGCACTAAGGCTGCTCTTTGAACTAAGTAGGGCACCTTACAGAAATAAATCTCAAATATGACCTAACTTAAGGGAAAATATATTTTTAGATTCTTTCCTTACTCCTCACAAACTTCTTTTTAGATACATCAATCTCGTCTGCCTGATGTTTCTAGTAGGTTTTCTAGATTCCTTTATCACAACCATATTACCGCACTATTAAAATGTGACATTAACAAAGCACCATATATATTAAAAGAATATTACTAAGCGAAACATTTTAACAGCAGCAGGAATGTGAATACTTAATATCCATCCCGCAAAGCACCGGCACTGCTTCTTCACCTACTCTTTGATGTAGCTTTTTGGACTCCAGCTTGGAGGTGTCCGCAAAGCAGTTTGCATGATGGTACTTGTCACACAGGAGGCTCCCCAGAACCTGCAGCTGCTCAGGGAAACATGGCACTCTCCCCAAATTCACTACCACTGCTCCATATCCCTGGGCCAGAACAGGAGGAATACCTCCTGGGACCTCCAGCCTCTCAAGGAATACTGCAGCCCTCCACTGGGGAGCCAGAGGAGTCTTGCCAGTTGGAGCAGACCAACCAGATCTTTGCCTTATGTTTGGCAGAAATTTCCTTTGCGATGGGTGAATTTAGAGCTCTAGGAACTATATTTTTAATGCTAAACTTGGCCGCAGTAGAAAAATTTTAATTGGTTTTGTTTTCTAGGAAGCTTGCTCCCCATCCTACTACTTCTCATTATGATATCCTAACACTACCTACTTCTTCCCCCTGGCCCCCCATCTTTATACACTTTATTCCCATCACTTCCCAAAAGGAGCATTTAACTGCAGCTGTCATATGTTGATATTACTGGAGGTCCATCATACAGACTTCACTGACAAACCATAAGAATCTTCTAATGGAGCAATCACTTCCCTACTTAGACTAATTTTATCTAAGTGAGTAAAGAGCAAAGGTAAATGTCTCATCTCTTTACACCCCATTATCTTCTGTAGCAAAGAAAGTGCAAAGAAAAAGGAGCTTTCAGCTAAACTATGTTGAGGAACAGCCCTTGTATTTCTCTCTCTTTTTTTTTTTTTAATAAAAAAGAAGACATCCGCTCAGTAATTCCAACTGACAGATCTGGAACATCTGATGGCAGGCGCACATGCAAAGGGAATGTGGTAGACAGAGTTCTCCAGTGCACTGCTTCCACTGGATTTCTTTCCAGTCTCTTAATAACATTACATAAAATTCAGTGCATGAAACATTTTTCTTTTCTTACCTTAGCACTCTACTTTGGCAATATATGAATATACCATTCTTAAACCTGCTTTTGACTGGAACTATAATGCATTTTTACAATTTTAATAATGATTCTTCAAATAACCAGCTGTCCTGCACAGACTTCATATTAGCAATTCTTTCATATACTTGCAAAGTCTTCCTTGCCTACTGGTTTCATATTTAAAATAATGAACAGGTTTCTCATATATTTTAAGAGAACCTGTCAACAATAACAAAGTTCACTGCATGACCTTATTTTAAGGAAGAAAAAACTCTCAACATTGTTGCTTAAGTAATTTTATCAACGAGAATTTTAGAACAGAAAAAAATGCATCAGCCTAAGAAAAAAAAGCAAAAAATATCAGGTAGAAAACATTACATTTATGATGTAAACCAATAATAAATCCCACCCATGAACACAAGAGTACCATTTAGCATAATTCTGCACCGAAAGAGTAGTGTATCCTTTCTGTTCATGCATGCATAGATATATATGTATATACATGCTAATTGTTATATAGCTTCAGAAGAATTTTAAATTGCTTTTACTAAGTTGCACTGCCTTAAAAAAAAAAAAAAGAGAAAGAAGAAAGTAAATACCTGATGCCTTGTCTCCACATACAACACACAGATCAAACACTTTATTTAGGCCCTGTTCATTGGGGGAGTTGTCTGTTAAAATCTGGAAAAAAAGTGTGAAATAATTTAATTTTTCTTTGTCTTACCATCAAGAAAGATTAAAATATATCTCATGCTTGTGGTTTTTCTCTCAGAGAGGGAACCAAATCTACAAAGTATAAGGTTTTCTTGACTACATTTTACAGTCTTCACAGACACAAAGGAGCTACCTGCCATGCCACTGTGCTCCTTTTCAGGATGGAACAAAAGTTTTACTTGTAATATTTCTGAAAAGAATTCAAGATTTCATTTATCTAAATACTATTATGCAAAATGGACTGACGTTTTGAAAAACATTTAGCATCTGCATACTCCTACCTTTTGTTCAAGTTTGTATTTATATCCTAATGACTTGTTCATAGTACAAAAGAGACTGAACCATTAAACAGATGGAACAAAAAATCCTGTGTAAAGGCTACTGCATCTACATTAACGTTTATTAACGCCTTCTTTTATATTATACATAAATGGATCAACAGAAAATGTACTCTGGACACTACCATAACCTATAAAGTGGTATATAGTTTGGCTTTCAGTAACAGTTTGACATTATTACAGTATTCTTGTCTTGTCTCATTCATTTATCTCTGGTACCTGCGAAGCTTCATTAAGCACATAATATTAGAAAACCAGCACTACAGGGTAGGTGCTATTGCCTTCCATTTGATCTTTAAAAACTCTACCCCACTGAGACATAAATAAAGCACTGCAAAAATTAAATTTAAAAAAGGAACACACATATCATGAGTTAACAACCAAACATCATCTTGACAATTATGTAAAGCAGAAAAGAAAAAATTATTCTTCCCATTAAAAAGAGATTATAGTTGCCAGACTCTCTCATTCTTGCTTTGCATATACAAAACAGGACCTCTGATAACAAGAAAGATAACTTACCAAAAGAGAAAGTACCCTGTCTTCTATAGAGAAAATTAAGAAATCACTTTTTAAGGAAGTTTGGAAGACAGTATAGATGATATATACGGGAACATTTAAGAAGCATACTTCTTTCTAGCTAGCCTTTGTTAACAATACTGTCTCACAGATTAATCTATTAGGTTTTCTTTTAATATAACATCTTTTAAGAAAAATAATATTGATGAGTTAGAAGAATATTAAACTTTCATTCCTTCCTAATCTCCATTATGAACAGTATGTATTTTTACGATATTATATGAAATATATATAGACAAATTCTAAGTCCTTCCCTAAATGAAACCTGCACTGAAATGGAAAGTTCCACATAAGGAAGGACTACAGAATTAGGCCCACAAGGAGATAAAAATCCCAGACTCGGAGAACTCATTAACTGACCTTTAACATGAAGAATAAAAAATTATTATTAACATGAAGAAGAGCCACTGAAGGTAAAATAGATGATGGGAGAAAGGGCCTCGCCAAGTGAGTCAATGTAAAGACAAGATGCAATAAAGGAGAGGTTTTTTGCAGAGCCAATGAATAGGAATTTCAAGTGAAGGTAACAGAAAAATGAGAAAAAGGTGAAATTGCACAAGAAAAGATCATTTAGGGGAGAAGATATGAAAGATCCCAAAGAGGATGCAGTTGAACAACAAATGGATGGTACTTTGTATTTCATGAACTTTAAGTGGAAAAAAGACATCTCTACCCATACATACAATATAACTAAAGTGACAGAATACTGCTGCCTCTCAAACTAACCTATTTTGCTTGAACTGTACAATCAGAATTAGAGCTTTCTATTTTTTTTGTCCAGACTTCCTCTATTCCTGGATTTTGCTTTTTAAACCAGTGCGGCACACTTCTCATCTCTTAAGTTGTTTTTGAAAATAATTTTTTATATGGATTACTTCAAACATATCCCACTGGTTTATATTTTTGTTGAGGTTTACCTAAAATACAAAGTGTATGATACCACTAAACATGGTTAAGTGCCTCTCAATAGGATTGGCTTTTGCTACTGCTCCCCTATTCATAACAATCAAATTCTTTGAAGCAAGTACCTTGGAAGTCCATTTGCCAAGATTTGTGAATTTCAAAAAAAAATGTGCAATACAGAGATATGTTTCAGGCTTACACAACATGTGGGTAGCAAATCAGAGTAGTGGCCTGGCTCCCAGATAAGCACAAATGAAAAAGGGGTCTTCAGTTGAAAAGAGACTACTTGAAAGAGGATATAAATAGTGATTTATAAAAACAATAGGATCCTTTATAGCTGTTTCTTACAGTGCGGGAGACACCTAATTAAAAAATACTTGTCTCAGAAGATCACATCAACTAAAGTATTCTTTGCACAACATACAATTATACTATAGGATATTACGCAGACCAAAGCATATATGGTCCATATAAGTAACAGAACAGGTTGTTAAACTTTAGTGGCAGCTATCAACTGTGATGGTCTCTCTCAGTCTCCAAATCAGGAGGTTGCTCTAAATCATCAGCTAATGGAAGTGAAAGGATATGCTCAGAATGACCATTATTTACCTCACCAGTTTTTAATATTTTTCCTTAAGCAACTGTTCCTGGCCATCATTTAAGTGTAAGACACTGGACTAAATGGACAGTAGCTATCCCAGTGTTGCCTGGCCTACCACACTGATGAATTTTAATAGCAGCATGAACGTACATGAGTAAACAATATGCAATAACTACGCTATAGCTGGAGTGCAGTAATCTGCTTCAGGCTGAAGGAGCTCGCATGTCCCAAGTCTTCCGTGCATGTTCTTCTCATCAGTGCCATCCCATCCTTGCCAGGGGAGGATATGGGGCAGAAAGTCTGTAAGTTGGAGGGTGAGGACTAATGAAGCTGCACATACAATGTGCATGGGTGTAAGGCGCACTGGGGACCAGTCTAGGGAGTTACAAACCTGCCTAGTTACAATCTCACATTAGTAAACCCAAAATATTTAGTAAACCCAAAATATTTAGTGTGATTCCCCTGCCCCCCACTGAGTAATGTCCTTCCCTACCAAATATTCTCTCTGACAAACTACCTTGGAGTACAGTTCACAAAGCTGAACAGTAATTACAACAGCATACAAAAAGGAAAACAAGCAGAAGGAAATGTTAAGTGATAAAGACAATGGAGAAAAGGGTATGTTTTTCAACAATACATGAAAACAGATAGAGAGGCAATGAAGCAGAAATAAAGAAGGACTGATGGTATGGCAGGAGCTGGAAATAATGATAAAAATAACAGTATTCTTTCTAATGTCATGAGCCAGGGTATAAATTTTAAAAACAATAAATTAAAAAAAGGGTTTTCTTTATAATTTCTAATTATCCATGCTGAGTCCTAGTGCAAGGAAAAGTATACCATTAAAAAGAACCCTCAAAAAAGGAGAAACCAGACAGACATATTTGGAAATAAAACATCTCTTCTTATCCCATTTGAACCAAAATTACGAAATAAAGTGGATTATCTACCTGGATGTGTTGTGCAGATATATCAGGGGATGCAAAAAACAGTTGGTTGACACCTGCAGCATCTGGAGTTGCTAGGATAACTTTTCCTGGAGTGGAATCTTGTCTGGCAAGGATCACCTTGCTTGGGGTAGAGCCATCATGATTTGTTAAGATGAACTGCTTGCCTGCTGAGCTCTGATCAAGTGCTGTAACAATCTGAATCTTCTGGCCCGTCTGCTGATCTGTGACAATCTAATAATACATTTATCTCAAATTGTTATGGTAATTTAAGTTCACCTTTGGGGCCCAATCTGGGCACTTGAAGAAAACGGGAATTTTGCCTTTGACATTTGTGAAGCAGATCGTCTTCCCCTCTGTCACACAAGAGTGAAGTAAACTCAGGCAAAACCTTGGATTTCCACTGTTTTTGAAACACTTCAATCAAGAGTGTCTGAAGTCAAAACCTGAATTTATACTCAAGTTTTACAATTGGCCCATGCTTTTACAACACTGCTGAAACCCTTGAAAATTCTAGCACCCAGTATTCGATAGATCTGTCGCTCAGCCCTAGGACCCTGAGAGATCTTAACTCTTGAACTCACTGCATACTACGTGAATGCTTAGCACCTCCAAGATTTGGCTGCTTAACAAGAAGCTTCCTAAAAACCACAAATGTAGACTTCCAAATGAAAAAAATAAGCATCAAACAGCAAGAAAAGCAATAATCTTGTTGCACCTGTATATACATTTTAGGCTTCTTTTTTTGGGGGGGGCTTTTTTTTAACATATATATTCCTAAATAAAATAAGTAAAACAGAATCTCTCTCCCTGCCATTTTTTCTTTTTTAAAAGGAAAAGCGTATTTTCATGTTTCATTTCATAATCAAGAACAGACCTACAGACTGGTTTTTTTTCGTTTTATTCCTATTTTCAAGCACAAATACAGCAGAACTATATTAAATAATCGTTCACTAAAGTCCATTTTTTGCCAACTTTGTTGGGAGATTATAATCCTCAGAGAAAATAATCAAGATTCCATATACCTTCCATTATAAATCTCACTTTCACTCATTCCTGCCCTTCTCCATCAAAATGCCTATACAGAAAACTGCCTGGTTTATTCTAGAGACTATAGAGAATCATCCTACAAAGAATTTTTCCTGCAAAATACTTATGAATTACAGATCAATAAATATTCTTTTTTACCGATAACCAAACATTTACGTCTATCTATCCATCTCTAACATTTTGTCAGTTATTACTGATGAAATTATTTATTTCACGATCTAACACTTATCATAATCAGTTTCATGTAATTAGGGCAGTAATATTTATTATATTTTCTAGGTGGAGAATGGGTACAAAGAAACTGAATGAGGCCTAATTTCACACAAGTCTTTATCTACTTTGCTACTCCACCTTCACAACTAGCTTATTACTTCCTCTAAATGTTCAATATACTTACATTTGTTTCAAAAAACTGGTTTTAAAAAGATAAGCAGCAAGAGATAGAAATTACTGAAAGTCTAATTTCAGCAGTTATAAATCAATATTGCCACTTTCAAATATTCAGGAATTACAAGTTTCAAAATATACAAAAGGAATGCACTCCTTTCTGGTAGCCTTTTGCTATTAACGTTTGTATGGGTCAATTTTCAATTTTTCTCTGCAAAACGCAATTAAAATCTCAGTTAAGAGAGAAGTCCAGGCAAAATGATAATATTCCAGATGCTAAAGATATAAGAAAAGAACATAAATTATCGTGAGATTTGGGATGTAGGGTGGGAAGACAACACAAAAACTTCACAATAGTCACCAACATAATTAATAGAGGGATTTCCATTCACTTTTCTCAGACAGCCACAAGTCCAGGGCCACAAGTGACTACAGCAGTCCCTTATTTCTCCTTTCAATTCCTTTATGTTGGTTCCATATTCTCTAGAAGGTAAACTTCCTTGCCCTTGTAATTCCCTTCCTTGCTTAACTTTCTCCTTCCATTCCATTTTTCTTCATTTTACAACCTTTATTTCTCCTGTGTCATTTCTGGGTATTTTCAAAGTAGCTGATGTTCCCTTCCCCTTCTCTCCAAACACATCTACTTTATTGGGATCAGGAGAAATCATATATATGCATGTTATCTGCAAGAGGGTGCATGCATGTACAAAAGGCAAACATAGAGTACTGTGCTGTTTCTTGAATTTCCAGACCTGCTCTTTAAGATACTCTTATCAAAAATCTGTCTCACTGTCAGAACTTAAAAGTGCAACTCTATGTACATCAAAAAAAGGCAAATACTTTATCTAGTTAGGTTTATACAAAATATAATATAAAACTAACTCGAAATACAGCATGTCCCAAACAGCGAAGATACAAATTTGAACTACAGTTGAAATTAATTTTTGGATATATACGCTAAATTAGCTGCTTTCATACTATAGTCCAGCTTTACATTTTTTAAAAGTATATACACGTAGAAAAATACAGCAGGACAGTAGGCTAGGCAGAAGAACCATTGCTACTTCACACAATTCACTTCACCTCCTATTTAACAAATATTGTCCCAATTCTTCAATTGGCTTCCTGCGATTCTAGGGGGATGCCAATGTAGTTTCCACTGCATGATATAGTAGGTAGAGTGTTATGTTAAAATTCATACAAAGCTATCCAATCCGCACAAATGGTTTCTGCAGCTGTCAAGCATTTGACAGAGGCATAAGAGAAAGCAGTTTAAACAATTAAGCACAGTCTGTCTGCAGCTGACCTCTTATGGCCATATACCGACAAAAACTTCACCTAAATTGCACTGGGACTCTGAAAGTGGAGCAGTCCACCAAAGTATAACAACTTGCAGTACCTAAATGTTGAGATAAGAGGAAAAAATAATCAGAGGGAAAAAGAAACCCACTTATCTTCTCAAGGGAATCCATCAGGGCTCAGTGACAACACATTACATTTCTTAACAATCTGAAACTCAATGCTGCTAAAGGGATCATGTTACAGAACAGGAATATATTAATTCAGGATTGTCTGTTTAAAAAATTCACTTCTCCCATGTATTTCATTGAAGCACCCTGATGATAATGGAGGACAGTATTTTCCTTTAGTGCTTTTAAGCCTTGTCCACTAATAAGTTTTGACTTCCATCTGAACATCATTTCAATAAATTAAATACCTCAATAATTCTGTGTTTCTATTTTAGGAAAAAAAATGTTTGTAAACACAGAGGACTAATCTGTTTACAACAGAGCTGGTTTTGAACCCAAACGTCTGTTTAACAACAAATGTGACATTCAACTTTTACCCTAGAGAACCAAAATGTTAGCATTCCCTAGAAAGGTTGACTAATGAAACATGCTTTAAAGAACATTTTACTGAGGATTTTGTATTTCAAGATTTCAGATAATTGTTTATGTGCATTTAACAATAATAAAAAAAGGGGAAAAAATATTGAAAATATAAACACAAAATTAATCCATTTAACATTTATTTTGAACATTTTGCTGAGATGTATTTGTTCCTACAAACTATTTTACTCTTCATATAAATTCTGTTTTGAGGAATGTTTTCATTTCTAAGTTCTGTCTCGTGTCTAATTTATTGTTATTTATATTGGTGACATGTTTGTAGATGCCTGTTGCAGGAAGGATGTCATTCGACTGAGGGCTGTTCCACACTATCAAGAGTGCCCCAAAGTGCTCACCATCCATTTTGAAGCAAGAATCAACGAGCATGGTGAAAAAAGACAAAGGACAAAGTAGCTGGGTTACAAACAAGTGATCTTCCAGCTACATGAGATGATGAAAAACTATGTAAAGGTTCCTGACCCTAGGAGTACTATTCTTCTATGTTCATCACATTTTCAGTAATTACAATGCCTAACCAAAAGTAGTTCTACCCCCACAAACAAGGTGACACATATGGGTTAGAAGTCTGCCGCTGGCTTTGAACCAAGAGAACCGTCCTGCTGTTCAACAATAAAGGCTCACAGTTTTATATGTCATCGTCCCACAGTCAGACCCTGATGCTGAAATTACATTAAATGGCTTCACACTACAGGGACATTATAGCATACAGGTATTGACAAGTAAAACAGAGGATAAAGAGATGGTGGTTAACTGATTGACATAAATAAGTTAATAAAAGGTACATCTGTACATAAAGTGTAGAAAAGGAGTGGAGGTAAATGAAAGCATAAAGATCTACTGGATAGATAAGACTGGTACCCTGACTAAAGCACAGGTAGGGGGTGATAAAAATAAACAAAAGATCATGTATGTAGGGCAGTTATGAAGAGTCTTGGAAGGCTGAAAGCTTGGATGCAGTGCACTGAAACAGGAAAAAACAAGGGAAAATATTGAAGAGTGAAGCCATCAAAAGAAAAAGCAGCCAAGATTATACTAGCAGCTAGCTCACTTAAATGAGAGTGGTTTTGTATGCAACAGCATATATCTGAGAATATTTTTTAAATTTATTCTGTGGTTGATATTTTTCTCTTGGATAGAATTTAAAAATAAAACATTGGCAAGGACTTGCATTGATTTTTAAGGGATAAAATAACATAAGAGATAAAGTTCCACTTCCCAAATCCTCCCAATCTCCATATACACATATCTATGTCAATATAACTACCCACGTGCCAAAAACTTAGAGATCATTACCTGGCCAGGCTACAAATTAGGATACCAGGACATGTAACATTGGTTGGGACAAACGAAACCCAGTATCTTTCTCAGGCATTAGGTTGCCTTGCACTCTTTCATGACTTGTATCAGTGATACAATGCAGTATTTCCCCCCTCCCTCCCTGATCCAAAATGTAGAAATGTTCCAACAACTCAGTTGAATTACCAAATCTAAAAATTATTCAGCTTTTAAAAAGCAGTATCATTGCAGGATTGGGAAAAGTCTTTTTCTGTTCAGTGGTTATAATTTCTTGTAAATCTTAAAATTCTCAGGAGAAAAAAAGAAAAAAAAGGGGAAGCATTGGAATGATGTTTTATTTCTGTTTATATAGAAATGTTCTCTGGCAGTCAGGGCTGAATATTTACATTCAAGCAAATAATATGACACAAATAAAGAACTGTATGTGAAAACCAGCAGAAATAATAGTTCATCTCTGCTTTTAAAATATATCAGAGGAAGCATACCTGTATACGTTGTGGTAGAGAGAGGCCTGAATCTGCAGGGACGATCTGTATTCGTTGTGCTGTCCCATCCATTAGTGTTTGTGTAACGGCTTCCTGGGAATGGGTAATCTAGAAAAAAAAAAAAGAAACAAATATAACGGATTGACAATGGATATACTTAAGGATGGATACACTACCTTAACAGACAAAACCTTAAGGTTTCACCAACTTCTGTTTTCTCTGCACAACACAATGTAAAGTCTGACACTCTTAACTGTATAAGGAATACAAATGCTTGTAATATAATTTAATAGCTTAATTTTGCTAGTTAGATAATTCTGTTTCTTTCACTGTTTTAAACCCCTTTTGAAATACCTTCCAATTTAAAATTCAGAAACACATCAAGTAAAACAATTCATTGTTGACAAGTCCATTTAAGTCAATCAGACTGAATATTTATTACCGTTGATGTTCATGAGACACATACTAAACACAGTACCTTTCATCATAGCTGTGCTACATTTACACTAAAATATTTTTACCTTAATGGCTTACTTAAAGTGAGAAAAGAATTTTCAGTGTGGAAACACAGAAATTGGCCTTTTCTGTCCTGTTTCTGTTCTTCTGTTAAAGCAGCAAAAAACAGAACAACAGAATTCTATAATGGGGAACTATCAAGAAAGTTAGAGAAAATTAATGAAATGTACGAAGTTGGCAAGAAGCATATCTTAAAACAAATATAAATCTTTGTGTGAATGCTCTCAGACACAATTTGTGGAAGTGCTTTAACAATTATTGGTATTTAAAAAATTCTTCATGTGCTATAGTCAAAGGTATATGGGGGAGGATATTATTCATTAAATTGTCAATAAAAATTAAGAACTATAGCTGCTATTTACAGAGGTTTGATCAGAAAGGCTGGACTTTTTGTAGTATGAAGGAATTTTGCCTTCATAGTTTACAGATACCTTCAAACTGAAATTTTTGTCTTAAATTCCTGAGTAACTCCCTGAACTTTTTGCAGGGGAAAAACTCTGGAACATCCTGCAATTCTGTACTAATAATAATTCTTAGTATTTACACCATCATAAAAATGTTCCTCTTCAACTGCTGCCTCCCTCAAGAATCAATATAGAGAATATATATCTGTATATGCAGTAAAGGTACTGTTGTCCTGATTTTGCAACCACACCACCATGTAAATGCTACTACCAGCAGAAGAAAGGAGGCAAGAACACACAGCTGGAGGTGAGCACAAGAAGGGGAAGGAGCAGTGCGTAAGACTTCCCCTTACAGCAGAAATACAAGCTCTCATCAGCCTAAAAGCTGATTTTGAAATTTTACTTGAAAATGCATTACTTTTGGTACCAGTCTCAGCTCTTATAACCTACTCGCTCCCATCCCTTGAGCTTGGTAGGTAAAACTGGTCGGTTAGTTGTTCAGTGATCTGGAATAGGACACTGATGCAGGTTAAAAAGCAGCCCAGCAAACAGACAGACAAATAAAGGCTATTCTTAGCACAGATCAAACCTTCAATCCAGATCTCCACAATGCTCAGAAGCAGACACATCAGAGCAAATGAGAGCGTGGGATTAAGCTGCTGGGGGAATCGCTTAGGCTGCCAGCGGCATCAAAAGAAATGCTTGTCAAACTACTACCCAAGCCATTTTGGAACACTGCTTTCTAAAAATATCCGATTTTTCGGGAGTATGAATATTTTCCATATTCAAACAATTAATCCACTTTTTCGCTTCAGTAAATGACATACAAGAGTTCATTATACAGAAACATTTAGAGTTTGAAATAGATACTTTCAAGCACTAAAATTCTGCATCAGTTCTTTCAAGTGACATGTACACGTAGTGATTTACAGGCAATTTGGAGTTTTATGTGAATTTTATCTTTGTTTTACAAAATAAGCTACATATTTCAGGATGGTTCTATGCTTGTTCCCTTAAAATGTCACGAGCTACATGTTGTGTAAGGTAAAACTGCTCTTCAACCCCACAAAATGTCAGCTTGACAGTTTTACTTCTATACAGAATACATTTTTTTTATTGCAGTTAAAACAATACTGATAAGAATAACTGCAGTATTTGTTAAAAACTGTGTTTTGTATGTCTATGATAGACTCTGTTTCGGCAAATACATAGCTTTCCTCTGTTACTGTTACCTGGCAGGACTGTGGAAACAAACCACCATATACTTAGTGTACCCAACCACAGATTAAAGAAAAAAGATTGCTGCAGGCTCTTGGCAGACAACCTCCCCGCATGAATCAAGGAATGCAATCTTGATGTATAAATATGAGCTATCTCACACTCAGCAAAAGATGATTAGCAGTTGGCAGAATCTGAGAAAAGATAAACATTGTGCAATGCTCCACATAGGCAAGGCTATAAATTCTTTTTTTTTTTTTTTTTAAGAAGTTTAGCTTTTATGCAAAAAAGCCCTAAATTAACAAAAACACATTTGTGAACATCATCATAAAATCTTTATGATAATTTTGTGTTTTAAAATGCTTCATGAACAAGAATTAATATAACAAAGAAATCAAAACCTATGTCGCAGAACACTTCTGACCACTATTTCAATGAGATGCAGGAGCACTTTCCATTCTCCTCAGAATGGGAACACCTGTCTTTTTCCTTTCATGTTCTACTCGTGTAAATTTTTCTTGTAAATTCAATTAAAACTATTTCAACACTCAAGAGAATTACAAATGCTAGCAAAAATACTGCTCCAGTTCCATTGACCTTCAAAAAATCTATGGTTTTCAATGCTTACAGTGAACAGGAACACCACCATGCAATTACAGCTGGTAGGTCACAGGTAGGTAGGAACATATGGTATTACATGAAGACCCCTGTAAGACCACTTTCCTTGCCGACCGCACCTTTCAGGCAGTACACTCATGCATGGCATGCACCTTTGACAATAATTTTGGCTTATGGAGTCCCACCTTGCACTGCCCTGGGTGATGCTTTTCAGTCCTTCTAACCATGTGCCAGTTTGGGTTGTACCTTGTACCAGATAAGGGAACTGACCCCAACCGGGAGGGAAAAGACCTTCCTCCACTACCCTGTAATTATTTTTTTTCCAGTTTTGTCCGCCACACAAGGACACATAGAGCTTACATGAACAAGACTAGCACAGCGTAAGAATAAGCGACTAAGTGAGGACTGGGGAATGTACTGCTGCCAAAAGAGATGTGACAGTCTCAGGCTCCGTAAAACTTTGCTAAAGGACAAATCTGAATCTGCACTGCTTACAGAATGATATCCATGAAAACCGTGAGGCTGCAGTTTCACCATGAACAGAAACAGCTAACAGCTCTCTGAGGTGCTGCATCTCCACTCCCTCCATCTTCTCCCCTGCCTTCCTTGGGCTACCAGCCACCTCCTTTATGCTGGCTCTGGTACTCATTAGAGTCTTCTCAGACCCTACTCAACGCACTAACCAAGCAGAAAACCTTCCATATGTTTTGGCTGTGTTAGCTTGCTGCTAGTGTGGAAATTAAGTAAGGTAAGAAACACGAAAAGGACCTTCCCTCTCCCGTGGCACTGGGATACTAAGTCAGCTCAGCATCTCATGGAATCACCTTAGGAAATCAGGAAACAACCCTCACAGAGGCTAAACACCATCATCATACCATCCTCTTTTCCAAGTGGAACGTACACTTCAGCTACCTTTGACGAGCCTGTACTTTCAAAAAAAAAAAACAACTCCAAAACCCAGGAAATACAGCTTTATTTAGATGTCCACAAGGAATTATATTACCAAAAGAAAACTACACTAGACACGCCATTCTCACCTATAAAGAGGACAAGTGAGAGAAAGAAAACACCATACATCACATAAATCATTTATGTCCTTTGAGACAGCCTTCACAACACTCAGATGCTACAACAATAAAAGCTGTAAGAATTTATACAGAATAGAATTAACCATCCCGCCCTCATCCCCACCCTTTCTATTTGAAATCAAGACTGACAGGAACTAAAATTACTTGAAAAAATAAGTCCATGTCTAGACAAGAAACGAACAGTGGATATTTCAGGCTAAAAATACCATTTCACAGAATCACAGAATTTTCAGAGTTGGAAGGGACCTCTAGAGATCATCTAGTCCAACTCCCCTGCTAAAGCAGGATTGCCCAGAGCACATTACTCAGGACTGCATCCAGGCGGGTCTTGAAAATCTCCAGGGAAGGGGACTCCACAACCTCCCTGGGCAGCCTGTGCCAGTGCTCTGTCACCCTCACTGTAAAGAAGTTTTTCTGTGTATTTGAACGGAACTTCCTATGTTCTAACTTGTGCCCATTGCCCCTCGTCCTGTCACTTGGAACCAATGAAAAGAGCCTGGCTCCATCCTCCTTCAACCCACCCTTTAGATACTTGTACGCCATAATAAGGTCTCCCCTCAGCCTTCTCTTCTCCAGGCTAGAGTCCCAGCTCTCTCAGCCTTTCCTCGTAAGGCAGATGCTCTAAGCCCTTAATCATCTTAGTTGCCCTTCGCTGGACTCGCTCCAGCAGTTCCCTGTCCTTCTTGAACTGGGGAGCCCAAAACTGGACACAGTATTCCAGTTGTGGCCTCACCAGTGCAGAGTAGAGGGGGAGAATGACCTCCCTCGACCTACTGGCCACACTCTTCCCTATGCAGCCCAGGATTCCATTGGCCTTTTTGGCAACAAGGGCACATTGCTGGGCCATGGATAATTTACTGTCTACCACAACCCCCAGATCTTTCTCCTCTGAGCTACTTCCCAGCAGGTCCGCCCCTAACCTATACTGGTGCCTAGCATTCTTCCTCCCCAGGTGCAGGACCTTGCACTTGCTTTTGTTGAACCTCATTAGGTTCTTCTCTGCCCAGCTCTCCAGACACGCTGGATGGCAGCACGGCCCTCTGGGGTGTCAGCCACCCCACCCAGCTTATCTTATTTATTTAAGATAAATAAGATACTGCTTGTATCTAATTTAAAGTGGTGCTGATTTTAAATAGACTGCTGTGATTAAACTGTGCATCTCCAGAAGTTCTCTGGCTGCAGCCACAGATTCTGCACACAGGTTACAGAAAATAAAAGTTAGCAGAAACAAGAGTTCAATCTTCTTTTTGACTTATACCAAACACCAACAAATATTTCACAGTGAAGAGCATGGCAAACCTTTACTCATGAAAACAAAAATGACAACTGATGCAATTGCTTAATTGGAAAGTAAAAGCTACGTACTGACAATTCTCTTGATTGTATTTTTTTGAACTGAAAGTGAGCAAAGCAATTCTACAACCAGAGGGCTCTCTGAAGACCACTACAGGCCCAAAAAGCAGAGCTGAACAGCTAGTCACTTACTGGAAACACTGCTAGATTTTCCTCAGCTCCATTTCTGTGGGGCAAACTTTGGCAAGAAACACTTTGCAGCCTAACTTTAAAATGGACATAATAAGTTCTTCTAGTCTTTCATGGGAGAGTCTCCAGAAGCCTTGGATGTACTAAAAATTATTTTCTCTTGTAGTTTTGGGTTTTACATATCAGTCTCTGCATTTTATTATTCAATGTCTCTTAAATAGGACTCAAAATTTATGTACCTCTCCCATTTGCTGTTCAATAATTTGATGGGCCAGTTCCTCTGTGGTTGCCATGATCTTTAATCACCAGAATTTCCTGTCAAAGAAAGGAAAGAAGATGCTTAACGTCAATAGCCTCAAAAGTAAAAATATCTTGGGGAAAATACAGTTCACATAAGTTAAGTATGTTCATAGTTGGCTAAAGGTGACATCCCTGCAGAATTTAAAGTGTTATTATACTATAAAAGTAATAATTTATTTTCTATTTGCAAACTTCTGTGTCTTTTTACTCAAATATCTCACACAGAGACTTCCTATTTTTCCTCCTCTGTTTTGCCAAAAAGCAACAATATAATAAACTCCCTGTGAGAACAGAAGTGTATTACTGACCATGACATCAGCAGGGACATAATCAACACCTTAAAAACTGGAACAAAGACAGTTTTGTTAATGCAAATCAACAGGGGGGAATCTAACTTCTGAACTCACACTGATTTTTTAGTATCAACAGGAGTGCTCAAAGGTCAATTTTGTAATTAATAAGAGGCACTATTTGGGAGACAGAAAATATTCATGTTTTAAAAAAAAATAATGCTGTTTTGCCATCAATACTGTAGTTACAGTGTAAGAAGTCCAAATCTTCATAAGAAGAATTCTGTAGGATTTAACAGGCGCTACTACATTAATGCAGTATGAAGTATTCGGATGTATGCCTTGTTTGTTTGGATATTGATTTGCAAATATTCACTAGGCAGTACTTAAAAGGAACATACACAAATTAAGAAGCACCATAAACACTTAATTGCCCTGACAAAGGGTGTATTAAAAACAGTGTAACACCTACTTCTTATATAAACAAAGACAGAACCCTTACAGGAAAGGATTTGTCTATGTGCTAAATTTGCTTTGTTTCAAATATACAATGTACTCAGGTTATACAGCCTCCTCATTGCAGACAAAGTTATAAAGATGTTTAATACCAACACACATATTCCTGTATTAACATAAGAATAAATGACGTCAGTATAAAAGAGTTTTTACATGGTATAAAAGATTTATTTATAAGCAGGAATGGTGCTGTGTAACCATACAAAATGTCAGAATGCTAATGAAAGTAGTTACATATGTAGAAAAGGTCTATATATATATAACTAGTTGGTTTTCACACTAACTTTGCTAGAACCCTTAGGAACCATCTCCTACCCCAGTGATCTCTAAACTTTCCCAATCAACTATGCAAATAAAAACATTAACTTATTTTGAAGCTCATTCTGCTCTTATAATTGGAAAGAGATATCTCTTTTGACTAGGGCTAGAACTGCAGACCTCCGAAGTGTGCGTAGCAGTATACTAAATCCTAATCCACGTGTGGAAGGGAAGACCACAGAAATATTTGGGCACTGTAGACCATTCCTAATCACCCAGCAGCACGCTGCATTGTTAGTTAAATTAAGACAAAAGATGACAGACGTATGAGACTGAAGCTTATGTTCAAAAGCATTATCTCCTTAGAAGATCTAATAAATGTCAGCACCCTTGCAGGAGCACTCTATTAACGCACTTCTGCACGAAGTGAGCTGCAGCACAATCACTATTCACAGAGTACTTTCAAGTCAGACAATGTATTCTATCAGATGTTTTCTTTTAAATAAAATACTTACTAGTAATGAAATAATCCATTTTTTTTTACACACTCAGTGCCAGAAATTAGTGTTACTTCATAAAAAAAGACAAAAAAAAAAAAAAAGAAAATCTAAAAAGAAAAGTTTAATGTCTTAAAAGCAAATTAGAGAACTATTTAGTAAGACAGACACACTTTTGGGTAAGAGATGTACTTTTTGCAAAGAGTTATTTCAGAGGAAGATCTTACTGTTTCATGACAATTTGATGTACCAGAAATATTGAACATGATGATATTTTGCAAAAAATTAAGAGTAAACTAAGTTAAATGCTGAAATTCTAGTCTGATCTCAGAGCTGATCCTGCTTTAAGTGGGGTTTTGGACTAGAGACCTCCTGTTGTCCCTTCCCACCTGGAATGTTCCACTACTCAAAAATGCACTATTTTTTAGCTACTGAAACCACAAGAGTTGCCTGCAACTACAAAAAATCCCCAGTATTTTGAAAGCAGTTTGATTTGCAAGATCTTTTGACTGCCTCCATACAGGTCTGCTGTGCAGATATTTTCAAGGAAATAATAAATGACTATCTAATTTTAAAGTTTTACTTCACTGAGTGCCTAGTTTGAAGAGCTATGCACAAGAAAGCTTATTTTGAGCATTTTAAACCAGTATTATGAAGAATACATGTTCCCCTATGTCAGCCTTTCGAGACAGCAGTAACATCTTCCATTCTGCAATCACTGTCTCTGGCATTTTCTACATTGTTTTCCCAGAAGAAACTAGACTACATTTATATCATTTTTTCCATCAGAAAAGCCAGGTCTAAATCTTTTGCATAACAAAGTATGATTATGAGCTTCTCAATTTTAGTCATATTTACCAACAGAGCCTATGGCTACTTTAACTTTATTTTATGCTTTTCTAAAACTTGTAGTGTTTTGGCCTGTAGAATTAACATGTTCCAACAAGAATACCGAATACTAATTATTACTGCTATATCTGTGTTGCACCAACTCAGCAGCACATGGAAATGAACAATACAGCACAATGAAAAGAAAAGCTTAATTTATTTTTCATCTAGTAAAAGCTTGCAGTCAAATACTGAACTCACACAAGAGGCAACATCTGGAAAATAACTTTTACAGAAATTGACTCAGACATGGAAAATAAAAAAAATCCTTACATCTTATATCTTATAATTAAAGATTCTCTTTAATGTTCTCTGTCATACAATTACTTTAAATTAACATATGAATGCATTAATATTTTTGCCAAAAACTCAGTAAATGAAAAATAGAGAGATCTGATTTCTCCAAGCCTCCACGAGTACTTTGTCCACAGTCTTAACAAGGAAGAAAGGTTTTTTCTTTTTAATGTTGCAGACTCGATACTACCTTATTGTCCTGGTCTGAAGTAAAACAGAACCAATTTTCAGTTCAGTAATTTCACTTTTTAGCTAAACCTCTTCTAACTACTGAAATTAACAGCATATTGTGCAGACAATGTTCACTCTCTCAGAGTGGTAAGACCTATGTTTATAGGTGATGCCCAGCCATGGTATGCAGAGAGGCTTTTGCTTAGACTTACCACTATAACACCCAAGGGAAGCTGACTTGGTTATGTACCCCCTTGGAGGGTTGGAAGTGGAAAAGCATAGTGGGGTCCCACCTGCAGGGAGGAGCGGACAGGACAGTTGACCCAAAACTGACCAACAGAGTATTCCATCCCATCTGCCTCATGCTTAGTATAAGCTGAGGGATCAAAAGGTCAGCCCTCCTTTTTCAATAGCCGGCGTCCAAGGAGGACTCTGTCTGTTTGTCTGCCTTTGATCCCTATCCTGCATCCAAATCTGGAAATTCAATTCCTGTCAATCACTGAATCCAGTCTGGGACTTCCCCAGTACCTGCTGGTGATGCGATCGTCATCCTGGGAGCTTGATACGCTTTGTACATATTTCATTATTTCCTTATTATTGTATCGTTAACATTTTCATTAGTTTAGTTCCTTCTAAACTTGTAAGTCTCTTTCTCTCTCTCTCTCCTCTCCTTGAAGAGAGAAGTAGGGGAGAGCACGTCACCCGCCTCAGTGGCCAGTCTGGCCCAAACCACGACACTTACTCAAACAATTCTGTCTCCAAAAAGGCTAGCCCTAACCTATCTCTTGGTTTGAATTTCCAGCCTCTCTCCCCGGCGCCAGCACTGATACATTTGTGACTTCACAGCCAGCAGCAAAGTTTTATTTTTGTCCTTGTTAGTTCTCAGCCCCAGGAATGACTTGCACTTGCTATATTACCATGCAAACGCTACTGCTGTACCAGTACTGGAGGGGAACTGTAGATCACACCTTCACACAAAAGCAGAAATTTACATCATCTTAAACCATCTGAAGTCTCCCATACTCTCCCACAGCTCTATAAATTGTTGCGAGTTGAGCCTTGGAGATTAGACACGCTTATTTTTGGATCTTACAGATGAACCTGGTGAAGAAACAAGAAACAGGATGAAAAAAAAGCAACATACAGCCACAGCACAGAACAGGCAACACTTATGACGGTGAGGCAGAGACTTCCGGTCCATAAGCTAAAGTACTGTACAATTAGAAGATTGACAGGGATCTCTCCTCTTGCCTCACCCCCTACTTCTAGGAAGAGTATTATTTTCTAATTATGGGAACCTTAATAGTCAAAGCTACTTTTAAAAACAATGTGAGGACAGCAGAGCAGTTACAAAAGTTTCACACACATGAGCTTATTTATAGGTAAACCTTGTATTCTCTAGCAGAAATACTCTGCATCATGGACTTTTCAACTGCTGAGTAGCTAGCCCTCCAGTTAACAGATATTGACCTTTTCAAGTCCCAACACAGAACTAAGTGGTGTCTCATTTTTGAGATGTTGGACTTTGTCTTCTTTGCCATACTGCCAAATCCTCACCTATAGCATGGGGAGAATTTGTACTGGTTATGGCAGAATTCTGTATTGGTGCTAACAACTGTCTGTAACAAGATCTCTCTCTTGTAAGCGAGACGAATAGCTATGAGACAGAGCAGGTATTTTTACATTATTAATTCAGTGTTATCAAACAGTGCTAATAAAATATTGAAAATACTCAGCTCTCTCAAATCCAGAATTTGCCATAGACATCCTTTATTCTTGCTGTTAGGAGCAATGTAAGTATACTGTCTTTTACTTTTAAGAGCAGTGGAAGAGGTTCTCTAAAAGAGATTCCCTGTCTTGATGATGTATTATTTTTGCAGGAATTCTAAATTAGAGATGAGAAAAAAGTAGGAAGGAATTTGGAACAGAATAGAGTGCTACTCTACCACAACCTCCAAGATGTACTCAGTTGTAGCAATACAGTCTAAATGCACCCTAATTAAACAAAATTAAAGAAAAACCAATGGGCAAATCCTTTGACAAACTGTTTAGAATCAAACTGCTTTAAAGGTGATGGCTGTTAAATAAAAACTTAATGAAATTACAATGGACTTCGAAAGCCTGACTACATTAATATTCCGTAAACAAACAATCCTATCAGAAGAATTTTACTGGTCAAAAGGATTTTCTTTGAAATGTGATTCTCAGAACCAAGAAAGAGAAATCTGTGTTTACAAGTGTTTTCAAACCCAGCTATTTCTGGACTTGAAGAAAGTCACCTCTCTACTCAAAGCAACTTCAGGGTTTTTTTTAACACGGTGACTTCCTAGGACTGATGTAAATCATGCTTGATCTATGAAGTTATACTGATTATGAGAATGTGATGTTATGCTGGCTTCACTTCAGCAGGTGAAATTCCTTTGTGTACACAAAACAGCCAGCAAATTAAGACTCCTTAGCAGTCAGTCCCACTACAGCTCTTGCTAGCGAGTAAAGCACTGATTCAAATTCTCAGAAGCAGGCAACCAGTCTGAAACACTGCTCCAACTTTTAACAGTGCTTATAAGCAGAGACAGCATAGCTTGGAACGCCCTTCTGCACTAATCCTTCACCTCATCTTCTCACTCAAAGTGTACATGTGGATGAGCTACTTCTGAACGGTTGCTGAATCACTGGAGAGCAGTGCATTATTCTGAAGTTTGCTTCTACCATTTGTGTTAAAATGCCATGCAGTAAATGGTAATGCTCTGCAACTTGCTCAACAGCACCTTGGCCATCTGTACATCATAGGCAGGATGACAGCTAGGAGTGCCAACTCTCAGGAGATGCACTGATGTCCTTGATTACATATCAGACCTCTTAAAGTAGAGGGTAACCTTAATTTTGGCCTGAGGAGATGGAATTTCCATGGACTTTAAGAAAAAAAATATGCAAGCGATTAGTGTCTCTGACACTTGCAAATACCACACTCAACTACGTCCTAAAATAAAGCCTAATAAAAATCAGGCTTCTCCCTCATTTACCTGACATGGCATAAGTGAAGCTATGGCTCACATTGGTACACAGTTTCATGCATTGCAAACGCATCCTTTGTAACCAGTGTGACTTGTAATTACATACAATGAAAAAAGCGATACGTTTTACAGGATTATTCCCTTATGTTTTCTATATTATTTTTTTATGTAATGTGAAATTAAGGAGTATTATTGACAAGAATTTACAGATAAATTTAATGGTGTTTTATATTTTGACACTTGCAATTTCAAGTTGCATAAACATTCAGTAGTAGGTTCCTGTGCTGTTGCTTCATTTAAATTAGCGATTCCTAAATACAAGGGCACTAACAAATCCAATATTTGTAACAATGGTACTCTGTACTGAAATGCCTTGACTTAAATCACCTCAAATAAACCATATAACTTGCTCTGAAGGCCATTTATCCTGGTGAAAAAACTCACCATCTTCAATGTTTAAATTATAAGCTTTCAGGCAGCATTTCATGCCACAGCTCGACTGCTGAAATGGGTAGCTGAAACAGGCATTCCTATCCCATTTCAGCTTTATTATTTCATCTCTTCTTGTGCTGGTATTGGTATACACATAATGCCCTGAGGAATCAGTTTAAGGAACCCAACAGGCAGAAACCTCTTTCTTATTTGTAAAGTCAGGGCATAGTTTCAAAGGCACTTTGAACAGAATTACAGCTCACTCCTGTGGAGGAGGTCCTGCTGACTCTGACCAAACTGTGGTGGTGTTGATCACACACTAAGACGATTCAACTCACTATAAAGACAGAAAACTAACTTAGCAGAAATGCATCAAATATCTGCTAGGTAAGCATACTGAACTAATTTACTTTGCAGTCAGATTCATTCCACCACAGACAAAAGGGAGAACATGTTATTAAAAGTCAAGGGAGGAAGGAAAAAAAGGAAGATAAAGGAAGAGACAAACCTCCCTTTCCATTGGTGGTGGTGGTGAACTCATAATTCAGTTCAACTGCACCGTGAAACTGTACCCTCTGTTTTCAGCCCATCCAGTTGCCTGACACGGCTCAATGTGGAGACAGACAAGCACCAGCTCCAGTTGTGCGAAGCATCAAAGCTGCCTCTTCGGGCAGTAGCTACCTGCCAGGGTCTTCATCTTGACACTGGAGATGAGGGGGCAGGACAGGTGAAGGAGAACTGGCTATCAACAAATTCTAAGCTAACTTTGGAACAGATGTAAAAAGTTTCATAGTTTGCCTTTTGTTTACCTAAGGTATCTATGTTAGACTTGACATCAGGTATGCTTAATCAATCTTTAGAGATCTCTGCAAAGAATTAAGCAGAAAGAGTGCTTTGGCTGTTTTTTCTTCTATTTTATAAACTTACAAATTTAGCACATTTTTCATGTTTTTAAAAGGTTCTTTTCTTGAGTTACTCCAGCCAACATTCCCAAAAGCTGAATTGTTTCACATGAAGTGATGAATATATTCTAACTCTGAGCTATCAAATTGGGAAATATTCCTTAAACATTTTAGAAAAAACTTTTATTTCCCATTAAAGAAACAGATTTAAATAACTGTTGCCACAGGCTGAGTTTTGATCTTCAATAACTGGAAGTAATCTTCAAGGTGTTCTCATCTAATGTGAATCTTCCTGATTTCAGAAATGCTTCTTTTTTTCCCCTCATTTTTCCAAACCACACCACACACCTTCAAAGCACACATCAGGCAACAGAAACGTCTTTTATTGCTAGTATAGGAAAGAAGTAGATCGAGTCAAATAATTGATGGTTTCCTCCTTGAGAATGCTTTGTTCTCCTTTCAAAGGGAATGAGACAAATCAAAATAGACCAAATTTCATCCAAATGCTAGTTAAAGACTACTAATCACATTAGTATTTCCTTTCTAAAATTATCTAAAACAATGAAAGGATGAGAGCTAGAATTATACAAAGACCAGTGAACTCAACATGAAAAAAAACGCACATTTCAGGATCTTCTTTATAATGTCCCACAATTAAAAGAACTGTAAAAATATTAGTTATATTATTACTCCAAGACAGGAAAGGAGGAGAGCCAAGGCTCCTGCCAATACATCAAGCACTAAGCTGTTTGTGAACAGTGCCCAATTATGTTTTACCTCGTTCATATCTCAGTTTGAATAGTCTTGCAAAATTATTGCTTAATTGCTTTACTGTTTTCCCATTTTCAGGTCAGACTTAAGTTCATTGCCTTTACCATGAAGTTTCGGAAAAATGAAATAAGAAATGCTTTGTCCCATGGCTATTTAGCTAATGATGCTGCTCTTACTTCCTTCTTAAGGAAGCTTAAGCTTAAAGCGCTTACTTCCTTCTACAGCTTTTTGCAAATCTGCCATTAAGATTGGAAACACTCTTTCTAAAAGTCTACAAAACAAATACATCACCTTCCTTCAATTTGTCTTAAAGGAGATGTGTTGCTGACATCAATGTCAAAAATTGACAACATTGAGACTGTCAACATGATTAGATCTCTGCCTCTCCAACTGCCCAAATATTCTACTTTTGTACCCTGGTATTCCCTCAGTCTGTGATGATACGTTTGTGTATTTTCTCATTAGCGGTAAGTTTCTGGGGCCAGGGGGGGAAGAAAAAAAAAAAAAAAAAAAAAAAAAAATCACTTTCTTCGAAGATACCCAACACACTAAGGCTCCTCTTGTGTTACTCTAGGTACAGAGTAACACAAATATTAGCATCTGTATTTATAATGATTAGACCTGCTTTACAAGTATAATCACTGCATTTATTTTCAAAGTTATTTATTGAGTGCTTGACAGTATTACATAATTAAATAAAACAAAAAACGAAGCTCTTTCAAAAACCTTTGAAAAAGAAATAACACACAGAGAGACAGAATTATATATCCATCCCTTCTTTTCAGAACATCAATCCCCCAAGCCAATTTATTAGAAGAAGCATCTAAAAGGACTGATAAATTCTTTTTGGCTTACTTCAACTGAAATGGGTTAGGAAACATTCCCGGAAGAACAGCCAGCAGATTTGAGGGTCACTCATTAGAAGCACTAACCACTCCACTAGTACAGTTATACACAGAAGATACAAATGTTTAACTCACACCCTTCTCCAGAGACAAAAGTTATAAAACTTTATTATCCTAGTAGGAAGTTCCTACTAATACTATTTCAAAATGTTATACCAGTGTAAAATAAGGACTTTAAAGGCAGTAGCAGGAAGAATATTTCTTTATGTTTGGACTCTCCATTTGATAAAAACTGTAACATCTCTTGTTCTATTCCATTGCACTGTTGGTATAGCAGCCCCACTATGATTGTAGTACCTTGATTTTGAGTTAACACCCTTTAAACGAATAAGAACAAACCGCATTGGTATTAAGATACAACACAAGAAAATTCTGTCCACTCCAGAGATCTTCAGTTCACTTTTTAAAAAAAAGTGTCATAACCCTGGCCAGTGTAGTTTTACTGGTGCAAAATTAATGCTTGTAAAATTTGCGTGATTTAAATTACCCTGCTGGCAGTGTCAAACCAGTTTGATTCTGTGTATGTATGGACTGCATAATGATTCTGGTAATGACTATGTATTAACATACATTCTGTACATACACAGGGGTCTTTCCTAGATTAAATTCACCTGTAAAAGATCAGATTGTCCTGGTTTGAGGTAAAACAAAACCAATTTTGTTCAGTAACTTTGCTTCTTAGCTAGGCCTCAGCTAACTACTGAAATTAACAGCATATTGTGCAGACAATGTTCACTCAGAGTGATAAGACCTATGTTTATAGGTGATGCCCAGGCATGGTATGCAGAGAGGCTCTTGCTTATACTTATTGCTATAACATCCAAGGCCAACCAACTTTGTTATTTGCCCTGTTGGAAGGTTGGAAGCGGAAAAGCATAGTGGGGTCCCACCTGCGGGGAGGAGCGGACAGGACAGGTGACCCAAAACTGACCAACAGGGTATTCCATCCCATCTGCCTCATGCTTAGTATAAAAGCTGAGGGATCAAAGGGTCAGCTCTCTCTCCCTTTCTTCAATGGCTGACAACTGAGGAGGACTCTCTCTGTTCATCTGCCTGTGATCCCGTTCCTGAATGCAGATCCGAAATCCAGTTCCTGTCCGTCACTGAGTCCAGCCTGGGACTGCCCCAGTGCCAGCCAGTGTTGTGACTGTCATCCTGGGAGCTTGATATGGGGTTTTGTATATTTCATTATTTCCTTTTATTTTATTAATAGTAACAGCTGCACATTTAAACTCAAAGTAACATAAGGACTTTCTAGATGCTTCTGAGCATTAAGCATGTTAACTAGTTATGACCGCAGAAGTTACTGTGAACTTTACTTTCTGTACTTACATCACAGTAATGAGAAATACAGGAAGATCAACATCAACATGACTTTTTAGGAAAGTTCAAAAGGTTAATATAATAGAAAACAAACTGGAAAAGTACTCCCTCTTAGAAGAAACTGTCTTAATCTCTCTCTATAGTCATACTGCTTCAGTAGTAAATTATTTCAACAGATCTCAGAAAATGAACTAAAGATACGGTATTTTTAGCTCAGGTCATCACACTGGGCTTACAGCTGCTCTGTACCTTAAAATGGAAACGAGTCCTCATTTCCATTCTCAAACTCATCATGTACTAATTAAGAATTCAGCATAACCAGTGACAAACCTGTTTAATAAATACCTACACATAAAATAGAAAGCGCTCAATCCCTTTATGATTCAAAGTGCCAGAATTAGGGTGATATGTTACTTGTTTTAAGCACTAAGATTTCTTTATACTTCAGAACAGTATTTGGTAATGATTGAATAATAAATTAAGCCAAGGAATCCAAACACATTTGTGAAACAAATGACACTACTCTGCTCAATGCTTCATACAAGAAAAGCTCAATGAATATGGGAAGCTAAATGAGCTATTCTTGGATTATCATTCTATAAGCCATATTGCTCAAGATGGTAGAACAGTTGGCAGACTTAAAGGAGTAACATTCTCTTTATCAATGAACTAAGGAATATTTATGTGACTCTTGACACCCAGTTAGATACTGTTTATTAAACTTGCATGACATCAAAATTTAGAGAGTACATATGTAAGAGGCAGATAACCAGAGGAAACTGAAGCAGCTAAACCTGCAGGCAAGCAAGGGAAGATGACATGCTTGTAAAAGCATAAGGGAATAATTATAAGGCACACAGCAATAGAGAAAGATGCATTTGCAGGCATGCCTGTACAATTCATTTAGAATCACTGCTTTTTCATGTAAGCAAGTGCTACAGTGGGAAGAGAGGTAAGAAAACAGAATTGCTAGGATAAATTTTCAGGAGACTTCAGAGTCACTCTTAAAGTTTGGGCCACCAAAGGGATAGTCTCACTTTTAGCCCTGGGCTCCTGTTGCTTTTATCATGTCATCTCTAGAACCTGCCTGAGCAGCTACAGTGCTGATTCAGCTCACCAGCATCACAAACAGTGGGAGAAAGGAAGAAGGAGGAAAGGTAAGGGGGCTATCTGCAAGCTGAGTCCACTCACGTGAGCACTGGCTACACACCAGAGCTAGGTAAGGAGACAGCCATTAAATCAGGTCAAGCTGCCCTGTGTCGTGTCAGCCATAGCCTGCACCTCCACCTGATGCTTGCAAAATCCTGCATTGGTACAGAACAAAAAAAACCCCAAACTGGTTACCTGCATCAGAGCTGAAGCTGTGCAATGAGCCAGAGCAGGAAGTTCATCTGACTGACGACTTCCCACTTCACTGAATTAGGTTCAGCCAGGTCCATTCTCCGACCTGGCACACAAAGATTACACTAACACAGCACAGCAAGTGTTCTTTCCAAACACAGAGAAGCATTACATCCACTGTGGTATAATTACAGCAGTTCATAAAGCGGGGTAGCCCCATTCCTCATTGACAGCTTTGTCTCTCTCTGCATTTGGCCTTGTGATTGTACAGCTATGAGGTAAGCTCATCTTCTGAATTTATTCACCCTGCAGCTAATGATTGCTATATGTAACAAGAAAAGCAGTTAGAAGAAGAAATAAGACCATTTCTTTTTGAAAAAGCCCATATTGTTGCACCAGCTCAAGTGTAACACGAAATAGTCCATATAGGTGTGGTGTGATGTGATGTGACTGCTCAGAGCATTCACCAAACTACAGCCACAGACGAGCTAGCTCATACATGAAGGTATGCCACGGAAAGGACTTTCAAACCTATTCAACCATCCTACTAACTCTGCCCTTACAACTTGCACATGTTCATATCCAGAGAAACTTCCTTCAGGAAAAAAAACTTGTGTTTCACACACATCCTTCCCATAAACTAGTGCTGACATTGTTTCAGATAAAAAATATCCCTTTATAAATGTCATCACCTTCTTTTTCCCTGGATTAGACTTTGTTAGAGGGTGGGTGTATTGTTTTTTTGTTGTTGTTTGGTTGTTTTTTTTAAAATTCCTATAAATATGTACGTAAAGCATTCTGGAAAAAATATTAAGTCAGTCAAGAGTTAAAGCATTAGTCATGTTGACACTTACACTGTCCTGCTAATAGTTCAAAGGAAACTTATTACCAAAACAAATGGGGCAGTTTTCACACCACAAAGTTACTGCTAAGCTATAAACAGCAACCTCGACTTATTTGGAATGAAATAACCATTAATTATCGGTAATATGACAATAGCAGAGGGTTTGGCTTTAATTTTTTGGTGGTTTATGTTTTTCAAGTTTCTGGTTTAACTTCCTACAAAGGCAGTCAAATACTTAGCTCAGTCCAGCCTGTCTTACTATCAAGTTGAACAAAAATAATTTAAGTTAAACAAATTTGAACGGCCTTTCAGAGAAGGCCTGGCCAAAACAGCAAAATTAATCCAAGTATTAATACAGAAAGGCAGTTCTTAGGCTAAGATTTTCAGGAAGGATCATACTTCCTTACAAAATCCTCAGCACTGCATCATAGATACATGGGACTCGCTCAGAAAGCACAAGCAACCTTCCAATCTGAGAAGTGGAAATTCAGAGTTTGATTCTTCAGAAGAGAAATCCTTCATTGCTTCAAGAGTTTGATGAGTACTATCTAACACAGTAACCTCAGGAATCAAAAGCTGCTTACTGAAGGGTAAGAATACGGACAGGTCGGCATAGCACAGAATAAGCATTTGATTAACTGCACCCTTGCAGTTTTATCCATCACTCTCATGCTGATGAAATTCCGTTTTGCAGCAGCTTACCTTATAATGTACAGTTTAAACTGGTAAAAGCAGCTTGAAACAGCACTGAGGAGAAATTGTAAAAAGTTAACCAGAAAGTAACTCGGGTATTGTTTAGTCTTCCCTGATGGTCATTGTTGGGTTGCACGCTGCAGCCGAATGCGACAAAAAGCATACACAGACAGCTATGCCAGCCAGAGCCTGCAGCCCTTGCACCCACCCCAGCTGCTTACAGCTTCCTCACAGCAGATGTTAACATCCCCACAGGTCTGGGAAGGCAGACACTCACACGAGAGCTGTATCAAACAAAATAACTCAGGTTAGCAAAGCTTACTATTAAAACTGCTTAAGACAGGATGGCTGCCGAGGCTGGAAAGGCACACGTACCTTCCGCCCGCTGCGGCACTGCCAGCTAAGATCCACACTTTGTCCACCGGGAGAACAAACATGTACAAGTTAAAGATTTGACACCACTATTCCTTAAACACAGTTAAGCTCCCTACTTTAAGCATGGGGTGCTGTTTTTTTTACTGGGATTTTTCACCCAGACATTAGGCACAGGTCACTTTCTTTAGGGAAACTGCTTTCCTTCAGAAACTTTAAGGAAACTCCAGCAACTTCGCTGGCTGCACAAATTTTAATTGCATAATACAATAAGCACACAATAAATAAAAATGAAAACTGAGTATCAGCATAGAGAACAAGCAAATTAATCTTACCAGTGCAAATATTTAGATTTCACATTATAGATGAAAGCTAGTTTTCACTGGACTAGCACATTAGCTTTAAGCATTCTGTAATTATATTCTGCACATGAAGTATTTAACTGCATGCTATAGTATCACTGGGTTTTTCTTTGGTTGTGTGTGTCACGTGTGTCTCCCCCCACCCCTCCCAATACACCTTTAATAACAGAATACAATCATGAAATAACTTATGTTGAAAGGTACTTCTGGAAATCATTTGGTCCAATGCCTTTTCCCCCGAAGCAGAGAAGTCAGCTTTAGAGTTACACACGTTGCCTGGTGCTTTGTCTTCAGAGGCTAAGAAACTTGACCAGAAAAATCAATGTAGGCAAAAAACAACGCCCTCTCCTCTCCCCTAATCTAGCCTGGGCTATGGCTATTCTTAAAGATATCAGAATTCCCACCAAATTTGTTACCTTCACCACAACATTTCACAACAAGATACAACCAGCAAGAAAGACAGAAATACTAATAAGCGCCCCAAGAATTGAGGGGCAAAGTCAAAGTTAATCTACTGTGAGCTCTTTTCTGTAACAAGCATCTTGATCCGTTGTTGTAGAAAGCAACAGACTTAAGGGGTGTCCAATCATCCAGACCGAGCAGTTTACACAAACTGCAGAAGAATCTGAAGACCGTACACTCTACCAGGTGATGTAAGTTATGTTCCTTACTTTACCATGCATGTGCACACGTACAGCTGACCACCATATCACATGAAAATACTTAGTTCTGTGATAAGAGAGGGTCTGCAATGTCTCTGGAGAAAAAGCTACACAGACCTTTCACAGAACATTTCACAGACCTTAAGACTTCCCTCAAACAGGTGTCCCAGAGGAAAGTTGTAAAGCAAGGAGCAAGCTGTGGGCTAAATGCTCTGTTGGACTAAGACATCTCATGTCACAACTGGCTACCATAGACTACTGGAGAAAAAAAAAAAATATTTAGAGTTACTTTCAGGGAGAAATGCTGCTACAGGAAAAGCCATACAAAATTACAAAGTGTAGAACAAAGAGTCACCAGATCAACACTACCTCACCCAGTACAGTAATGTGATGTTTTGCCTCCCCCTCTGATACTTTTATAGCTACTTGTACAATGGTGATTCCAAAATCAGGAAGCTGTCCTGCAGAAAACTATTTTAATGTTTTGTCATCTTATTTTTCTACGATGGGCATGGATGCAGCTCTTCCTACCATGCCATCTTTCCCAAGTGAACCTTGCTGATGCTGGTATCAGCTTCAGATCAAAGCTTTCACATATGAAGAATAACCAACTTAGTTTTCCGTGAATCCTGTCCACACACTCATCCTGCAGTAAAATCAGTACCAAAAGACTTTCGCCCCCCGGGTTGTGCAAGTTTATTTGCACAACACATGCCATCTCTTCTCTTTCCTCCACAAAGTGCAACTATAAATTTGCAACCACGTTACAGGGCTGTGCTTTTTACACTTAAGACAATATATTGCAGCACCGAGTAAAGAAAGAACCCACTAAACCCAGCAGCTTTAAAGAAAAACCCCACCCAATGAGACAAAACAAGGCACAACGACAGGGTCATCTGCCCCACCAAAAATAATACCGAGTATAATGCAGGACATACTACCTTAACCCAAATAAACCCCAACAGCCGCCAGAGGTATCCGAGAAGAGGGAGCCGGCGGGGTGATGGGAGTCAGCAGACACAAAGTGGCTGGGTGGGTTGGGGGGGAAAGCACGGCCACCCACCCCCCGGGGGGGCCGAGGCCGCGCATGGCCGCGGCGGGGAAAGAAGGAAGGAGAACCGCGGCGGCCAAGCCTCAGCCCGGCGCCCGGGCCCGTTCTCCCCCCACCTCAGCCAACCCCGTCGGCAGGCTGCCCTCGCCTCTCCCCTCCTCCCCGGGGGGCTCGGCAGGGCTGCGGCGAGGGGAAAAGGGCGGCGAGCCAGCGCCCAGGCTCGCCCTCCGCCGCGGCCAGCGGGGCCGCAGAGCGGCGCCCCGCACAAAATGGCTGCGCGGGGCCAGGGCTGGGGGGGATGGCCGGAGCCCAGCACGAGGGTGGCATCGCCCGCCGGTGCCGCCGCCTCCCCGCGCGGCGGGACTCCCTCTCCCCAGGAGGAGGGGCCGGAGCCCGCCGGGGAGCGGCAGCCGGCAGCGCCCGGATGCGGGGCGGCGGGAGGCACAAGCGGTTCCTGTAGGTGAAAGGTCGGGGGGCGCGGGGCCGCCGGCGGGGCGCGCCGATGCCTGAGGCGGGACGGGATGGGATGGGACGGGACGGGCGGCGCCCCACCACGCTCCGCGGGGGCGATGGGCCGGCAGCCGCGCGAGCCCGCACCGTTAGCGGGCAAGCCAGCGCAGGCGCAGGCGCAGCCACAGCCACCGCCGCCGCCACCACAGCCGCCAAGGCCGCGGCGGCCGCCTCCGCCGAGGGGAGTCGCTTACCTGGCAGGGCCCAGCGGCCTCTCCGGCGGGTCTATTTGGCGGCGGCGTCTCCGGCTCCCGGAGGTCAGAGTTCGCGACCCCGCCCCCTCGCCTCTCCCCGGCTCCGCTCGGCCCCGCCCCGCCGCGGCGGTGGCTGCGCCTGCGCTCGCGGCCGGCCGCCTGTCGGGGAGGGGTGCGCGCGAGGGCGGGGCGGGGCCGCCTCACCTTCCCCACCCTTCCGGCGGCTGTTAACGGTGCCCGGGGGTGGTGGGGGCGCTGCGGTCTGTGCCGCCGCGGTGCCCTTTTGTCCGCGCTGGCGGGGCCCGTCGCCGGGCACAGAGCGCGGTGAGGAGCACACTGAGAGCTGAGGTGCCGTGGGCAGGTGGCAGCCGGCCGCTGCCTGAGCAACGCGCTCCTCAGGAGGAGGGCGCCTGAGGCGAAGTTCCCTCAGGGGTGGGGAAAAGTGGCTCAGCCCCGAGTCCTTCTGACAGGCCCGCGGGCATCACCGTGCCCATCAAGAGGACAACTCCAGGATCCCCGCTGCGGTTACTCTGCAAAGAAGCTGGAGCGTGTCGGCTTCAAACATCACAGGTGCAAAGCGGTCACTTTTGGCCTTGGGTAGCTTGGTGGGTTCTTCCCACTGAGGCAAATACATAGGTGAGACTTGCAGATTCGGTTTGAAACACGTAACATGGTGAAGACATAAACTACTTCATTCCACTGTGAGTTACCCTCGCGGTTACTGCAGCAGCTCAGCCAGTGGTGTTTGACAGAGCTGTCTTTCTCTGCCAGTATGGTGGCAGCAAATTACTTCGTTTGGTGGCAGCAAATTACTTCGTTAAATGTCAACACTGCTCTGAACAGGGTTTGGAAAGGCAACGGGGAGCCTGGCTGCTAATGAGTACACTCCCAGCTAGAGTAGGACTTTCAAAAAAAGTGCCAAAAGAACAAGTTATTGCAGTTCTCGTTATGTCTCGACATCCGTTTGGACCAAAGTTGTGTTAGCTAATTGCTTAGTTTATGCTAATTATTTTAGTGACCTTGATTTTAAGTAAGAGTTTTATAATTTAAATATGTCCTATTTCCCCTTTCCATCTGTTCATTGAAGATTGTATAGCTGTGGTTAGAGGTCATCAGGAACTTCATGTAGGCCACCAGGGCTTTATGCACAATTTCATTATCTGAAATTCATTTAGACCATTTTATGCAATTTCTACTGAATCAGATGACATAAGCATCAACATCTGAGAAGCAGAGCTATGAAAAAACCCTGAAGAATACAAACAATTCACGTGTTAACATTAATAAAATCATTCACGCTCTTATCTCACCAATTCCTTTACTGCTTTTCTTCCCACCCTCAGTCCCACAGCTGCACTTGCATCTAGGTACCCTAGCTCAAGATCACTAGTTCAGTCAGTACTTGCCAGCATCGTATTTTGCTTTTTGATCAAACACATTCCCAAACGCCAAATGCAAATGAACCTTATGAAAATCTTAAATTGGAGCAATTAACTTGCTAAGCATTTCCTGAAAGTGTCAAATGTTACAGCATTCTCAATTTGCAGTACTTGTCGCTTCCCAAACTAGCCTGAGCTACACATCCACTTTCTAAATGAAGGAGCTTATTGCAGTTTAACAAATACCTAGGAATTTGCACCAAAGCTTATTTCAGACAAGTATTCTGATATCGTCAATAGAGCAGAAATGTCACTGTAACTGATAAAACATGTTTTGATTTTTTTTTCATAGCAAGTGACCCAATTCATACTTGATCTGTATTACAAAGGCACATCCATGTAGCTGTGTCAGCTGGGATTACAAGAGACACATCCCTATCAAAAACACACAGAGAAGGAAAACCTGTTATGCTGTTACTGCAAGTTATCAAATAAATGCTTTCAAACATCTGTCAGAGAAGTACAAGGAGGCAGCATACCTAACCTGACAGAAAAATCTCTCCCTTACAGGCCCTGCTAAAATACTTACACCAACAGAAACTGCGATTCCAGCATACTTTGATACAGCAGAACGGGATTTTGCAAAAGGATTTATTAATGTAACACCCTTCATTTGACCTTCACATAGACATTCTTTAGAATGATGGTTTCTTCGGATGCTTTCTGTGCCATGGGTATGTCTATTCACCAGGAGACTTGAGAGAATAGCCCTTTCATCCTGCATCCTATGTTGCAGAACCGTCTTATTTCCACTAATAGATGTTCAAGAATATTGCATTAATGACTTACCCTCTTTAGGGGTTAATGTATCCTGGTCAGCTGTTGCTGCAGCTAGTTTCTGCTCAGAGCTGTAAATCACAGTACTCCATAGCACATTGGCATAGGGAGCCTAGTTCATTCCTGGGCTCCTGAAGCTCGGAAGAGCTGTCATGCCCCAGGGCTGGGAGGTGGCTTCAGGAGATAAAACCCTACTGCTTGGTGTCCTACAGGTGACGCTTGCTCAGGACAATTTTTTGGATTGTCACATTTTGTCTGCAAGGTGTGTTCCAGCACAGGCTCTGTACCTGGTTGTGGAAGGGCTCTATAGAAAACAAACATCACGAAGTTGTGAAGGCGTGGGCTTTTATTTTGGAGGGCTGGGGAAGAGGGAACAGAAAGAACTACAGAGTAAGAGGCAGCTAAGGAAAGACAGGAGGGCAGGAAGATGGAAATCATTTTTGTAGCAAAGACACCAGTTTTGGTAGTGAGAGTGTGTAGTGTCTTGGCTGACATGAGCAAAGTAATTCACTTAAAACTAATGTTTCAGGTGGTCCGATCCAGCAGCAGTGTTGGTCTGTACACACAGCCTCCCTTTTCAGGCCATTTTCTGTTCATAAGGACAAAACATAGTAGGAATTTTAAAGTGAGACTGATGTGCAGGATAATGGCAGCAAATTCTGCCGTCTGAAAATCAACGAAGACACAAATTACATAATACATAAACCACTGAAAATATTGAAAAAACAATGCAGACTCAACTAATGTGAATTTATTTATACAAAAATGATACATATCCACAGGAATATTTACAACAACTTTAAACTGGTTTCATTTACAAAATAAAGATTCTGTTCTTTCATTTAGACAGTACAATATAGGACTGCTCCAAATAAAAGCCTATTTGGATGGTAAATACAGGGGGCAGCAGTTATGGCAAACAAATGCATTGAATGTGTCTTTCCAAACATCTCTTTATGTTACGGTGTAATATACATAGTTGAGTAATCAAGTTTCTGCAAACACAAAATATTTAGTAAAATGTGTTCCATAGCTGCTCGACTATCCATTTGTTTTAAGTCCTTTGGGCACAAAAAATAGTTTTAAGTTAAGGACAATTCAGGATCCTAGAACGTTTCATTTCTCCAGGATTAAAGATGCTAGAGCTAATATTCAATGCTAATGTTTGTCTCATACTTTACTAACCGATCTTAAATTAATTATTAACTGTAGATTCTTAAAAGAGGAGGTAGCCAGGTGTTGAAAAACTTCTGGTCTTGTTTTAGTATTTAGTCAAATCAAGAAGTGAATACATTACTTTTGACGGTAACGAATAAAAATGGGAGGCAAACTGGAGAAATAGGGCAAATTTGAAAAGCAACCATCTGAAAATGTTATGAAAATGCCTATGTTGTGGGTTCTTCATATGACACAAACCACTAGTGCCGGAGAAAAAGGAAAAGAAACATTCAAACATGTTTACAAAGACAATTTATTTCACACAGAATTAAACCGCAATATATATACTATTGTTTTTAAGGTTCTGTTCCAATCTATTTCTGTCACAGAAAGACTTTTTGATTGATCAACTGCTTCTGGAAGAAGTCCTCTGACTTTTACTGAACACTTTAAACCATTTTCTCACTCTTCACCAAATCTTTGAGAGGTAGTTTGATACCGCACACGAGGCAGAACTTGGGGGCACCTTATTCAGTATGTATTTGACTTTTATTGCTCTGTTTTGCAGCAGGGAGATCAGTATCAAACCACAAGTTGCAATTTCCTAGCCAAATTTCTGATTCATTTGCTGGTTCACAGCTTTCCATCTTAGTTGGTGTGTAGTCCCTATAAAAAATATTAAGAAGCTCTTCCCTTTTATAATATCAACTGGAAGAGCCGCATTACATCTATATTACACTGGTGTCAGTGTTGTTTTGGATACAGTAAAAACCATGTCAGAAATCACCCTGAAGAGACATGCTAATAGCTTACGTGACTTCAGTCAGCAGCTGGTTTTGAAAATTAAGTAAAAACCCTTTACATATAACAAGAGAAAAATATTCATCTTATCACTTTTGTATTAAAATAAAATAAAGGCTTTGATAAGACTCCCACTGAATTTCAAACACTATCTTGTCAAATCTCTAGCGTTCATGAGGGAAGCCAGATCTACTGCCTTAAGTCCCTGATTCAGAAAGGTACTCTACTGAAAATTACTTGTATACTTAATATGAAGCATTAGGCTTCCAAGCCCACTATAACTTAACAGAAGCTCTGGAAAAATCAAGCTTCTTCAGAGCTATGTTAGTATCTTAGACCTGATCTTGAGATGTTTGAGGGAATAAGAATTTTGGGTAGCATTTTCATTCTTGGCCTTTCTGTGATGACTACTAACTATTCTACCATCTATTCTCTTTCCTTTGTGAGGCCATATAATAGCTATTAACATGGATTCAAACTGTTAAAAGTGAATTGCTCTCAATTCTGTTACCACAACTACCTTGATTCAGAGGACTACTGAGAAGTGTTTCATACAGTGAAACTAACTGGCTACATACACATTGCATTTGACATAAAAATGGCTTCCTTTCATGTGTATTTCATAGTTCTAGTTCCATTTATGCTATTACAGTGTTAAAATTTTTTCAAAAGTTAAATAGAATAAATGCACCAGAATCATCAGTAAGTATTTCCTAATGAGGTATACTGACAATTTTTCTTAAAGAAAAAAAAAAACCTTAAACACCTAAAACTGAATTGTTTTTTAAAGTGTTGAACAGAACAAATCACAGTGTAAACAAAAGGTATTTCAAAGAATGGTATACATGTCAATACCATCTGCACTAAAAAAGCTGGGGTTTCTTGGTATGGCAATTCCAGTTTAATCATAATATTTAAATATACAATATTTTAAAATTTTGGGAGAGGGGGTGCATATATTTATTTAGCGTTCTTTGAACAATAGTTTATACAGTGTTTCATACTGCGTACAGAACTCATTTGACACAAAGTTTTGAAACAAATAAGATATTTTGTCTTTTCCCTGTATATCAAAAATTTAATTCTTACAGTGCTTTAAATTACTACTGGAAACATAAAATATATCCTGCAATTGTTTAAAGATAACTTATTTAGTCTCTTTGGCATTTGTAGTACTGTAAAAGCTCTAGTGCCTTATCTCTGTAATTGCAAAGTCTGTTTTAAAATATTTTTCCCTTTTATCTTTTTTAATAATTGAACTGTACTTTGCAATAGCTTCAGTGATACAGAATTTGTTGTACTGTTTTAATGTACTGGTATGCAACATTTCAACTGCCATTCAAGGAAAGGAGCAGCAATATTAGACAACTTCTCATAAAGGAGTTTACGTAGCCAACAAAGATCCAAACCCTTTGAAATTCCTATTCTGCTAAATTGCAAAGTGAGCATCAGCAACTCAAGACCTATACACAAATCATGAGGAACTGTACAATTGCAACAATTTGATTTGTTTTTTTTTAAAAAAGCACAAACTTTAGGAATTTGTTGACCAACCCCTGCCATTCTGAAGACAATGGACCTCATTGCAGACCTCACAAATAATTCTGACCATTAAAGTAAACATTGGAATTTAATAAATAACACATTTTGTATCAACATAGAAATACACACAATTCTTTAAAAAAAATTACCTTATGCTAAAAACGCACCAACTCCTAATCCTGACAAATATACAATTTTGTGTAGGTTGAGAGGGCAGGATTCTGTTTCTTTGAACAGCTGCTGTACTCTGTTTAACCACCGTCCTTGGACATTTTCCTTTAAACTTGCAGACATGATGCTGACACTGCTATAATATGGTGCCTTCTTGAAAAGCTTCTATCCACCTATTGGAAAATTAAACACTGTTAGGAGGTTGCTGGTAAAAGTATAAATCAGACTGCTATGACTGGCTACAGATTCATACCAGAAGTAACATCATACTTCCATTACCAGTTGGCCTATTAGTCCAAATGCCAGAAATCTATCCAATGAGCCCAAACATACAAAGCTTTTTAGAGGCGTATTAGGTATCAGTACAAGGCCAGATGATAGAACCCATTCCATACTGAAGTTACGTGCATGAAGAACAAGTGAAGCCGGGGAATCAAATGCTCAAAAAGTAGGATATGCCATGATTGCATACCTTTTTAAAAAACCCCAATACTTCCTTGTCTTATTTCACTGCAACCATGCTCTGGGATGAATCAGGACACTACAATAACTGCATAACTCACACCCTCTGCTTTTGCAGCTGGTACAAGGGTGTTAGTGAAGGACTAGTGGGGCTGAGGGAGGAAGCCACAGGGCACAAGGGCTGGGGTGGAGGAATGGTGCCTTTGCATGATGACAGAACTTCCCTGTATTCACACACGCAATACGTGCTACTGCTGAATCACATATTAACAGATACGCTGCACATTATATCTGTGAAAATACAAGTGCATGTAAAAAGGATGGAGGTGGGGAAGTCCCAAACAGTTGATCCAAGGTGTCTCAAACTGGGAATTCAAACTTAATATTCAGATACTTTTAGCCCCTATAGCTGTGTTTTCTGTTTCTACTTGATTAAGATAAACATCCTCACCTTCTCAAGGATGCTGCAAAAATTAATGTTTCTAAAGTACTCTGATGCTGCCCTGACAAATACACCAAAAAATGGAATAATTCTGTCTTCCAAGTGAGAGCTGAACTGTGTGTGTTTAAAGTTAAGGGGCCCACATACTGATGATTTTTTTTCCCCAAGTGAAAATCTTGCAAGAATTGTATGAGACAGGGACTGTAAAATTATCTTTATCATGGAAATTCAAACCTGTCTTAGTATTCACAGGGTTAGTCACAGATGTTAGCTCTTCCTTGCCCTGAGAGTTTAATTTGGTAACTACATGCATGTTCTTTGAAGTCAAGCTTTTGGTATGAACATACTCAGCATATGTAAGTGCTTGTGCCTGTCTGCACACACAACTCAAACTTCTGTTCCTTACTTTTTATGGCTTACTGTATTTTCTACTGCCATTCATTAAAAATAACAGAAATGGAATACAAATACAAAAAATTCATGAACAGCTTAAGCATTGAACGTAGTACTGGACTGACAATATCAAAGCTCGTCAAAAAAGTAAACATCTGTTAAAATTTACAACTGTACTTACACAAATACATCAGATATTTCTTTGGCCCTAACAGGAAAAAAGTGTTCGCTGATGAAAACAGGCCATAACATGTTCTTTGTTTTTTCTTTTAATGCTATCAAAGCAGCATTTATTCTGGAGGTTCAGCATAAATCTCATAAGGATATTAAATACTTGGAGAAAGCTTGCAATTTAAGGTACTTAATTTTATTTCCAGTCTCAGTAAAATAGAGTATGTCCAATTTCAAGTTTTCTTACTGATGACAAAAGCCATTGTCTTAATAGGAAAACAAACTTATTGAATGCCTTGGATTTTTTTTAGTTTTGTTTTATATAGTACAAATGAGGCCACAGTGGAAACAAGAGAATACTATCTTAATTAACAGGGAAACATTTGTGCACATCTGCAAGACAAAATATCCCCAAAATTCAAATAAAGACTTCCAGGTGTTGCAGGCAGAGAAATGTCATTAAGCACGTTCCCAGCTGTTCAAAATTTTCAGTAGCTGTGGGTACTTTGTATTTTAGAATATCCCTATTTGCACAAAACTACACCTGCAGCCATTTGAATACGTAAGTATTAATAATGACTAGTTAGCACACGAAACCTATTTTATTAATGTAAAATTCACTTGGGAAAACTGCAGTGAAACCAGTCAGATAAGCTAGGCGTATAGGCAAGATAGCTTAAATGTATTGCTTCCACGCTCATTTCTAATTTACACCATGATTCAAATAGCAAATGTTTTCTACTGATTAATGACCAAGCTTTCTAGGTTATTTTATATAAAATGCACACAATACATAAATTGATAAGTATGACTCCAAACTCAGACACATCAGCAGGACTTGAAATGAAACAGCTTGTGTGAGTGTTCTTTGAAGTCAAGCTTTTGGTCTGAACATATTAAGCATGCCTGTGTGCTCAGGCACATCCGCACGCACAGTTTAAACTTCTGTCCCTTACTATTTAGGTTTTGCTTTATTTTTACTGCCATATAGCCATTAAAAATAATTAAAATTTACATCTGGAGATAAAATAAAAAAGGGACACAACTATCAGTAGTTACTCTTAAAACACATTTTCTGGATTTCTCCAAAGATAACACTCAATTTTCACGTGAGCAGACCACAGACAGAGGAATGGCCTAAGAAAAAGAATGATTTCTTATTTTATCTTGGACTTTTCCATTCTCCTACATTCATTCTTTTGCTGAGGACAGTCTGCTGCTTCATTTAAAGCATTTGAAAGTCCTAACAAAACTAGGACCTCATGTGTAAGTAATTTAAAAGTTTTATTCACATATTATATAATATGCATCTTTTGTACCTATGTTTAACCTGTGAATATTAACATTCATGACTTCTGAAACATTTTCTAGAAAAAAGTAACATAAATTACTTCAAATAGTTTCTTACTTTTGAGCTGAATGGGGATCATCTGCTTTGAATATGTAAAATAAAGTGTTTTTGTGCAGTAAATGGAACACTCTAGACTCTGAGTTTTCATCTTTTACTTCACTGACTGTGAATCCAAGTAAAGGCTGGCTCTCCAATGCTGCCACGTCCTATTTTACAGGGGGGAAAAAAAACAAACAAGACAAAATCAGAGCTTATAAAACATACTAAGAAATGCATTTAGGCTTTACTCATGCACCATACCATTGCAACAGATTATACAACGAACTAGTTGTTACAAATAGTCATGCACAAAATGCTGCTTTTTATAGTCTCCATGCATGAATCGAGGGACAGGAAATGACAAAACCTTGTAGACTTCAACATCGCTGTTCCTCTTTTTATTTCCCTGATAACATCTACCTTGTCATTCACAGTATAGTCTCATCATTCTGCCTGGTAAGGACTTCTTATATCAAAAGGTTGACTACCACCTGGCAGCAGACTAAAGGTCCATCTAGCCCCGTGCTCTCTCCAACAACCTTAGTAGTGAGTTTTCACATCTTACAAGTGATAGGGGATGCTATTAGCTGCACTGAGTATGCTAAAAGGAGGAGCTATGGATGTAACCTACATTCTCAAGCACTGGAGTTGCACTCCAAATGCTTTTTTTGATGGCTGAATTTATTTTGCTTCCTGTTGCTGAAAATTAACAGGATAGGGGCAAAAAAAGTTGCCGAATGTTCACAAGTGGTTGGCTAGGAAAGAGTAGCAAGAGAAGCTGTACCTTTTTACCTGCTCTTAATTTAATTTCAAAACCTGGCTAAAAAGGCAGCCTTTCCCTTTCCTCATTCATCTCAATTACTTCCTTTTTTTATACTCGTCTCTTAATTAATAATACAATGCACAGCATTTTTTGAAGGGGGGGGAGGATTTTCGTCCTGTGCAAATTCCAAAACAGTGTTTTGTAACTAGGCAGGGTCCTGCAATGCTTCTGGATGGAAAAAATAAACAAAGAATGTACATAAACAACTGACATATCAAGTGAAGACTTTGGTAATTGCCTCTACATTGAAACATGAGTACCCTATGAAAGCAGCATTTCTTGATATTGGAAAACAGTCAAGTAAGGCCTAGCAATCTGTTTTACTATCTTAGATCTTTGTACTGCTAATAAGTGGTATTTTTACCACTAATCTTTATATCACTTGAAACTAATATAAGTAGCTTAAGTGGGGTTTCCTAGCTAAGGCCACACTGGACCTTCCCCTTGAGACTCTCTACACAATGACTCCTGCAATGGCTAATCAAGATGAAAAATAAGGACATATATTCCTTACTTAAATAAAATAGGAAAGAGTTAATTTTGAGATTGAGAGCTGCAAACTGAAGCTACTCTGGAAGGCTAATATCTTGGAGGAAGCCAAGCAAAAGAAAGTTTAAGGCAACTGTCACAGACTAATAAGCCTTTCTTTACAGTTGCCAAAGTCTCCTTTGCAACTTCAAGAAGAGACACAATACTCTAAAATATTTCTCAAATCTTTGCAAAAGTAATTGTTTTGTACATAACTATTTAAGATATTTTTAGAACTACTTGTTTTTTTTTTACTATTGCCAATGATGTGGTGGAAATAACACCACAGGTTCGAGACATAATTTGGAAGTGCTAAAATAAAGGTTGGCATCACAGCAGGAACAACCCAGGGATGAATCTGAGCACAAACAAGGAAATAACTGCAGTGGGGGTGGCGTGGGGGTGAGGAAGGGTAATTCTTTACACGGTCAGGATAGGTTGGGCCTTACATTTTGAAAGAAAGTGAGGGATAGCAATACCTTTAAACAAATGCTTTGCATATTTTGCTCTTGAAAGTTATTAGCAAACTACAACTTATAATACAAAAAAGCAAAAACCAAGATCCTCCAGTGCTACAATACATCCATGTATGTTGCAAAATATTATAAGATGCAATAAAACTACATCCTCAGCATACACTGGGACGTGCAGAGCTCATATATATATATATTGGTTAGAGATTATTCCACACTGCAATAGGACTACGCATTCTAAATAAAGAAGCAAATGCCGTTAGACAAGATGCATTTCTTATTTTCTACTGCAGCACTGTAGATTAAATAACTCCAGGCTGAAGAAGACAGTTTGAGAAGTCAAGACATTTAGTTTGCTCATTTTCCAAGCATTCAAAATACCTTACGGAACTGCAGAACAACACACTTCAGGACGCTTTTATAATGTTGGCTTTGCCACTAGCCCAGTGCGAAGCCTCTAAAGAGACCCCCATGTATTCAACTGACTCAGAACATACCTACAACTGTGCAATGGTGTGCAGTGCAGAGATACTCAAAGCTAGGTCTGGAATCAGAAACAGCATAGCTGTATCAGCGTATTATGGTACCAAGCTCACTGGGCCTTTTCAAAATACTACATCGCAATCAGATCCATTACTGTAAGGTGTTCTAATTTTATAGCTTGTTTCTAGATCATAAAAATAAACAATTTTGTTACAAATACAGTATTATCATTGGATGTTTGATTGCTAATATGTAGGGTCTTACCTCACTAGCAGCATATGTGTATAGCACCTTATTTTTTATAACAAACCACAGGTGTTTCCATGGTTTCTTACTGCCCTTAGATCTGTGTAGATAGCCACTCATTGTAGAGTCTTCTGTATTTGCTGAAACCTGAAGTGAAAAAAAAAAACAGCACCCAAGAATTATGCATCTATCCAGGTTTTTGCAGTAGAGCTTTTTTAAAACAGATCTCCAGAGCCCTGTCCTGTCTTACCTGATCTCAAGTTAATGTTGCTAATTAACTCAGATGGCTGAAAGAAAAACAATTTTGTCTGCCACCATTTATCTAGTCTGGAAGAGAGCTTTCTGCAGACACTAAAGGTTGGAACTTAAACTGGATGCAACAAGACAAGAGAGGGCTGAAACAATGAGGACCATCTACAGCTGGAGAACACACATTCCTATATAAGAAGAAAAATTACTTCCCATTCTAAAGACCTCCAGTGTAGGCAGGCAGAGTTTAACTCTACTTTTCCAAATCATAAGCCATGAGCTGAGTTGGAGTAGGAGTCTTCTCACTGACTGCAGAGGTAAATCACAACTCCTTGAAACACTTGGAAGCAAGAAAGAAATTACAATTCCGACTCTCTCTCTGAATCACAGTCTCACAAGTATTTATGCAGTTTATATACTGCTTCCATAGTTCAGGTCCCTGCCTATATATAACTAAGGCCCAAAGCACTGTTACAGGTGAATTTTGACTTTTGATTCTAGGGAAAATGGCTAAAATATGGAACTAGTTTTTTCATTGTTAACATTGATGATATAATACCAACAAGGCATTACTTTTGACCAATACAGCACTTACTTCTTTGAGGGCTGCAGGAATTTTTTTCTGCTTTCTTCCAGAGGGAATACTATGTAACACTGTAGACAAGGCACTTGATGGAGATTTATGGTTGACTGGGGATCCGGTCTTAGGAGTGCACTGGTTATCTAAAATGCATAGGATGAACACATTGCATTGATGTCACAGAGACTAAACATAGGCAATGACTCTTGGACTTGTTTTTTCTTAAAAACAGCTAACATTTTTATTCCGATTACAGTGTTTCAATAGTAACACTTAATCACATTAAATTCAGTGTTGAATTAACTTTTCACTATTATCGACACTGTAAGTTAGAATCCTCCAAATCACAATCAGACTAAAGCCCCACAAATTTAAAACTAAATGGATTGGTTTAGTTTGTTTCCAAAGTCTGTTCTCTTGATGTTGAGCTACCTTTGCCCATAAGCAGGGTGAAAATTAAGTCTTAAAAAGCACACCAAATTTTTTGACCTATCCTCTCCAGTTGAGTCTGTTCTTTAACTCTGTTCCCAACTCTCAGTCCTTCAATTCTATACATCTGTTATCTTCTCAGTATGGATGCTCTTCAGCCTCATGCCATCATACACACACTTCTGGAGACTCCCATCTCCAGAGAACATGCTGTCTTTCTCCACTGCCACAGGCAGTTCCTCCATTTCTCTTGGAAGACTTCTGCAACGCTTCAATCCTTTACAACCCCCTTTTCTAGCAACACCCACCACTATTTTACAGCCCAGCCCGGAATGAGTAGCTTCATTAAGTCTACTTCTAGAGTTGTCCCTGAACATAGTGAGGCTCTGAAATAACAAGCAGAGGAGGAGAGTAATTGGATTGCCAGCTGTACTGTACCCGCTCCGCAGCTCTTTTCCCAGCTAAAAAGCACTTGCAGTTGCCTGCAGCACAGCAGCCTCTAGTGCCCAACACAGGGACCTGCAGGGGGGCCAGACAATCCACCTTCCCCATCAACTGCTGGCTCCCACCGCCACTTCAAGGGTTGACGATGCTGCTTTCCACTTCCCCATGACAAATGTCACCCCCAGCATGATGGAAGCCATAGCTTGATTATTTCACCGAGGCACCACTGATCTGATATCCCAGAGAGCCTGCATCAAACTGGAGTCTCTGCCAGAGGGAAGGGCAGCAAACTGATTCAGTCCCTGCTTAGGGCTCGTTTCTGTATTTTATACTAGAGTCTTGGGACTCTAGTCCAAATTCAGAGCAAGTCCTGTGAGATGGGACTGGACTCCCATCTCACTGGGAGGTGCCTCCGTTGCTTTTACAATTTTTCTCTGCATAAAGATATGAACTTCCTTCAAAGAGAGAGATTTGAGTTCTCTCAGGATGAGAAGAAAACTGACCCTGGGCCTCCTCTCTAAGCAAATGTTATTACCACCAGGCTACCTAACCCTTGCTTGCCAACAGGCATCAGTAGTATCACATTCTCTGAAAGCGTTTCAATGAAAATAGCTCTAGCTGTGGTGTTTTACTGTGAAATCAATGTTGCCAGCGTGCAGTGGGCAACAGTTAGGAGTTTGCCCTCAGAAATGAGGTGCAGCCAACTTCTTGAATTCCAGATGAGCCGAGGCTTGAGGCTGAAAAGACTCAGCTTCAGTAAGACGAATGCATATGTATTTATAGCGCCCCAGAACTTCAGCTGTCTCAACAGCTTAGCTGGCAAAAATGAAGTTTAAAGGCATACAAGTTGCAGAGAGTAAAAGTACACGTGAACCCACTGGGAGGTCACGATGAGCTGCAAGGACTTCAATGTACACTTCTGGCCTGTGATTAATGAAAAGCAACGTAACACTAGTTACCTCAAAAAGAAAGCAGTATAAGCTACATGTCATTATCGTAGGGAAAATGCACGCATGTTTCTGGATGGAGGAGCCAATATACTGCAAATTCACTTCCTAGCTTCCTCCACAGAGACTTGTTTGGGCTCTTACAACCTCAGATGCCTATCGCTTTTCAGGCATTAGCAGAATTAAGCACTTGAACCCAGCAGTAAAGATGAGGCACAGACGTACCATGTTAATAAAGGCCACAAAAATAAGACAGACAGTCTGTGCAGATTTTCTTTACCTTGTTTTTGTAGCTCCCTGAAGCAATGATCACATACTCTTGCTGGCTGGTTTTTCATATAGTCTAAACCATGTTTATTTGATGAACAAGCTTGACAGACAATCTGGAAACAGATAAAGGCATTGTTGTACATGATGGGCACCTGTAAATCAGCAAATGCTCAAAGACATTCACTTCAGTACCGTTAAGCCTGTAACAGAACCTGAAATAGGCACTATTTTACATTAAAAATGGTTTAAGGTCTTGATTTTTCCTATGTTCAACATTTTGCTCTTTCCTCCTCTAAATGGTAAAAATTTAAATAGAAAAAAAATCACTGAATTACACAAGTCAATAAGCCAATGTTAACAATCCATGAAAAGTAGAATAAGACTACTGTTACTGAACTGTTTAAATCATAAGCTTGTAAAGAAATAACTAAAAATAGTCATTGCTCTCTTGACAATTTCTCCACAACACAGATGTCTCAACTGCACTGAATTCTGTATTCTCACTTGATTAAAACAAGAAAAATAAAATTTTATTAGGTATACCTTTCGTAAGTGTTAAGTATAAAAGAAGTTTGGTACTAACAAAAAAAATCGTTATTTATCTTACAAAAATTAGTGAGGAAGATATTTTTCTCATTTTAGCTAACGTTCTTCGTTTGTACTATGTAACTGCAGAAGAAAAAGACAACCAGAAATAGTACTCCAAAATGCAAAATAAGAAACATGTAATGGGTTAACAGGTTGAACACCAGTCTGTCATCACACCTTAGTCTAAGGAAAGAAAACAACCAACCCACAAACCAACCCAACATGTTGGTTTTAATCCATATAATTGTGTCATAGTACAGTGTTTCCTTAAAAGACTTGTTGGGGTGCCATCAGGCTCCATCTGTATTTGTCACACAAGGAACCTGAATGACTAACAGGAAAAGGCAATCACAAAATTGCCCAACCTTTCCGCATGCCCTGCAGTGATGCCTTCTCCACGTCAAGGTGAATTCACTGGTACAGATCATACACATAGTGGCTCTAGTATCAGGGATCCAGATTGGAGCCTTTGATCCCAGCGGACTGTCTTCTTCCTGTTTCTCTGGATCTGCCTGAGAGAACATAGGCAGAATACCATTACATTCAGTGGTGAGAAATAAGACTAATACTTAACAGTGATTATAGGTTAACTCTAATCATGTTGGAAAGCCTTCTCTGATAAATTGCCATGGTCTTAAATGTTATCTATTATTTCACCAGTGACCATTATAATGCAAGCCTGAAGACAAAGCTGCATTAATTCGTTAAAAAAGGCTGTGTGACTACCAAGCTTTACCAGCCTATTTATATCAATAGCTGCTGTATTTTAAAATCTTTTCATTTCATCTTTCTGTTTGCAAGATTACCGAGAGAATTAAGAAAGCTGGTTTGGGGTTTTCGGAAGAAAATAATTTTAAATTTATGAATTGGATAACATTATGAAATACCATTCTGTTCTATCATCTGTTCACTTATTTACCATCCTGTTCTATTATTCATCATGGAATGCCTCTTGTTTCTCTGAACACCTGCAAAGAAACTTTTTATTCAAAAAGGGAATAGGCCAACAATAACGGTGCAATATACCTCTTCAAGACTTTTGCTAGGATTAAATGTGATTCTCTTTTTTGTATATTCTTCAATTGACTTGGAGATAGCTTCTAACCACTCATCTCTTTCTGTAGCAGAACTGTTGGAGTAAAAAAAATTCAATTTATTATTTTTAACATTTTAAACTAAGAAGCAAGCGTTCATTGGAATTCCATTGGCTTTATTACACATTGCCTTAACTCTTTTGCAATTTCAGTTTTATAGACTGTCTCTAGTCCCTACTGAAACTGCCATTATTTTTTTAACTGCCTGCATGGCGTCAGTTGTGTTGAATAATACTAAAAAAGATTTCTGTGCCTGTTATTATAATGTGGATTCCCTCCCTCCTTCCCTCCCTTTCCTCCTTCCAGAATACCCTGTGATTGTTTCAAGGCTTGCATGTAATTTCTTCCCCCTTCTCCCCGGACCCTTGAATAGCTCATGTAACACTGGTGTAAATGGTGCTCCCAGAGCAAAGGCACAGGACCTCTCTCTCTCAAGGGACTCTGAAGTTTCAGCAAGCCTTTTTTCTCCCGCTTCCTTCTGTCTCAGGGTGCAGTTTGTTATACCCAACCCTGTGAAACCCCGAGCTTCTGTCAGAAAAGAAACACGCTATCTCTTCCCCAGCCTTGTGCTCCTGACCGTTGGCTCCTACCAGGTCATGCTGCTTTGAAAGACTCTTTCTTTTTTTTTCCCCCGAATTTTTCCATTGGATCAGCTAACCTGAAGAGATAAACAGGTGAGCTTACTGCATCTCTTTATCCCACAGCTGGTGGATGACTAATGGAGCGCAAGGAAAGCACTAGGCTGAAGCGACGTGGCCCGGGGAGCAGGGAGAGCAAGGAGTGCCTGGCGCAGCGGGAGCCTGCAGCTATACTGGATTACCTGCAGTGCCAAAGCACCTCCTGAGGCAATGGGCCCACCGCTGCTTTCATATAAAATAAATCCACACCGCTGCTGCCACAAAGGGCAGCCTGCTGGGCTGCCTCTCAGCCACCAGCTCTTATTTTCTCCCTTGCGCCACGACACGCGCGGCAACGCAGTGGGCTGTAAGTGCAGCGAGCTGGACTGGGGAACAAATCCGTATTAAAGCAAGCCATCGACCTGCCCTTCCCTCTGGATCAGTTTACCCACTGGGTTCGTCACGCAGCTGAACAACAACTTGTGCAGCGCCACAGAGGGTGCTCTGAGGAGTGAAAAAGCAGTTTTGTGGCAGAGGAACAGCTAAACCGCCTAAGATGCCATGTCAGTTTAAAAAGGGCTTCTGAAATTTAAACCAATATCTACTAACAATGTTTTTTTTTTATTTCCCACTTCTTAAATAGTATCAAATAAATTAATAGACTTTTTTTAAAACCAAGGAATTGAACATGGTAAATAGATAAAAAGGAAAGTTAGGAAAGAGGAAAGCAATCATTTACACAAATCAGGTGTGCAACACCAATTACTCTTTAATGACTTTTGTAGGTGAATTTAGAGGCTTTGATCATCTTTGGACCTTTAAGGAAAATACTTTGAGCTGGAGTTTTGAACTGAATAAAATTGAGTACTATACAGAATCAGAGAGGACAAATCTGGTAAGGTAAACATGGGGGAAGCCTGTGAGGTACCAAGAGAAAAAAAGATTTTGTTGCACACAGCAACAAAATCAGAACAAAAGGAGAGGAAATAAGATACAAGCAAGGGCAAAGCAATGTATTATTGTTTGTTCCAATATCTGACACTCTGAGTGGAACATTTTGTTCAGTTTATTTACCTTTGCTTCCTCATCTGTTAAGAACAACTGTTCTGCATTAGCTCTGTAATATTTATAACTAATCAACTCCTTTGGCTTTTTCAAAATCTGGTTACATTTAATTAGGTTCCTAAAACTATATTAATTAAAAAGTTGGCACAGTTTTTAGAGATTAAGCATGCCTCATCACTGGGGGACTGCTACCTATCGGGCTGCTTGCACAATGAGCTACATGGCTTACGCCCTAATATTTCACTAGGGAGCTTGCACTTGGTAGGCTTCCTAGTGCTAGTCTTTTGGGTTGTTTACAATCCTTCAGAACTTAAGAGCAAAGGCGGTGCCATTGACAACTGAATTGATGTAATGGTTTGCTGCAGCAAAATAGGCAGTGTTTCTTCCGTTGTCACTGCCAGTCCTCCCCCACAGCTGCACAGCCCTACCACGGTCCAGTATTTGCTGCATCCTTCCAAAAGTCATCTTGTTCACTAAAACTGCAGGCGTTTCTTAGTTGTGTTGTGGCTTTGTGGTTTTTTTTGTTGGTGTGGTGTTTTGTTTTGTTTTTTTTTTAATTATTATTTATTTAAGATTTAACAAAACAGTAGAAAACTTTAAATGGACTACAGAGACCCCCAGCAATTGTTATTACTGGCAAATGTGTGTGCTAGGGGCGCACATCACAGCTGCCTGATGGAGTAAGCAGCTTGGTGGTCCCAGGAGGGCTCACAGAAGTATACCCCTCTTGTTTGCAGGATCAGAGCCTTAGGGCACCTCTCCCAGCTGAGCTAGTCTTGCATGAGCTATCCTTACCTTAGGGGAGGTGATGCAGCTTTATCTGCTTGGAATAGCCCTTCGCTAGCCTTATTGAGGGGGACATGGCTAGCTGGCCTCAGACCACGTCAGCCTGGCACAACTGTTGTTTTCAGGGCCAAAGCTTTACTTCTGCACAGTGCTGTAGTGTGCAGATGCGCTAACTTGTTTCTCTGATGAAGAGATTTCTAGTACAATGCTCCATTGTACCATGTAAAACAATACACGTTCCTACAGATATCCCAGGGAAACTGAAACCTCAACCCAGACTAGATAACGCAGAATACTAATGCAGTCAGTAAAACTAAACCTGAAGTGACAAAGACTCTTGTCTAGGCGTTATTCTATACTTCTATTATTAACCTTTTAATACTAGCAATTTTTCAACAGCTTAATTGCTCCGCTCCTCAGTTCTGCCTTCAGGATCATTTCAGAATCTCTTCTTCAGTGTGCACTCCACATAATGCTTATTACTTGGAAAAGCACAGAGGTGAAATTTGTCTCCAATGTCCGTAAGATTAATTTGAACAGGTTTGTAATTGAGGTTTTTACCGCATAGGAGCCAGGAAGCTGTTAGAATGAGGTATAATCAAAGGGAAGCTATAGTCTGTATTGACGAGATACTGATTCTCTTCACATCCAGGATATTTATCATTAAGAACAGTATAATTCACTGGAAAAAGTATACGCAAGCACCTACTGCTGGTAGTTTTTCACTTGTTTCCCTCCTACACCACAACAGACCCAGGCCTCGCTTATAGACAGACAACAATCTGAAAATCCACATTCACACCCGGGGCGCCCAGCACATCCTTTATCCCAAGCAAATGCAACCTCTCTCTGTCACTGTTGTGTAACTTTGGGCTCACACACACATAGCTTCCAGCAAGCATAAAAATAACAGAGCCAAACACTCTTCAAAGATGCACGGTCAACAACACTAAAAAAGAAACAGCAAATCAGAGCAGCTTTAGTTGATAATGTGAGGGTAATTCCAGTAATTTCAAGGTCAAGACAAAAGCATGTCACAAACTCTGCCCAATTTGATGATATATAGGGGTTTTCCCCTATGGACTGGCATGTATTTCACAGGGGTTGCTTTTAATCTACCACTTAATCAGTACCTCAAAAAGACAAGTCTATCCTCCTTTGTGGAAAATCCATTGTGGAAAATACACTTGTGGAAAATATATTGTATTTAAAGAGTATAATCTTTCACAAGTTCCAATGATTTCTTACAGTTTTTTAAAATGACTGAATTAAAAGTGAAATGCTTTTTCAAGCCAAGCAGCAATAAATCCACATTGCCTATTGCAATCCCATAAATGTCTTAATGTATCTGTCACAGCCAGTCACCAGGGCACCTCAGCAGCACAGACCTGCTCATATTATACTGGAGCAGAATCATACCCTAAACTGTGAAATGCACCTTTTTTTCCAATGTGCAACAGAACCATAAGAAACATTTACATTTGTTGAAAAAAATACTCCTTTCAAGTCTGTTGTTATAAATAACTACTGCTCAGACAATTGAGCTACTTCCTTTGGCCCCTTTGACAAGGTTAACCTTGGTTTACTCCTCAGCTAGAGATACTGCTATCGTTGTGCAGACATCCTCATGTTGGTATTTACAAGGTCACATAAAAAGAAGCAGTCTGCCCTTGCTCAGCTTTGCTAAACAAAAGAGAAAACCTGTCTTTCTTCATTGGTATCAGCGCTGTCACAAATGTCAGAACGCGTAAAACTCCAACTCAAACACAGTAAAAACAACAATCCACAAAACCAGGTCTTTGCCAAAGGCATCTCGGCGAAGGCAGACCAGAACTGCTCTGGTTTAGTGGCCACGTATCCTTTTGCTGCTACATGGACAATTTGGTTTTCTGGTAAAGACAAGCACCATTCCAGTAATTGCTGCCATTTCCATAATTTCAGGTTCACTGAGATCCATTTTCTTGTTTCAATTACACTGTTATTTTAGCTAGAAGACCAGGATGACTTCTCCCAATTTATATCAGTTACCAACAATAATAACAAAATTTATTGTCATGCTTCATATCCTGTTAATGCACTGACAGAACATACCAGTAACTTCGGAAGAAGAAAAAAATACTGAAAAGTAAAGCCTAAAATTAACTGAAATGAAACAATTTTAATTCTTGTTCCTCTCAAGGAAAGGCAGTGAGAGGATAATATTTCAATTTACTTAAAGTTGCTGATGATATAGCTAAGCTGAAAAGAAAGAACAAAGCTCAAGTTTTATTCACTCTGATTAAGTTTACTGTCTTGACGACAGCAGAATCCCTTCCCAGCTGCAGCCTTAAGCCCAAACTGCTCAAATACCAGCCACATTTACTATAGCCTTTGCGCTTCTATCCATTGCTTCACAATGGGCAGTCTTACTTACAAGTCAGGGTGAACTGTATTAGAGACTACCAATTCATTTGGTATCTGTGAAACTTATTACATGTGACCAGGTTTCCTTTCTGCTGGCCCATTTAAAAATAAACTTAAATTTTCAAAATCAGATTTTGAATGTGAACAAAAGTAAATTAGAACAAAGCCTACTTTATTTCCAGACACCCATCTGTTGTTCCTTCTATTCTGTAACTACTCTAGCCAGGGGTAACTTTTCGTTACATAAGTGCAAAATAAGCTATAAAAAGCTTAAGTGGCCTGTTTGAAATCACATGGGTTTTAAATCATTATTCATTTGTAAGACTTACCTTGCTGAAAGAATGAAGGATCTCTCTACACTTTCAATGTTCAGTTCATTCTGATATGCTTCCTGGGTTGGCTTTTTAACCTTCAGTCAAGAGAGAAAATTTTACATTGAAACTGAAATGGTATTTTTATAGTTGCTTTAGTTTTACTTACTGAAAAATATTACATTTTTATTGCAGAAGGGGTACCTTGGAAAGAAAAATCTCAAAAGTAGGAGATTGTACACCAGTCCAGAGGGCCCAGCTACACCAAGATTATGTGCAGCCCACCATTTTTATTTCACAAACACTTGAGACACACAGGGGAATGAAGCTGAAGAGCTGTCAGACACCTCCTGCTGCGCTTCAACACGCCCAGGCCCGTTGCTCTCCAAGAGCCGCTTGCAATTGGGCAAAAAAAGGCACTGTGTTGCTGCAGTACAAGATGTAGCCCCACCGGTTTACCCCAGAGTGGGCATCTGCCCCATAGCCCCAAGGGCAGGATCACCCTCCTGATCCTTCTGAGCTACCAAGTTTCAAACACAAGGAGCTTTGAAACTTAAGAGTGGTTTTGAGCCACCACGAGACATCTGCTGGCAGAAGAGATTTTGCAGCTCTGCCTGTGAAAGCTTGGACCTGGGCGCCAGATCTGCACTGCAGCTGGACTTGGTGCTTTCCTCTGACAGGACCAGAGACAAGCTACTTGATTCCTGAGGCAACGGTTTGTTGTTCCCACTAACTGTCATGTCAGACACCACGTCAATATATGGCGTGCACGTCCCTTATCGCTACCCAGAGGGGCTCAGGGCTTAACTTGGATGCTTTTCACAAAGGGTCAGAAAAACAAAAGCCGTATTCTCCCTCACAGTTAGCAGATCTCTATAAACCACGGAGATTTGATCCACCAGAACCTTATCAGGCAGAGATGCCTAATCTCTGGGTGTGGGCAATAAAAAGCAGCTACAAGGCAGAAGTAGTGAGGCAGGCTAAACAAAATACAATAGAAAAAAATAAGTAGGCAGACTATTTCAGAGTAGGCCAACACTGGATGAAATGCAGGTGAGATGATCCTGTGGCAACAGAGACTTTTAGGGAAACCTAGGAAGCAAACTGACATATTATGCAAGAAAAGTCAAGCCTGTAGGATACCTCTGTAACATAAGCATCTTTAATATCTATTTCCAATGATAAACATAGTGGCACTCTGAAAATTTGAAAGCCTGCATCTAAATAGATTTGGAGAAAGACTCCTTTTAACAAGTGACTCACCTTCATTCCAGCCAACGACAGCATGTTGTTGAGTTTATACATCCCTGACTGAACTGGAGTAGTGTACAACAAGGCATCATTGAACTGTAATATAGAAGCAATGCTTTTCAATGACTAATGACTGTTTAGAGGCGGATAATTTCAGATGCATTTTAGTGGAAGTACAGAACTCATACAGCACTGAGATCAACTGTCCAGAAAGGCATCTTCTGCTTCCTATTATTCCACTTAAGACCCAAGAAACATTTTCATGTATGAATTTAGATAACAATAGGTGTCTATTTATATCCTCCTTGTGTAAATATACATTTGGCACATGAGTAAACAGTGCACGGATGTCAAAGAACAGGCTGTCAAAAAGGACAAAAACATTTCTCGTGTACACAGCTATATTGTATAACAAACCACTTTAAAAGGATATTAGAATTAACCATTCAAACAAAGCAAAATATTCCAGAAACTCGGAGACAGCAGAATTAAGATTAGCAATTTATGATTATAAGGACAAACTTGTCAATGTGTACATGCGAATTTTACCAGTTTATACATGCATCTACTGTTTATTTCCTGTTCTACCAGAATTGGCATCATTCAGTGCACTTACTGAATAGCTGTTTTTTTTCTTTTCTGTGTTGTTCAACACATGGATCCAAATTTCATTTACCGCACATAAACACAGACCAGAAAACTAAAGTCTCGTAAGTTTTTGCTATGTGGTTCTTTGCAAAATAACCAAATGGTTCGTGAGCCTTACTATATCTTCACAACATGATCAATGGAAAAATCACTGCTTAAGTGTCTAAAGGTGTAAATGCTAACCTGTACCTTTTATATCTAAAAAGAAAAAAAGCCAAACCACTGTCCCAAAAAAGCAAAATGAAGAAAATCTGAGCTAGAGACACTAAAATTAGCAACATCTAATTTGGGAAGTCCAGCTTGAGATAGCACCATTTTTTTCACATTATTACCTTAACTGATATCATTTGCTGTTATCTTAGTGCTTTATGTGCTACAAAGTCAACTCCAGAGCATACAACAGGCACTTGCAAGCTTAGAATACATACAGAGGGAAATATTTATTCATACTACAGTAACTAAAAGACAGATTTCAGCCAGGACTATAGACAAATAATGCCACAAATTACACTGGGCAACAGTTGCTTTACTGTCTAAATAGAAGATATAAACAAAACGTTCAAGTGGAAACAGAAACTTCAGAGATGCACAGAAGTTTCAAAACAAAACAGTAGCAGAGACAGGAAGAGAACCCAGCACTTAATTTCCAGCCAAGTGCTCTGCTCAGGATGCGGGAGGGCTTGTGCAGGGCAAGGAGTGGAGGAGGGAGGGCGCGAAGGGTGCAAGAGCAGCCGTGAAGTTCTAGGTTTTAAGATCTGGTGCAGCTAAGTGGGATGAAGTTAACTGTTTTAATTTTTTTTCACTACTACAGATAACGTCTTCTCAGAAAAGCACTCAAATTTTAAATGAGCATTGTTCAAAACAGGATGTTTTAGTGCAAAATAGTTTTCTATTAAAATTAGTGCATATGCAACAGATGATCTCTCTAAACTAGAGCTGAGCAAGTAGAACAGCAACAACTGGTCATTTTTTCCACTACCTGAAGTTATTAGTTACACTTATGCTTGCGGTGGAATGTTTCAACCACTTAAAAATTACATGAGTGTTCGGCACACAGCAAGTTACACAGCGTCTTACCAGAAAAAACATTCGTGGCTGCATGACCTTCCGGGACAGCTTCATCAGTGTTCCCTCTTTCAGAAAGACCTAGCAAATTAAAACAAGCAATACAATACCTAGCTTTTCAGGGCACAAGCCATACAAAGGAGCTGATTTTTTCATCATCGTTATTATTATTACTACTACACTTGAAGCGCTGCAGAAGTTTGGGCATTCAAGGTTCCCTTTCTGAGAAAGGCTGCTCATCCTTAGTTTTCTCTAAAAGTGAGTGTGAATGGCTACATTACAATTTTCCATGCTGCACTTGAAACCATGACAAATACAAGGTTAGGCTTGAGGGAGAAAAAAAATAAATCTGCCTGCAAGATCTGGCAAAGAATCATATTCTAAAAATTTTAAGTTTTCATCAGATAAATGTCTGATAAAACCCCACACATACGGAGAGGCAGTATTCATTTGACTGTTAGAACCAAATAATTAAGCGATGGACCATTTTTCTTCTCAGTATATGCCATCATCAGTCGCCCGCATATCGTCTATGCTTGCACTTTTACTGCAATCTGCTGAATGCCATCTGGAGGACCTACCCTTCCCGGTTGTACAATCTCATGGTGTCCATTTAAACTGTACTGAATCTGCATGAGTTTCTGAAAGTTATCCTACAGGGAGAAAAAGCAAGAGGTAAGTAATTGCCCCTGCATCCATAACCTTTTTTTTTTAAAAAACAAACAAACAAACAAACAAAAGACAGAAAAAGCTTTACTCAACCAACTTCGTAAGTCAAAATACTCACTCCTTGCTTCATGATGTCATTGGCATGGTTTGCAACTTCTATGACAACAGCTAGAGCATCTGAAGGATGAAGAAATTATGCTTTGGTTATACAGACTAGTTAGCATTGGTATTATGTAAAGCACAGGTACATTATTGCCCTTCCACGTCATGCCAAGATTCACAGACCTGATTATACACTCACTGCATTCAGGAGCGCTTCCCATAGATCCCAGAGTCTTTGGATCACGATTTAATAGGTGTGCCCTAGCAAGTCATTGCTCCAACCAACAGTGCCAATCATTTCTTACAGCTAATCAAAACAGTCCACAAGCAAAATTAAATTGTAGTTTCTCACACAAAGAATTGCTTTGATTTCAATGTCTCTACTTACACCAGAAAAGTTAAAAACATTTTGACTGAGACAATGTAGAGATTAAGTTTTTTCTATTTTACACAACTGCCTCCAGTGCCAGTCACGGAAGACTACCTAGAAAAATTACCCAAATCTTTGCAATTTCTTTCTTCTGCCTTTAGTTTTGCTGCATCTCAAGATAACCGTATAAAGTTAAAATTTCTAAATTTCAAACTTTTAATACCAGGATAAAAAAAATCTCTGAAAGAGAAGAGTTACCAAAGACGAGGGATTTTATTAAATACTGATATTCTAATAACTAGCAACTCGACTGCAATATATACTAAGATGTAACTGGAAAAAAGGGATTGCATAAAAGGATTATGTAAATTACTGAGCAGTGAGTGAATGAGACAGAACCCATGCAAGGATCTTATCCAAAAACCTGTAATTTACTTAAGTAGGAAAAAAAAGAGACTAATTTAATTGAAAGCTAGAACAACTGCTCTGATAAAATATAGTTTCTAAAGCATTTAGCACCTTCTGAGCAACTGAAGTGCAGCCAGGCACTTCAAATAAAGGAACTACATTTGCTTAAAAGTCCACAGAGAAGCCTACCAAACCAGGCAAAACCAAAGCCTTGGGGTTTTTTTCCAGATAATCATTATAGTACTGTAGAATGTATATATTTCCCTTATAGTTGAACTCATATTCAGAAAGAAAGCATGTTAAAAGATAGAGCTTTCTGAACTGAAAGATTCAGAAGGTCATGAAGCCATATAAGAAACTAAACTGAGGTGTGAACAAAAAGCTCCTCCTAAATCAATCTAAAGAGAATTTTTTGTTCAAGATTTTCATGAAGCACAGGAGTCAAACAGTTAAAAGGCATAGCGCATATCAAGCATTTGATCAGAATTTAAGTTTAGATATAGATGTCATGATGTCAACCGAGCCTGCTGAAAAATAGCTGGTGGTCTCCTACTAGGAAACGTTGGAGCTGCTCCAGCCAAAACACTCCCCAGCTCCCAACTGCTTGAAAGAAAATGAAGGGAAATTTAGCTCAAGTCACAAAGTTAGGAATGAGTACCTGATTTTTTTTGTTTTACTTTCCTTCATCTACCAGTTATTATATCTATTAAAAACTAAAAATTTTACTCATAGACTTCAAAAAAGATTGAAGAATGTTAGACAAAATTTGCTAGTTATTGAAGATAAAGTTCTAGGATCTCAGGGCTTCTTATACAGCCAAGACTAAACAAATCTAAACAATAGCGTAAAATAATCTATAGGGTCAAAGTCCATAACACACACACAAAGCCTCCACACACACACACACCCGCCTTGGCGATGAAATTAAACAACTAAGCAAAGTCAGAACTAAGTTAAGCTTAAATATCACAAGAAAGATTGTGGCAAGTAAAGATTAGATTTTCTTTTCTTACCCAGTTTCAAAGATAGATTATCAAACATGTCAAATGAATAAAATTAACACTGTTACTGTTACAACTAAACTTCTGCTTTTATCTTTGATGTATGAAGGGAGAGAAAAATACTGTAGAAAGTACAACTACAAAAAACAGAAACTGGAGAAATCACAAGAAATGTAAAGTAAAAATATATTTAAGTTACTTTTCAAGGGGTCAATTATTTAATGTGCACTGCAAGCATTACTTTGTTCACAATCATAAGAAGTGCAAGACAAACATTTCTATCTCTTAAAGAGTCATCACTTAAAATATGTTTGGCTTATATTTTCAATATAGTCAAACAAATATGTCTAAACGTCTTAAGAAAGATATTTACTCAAATTGTATGGTACTGTATCAGCAGACAAAGCTAGAAGAAAGCAGACTTCTCTCGGTGCATTGAAGGCAGTCATTTATTGCAGACCAATCAACTACATCTGCACAACCCTCCTAAAGATAACAGGCTTGCACAAATGTCACTAAAGAGACTGAAATAAGTGACAGGGGCTCATACCAATGAAATGGAAACATGAACAGGGAGCATTTTTAGTACTGCTGAGGCCCACACATGGAAGAAGGAAACAGTCTGAATGTGCATTGCGTTGCTATGCTTGAGTTAAACCAGCTTAATCCCAAACTACTGTGAAAGATGTAGTCCTGTCCTCTTCCATCACCAACCATTCCTTCTCATTTCCTCTTATCTCCTTTCCCCCCCGCAAGCAGGCAAAGTTGTGGAAGTCACTTGTGTTTGTGCAACATGTGACAAGCCAAACTGGAGAACTCCTCAGGTTAAATACAGAGCAGCTCCTTGATCTTGTTCACTCCCACCACACCAACACTTGTCCAGGCACAAAGAGAGAGGAGGAGGCCAGAAAGGCTCATAGCTGGGGGAGAGCAGCTGGTAGACCAGACTGCCTATCATGAAAGGTCTAGAGATGCAAGGACTGTCTCTTTCAATAGCAGTGCCCAAAATATCTGCTTAAGCTGCCCGTGGAACTTCATTCTTATCTCTTGGTTTCAAATCACGTGTGAGCCGACACCACTGTAACCTCAACATTTTTGAAATACAAGTTTGCAATCTTTCAGTATCTCTTCTGAGAAACTTAGAACTAAATAGAAAACATTTCTATTACTGACTTAGAATTTTGCATGTATTTAAAACTTAGTAACGTTATCACATGTATGTAAGACGTTATTTCTTTAATCTAAAGAGACATTTACCTTGAGTATCCCTATAGTCTGCAGATTCTTCTAGAAGATTCTTTAAATAATCTGTATAAAGAAAAAAATAACATAGAGAGAGCTTTGTTAAAAAAATAAACAGCACCAGAAAGTAGTAAAAATAACTTTTTTCCTGGAAATCTGCTTTTCAGTCAGATCTATGCCACAAAGATCTACTATTTCATCTTTTAAAGCTGTGAAAGGAATAACATAAGGAAAACTAGCATTTCCACAATGAAAGTATATCATACTACCTTGCTCAGAGAAGAGCAGGTTATTGAAGCAGTGGCCTTCTCCAAAGACAAATGGTATGTTGCATGTATTATTCCAGAACAAAACAAGCAAGTGAAAAATAACTGCATACTTGCAATCATTTACATTTAAGCTGATGCAAAAAAAATGTGAAGGTTATAGATATTTGCCTGATCACCTAACTTGTGTAAAGGAGCTAAGAAAAAAGTGGTCCACTACAGAAGGTTGGATTATGATTAATATCTTTCAACAATAAAAGTATTATACCCCCTCAATATTCAAATAGGCACTTTTGGTTTTCAATTATAAATTTAGTTCCTCAACCACGAGATGGCACCCTCAATCCATTAAAGTCTTGGTAGTTTTAAAATCTATTTTACTTAGCTAAAATTAACTCCAAATGTATGACTATACAAGAAAACACCCCCCTCGAGTTTCCATTCCCTGGTCTAGCATCTAGTTCACCAAAAAGTACAATATCCTGTCAAAGATTAATATATATCCTCAGTAAAAAGTCAACCATCTACTCTCCACAACCCACAGTTTTGAACTGCTTAAAATTGAAAGAAACCAAATCACAAACTTTCAAAGAAATATAGATGCTAGATGGATAATATCAACAAATACTTATTTATAACTACCTTTTAAATGAGGTATTAAGATCCTGGCAGATCTCCTGAAAACTAATTATACGTGATCTAGCAAGTGTTCAATTTTAGCTTTGCAGTTGTACAAGTTTCATGTAGGAGTGAAATAATTCAACTCCCATATGCTTGCCCTACCCAAATTCATCCTTTTACTCAAGGAGAATCAGGAGCCAATTGTTCCTGCCTTCATAAGATGTCTTGCTTCATACATGCCCCTCAGAGACCACTCAGTGTATTGTAATCTTTTCCTTATGCAAAAATAAAAGGGAATTATGAAACATGTTTCTGCAGCAGAAATGCTACAAAGAGTGAGAAATCTTGTCACAGTTAATGAAAGCTTTGAGAAAAACAAAACTGCAGGAAGAGAAGTATTTGGCATTGAAATTTTATTTTTTGGCAAAGATCTAAGGGAGGGTCCCCAGAGAGAAGCATGAAGAGCAGGTTGGGGTGAAGGAAGAGGAACTGGCTGGGGTCTCCTGCAGGGAAGCAGGGAGGGAGCGCTGGTAGGTCTGGCTGGGCCACAGGAACACCCACAGCTTTTTGCTCTCCTCAAATTTTTGTCTGATGGTTATCAGGCATTGGTCAACGTATGATCTTTTAAGACAAGTCTGACATGGCACCAAAACCTCTCCACCTACACTCCATAAATATTGCATCCTTCACGTCCCTCAAGATCTTGTGCTATAGCAGTTACCAGGCAGTGTAATGTTTAGGTGGATACATATTCCATTAAAAACAAAGTTCATCTTGCTTTACCTTGGGTTATGCTGTTAAGAAGCTGGGGGGGGGGGGGGGACGGGGGACGGGGGGGACTTTACCTTGGGTTATGCTGTTAAGAAGCTGGGGGGGGGGGAGTCAACAGGAGGTATTTTGAAAGGAATTGAGAAGAGTTCACATTGTTTTAAACTTGCTTTAACCTGGAGGAACCTGTCACACATACAACACCATCTGCCCTCTCCTGCCCTGCCTGCCAACGGGTACTCTCTCAAGTAGGAGCTGTGCCATACTGCCCAGGCAGAGCAGTCGTGGGACTCCACCACAAAGCAAACAAGCTACAGGTTTACATCTGCAGCTTGATCTTCATCATCGCCACCACAACAGACTCCAGTGAGAACGTCCAAGTATAAAGAACGAATCCTTACAGCTTGTACAGAAATATCAGCCTCTTAAAGCTGCCAACCACACACACACCTCTACGGGCTAGGAACAAGAGGTGAGGGGGGTGTAATGTACTCGTCTGCAAAAGTACTGCTGGCACTCTAAGAAACTGTCCCTAGTACATAATATAATAATATCCAAAGTAATTGCACTGGAAACGTAAATCCAGAGATCCAACATGGGAAAAAAAAAATTGTTTCTTGGTATATTCATGCTTTATGACACGTTCCCCAAAACAACAACATTTTGCATCACTCAAACATTTTTGATGGGTATATTCTAGTATTTTAATATATGATTAATATATGCATCAATGGATAGAGGAAGGAAACAGAGAATTTAAACACAACTGCATTCATTGAAAATTCTGTATTTAAAAAGGAAGGCAGCTTTTCCATGACAAGACTGAAGCAGCCAATAAAACCTGTGACTGTAAAATCCTGAAAGTGATTAACACTTACATAATTTTCATCTTAATAGTCTCTATGTAGGTAAGTGGACCTCAGTTCATAGCTATAACTCAGCTTCAGAGAAGCATCAGGACAGATATTTTTAGTCTCCTCTCTGAATACACACTGGAAATTCTGTGCTTGCAACAACTTTCTGGGGGTACTGGCTTAAGCTATGCAGACAAGAGGATTTCACAGACATGAATAACATTACAGTAAAAATTTAGCAAAAATATTCCTAGATAAAATAAATACAGAAGTCAAATATTAAGGTGGAATGGTATCTGCTGTCTTTGCCAAAATTTTTCCCTTTTGAAATATACTTTAGTTGTTCAGACTAGGAAGACCTTAAACATACCTTCCAAAAGGCAGACTGAAATTCATAACTCTGCTGGATACCCCCAAACCCAACAAAAATCAACAGAAAAGCAGGCAAGTACTGTGACAAACAAAATTTCCTTATGCCCTTCTTCTACCTGACAGCAGCCTGCAACTCTCTCTTTCTTCTTGCTGGGGGGCAGCGACTATCACTTCTTCCCCTGCTAAAAATTCTCTTCTGCTTCATTAACTGCTTTTTGTCTCAGGTTGTCTAATTTAATTAAGCTAAACTCAAAGCAATTGTCCCCCAACAAGTAATTGGCCTCAAGCCTGACAGCTCTGCTTCTGACCTGCAAAGGAGCAGCGTGCTTGAAGGCTTATTTGTCATCCCCCTCAGCCTCCCCTCACTATATCCAAGCTAAGGATAATAAAAAGACTCTCTCTGTGCAAACCTTATGTTGAGAAAAAGAGGAGAGAGGCTTATCCTTTGACAACAAAGAGCCTGTTCATACTTTACAGTCTCAAGTCATCTACTCAAATCAGAGGTTTTGGGGAGGAGAGAACTACCTCTCCTTTGCTTCTTTCTATTAGAAATGACGAGGCCTCTAATTAACCTCCCCAAAACCCCATCTAATATTTGCTGTATAAGCTTGAGGCCAGCACATGGAGAAGTGGGAGTTCTGTTGCTGGACTGGAGAAGCTGTATAATTAAACGGAAACACAGCTGAGCTGCGCCTCTCCTTGGCTGATTTACGAGTCCACCTGCTCCCGCTTTTGTTAGCGGGAAAGTAACTCCACTTCAAAGCACAGCCACAATCTTGTGATGTGACCGTGCAGCAGCAGGCTACCAGTACAAAGCTGTCCCACTGACACAGAACATCTAAATAGGAAGAAATCCCTGCTGACTCAGGCCTGGCAGCTTCGTTTCCTGGATTATGTTCGCTCCCTTGCTCTTAACCGCTGCCCCCTCCTCCCTTGCCCACAGATCTCCCCAGTCCTCGGCCTGGGCCACTGCTGCATCACTCCATCTCACCCACTGCAACCATAGATACAAATATTTTGTGTGTCTTCCAAAGGTTTTGCAGCACCAGTTTCTATAGAGATATCGCTCAATATCGCACGGAGCTGCTGGAAGGCCACAGAGTGGACAGGTCATCCACAAAGATACAGAAGAGGGAGAATCTCAAGGAAAACAGAAAAGCATGATAGATTGGACAGACTGAAAATGAAACCGATCCCAAATAACACCCCTCCCCAGCCCCAACATACTTAAATTCTCAGTCTGACCTCTTTTATTGCTTGCATAGAACAAGAGAAAATTACTTTTCGAAATCATCAGCCAGCATTGCAATCCCACCCCTGTCAATAGCATTCGCATTTGCAGGTGTATTTAAAGCTGGGCAGCCACAGTAAGGTCCACAGACTAGGGAAACCCATAACAACCCCCATCGCCACAGAATGAGTTATTTCAGGTCTAAAACAGCCTGTCCCAGCCACAATGACAGTTAATGGTCACAGGGAATTCCCCTTTAACATCCGAGTTTTGTTTCAGTGCTATTCACCCCTGACATCTCTCACTTTGCTATATATGTTGACAAAGGCATTTACTCCATCATGATCCTCTGTTTAATGTCTTTAATTAAAACCTTTGAACTTATCCAAAGCTCTGCTGATTTTGGAACATATAACAAGCCTATAGCTTGCCCTAAGTCGGTATTCTTTCAAAATAAGGCAACTCCCCAAATGCTGTTTTATGGTTTGATTTCATCAATTAAGAGTCACTAAGATTTTCCCCTACAAAGTATTCCATTTAATAAGGGCTTTTCACCCTTTTTTCAACACCTGTGACTTTAATGAGATGATTAAAATGAAAACAGTCAATGTTAATAACTTGGTAACTGCTGTATAACACTTAAGCCTGTATCTCCCACAGCATCACTAGTCTAAGTACTTGCTGGGGAAATGCCAACAAGCTGCTACAGAGCCAAAAAAAAAAAAAGGTCACAGAGCATTTTATTTTGCAGTTACTAGACAAACAGAAGCTATTTTTAAATTGCTCATCAAGAAGCAATGGCTTTCAAAAACAATGCCTTAAGTATTTCCAAATCCTTACAGGAGCCATCCCCCTCTTACAACAAACACAGCTCAAAATACTTCACAAAGGCAGCCTCTATCATCGCTCTCCTTTTACAGAAAAGGAAGCACAGCATCATGGAGATGACTCGCTTAAGGTCACCCAAACATGCCAGTGCCAGAGCAGGGTATAGAGCCCAGATTTCCTTGCCCCAAGACGGCTCTACAGCCTACAATGCCTCTGTAACAAGTCTTATACACTTACTGGTACCCTACATTAAAAACATATGTTTTGCCTTTAAAAGAAAATGGATTTTACAGACAAAACACCTGGGGGGTGGGGGAGAAATGGAGAAGCTACTTGCAGAAGTTTTCAGTTGCAGAGACATCTTTCACTTCCTTCTCCTAGCTCCAATTTTCCATACTATCTTTTTCCTTTGTTTTAAAAAAAATAAAACAAAAAAAAACCCAAAACAAACAAACAAACAAACAAACAAAAACAAACCCACACCAAAAAACCCTAAAACCCACAGCACAACAACAGGAGCATTCCAACCTTCTAAGCAAATTACGGGCTTCTATTACCACAGAAACAAACAAAACCCACCACAGGTTTCATGTTTTCCCAGTACTGCTGAATATACCATCAGAGAACACACCACAGCATTCGGAACATCAGCACCTCGGTTGTGTATCTTATTGCAATCAATATGAACAAAGAAAGCCTCTAAACCCAAGCCACGTTTTTTTTAAAAAAGCTTCACATATCTGAAGCCAGATAAAGACGCTTCACAGATGGATACAACCACCCGAAAAACAGTTTCCTGGGACATGTGAAGACTGGCTTCTTAAGCCTGCAAAAGAGCTCGACTGTACCTGTCAACAGCAGCCTGTATTGGGGAATCCTCTGAACTGGCTTGAGCAGATAGTGCTTGAGGGCCAGACTAGCACAGCGGGGGCTCATCTGAAAGAAACACCCAAAATAAGTAACGATTCTGTGGTAGTCAAAGGTTCCAGAAAACAAATAAAATAAAATAAAATCATACCTACAAACAACTACCAATTACATCGGATAAGCTTTATCTTTAAAAGGTGTGACTACCATAGTATTAAACACTGCGCCAAAGAGCAAGTGTTCTTCCCTGTGTAGAATACTGAATGCAAAATTAATCATGAGTTAAAAGGCATCAGTAAGCAGCCATACTCTCTGTAGATTCAAAACGGGTACTTATGAGGAAGAGAGGTGAAGCTTCCCAGAAATAGAGGAAACACCAGTAACAAGGGCAACTCGCTCCTTTGTAATCCCTGTCAGTGTCCATCAGGCAGAAAGGCAGAGAAGATGGCAGCATTCACTGAAGTATTTTTAATTAATGAAGAGTAAAAGGACCCGTGCTTCAAAAACGTTAGTTATATTGAGTTTGCATTCAAAATAACGTGCATCTGAAACACCAAGTCCTTAAAAAGGCCTCATCTTCTTCTTGTCTTTGCTGACTACCTCAAGCTCTTACTTTGCCCACCCTAAGTAGCCTTTCTGCCCACTCGCAAGCAAACAGAGCAGGGATCACCCAAGGGGAAGCCCACATAATAGAAGGTAAATTCACAGTTTGTGTGGATCATGTGCTTAGGGAGCTTGCACCTCTTCTCTGATTTCTTTTAAGGGAGTTATGTAAAAATCTGGCAATGCTCTTAGGGACATGAATCAGCTTTCATCTGATTGCTGCTGCACGCGTTGGGTTTGAAACTTCTAGAAATATGCAGATAAGAAAATTCACTTTTTTTATGTTTCCAACTGAAATGAAACAACCTTCCCATGAGTAAGCTACCACCCTATGATGTGGTAAAAAAATCAACCTGGTTAAAATAGGACAGTTAATCAGTACATAGTACGATAAGGAGACAAAACTAAAAAAAAGCAGCTAGAGACTTTGTTAATGTGTCTCTGATATAATTTGTAGCAAGTGCTGCATTTTCTGAAAATCAAGGTCCTTTATCACATCTCACAGTGGTAGCCAAAAATCACTAGTTACTTCACAAAATCTGAATTTACTTCTTTCCACTTCCACCCTACTAAGTCTTAAGCCAAGACTGCAAGAAAAAAAAAGGAAAAAAGAAAACCCAAACAAATTGGAGGATAGTCTCTAATGCCTTATGGAGGATCACAACTGCTGAAAAGCCACAAAACAAGAAGACTACAGTACCTCGAAGTCTTTGACTACTGAAGCAAAACCTGCATTCTTCTTACACTGTTCATCTAATAGTGCAACATTTTTATCAAATTCTTTGATGTAAGTTGAATACATCTTTAAGTAGGGACCCTTTTTAACAAATATATCAGCAATTCTTTGATGTTCGAGCCTAGAAACAAAAAACAGAGCAATTAGAAAGAGCTAAAAAAGAGCCTACATCTTAACCCTAAAGGAAAGCATCCATCTTTTTCACAGTAAGATGTGCTAGTTCATGTTCTGAACAAAAAGGTTACAGTTCAGCAGATAGGCATCCATCTCAGTAGCTACTCTGAAAAACCTTACCACACACCAGTTTAGTGTTAGATGAAAACCGCTTAATACACAGTCTGTTTAAAATGGTCTTGAACAGTTTGAACACTTTAGTACAAGCTGGATTTCTGAGGACACTGCTCTTCAAACTTCAAGATGCAGTCTCCATCCCTTAACAGCAAACATGGGATTACAGTCTTTACCCAACTCAGTGCCTTTGTCAGTAGGCTTCATATAGCTGATTTAGATCCACCCACCAGTGTAACTGAGAATGGACTTCAATGGGGTTGTGGCTGTCAATCAGCTCTGCGTCTGGTAGATCTCAACTACCTTTAAAATGCAAACCAGTCTTCAGGACAGCTTCCTTTTCCTCTAATGAAACCAGTTTTATTTTATCATGCCCATGCAGGGACCAGAACTTTCAATTAAAAATGCAATTTTAAATAAAAAAGTGGGATTGCTAAAAACATGTATTGACATGCCTTCTGGACCTTTGTGGGTACATCTATATGGCAAAAAGTACATCTAAAACGGAAAATTATCTCCTGTATTTTCAAAGTCAATTCTGTCATTTAAGAAGGCACGTGAAACACAAACAAGAGTTGAACCATGGTCACATGGAGTCACATAAGCCCCACAGATAAATTTCAACAACATCAAAGGAGTGGTATCCCTTTATTGATAGTCACCAGTGAGATAATCGCTCTTCCAGTTCCCTCAGGAGGTCCCGGTTGAGTTCATACAGCTGAGGTAGGTAGTACAGGATCTGATTCAGGATTCTGTCCTCAATCACTGGCTTTCCAAGCTGCCTAGAGGCATGTGCCACAGCGTCCCGGAAATCCTGCCGGAGTACAAAGAGGACAGAAACCCCCCTTCCCATGAGCGAACAGCCTTCAAAACACCAACACAGACAACGGTGTTCTCTCTGCAGACGTTCCAGGCGCTGTTCCCTATTACCGAAGGCAAGGCGGGTACCATCTGGGTTATGTTTTTCTGCAGCTTCAACTTACTCCCCTGGGACTGCCTTAATCCCTTTGGTTTGATGCTGGAGCTTTACTTTCTTGCTCCTGTATGCATACTATAGGAGTTGCTGATTTTTTTTTATAACATGCCCTTAAAGAAACGTGCTGGTACTTCATACAAGGAAACTATCAGGGGAGAAACAGCTTCTAACTGCAAACGTACTGGTAGCCTCGAGTATCTTGTTGCTAAAATTTGGGTAAAAAAGTAAAATTTGTTATATCAGCTAATACAGTCATGGTATCTTACTTTAAAACCATACCAATTTTCATAAGTCATCTAAAAATGCCCTTTCAGAAGCCTTTTGGATTAAAATGGAGTGTTACAAAGTTACTATATGTAGCAGCTCTCCTATATACAGGAAAATTAACATTAACAAAAATATATTGTAACAACACACAGGGACCATGGGATTCCAAATGTTAACAATAATGTTCAAAAAAAACAACACTGGTACCTTCAAAACATTTACAGGCAGGAGGAAAACCCCACCTACACTTGAAGGATCTTCTTGTAGCATTTTTATGCTATGACCAGCTCCCAATAGTACAGAGGTGAGGCTTACTGGTCCTCATTAAACTATTCAGAATTAAAATCTTGGCCCCACAAAAGTCAGTATGGCCAAGATTGTATCCCTAATGAAAATCAGGATCCATTAGGTGAGGTATTTCCGTTAATAACATGCAAACACAATATTCAGAAAAGGTTAGCAATTTAGCATTTCACTTGAAAAACAAACACTGCCTAAACTGACAAAAAAGAAAATTCAAATTAGATGGTGTGCTGTATTATCGTCTCTCACTTGAATTTGGGCAAGAGTAGAAAAAAGACAATCCATAATAACTCTTTTTAAGTTTGTGGTCTGCGTGCGCAATCTATAGGTGGCTTGAAAACAGTGACTAAACAATGTGTTCCTAAGTACAGTGACGAGTTATATTTTAAACATGCATGGGGTCTGCACCCACCTTTGAAAATCTGTCGTGTTCTCAGGTGGAGAGGGGGGGAAGAAAAGAAAAATTAAGCCCCCTTTTTCCCCCCTTTTCAGGTCTACTACCACAGGTCTTACTAGCTATCTCATCGGTCCAGCATCTGGCACTATTTAGGGTCTCTCAAACCTAAGTCTCAACTTTCCCCTGCCCTCTCTCCTCATTACATCACCTCTGGGCAGCGTGAGCTCCAGACACACTTTCTTGCTTTGTGACCCTCTGGGTCACCAAGGCTGTGACTGGGCAGAGTTATGACAAGAAACTGAAAGGAGATACAGGGCGATGACTGTGATGGGGGAAGGCTGAGAACTAAATGCAAGGGAGTTAAAAAACAGATGGCGTTATTCATATGGAAATGTTCTGTTTTACATCCTCTCTGCAGACTAGTGACACATAGGTTAACTACCAGCTGCATCTTATGGGTTTTCCTGACCCTAGGGCATTGCTTAACACTGAAATGATACATGAAATTACAATGGCAAAAGCTCAAATGAGGCATTCTGGAGAGCTTCATGCAAAATGCATCATCATATTATGATAGTATTCTACCCCCACCCCCCCCCAGTCACATGCACACACAATATACTGCATGTAATTTGCCATGGGATAAAACAAGAATTTTATCCGAATGTTACATTGTGCTACTCGCAGGATGAAAAGAAAAGCAGTTTTGTCTGTAGCATAATCAACAACCCAGGCTTTTCCCTGACCAAACAATAAAAGGAGAGCAGGGAGCCAGGTTTAAGAACCGTAGATAAGACAGGAATGTCATTCGTAGTTAAGAGCATTTATTTAACTTCTAGATACAGCATTCTAAGAGCCTGCAGGATGTTTTCCAAATACAGGTTTGGTTTTTCACGAGCTTGATCCAAAGTCCATCAGTTTCATCAGGCTTTGGATCACGCCGTGAAAGACTATCATTAAAACTGCCAACCAAAACTTTGTTTCATCACCCCCTCCGTCCCCCTCCACAACTGAGTAAACTGAGGAAGCCCTGCAGAGAGGAAACGCAGGGAAGAAAGATAACGTGAAGCTTTCAAATGATGCAAACCAGCCTGCCAAACAACAAAAGAGCTAAACTTCAACACTTTTTTTCTTTTTTTGAATTATCAAGTCTTCACTACAGAAGCAGTACAATGCATTTGTCACTGTAATCATATTAAGATTTATTTTTAACCTGGCAGTGGGTGTGAAGTAACTGTCATGCCAAGTTCATCTTGAGATAAACTTAAGAGTTGAAGGCAGACAGCACATGCCTGAGGAGTAGGGGTAGGAAAAGTCAAACAAATGTAACAAGGCTAGAGTTAACAGTGTTTACACTTGAAGGTACCGGCCTTCTGAGAAAGTCATTTCTTACCCAAAAGGACAAAACATGGAAAAGGGCTGGTCTAATTACCAAATGTGAAATATGTTAACTTAAAAAGTAAACCCTGAAATTTCACTCCAAAGCAGGGAAGGTATCCAGACAAGGACAACTTTTTATACAAGGAGGTGAATGACTTAGAAATTAGAAATTGCAGTAATAGTCATTTAATGCACCAATTCCTTCTAAAATTAAATCCATTCACTGCTAAATAAAAACAGAATCGCTGTTGCAAATAACATACATTCCTCCAATATCTATATATAGCTGCAAAAAGTGATTCATATTAGACATATATTTAGCATATAGTACTATGCAATGCTGCTGAAGAGCAGTGCTTTCATCACTCTTTTCAAAGACAATCACCTGAGTCGTCCTAGAGATTATTCTGTTTGAAGCAATACAGCAATCCGTTACTGTTAATTTTAGAGAGTGAGATTTACTAATTACAAGCAAGCCTTTCAAACATTACAATCTTGCTCATTAAACCAAACTTGCCATGCTTTGGAATTAATGTGCTTATGTCACTGAAAAACACCATTTGCAACTCTAGATTAAAGTTTCACATGCTGCGCACAGAAAACAAAAGATTACGCTCGTTATACTGAATCATCCCAGCTTCTTACCAGGATAATTTTTCATTTCAGAAGCGGGGAGGCTATTGTACACTTTCTGAAGTGCTGGTTTGCAGTTTCTAGTTCTACATTATATTCTGGCCCAATAACAATCCTCCGATACCACTTTTTACTGCTTAGGCAAAGGCAATTGTTCTCACACAGCTACTTTAAGAGGATGGCACTCATCACCGTCCCTGGAAAGCACATTCTTTCCAAACCAGAAACAGTCTTAGTTTATTCTAGACTAAGACAGCAGCCCCACTGGGTACTTGTCCACGTGAAAATCTAGTTTAGACAGTTTGAAAAGGCTTCTGAGAACATCTTATTGCTGAATTACTGCCTGATAATACATTCCCAACTTGAAAATGTTTAGGGAATTTTATTTATTCTTAGTGTACACTGCCCTTAGAGCTGTGCAACTTTTAAACAATATTTGAGGAGGATACCACCGTCACTGCTTTTGTTTCCTCCTGCCACTCCTTCAATGCAGCTTCCTTAAATAAGCAAAGGGCTGCGATATCTGAAATAATTCTGACCCTGTTGTGAATCATCTGCAACCAGCCCACACACTTCCCCTCTGCGAAGGCCCTGACTCACAATCCCTCTCAGTTCTTTCCACCAGAGGATTCCCAGCGCGCTGCGAAGCGACCTGCCTGCATCAGTCTAAGGAGCAAAGGAACAAGGTTTAGCTGTAAAACCACAATAGGTACTGACCGGACTAAACCCTCGCTCAGCTGCTGACTAGGTCAAGTGCACCTTCAGGAATCTACTATCTGAAAGAAGATAATTTCAACTGGATGAAATTAAAGCTTCTTGTAAATTTAACTGGAAGAGAAAGAACTACATGATCTAAACGTGGTCACATATTTTACTTCTAAGGCTTCAACCAATATTCATCTTGGATGTGTTCTCCTAGAACATACCATCAGCAAAGCAAAAATAAGCCATAATCCCTTCCGCTGAGGTACAACTCCCAGCTAAATACACCTGCAGATAGCTCAAATATCAGTTTAATTTAAGGAAAAAAAAATATGTTTGCACTTGGACGCTTTTCAAGGAACACACAGACACACATCCTACAGGGGGGGAGGAGGGAAGGGGAGGAAGTTTCACGCTCTGAGGAACAGCCAGGCGGCTATATGTGACAAACTGTAAACATGACTGCTAGGAATACAGCTACAGAAGATTTCACAAATATATTATTTAAAGCATAAATAGGCAGTCTTAACTGGAGTTAGACTATTAGCCATAAACTGTTCAGTTAAACTGTAGCAACGATAGTTAATGAAGACAATGAGTAAGTGTGGATTGTGACATTTTTCAAACATATGAGATTGCTTCTGGAAAGCTGCCAACTAGTTCCACACCTTTTTTCTCAGGTAGTAAAATAATTTATAAGTATTTAACGATATAAGATAGCCATTTTTTTTACAGTAATCAATGATTTTACTGTGGCATATTCCCAGAATGTTATTTCAAGGAATAGGCTGGGTAGTAGAACAATGTTTCCTTCCAAACCAAAACTATTTCATTAGCCTTCTTAATAAGATGACTACAGCTGCAATTCATTGTCAAATGCCTCAATCAGCAATTCTAAAGCACTTCACAGACTAAAAATGTATCAACATATTCATCTCAGACTGGTCAAATATTGAAGCTTTACAGTTGGAGAAAGAGGAGTTGGAGGTTGAGAGAATATTTCGCAGCCAAACAGTAAGCCAGCTGTCAACCAGCACCAGAGGTCAGGACTTCCTTTGCTCCAAAACCCATAGCTATTTTATTTCTCAATATGCACATTACACCCTTTTCCCAAATCTACTATGAATTATTTTTCATAATATTTGGCTACAATGTAGAAAAAGTCTAGGTATTTATAGATATATGAAACTCTACAGAGAGAGAGTTTATATATATATATATGTGTGTATATATATAATTTTGCAATTGTCTTCTAAAAATTAAAACATTTTAAACTAGAATTTCTCACTCTCACGTCTATGGAAAGACACACAATAGAAGAAAGAAGATGTTTGATCTCTTATCCGCCTTCTCCAGTAAGAGGCTGATCTTGTGGCTGTAGAAAAGTTAGAGGTGTCTCCTGACAACCTCCTACTTGATCTCAGATTCCTAATAAGGACAGAACAGGGGTCTCAGTCAGAAGTGCAGGTCTAAAGGCTCATGCAAAAGCCCACAGGCCTAAACTTTTTTCTTTGCTCAGACAGCACAAAGTTATATGCTGAGCTTTGTGGTGGAAGGAGCCATCCCAAAAACCATGTTCCTCTGCTGGACAAGAAGCCTCACTGCCCATACTGTAGCAGCAGGGGGGAAACGAAACCAAAAAATGATGGGAGAACAAAGAGAGTGGTGGGTTTTGGCAAAAGCATAACATTCACAACAAAACTGGACAAAAGCAATGACAGCAAACAAGCCAGGCAGCTCACCCTTACAGCACCAGGGTGTTGCTGAGGAGATCCTCTCACATGTGCAAAGCAAACCATTTCCAAAGAATCCCACAACAAAGAAGTACAACTGGCCCCAATCCTGCCTTACTCCTTTTCCAGGAACACCAGGTGTTTTTTGGGCACAGAGCACCTCAGCCAGCAGTGACAAGCTTATTTCTGTTACTTATGTTTTACATCCAGTTCACCCTGTTCCTTTTTTTTTCCTGCAAGTGCCCTTAGGGAAGAAACAGCACTTCCTATACCCTCTGGAGGCCATGCATTGACCATCTCACAAAGATGCATACGGATGAGCTGGTTTGATTTAAGCCTCTTTGTTCTCAGGAGTTCCTAACAGCATTTTACTGGAATTTTGTCCTCTAAAAGAACATTACAATAGCTACAGAAATATCGAGAATTCAAGATTATATCTAATGTTTGATTCCTCCCTCAAGCAACTCCATTCACTGAGTAGGTTTGAGAGAGCTCAGTGTGCAATGCCAGTTATCTCTGGTATGACCAGCTTATTTCATATCACAGAAGTGTTCCCAAGTATTTATCATTTTCTAGAGAACTTTTGTAGTCTGTCTTCAACAGAAGCAGCCAGGTGTACTTATAAAGTGCGACAGTGTCCAAACAGGCCGGCACCCTGGTGTTTTGGAAGAGTTGCTCCACCTAACTTGACTTTGTCAATACAAAAGAAAAAAAGGCTAAAAAAAAAAATAAAAAATTAGTGGTACTTGGAACCAGTTTGCAATCACACTCCCACCTTCTCAACTGCTTTAGACTCCACTTCAAATGCTCTAAGCAGTAGCAACTTAAAACCCTTTTTCTTACATCAACAGTCCAGTTCCCTGGCTGTACGAAGACATGAGCTGCATTAACTGGCATTGGTAGGACAGACTGAGGAGAATACTATTAATTTCAGATCACCACTAATGTCACTGGTGGTGACTAGTCACTGGATTTTGAGTATTTACTCTTTGGAAAACCACTGGCTCAGAAGGTGTAAAGGCACCTCCCCTGACCAACCAAGTCTTTACTATGGGTAAAACAGCCCAGCCTGGAGAGAATCTCAGTTTTCATTCCAGAAACCTGTCAGAGGTTGCTTGACTAGCAGTTAGTAATCCTGACATTGAAGGTAGTAAGCCAAAGTGGTTTAGTGCACGTGAAATCAAAAGCATAGTTTTATCAATGTTTAAATATTATCCATAAGAAATATATGATTAAATAAACCGATTTAATAATGCCTGTGACAAACATATGCAAATTCTCAGGCATACCACTCTGTGGAAATAAAAAAAAAAAAGTGTTTCTGCAACCTTTTTCAGGTAAGGCAATTTTATTTCATGGAGAATGCACACACACACAGAGCCTCAAAACTGGTGCCCACTCTGACAAGAACACTCACCACGGTTCACGCTGCAGGCCAACAGACAGGCTGAGGAGAAATTATTTCCTTGACTCCTGGCCTAGCATCCTCTCCATTAGACCAGGCTGAATACATGTTGATTGTTATTGCTAGCCAACAAAAACATCTCTAATGGTTTTTATTTGGCAGCTATAAACTAGCATACTTACATGAATAAAGTTGTGAGTTATCCATTAAAACAAAAGCAAAACACATCCTACAGCATGTACATGTACACTGTTCGGACAATCATAAGTTTATCCCAGAAACTTCCTGAACTCCCTACCATTTTTCCTCTCCCACATTCTTCCTCTGCTTGCCTGCATCCTCCTCACCAACAGCCTTTTCTTCCAATACTGCACAAGTTACCGGAAGAACTGGTATACTAAAAAGCGAAGACACCTTTAAGATATAAGTCATATGCCTGAAAAATATGATAAATAAAAATCATACAGCTTAAAACTTGTCTATACTCATTAGGACAACTCTCTTCCTTTTAACCAGTATTTAAGCTTGAGTTCTGTATTAGAAACTATGTTGAATATAAATTATATATTGGCCGCAACTGCCAACCCAGCTTTTAAAAACCAAGCTTGAACAGAATAAGAAAATCAATTACTAAAATGGAAGCTGATTCCTGTATCGCCAAGTGGTTTGTTTCCTGAAAGATCTCTATACTACAGGACTGTATACATCCATCTATAAGAGCCTTTGTTCCCAGTTTCACAGAACATGATTCTCAAGAGACCGAGATAGACCAGCGCGTCTGTTTGCAATATAACCACTTCTACCGCCCAAGGAAAAAAATCCCTGCGCTTGCACTTCATAGGGTTACAAAATGGTACAAATACATATCAGTTAAAAGTTGACAGAAAACACATAAAATGGAGCTAGAGAAAGCTAAATTCTCCATTAGTTTACTATTATCACCTTCTACACATCATGTTTAACAGATGACTGGTCTGCATAAGCGTGGATTAAATACTTAACCCTTGCTGTGGACAACATTGCACATACTGCAATCACAGCTGTTACCAGAAAGCAAGCATCTGTCAAAGAATTGCAGCCCCAAAAATATGCTGCCATGGTGATAGATGCACCATCAGAGCTAATTAGTTAGATTACCTAAAGAATGTGTATTTTTATGTTTCATTTCTAGAGGTAAATTGTTCCTGCCTCCCCCCACTACTTTAAAAGTTATTCCAACCAAAGATTTTATTTTGTTTGCTATGGTACAAGATGGCTTATTAATATGATGCTGATTAACATAAATGGATATATATTCCATTTTCAATATTCAAGCAATAACCCCACTCAGCTGGAAGATGGTATACATTAATTAAGGAGATGCAGAAGGAACCACCAAAATATTCACCCATTATATAAAACCTGAAAAGTTAAACTCCTGCTTAATTAGATTTATTTTTATATTTTGAATATGTCGACAGAGCAGAAAAAAGTCACATTCACTACAATAAAGCCTAAACATAGAACTTCAACAGATTAAACAAATAGAAGAGTAAGCTGCTTTTTTTTATTTTTGATACTTACAATGTGTAAGAGCTTTAGCACATCCACAAACCTATAAGAAAAGCAAGAAAAAGCAAATAGTTACATTTTAATTACCCAATTAAAATAAACTGAGTAGCTGTTAAGTTTAGCATTGACACTTACACTTTCTCTGAGCTCATGATCTCCTTGGCAATATGGTAAACCTTTGTTTTCTTTCCAGCTGCCTTACTCTGCAAATAAAATTATATGTTATACTATGCACCTACTAAAACTGTCGTAAAAATAATTTCAGGCTAGTAGTTCCTCAAATTCAGTGTAATTATTCTATAGTTATTTCTAATAAAAATCTTTTATACTGCTTTGCAGTCTCCTAGCTTTGAAATCTTCTGGCTTTTCAGGATCTGTAAGAAAATCAATTTAGCTTGTAGCTAGAAATACCAATGTTAACTAAGAGTAGTTTTTATAACACTATCAGCCTTTCTATTTAATTATTACAGGAAGCACTGAAGCCTATAAAAGAAATTAAGCCCTAGCAAGTGACAATTATTGGTTAGCAAAAGTAGTAAAGTACAGATAATATTTGTATATTATTCAATCTTCTTTTCCGATTAATACAACAGCAGTAATATTTGCAATAAACTCAAATGGGTTTCAGGAACATCTTAGAAGAAATACACATTTTCTTTACTGAAAAAGAAGATGAAAGGAGAAGAATATCCCACTGAAGAGAAGTGTCAGCTTCTGACCATCTACTAAAGGAGTTGCTTGAAAAACGTAGCAACCGTACTGCAAAGCTGTAGAAGCGTGAGCCTGGTTGTCTACCTGAAACACTGTGGAGATGATGATGTTTTTTATGTGCACAAATTTGGCTTCCAAAAAAATCAATGCTCCTGTTCAACATCAGATAGAAGGAACAGGTATAGCAAAGCAGAAGGGGGTAGGTGTCAGGATGCAAATATGTTTTCTACACAGTGTAACTCCCATGTACGATTTCCCTCAGATGAAACACCTTTCTCCATAACAGGTCTCATGGTTTGCCATATGCTCCTCTGCTCCCACCTGTCACCACATCTATTAGATATTCAGGCTTTCCTTTCAAGGCTACAAAGAAAAAGCCTCGATGAAGAGCACTGAAACATCACAGGATATACAACACAAGTGCAATGGAAGTCCTGGGCAGGCTGTACCGAGTATGGCAGCATAATATAGGCATTGAACAGTTTATATAGAAAACTAGATATTGGTGGCCTTGCATGTACGAACTTTCAGTTCATAAGCACTAGTGGCGCAAGATTCATCTGGAGTTTGAGGTCTCTGAACCTATAAACGAGTCTCAAGTGATGGAAATCAAAGTACGGAACTGATGATACTCAAAGGCTGGGTTTAATAATATTGTTATATTCAAAATAATAAAGGAATCTAAATTATTTTTTTCATTTGAATGTAATTGACACAGTGCTGAATTACTAACTTAAAATTAATTTCTAAATTTGATAATTTGGTGTTGCATCACACATATGCAAAATACATTATTTATTTATTTTATATACTACACAGACATCTTTGCACAGAGCTGGGATTTTACTTCTAAAATTAAACTTACTTCCAAGAAAAACTTAGATCTACCCTGTGAGGGCCAATTGGATTCAGGCGAGATTGTAACACCTATCCTCAGGCCTCGATGCTTTTTTAGAAAGCACAGCTGACACGCTCTCTCTAAGACTGAATAACAAGTAACTCAATTATGCAGAGCAAGGTGTCTGCCATCACTGTGGAGTTGACAGTTGCAAATGAGATGAAAATTAGTATTTTGAGAACAAGATGCTAACACTAAACAATTACAAAACGAAATATCACAGTCTGTTTTCAACCCTATTTAAAAAGACTTTTCACGTACCAGCTGGCACCGAGAAGGCCACTTTGCACTTGCTCAGCCAAAGATACCCTGGGCCGAAGAGAGCCTCTAATGAGAGAAACGAAGGGATACAAATTGGGCTCTCAGGCACGGCATTGGGAAGGAACCGTGTAGCTCCTCTAACGCATAAAAAGCATCAAACCAGCCACATGCTTGTGGTAAGCAAAAATAAAAACAAGCCCAGCTGATGACTGATGCAGAGAGTGCTTCATTCTCCTCTGCAGCTGCTCTCCCCATTAGGAAGCTGCTGTTAATCCCCAGCTGCCGGCCGCACGTGCCGCAGGCGGCTGAAGCAAGCCGATGAGCAGATGCTTCACAGCAAGCGCTGAATTACTGCGTGAAACCTGCCCAAGAAGCCTTGCAACGGGAACGCTTTCCTGTAAAACTCTGTCCTGAAAGGTTGAGGGCAGTTCTAGAGGCACGCCAGGTAAGTTAGCTTCTCCACAGGTACAGTCCTGCTTCGTTTTACAGGAACAAGCTTTTCCCTCGACACCCTTTTCTTCCCTCAATTTATTATTCTCAGAGGATTTAGTTAAATGACATTCAGGTCTGATGCACCATCATCAAGTCTTCTCTTCCAGCACTAAAAAGTCTCAGTGCTTTTTTTTTTTTATAATTATTATTCATTTTTAAGGGAAGGAAGCAAATATAACTACTATCAAGGAAACAGAGCTGCCAGGACTAGTGCTGAGTCTATGGGCAGGCTGGTGTCAGGGCATCCAGGACTGAGAAGAAAGAGGGTATCCCCAAGGAGAAGGATAGGATGCCCAGAACTTAATTTCTTTCTAAGCAGTAAGCGCTGTCTTCCTGCTCCTCATTCAAAGAAGAAATAAGGTTAGAACAGGGGAAATCATTCCAAGCTGATGCTCGCAGAAGCTAGCAGGAGGTCAGACCTCAACCACAACAGTCAAGTGTGGCTTACACCCCTCCAAGGGCCATAGAGGTGGGTCTGCAGCCCTCCAACGACAGGTCTCTCTCACACACACCCCCATAGTCTCTCCACAGCACCAAAGGAGTGAATTAAGGAACTTAAATGCTGAAAGGCAGGTTGAACCCTTTGTGTTTCATGCCATTGAAAAGGAAGAATTAAAAACTGGTTGTCATCTGTCCCTTGTGCGCCAAGCAGTGATTTGGCAGGTTAGTATGCAGAACCTGCAAACGCAGGAAAGCTGTCTGCACAGAAATGGTTACTGGGACACAGCCTTTGCTGCACGGCTGAGACTCCCAAAACAGGACCATCCAGGCAAAACTACAGCTTCTGAGAGATTTTTTGGAAGGATCTTCTCAAACCTTGCAACCTTCACCTGGCACCTTTCCTTAGGTTTCACCAAGGCTGACAAAACAAAAGTTGATTATAAACGTTCAGTGCACAAGAGACATTGTGCGCTTCAGGATCTGTGAAGGGTAGACAGCCTCATTAAAAGGTATTTACAAGTCTCAGAACTGAAGATCTCTAAACATGCAGTTGTGCATGTAGCTCTATTAGAGGGGCATGGTAGGCAGTCTACAGCTCCATGATTCAGTGAAAGATTAAGGTACACATATTAAATTAAAATTTTAGGAAAAAAAAACGCACTAAACAATAAGAATGATGAGAAGAAATATATAAAGTTATGTTAACTCAATGCTTTTTATTTGAAAATATTCCAACAGGTTACAACTTACAAAACAGTGCAAGTGAGGAACAGCTTCAGAAGATAAAGATAAAAAGATACCTGTTTATCTTCTTGAGGATCAGGCTCCCCTTTGCTGGAATCAGAATTTGTGTCATCATCTTCATCAGAACTGTTCATGATATCTTCTTCATCTGACTGAAGATCTCCCATTACCACATTAGGATGATTATGGTGGTCTTCTAAGGACCTAAAATTAAAATGCATATAGTCCATAAACATAACATACTTCATTTATGTAAAGAGCTTTCTGTTTTACCCCACAAGAAATTGTCTACTTGATATCAGAAACATTGAAAACAGTAGTGGGTAATCTGAAGTTGACAACGACAGTGGTAGGCTTTTCCACAGTGTGCTCATAACCCTGAAATGTTTTATCTATGGTGGCATTGATACAATGCTTGCTGACAGTGAGCAAAAGCCACAGTACCTTTGGAATACTTACGTTATTCGTGTCCATCACAGTTTGCCTGACAGCAAAGTTTGATAAATCTATTCCCTTATTACTATGTACATGTATAGTGCAACATTTGTACTGTGTGCCAGAAGGATAAAGACAGATCATAGCCATTTTACTCTCCTCTATCTCATAGCATCAGGACTTGTTCCACATATGGTACTCAGACTGGAGCTTTCTCTCTGAAATTTAAACACATGTATATATACAGGGTTTTTTCTCAATGCATAGGCTAAACAACTGCGTCAGGGATGGCAATAGTACAACCGTTCTGTCCAATAATTCTTCTTAAAAACAAGAAAGCAGAACCTTCTGTGATTAAAAATTCCCATCTCCCAGAGATAGACACCTACCAGGTAGCTGTCAAAGCCATAAAATATAACCTTGTTCTGCTGCTGTACAATGATTACAGAGGTCTCTTTTCATTAGCTTCAGCCTTATTTGCCATACAGAAATAGCATGAGACAGGCACACAGCATTCTTCCTCTAACTAGCATTGACAACTTCAGCAGAGATTTAAGAAATGCAATTCTGGTAGAAAATAAAAAAGGGGGTAGGGAAAGATAAAGAAGAAAACAGAGACTAGAGGAAAGGGAGCCTGAACATAGAATCACAACAAATCCCTGGGGTCCTACTTTTAATCCTTAAAAATATCTGATAATTGCCAATTACACTAAAGCTGCATCTAAATTCACATAATCTGTGTTCAAGGCCTGCAAAAAGACAGTGGGATGCCACAGGCTTATTGTGATATAAGCCAAAAGCGACTAGCTACCTTACAAAACGAAAAGCAAATCCAGAAACCCTTGCCCCCAAGCTGTTGCAACCAGCAGAGATTTCACTATGCTGATCAACACCTAATTCTGTGCAGACAACGTCTGTCAGGGCTACACACTTCTCCATATAGCTGCCCTCTGCCTCCCTACGCAAGGGATGGTTATGACTGACCTTTTCTTTTCCTAACTTTGAATCACAAGTTCAGGGCAACTGAACTCGTGGGCAGGGATGGAGGGCAACTCTTCAGGCTCACCACCTCCAAATGTGGTAGTTACCAGAAAGAAAACCTGTCAGCATGGATCCCATGGGAGGCGGCTGCTGGTAACATGAATAGCAGAAGGAAGGAATAACAGCTGTGTGAGGATGCTCTGACAGCCACAGCTGAGTGTTGATTACTGAGTGCTCAAAGCAAAGTTAAAAAACAGCCCAAAGAAACAACACACAAACGCTGATCACAACACAGAAATATATTTAGAGATGAGGATGAGATAAGTTGGCCTGCAGACAGACTTTGGTCAGTCACGAAGATACAGAAAAGATTAAAATAGCTTGGTTCTATTAAGACAACACAGGAAGGACTCAGGAAACACCCAAGCAGTTACTGTCTCCCAGAACCGAATGGGGTGGGGGGAGGAAGGGGACTGAAAGCTCATCACCGAGTTCAAACGAGACCCTGAGCCACAACTGCAGCACCCAGGGTGCAGAGAGACACCCAGATATTTCAGTTTGGAAACCATCAACTTCATGCGGAAAGAGAGCGGCCACTGGGGAGACAAATGCTGAGGGCGGCAGCACATGGAGTACGCCAGGGACAGTTCCCACACAGATTCCACAAGCTTCAAGAAGGCAAAAAAAGTGGCTTTTCACTGGAGCTTCCCCTGGAACAGAACTAGTGGGACACTAAGACTTCTGCAGTAACTTGTTAACTTCAGCAATTCAAAAAGTCCCTTGCCTAGTCCATCTAGTTCACAGTCAAATGACCTGTTGGCCTGAGAACGTTTATTTTAGCAGATGCCATCTCATACCCTTTTATTTTATAGATGACAAACATCTTTATTGCATCTGTAGCACTACATGAGGTAGACATATCCCCCTGCTTTAGTCAAAACCTGCAACAGAAGTAACTACTGCTATTCCTTACTTTACTCACAGTTTTACCATCCACATCTGTCACTGAATCTACATCTGAGCTGGGATTTTTTTTTCCCCCTATTGCGAAATGTATTAAGCCCTTTATCTCTAACCACACTGGAATTCACTTTTTAGTCTCTTATTCATTAAATTTTACTTTTAGTTAATGGACATTTTATTGCCCCTTTTCCTACTCTTCATATTTGTTTTAATTACTGCTTTCATTTCCTTTAACTAAGATTCTTTCCCATCAAGAAAACATTATTTTCACACCTGTGAAATCACAGTTCTTTTGCCTAAGCATATTCTACAGGATGCCCACTCCCAAACTTTGCTATCATTTTCCATTTAAACTATTCAGTGCAACTGTGCCAACACTTCAAAGTTTCAGAAAACCTGCCCTTTTTGAAGTCACAAACAAGCATATTTCCAGGTGAGACTGTATTCTGCTTGCACAAACATAACCCCCTCACCACTGAAGGATGAAGATCAAACTAGCTGGCCTGTGTTGGGTGAGGGATTTTCTAAATGAAAGATCAGCTTATCCAATAGAAAGTTTCAGTTAAAAAACTACTAACCTTTTTTAATAATTAACTGCTGATGATTTAGGATGCTTAGTAAGTGTCCACAAATGAAAGACACTCACCGTGTACATTTTTTTTCTTCCTGTGAATCATAACATTTAAACAGTAAGCTCCTTTTCTTGCCTTTGTGGTGCATATGCACTTACTATTCGTGTAAAGGAAACTATGACAGCTGAGAGCACTATCTACCAAATCTTGCCTACAGTATCTGCCTCACCAGTCAAAGCACCTCAGAGTAATCCCTATATATATATACATATATATATATATATAAAATCCTGTATATGCTCAGCTCACAGCCTAACACAGCCCCCAGGTTCTTCCACCTGATACATTTTGTTGAGATTTTATTATTATTATTTTTTCTTCTTTCTTTATTTTTTTAAAGAAAAAACACAGTGGATGATTAGATGATTAACAATCAAAAGTCGGTTCCCACCCAGTCATTTTGCAGAATCAAACAAGTCGCCAGTTCAGTGATAGGCCGCACTACTGTAGCCATGGGTAGATGCACTCCTGGTGGTATCTGTGATTGTGTCCTCTTCTTCAGAGGAGATGATGATGACAAAGTCACTGTGTTGATCTGACTTTATCAGCCATCTGCTGGAAAACAGTGACTCTCCTTGTACCTTACGCCTTAACCTTTCACCATAAATACTATGGTGTTTCTGTTGAAACAGAAAGCAGTTTTGTATTTACTGATTACTCTTTCTGTACTTTTACCTCTGAAGTCATCTATAACGTAAGCATATATACAGTTCTCTCAAAGTTGTCTCTGGATGAAGCAAAATCCCTTGTGGCCTCTAAATGAGTTTGGAAATAGTAGTAAATATTTCAATAAACAGAATGTTTTCTACTGCATATCAGTTTCCCTTTTCCATCAATACCACAGGCATGCAGTAGTGGTTATTTTTGAGCAGCTCTTCTGATATGTATTTTGGGGATCCTTAGAGCTATCTCTATCTTGTTCCCTCTTCATCACAATTCTTTGTCCTACCCACAGCACTACTGAGAGAAACTTCTGCATTATCTGTCATGTGAAACACCATCACTGCCAACTCACCGTGCTGCCCACTGAGTAAGAATATCTTGGCGTATCTCGTGAGCAAGTTATCTAAATATAGATGCGGGGCTTTTTTATTTGACACAGAAAATGAAGGGATTGTTAAGTTTGCCTTGGAATGAACAGTTTATGGGATGAAGCATACACATGGTGCTGTATTTTCCTAATGCAATACCAAAATATTAATGAAACAAAACATGCCAGTCCAAATCAGGCATACAGCAAGATAAACTGTCAAAACTTAAGAACTGCCATTGAGCTATTACAGCCAGAAAAATAAATCCTAAGCAGCATAAAAACCTTTAAAAGATGACCAAGACTAATTCAGACTGGCTTATTTGTATTTATTATTGAAGCTTCAAATAAGCCTGAGGCTTCATTTTCAGGCACTGTTGATTTAGACACCGCATAGGACACTATAGCCTCAAGTCACAATTAACCTTTCAATCTCAGTTCCCAATTCATTTAGAAGGCAATTAGTAATTTAAGCTTCACTGAGATGATTCTGAGAGATTCTCTGCCATGGAATGCCCCAACATTAACTATTTTATAGTATATTGGAATTACTTCAAGTGTTAGTATCACCATAACTACTAAAAAACAAGTTTCCACAGCTCCAAAGTATTTGTTAAAATAGATTCATCCACGCTGCTGCTTTACACACATTTCCTTGTGATCTTCATTATTTTTAGATGTTTCTTCTACTTCCAGTAAGTAATCAAAAATATATAGCAATACTTGCACACATACAGAATCGTGCACACACCACTCTGCTAAATTCTTCTTTTCTCATCCTTTCGCTATTTTAAAAGGAGTGTCCATTCTACTCTGCTTTTTGTAGGAGTGTCTCAGCATCTTTATCGTTCTTCTATCTCTTCCCTCCAGTATTTCATTGCATTTTTTGTGGGTGTTTGTTTGTTTGTTTATTTTTTAAGAAAGCCTTCAACATACAGGCAAAATTATAGAAGCTGAAGTTCCTACCGAACTAAAAAATACACCCCAACACATCAGAGCCAATAAGCATACCCTACTATAACATTTCGTCTCAAATCCTTTTTATATTGTTAGAGCATTTCCCAATCCTTTCACAGCTGCTTGCATCTCCAGAGAGGTAACAATTACTATTGCTGGTTCATCCATTTTCAGGTGTTAATATCACCAGTCCCTGCAATGAATTTCAATAATTTTGGCATGTTCAGCTGCTTTTTTGTAAGACCTAAAAGCACACTGCCTCTCTGTGGAGGCAACAGCTGATAAGACTGTTATATTTTTTCATAGTGCCTCATACTTGTAATAGCTGTAGGTAAGACAGTGAGCCTTGCTGCACGACTCCCTCAAGGGATCCTAGCCATACGCTCCCGGGAAAAGCCAAGGACAAAAGACTTAAAAGACTAAAGGAAAGAAGAAAAAAGAGTCCTATGGCATATTTCCTGTTAGGTCCTACCTGAATTCAGAATCTCTCTGTTGAGGCATAAAGAAGGGCTGTAAATAGAGAAATCGAGTTAAGATCCCAAAACAATTTAAGAAGCTATTATCTGGTTCGGGGGCTCAAGACAACAGAAGATGCTCCTGTAAAGCCAAAGCAAAAGTGAAATTATTGCTTGGTTAATAATTGTTTGATTTTGCTTAGTGAACTTCCTTTTGCCTTAATTTAATACTTTTTATTTAAGACAGTTCTATCTCTTTAATATTTCTTTATTTACTGCAGGTTTTTGGAAAAAAGGAAATCGGTTCTAGAAAGCAAGCATACTTGGCAAAGCACAAAGATAATAATGAATACTAACGAAGATCACTAGTGAGCTCCTATGGAAGTTTTAAGAAAAGATGGGATTAGTGATCAGCAAGATTAATAAAGGCATCAATTAATGTACTACTTAGATGAGCTACATTTTGCTGCAATACCTCAGCTCCACAACCACCCTGAAGAAGCCAATATCAGCACATTTCCTTTCGTAAACCAGCCTGGCAAGCATAAACATAAACTTCATATAGATACACCTGGACCCTAACCAATCATATTCATCTCATCATTTAAACTTCAGATTCTCTGCACAACGGTGACTATCTACCATTACAGCTAAAAAATTCTCTCCCTCATTGTCCTCTTCGTGTCCCCCTGCTTTTAATTTCTCCTTCAGGCATACCGGACCATTAAGCAGTAAATGAGGATGAAATGCAGCCTGAACCAGGTGCCTTACTTATCTGAGTTATTCCTACAGCATCAGTCACCTCTCTGGTTTAACGACAGATGCACAGATGGAAAGAGCTGAAGCTGAGATCATGTCTCTCCTCTCCGGGTGTAGCAGACAGTAGGAGAAAGGCTGGTGGATACCACTATGGCTCTCAGTTCTGGCGTGGCTGCCAGCACTGGGGACCGATTGCCTTATTGCAGCCAAGCTGCTTGGGCTTCAACTTCTCTGCCAAAAATGGTGCTTTTTCACAGCGAGAGAGGGAGACAGCCAGGGGTCCTCTCAAATAGGATTTTACACGGTCGTGTTAAAGTTATGCCATTCGTTCTTCTGCAGTGACAACTCAATGATTTTAATAAGTTCTTTGTGTTATTAGAACCAGTAACAACAAAAAAGGCAACAGACCAGGAGTTTTTATTGGTCTAATGCTAAGGAACATGACAGGCAGTTAATCCCAATCTCCCTTTTATTTAAATTTTTAAGACTACCTGAACAGATCATGTCTGTGAGATTCATTAGGTTTTACTGCGAGCTATCCTCCTGTAGGTGATGTGTCTGAGGAACAACACAGACCTTTACAGAAGTCTTTTAAAAAAAGCACCACAAAACAAGAGGCAAACAAACAAGATTAATAAACCCACGATTATTTGCATCACTTATAACTTGTGTTATATTCCCTCTGGGCTGGTTACGGAACTTTAAGGATACAAACATAAACACTCCTCAGGAATCACAGCTAGAAAACAGAAACAACCCACATCCAACTCAGCAACTTCAACTGTAAATGCTTTGTGCACATCAGGTTACTTTTTCAAATTGCAATTTAAAGACTTAGAGTTATTTTAAGCAAGATCATATGTAGTGTATGCACGCATAAGCATCTATGTATTTTATAGGAAGTCAGGACCCTTGATGATCGTGACACGCTCTCAAAAGAGAAGCTCAGGACCACCTATTTAAAATGGATTTTGGTTCAGAGCCACTTGTACTTCGAAAGCTGTCTGCTGCCTGCCGGGCAAAGAGCTGGCTGCAGAGACAGCCCAGGTGGGAATGCCGGGAGTTTGCTCCTGCCAAGAGAAACGCCAAGAACGATCCTCTTTGTCCCGGTCTTTACCTCTGGCGTTCCCTGCTCACACCTGAGTTTTCTGGGCAAGGAGGATATCACAAACACAGCCCAGAGCCGCCACCACATTTAGCCTGTTAGATCACGCCACTGGCAGCTCCTTCTATACTTGGCTGAGCACGTCGCAACGGCAACACCTGACTTGCTGGAACCAAGTTATCCTCGTCTTTGCAGCCAGCAGCATTTAGTTCAGCATTTGTTATCCTCAGGCTAAGACCGCACTTATTTCTTTCCTCAACAAGAAGGAAAAAAAAAAAAATCTGACTTGCGTTCTAAGCAAAAAATAAGCCAGGCATTTGTCATATGTGTTTCACGCTTGAATCGATTTTGTACTTTTTTTTTTTTTCTTTTAAGCAGTCCATTCTGTCAGGCACCCTACTTCAGGCATACTATGATCAGCACCATTGCGAGCATACTGCATCGCACGAGTTTAAAAAGCACGGTTTAAAAAAAAAAGGTGCAACAGCTCTCAGATTATCTCCATATTTAGCCGCAGTTTGAAAACAGGAGCTCCCGCGGCCAGAGGCGCCCAAGAACCACTCTCGCCGCAGGCAGCCTCCCATGCTCACGGGAGAGATCCTCAGCGAGACCGTTTGTTGACAATTCCTCAATTCCTTGGACAGTTCAACATAAACACACACGCATGCTTCAGATGTTTCCATGCTCACCATAGAAAAGCCACATTAAAAAAAAAAAAAAAAAAAAAAAAAAAAAAAGAGGTCTTAGTTTTAAACATCTTTGAGAAAACCGGTGCCCACAGTGGGCCAGTTCAGCTCCCCATCAGCGCGGCACGGCCGCCCTCATGACAAGCAGGAGAGAGGGTGGCATGGCCCTGCCTCTGCTGGGGTGGCCCCAGCAACAGTGAGTGCCAAAAGGAGATCATGCCAACGAAGCAGAATATAATCCAAGAGGATACGAGGAGACAGTCCTGAGCATTGGTACTGGAAAGTGAAACACTGCGGCAAACCCCAGGGATTTAAAGCTCTGCCTGGAGACTTGTACAGGGGAAGGAGTCGCTGCATCAGTTCTTCCCATCTCCACCCAGAGCTGTGAGGGATCACCTGCCCCCCAGGGTAGGTAAAGCAGGAATTCTTTGCAGCATTTACAGGGTTTTTTTGCCTTCCCGTATTAATTCTCATTTCCAGCCCTACTTCACAGGGAGAGCTGCACATCAGCAATGCTCACAGCCAAGACTTTTGGAAAAAACACCTGGCATGAAAGTGAAAACAAACAATATAAAACAGGACCACCAAAATACGGTGCTCATTTACAATCAGGACCTGCTGTTCTAACTTCTCTCAATTCACAATGCAGACCCTAGCGGGAAAAGATTTACTGGGAAAGGACAGCAGGATCAGAAGAAAAATAACATTTTATTTTCCAGTCACATAAAAAAGAAAAACCACCAACACAACTCCAGCACACACTGAATAGACTTCTAGAAAACTATAATAAAAGTGTGACAAAAATCTCAAACCAAAAGCATTAAATAAGAAAGGGAAAACTTACACCAAGTGAAAACCAAATCTATTAATACCCATTTCAAACAAAATTGTCTTTACCTTGCCAGAGCTACCATGACATTCCAATGTTCAACTACTTCAGCTCCACCAAAACCACAGTTAATGCAAACCCCTAAATATCTTCTGTATTGACTGATCATTATTTTTACGCCTTTTTTTGGTGACTTTATCCCTGAAATCAGGGCTGTAATACCTCACTTCAGTTTGTTCAATTTAGAAATAACACACACACTACTGCACTCCATTTTTTACATGTCAGATACCTAGAAGACGACAAAAGAAAGCTAAGTAGCAGAGGACTCAAAAGGTAGTCATTTAGATTTAAAATAAACATGGAGTGACTTAACTCTTAAACACACAACTGTCTGCATGCACAGGAGCTGACACAGCTTCCTGGGTAGTCTGCCGAAAAACAGAGGTTGAAATAGTTTGGTTGACACCAACACTCACTAGTTGTAAAGAGTAAAGAATAACCGGGCTGTTTGCAAGATTGGACCTGTGCTCTCTCTTCCTCTAATCTTTTGAACAGATTAGAAGTAGAATGGGATTTAGACACTTCTAAACTTCACAGCTCATCTCAAAATCAATACAGAACATCCAACCCCCAGGAACATCACAGGGAGAAGAAAAAACAGAAAAATCAACTGAACTCTGCACAGTTGAAATCACTGAGCCATAAGGTTCAGGTTGTAGCTACCAAAATGGCAGTTTTGACAAAAACTCCTTTTATTTATTTACATGCATCTCAGAGATTTTTTTTTAGTCCACTTCTGCTTGAGTGGAGCAGTTTTTCATAAGCACAAAGATATTTTAAGGAAAAATTAAAACTTGTGTAAACTTAATATTTTTAAAAGAAACTTCTTGGATTCTAGCATCTAACATAAAACCTGCATTCCTTAACCTAAATTTTGCCTAGTGCATTGAAACAACATAGCTCCATAGTTTTATAAGTCTATTCATTAAAACGCCTTCAACTGGATCAATAAGGCATATTAATACCACTGTTGGCATTTAAATAAAAACTGAAGTTAATATTTTGATTGCTTTCTTTCCCAACATTTATCTTATGCCCCCCAAAATCTTTACTGTTTGACATTTACAATTTCATTAGACCTTGCTGCAGTTAAAGTATCACCATAACCAGAGTACTACGGAGCTTCACAAGCACATTTCCTGAGCCAACACTGAAAATAACCCACAGGAAAAGGCTGTTGTTGAGCATAGAAACGGGTCTTTCATCAATTCGCATGTCACATTTGACTCTCCATTCTACATATGACATACTCTCTGGAGCTACATTTTTGTTAACCTGCAATTTATACCACAGTTGGCAACCAGAGCCAGAGCGCACTGTGTTGGAGGCAAGGGAGAAATGCCAACATCAGGTGACAAATACGCAACCTTAAGTGAGCTTCTCCCATCTTAAGGAAAAGGAAATACATACAAAGAATGCCAAAATTAGGAAAAAAAAAAAACAAATGTGGAATAAAAGAGGAAAGAAAAAGATAAAGCGCTGGAGATTAAGTCAAGAAAGTGCGTGACACCCGAGTTCCTGTTGTCCATAGAGGCGGGTTAGGAAGCCAGCTAAAGGACGCAGGGTTTTTAATGCACTGCTTTGCTTACTTCAGGCTCCCCCACATCACACTAAGCCTCCCTTCGGCTGAAGGCAAGAGCCGACATGCCGAGCTGAGGCGACGTCACTGGGAGGGAAGGACCAGGACATCCTTGTATTGTGCCGGGGGATCGATGGGAATAGCACAGTCAGGGAATTTTTGCCATCTGCAGCGAGCACTTCTGCGGTGGGAAACGAAGGATAGCGCAGTTTATTGTTTGGTTCATAACAATCATTGCATTGACCCTCAAAGTGGCTCTTTAAATGCATGTGGACTGCACGGGCTCCAAGGTTAACGTGATGTAGTTTTCTAGACTGCACAAGAGGATGACAAAAGTAACCACCAAACCTTCTGCAGAGCGGCAGAGGGATTCACCCAGCAGCCAGGCAGCGCACCCCAGCAGCGCCCGCCTCATCACCACTGTCAGCTTGCTCCCTCTCATACTCACAAACATACCCAGCCCCAGCTACACCCCGTGAAAAGATAAGGTCAAGAACTTAAGCCACATCTATTTTTATGTAGCACTTGTAATACCTTCTGATAAATTAGAAATCTTTCATTACCGCACCTCCAACTTTGTCAAAAGTTTACCTATGTGCTGTGTCCGTGTAAACCTGCTTCATCCACCTCTTTCTTTTACCAAAATCAACAGGGAGCCCTTGGAAAGAGGGATGAAAGAAACACCAAAGACAAATTATCTTTCATGACAGTCTCTGAGATCTTCACAATTGTTTTCATTTTGTAAGGCCTTTCAAACCTTTTCAAGATGGGACTGTATAATACAGTAATGGACTTGGTATTGGAAAAATGCAGTTCTCCAACTCCTTTCTCTCCTCCTTCATTGGACAGGGAGAGCATCAGACCTCTGAATCTTTCCTAACTTCAAAACAGATGAAACCAGGACACCTCAAACACATTTGCACAAGTGTGCATCAAGATGTTTTTAAAGCAAGAAAGTTTCTATTTATTCTGATTAAAAAAAAAAAAAAAAAAAAAGGATTGGCATACTTGTCCCAGATTGCTTTGGAAGATTTAAGTATTTTCCCAGAGCGCATATCTTCTTATAATATACGCATTTTATCTCAGGTTCTATAGCAGACTAAACTATAAAGCCGTACGACCGAAAGCCACCCCAATACTAAGGAAAACTCCTTCGCTTACTGGAAAAGCAGACCATGGAGACACTGACTTGCATAAAGATTCTTGCAAGGAAAGAAAAGAAAGCCCCAAAACACCCCATATGCTTTCCTGAGAAAAAAAAAAAATCACTGCAAGTCTTTCATGTAGTTTCAGCTGCTACACTAGTAGTATAAAATAATTAATTCGACACCACAAAATAGACAGAATAATTCTAGACCCAAGGTCACTTATTTGATGAACCCTCAGGAAAGAGAGGGAGCTCTGAGAGCGGCACACAGCCCCAGGATGAGGGTCCCACCATCTGCATACACCCAATTCCTTCCCAGTCCTTGTGTCGGAACATCAGTATTCCCAAGCAACGGTGCTACCAGTATTTCCATTTCTCACTGATTTGGACCCTGATTAGACACCCCACAGTCCATAAAATAGCAAAACGTGATAAATTAGCAAGACATCATATGCCCTATGTCCGGTAGCCCAGAATTGCTTTGTCCGTTGCCTGCTCCCGAGCTGGGACTGCCAGATAGGCTTTGCATTCAGCCTTGCGGGGGACGGGAAGCGGAGGTCTGAGCCATCTGACTCACTCTTTACTGACAAGCCCTCGGAGTTGGCAGAAGCCTACCAGCTGCATAACATGTACGTGAGAAAGCGAGGTAGGAGGGGAAAAGAAAAAGGCAGGCTCAAGGAAGCAGAACAGAAAAAGAAAGCCAGTGATAACACATGACTCAAGATAATGAAGCCTGACAAGGAAACCTAAAGACCATATTATCAAAGCTATTCCATTAAAACCTGAGGTACAACAGCAGAGAAGGAATTTAACGTACAACTAAGGGGGGCCGAAGCCAGCTAGAAGCACAGGGGGAGATCGGAAGACAGGACAAGAGTGCACAGCTAATGGAGGAAAAGGAACCCGCCTTCTTCAGATGAGAAACTAATCCATTATCATCTTTAAGCAGCAGATGAAATCCAAAAAGTCTACATACCTGGCCTCTACTAAATGAGGAAATTATATCCTTCAGTAAAACGCAGTAAAAAGAAAATGTGGTTTTTAATGTATAACACCTTCAATACCTAAAATGTATTTTGTGCTTTCAAATCTCAGCGTAAGTGTTTGAAAGCTGTTTTTAAATACTATTTAGACCTTGGAGTATTTTATAAATTTAGTGTTTCTCTTGAAATAGTTTTAAATGGGAATTTTGCAATTGCAAAAAAACCCAAAACCTACCCTTCCTAAATGTCCTGGTTTGAGGTAAAACAGAACCAAAATAGCTAATCCCTAAATGACAACACTTCTATCGGGTGTAATACTGCTCATCAGAAGCATGTCTCTCAACCCTAACAAAGTTCAGAACATCAAAGAGGAATATGTATCAAAGCAAAGTGCTTAACCACACAGATTTCAATACTAAATTTAATATTCCAGGAAGGCTTTCATGGATACTTAATTGACCTCTGGGGACTCAGTCACCAAAGCAGAATTTAGTCCGGAAAACTAAACTTACATTTTGCATTGAGATGTTAATTTCTGGAAAACCAATGGATTATTCTAAATCAGCAGGGGTGGGGAAAATTGGAAGCAGTATTTAGTCAAACCAACGCGAAGAGCTTAAAGGATTGTTGTCACATGGCACTCCACCTCCCACCCCCCCAGCCCTTTCCAAAGAAAAATCCTAGCTGGAAACACAATGACAATGACACAGCTATAAATTTAATCAGAATCAATTAGAAGTCATGTACATTTTCAACATCTCGAAGGAACAGTCAAAAGCAGCCAGTAAATACAGTATGCTGTTCCCCGAGGGATGAAGGAACAGACTCACTCAACCTGAAGTACAATTCTTTTGGCCTAGAACAACATAACGAATACGAAAAGGAAGCCCACAAGATCCAGAAAAGTTTAAGCTTGTTTTCTGCAGCATGACAGACGTTCCAAGGCACATTCACTGTTCCTTTGCATCTTTAGATCACTGGAAAAATTTTACTTTTGGTTTTAAGGAAGATTTTGCTGTCCTCCTCAGAATAAAGGTTTGTCACTAAAAAGAAGGTAACTAATGCATAAATATTTCTCTTTCATTAGGGGGCTTTAAAAAAGATGGTGTTACTTCAAAACAGAACCATTTCAACCACTGGTCTCTGACAACACTAGAATGAGTTGTGTCAGTACCAGCAGGACTGACTTTTCACCTCACTTTTCAGACCTGAACCACTCATTTCTCATAAAAACAAACCGTAAGAGCTGCTTTCCCTGTTATCTGCAACTGGATAATTATATTTAAAACTTCTTTTACATTTAACAGTACATTTTCTATGCCACATCATCTATTCTTCACTCACTTTGTTTACAGAGTCCTCATAATAACACATTCACCTTTGTTATCTAGTTTAAATTGGTAGTCAAACAGGTAGACTAGGACAAAATAAACAACCCTTTAAAACCATGTCAAGAGATTTCTTTTTTCAATAGTGGAAACAAAACATGGATTATCTGCTCCCAAGGTATTGTCGTTACTTTCTTCATTGAGAATATTTCCCCCAACTACTTAAAACAAGCGAAATTCATTAGTTTACCATCAGCAGCATCTCTCTCACCTCAGTGGTTCACATGCTGTGTGAAGGCTCTCTTCCTTTCAAAGCCAAGCCCACCTTCAGTGGAAGGGAGGGTGACATCAAATAACTCAAAAATCAAGTCGTAAGTGACAACTGATACTCCACCATTAATTACCCAGACCCGCCATTTGCATTTAAATCCCTGTGGGAAGGCCCAAGCAAACAAAATGTATCTGAATTTAGTAAGACGCATGAATTTAGGATAAGAGTGTCAGAAGCTATTACCATCCTCCATTAAAGCATACTGGTTTCACCAGACAAAATTGAGAGGAAATTCCTCAGTAACCACTGAAGCACTGGGTACACTATGAAAATTTTATTTCTTCTTCCAGAAAGAAATGTAACATGGGGTAAAGACACAACCAAACTCTTCTGGTAACAGCAAGCCTGACATTCAGACTTAATATACTGCGTATGTGCTATTATGACTAGAAGTGCAGGCAATCGGTCTATGAATTTCTCAGAAGAACAATCTCATTTGTACGTTGGCTTTAATCATAAGATAATTCGCTTTGAGATCCCCATTAGCAGTGCATTACAGGAGTTATATGTGTCATGATCTACGAAAAAGAGCTAAGTGCGTGTTCTGACAGGTTGGGGAAAACACGAGCGGTAATTACTTCAATAACATCCGCACTGTTTCTCTAACCGGTTTTATAATACCACCTGGCCCAGGAAACGATAAAAGGCTCTTAAAGAACTATGCAGAAAAGGTAAGACGACATTGATAAAGAAGCTTCAAAGGATTTGAGATAACAGCGGATGGGAAAACCGGAGCAGCTGCCTGCCTGGCTCCGTCTGGGCAAGGACCCTTACAACACCTCCCAAGCCAGAGCCAAAAGGAGCACCTGTACCTGCTCTTCCAGCGGCAGATGATCCAGGTCGGCAGAGCACTGCCCTGTTGTGTCCCTTTTTCTCCTGCGGATTTCTTCGTTCCCTGAGATCTACTGAAGTAACTGCATCCATTAATTGTTTCCTAAGGTAGTTTCTGACTACGTAATCTAATTTAAAATAAACACTTACATAAAGGGTTCTGGATACGGTTTTCTATGGTGTTTTTTTAAAAGAGAAACACAACACAAACCCACTTATGTCAAGAACACAGAGCTTAGGGAGCAGCTATAGTTGCAGATGTGCCAGGGTGCAAGAGATCATTGAAACCGTTAAATCATCATTGGTACTGGGGAAGATTTGTGAGGACAGGGATTAACTATAAACCTCTCATGCTCAGCCAGGTGAGAAAACTACAGAATTTCAGTCCAGGAGTAACTGCAGTCTCATGCCTACCATACTTCATATTGCAAAACAGTCCTTTTCTTTCCCTGAAGCAAAGACATACATTCACCTGACCCAAAACACAACACAACACAAACCAAAATAGATCACATGAAACACACAAAATAAAATAGATCCTTATTTAAGTTTGGTCTCACCCTTCTTAGGTAAGTCAATTCAAGGGAATACTAAGAAAGCCTGGTCAAAACCCCCAAAAGATAACCAAACAGATTTAAATAAAAAGCATACACTCACTCAGGAACTTAAACTATACCAAGACAAAACCAAGAAACACCCTACTGTAAACAAGAAAAACACTCAAAACCAACATGAATACTGAGCCCATAACCAGAAATCTTACTTCCCATATATAGGCTTCACTCTTTCTATCAAACAGTCCAATGTTGAGAATACCAACTCTATTAACAATTATTAATACAGGATGCCACTTAAAATATTTGTCTCCCCTACATAAGAGGACGTGCTCCCCTAAAGAATGGCCAGCTCTCAAATTCCTCCATGCGTTTGCTACACACACATCCAAAATAAAATGAAGCTGAGCAACTCTCAGTGAAAAATGAAGTTAAATGTAACTATTTATAAGCTAGCTTATTTATTCTTGTCAATATGCACATCATAACAGCGTAAAGAAGTTTGCTGGGGACTATGAAATATACAGGCTGCATATTTCATTCAAATCCTTCTTGTTGGTTTGAGATAAATCTTGAGGATCTCTAAGACCAAGCGATTAGCTGAAGTTAATAAGTTAAATAATACCGTACTGGAAGAAAACAATGCTTTATCTGTTACCACACTCTGACAGACACAGTAAGCAATGCTATTCAGGGAGAACATATGAGCCTGGCCACTCTTAGTGGCCCATTCCTCTTTCCAGCATCCGCAATCACAGTATTACAGATATTAAAAGATCTGTTCCTGCCTATTCCATAATGCATCTGTTTTGGATATATCTATGAATCGGTCCAATCCCTTTTTGAATCTGCTGATATTATCTGTCCCCATCACCTCCTGAGACAATAAAACACAGCAGCAACCTGCAGAGTCACCAAACCCCTTCTTTCAGTAATATTCTGAGTCACGCAGAACTCGCACTACCTGCAAGTACCTTTGCTGGGAGCACGGGGAGATACAGAAGACCCATTATATTCAGGGAGGCGATATCTTCTGTTATACCCAAAAAGCTTTCAAGACCTGATGAAGAATTCACATACCCAAAAGCTTGTCTGCTTTTCCCAGATCTATTAGCTGATCTAAAAATATATTAATTCCCCCTACAAACCTAGCAACTATGCACTCTGTGGGTGCTTATTCAAGTTCATCCTGAGACTGTTCATTCCTCCCCATTTAAGTATTCCTGGATACAAATACATGACTGTATATGATTTGCTTTAAATCTGGAAAAGCACATACGTTAGTTTCACGAATTTTTGCCACATAGGAGGAATAAGTAGCTTATTTTTCCTCTTCACTCTGTACCAAGTGCAAACCGTTTTCAAAACAGCAAAAGCATATAAAGATATTCAGCAACGACTGTCCTGCTGACATTTAATGAAGCAGGTACAGCCTCTCAAGTCATCATCTAAACATGTTTACAACCAACAGAATTGCAATGGAGCTGTTTAACTTCCCTTTTCTCTTTATTTTACCTGCCAAGTCTCAAACGCCTGCTTGTAGCTTCACAAGGCTCCTCAACCTCATAGAAGCCAGAGCTCTGGTCTTCCATACTGCTGGATTTGTGACATTCAAATTGTGACCCAGCACCCATAGCAAAAGGCAAGTTCTCATACTCGGGTATTTCCTCATAGTGACGCACGTTCTCATACTCTGGAGCACAGGTGCTGGTTACAGAATTCAAATGCATTTGTGACAAGTTGTCTCCCAATAGTACATGCCCATCTAAAGACTCCAGCCTTTGGTTACTTCGCATCTCAGGTTGACTTCTGTTTCTCTGCCTCTTCTTCTGTAACGCTGGACTACTTATTTCTACAGAAAGCACCTTGGCAGATTTAGCTTTCCTTTCACTGCCTACTGATGCTATATTCCGGTTGCTACCGCTTCCATACCCTTCCCCGGTGGAAAGGTTGGCAATAGCACTATCCATTGACTGGCTGCCTTTAGACAGAAATTTTTGGAAGTCGCTTTTCATTAAGCAAACCGACAGTTTCATGTTGAGAAACTTTTTCAAGCTATTTTTCTTCTGGTGGTCTTTGCAAGGCTTGTCTGTCCTTTCCATGTCCACAGAAGAGAGAGATTTGGCCCTAGGCTTTGTGACAACAGTCAAGTGGTTGAAGCTGGTAGCAACGTTCGCAGTTTTTAATGATTCAGAATTTCCTGAAAATGGAAGAATAGGATGAGGTAACTTCCAGACGGGTTTCTCAGAAGTACGTTTGGGTATGTCACAGGACGACAGCGCACCTTGCTCCTTGGCTGGTGGATGTGTGAAGGGGCATCCTTCCAGAACACTGTTCGATTTGTCCTCACTGGAGGGGTAAGAACTTTTCTCCACAAGCTCTGCTGATGCAGCTTTTTTCAGCAGGCCAGCAGCTGGTAGGCTATGCCTCTGTGGTTTCTTAGGAACAATTTTTGGAGAACTTTCATCCTTTATTTTAACTTCTTCCATTTTTTGTGAGGAAACATGGAGGCTATTGGAAGCAGAGGAGTGCTGAATGCCAGTTAATTTGAGTTGCTTTGGCAAACTCATGGACAAAGTATCACACCTGACAAAGTTAGTCCTTCTGTCCACAGCATCTAGCATACTGGCATCATCTGTCATCTCATCTATGGAGTTAATTAAGTTATGGTCTGCATCTAAAGAACATTCAATACTTTCCACCAAATTAGAAGTTTTGTGTGACAACTGAGGCAAAAAATTTTGCGAAGTTGACTCTTCCACAGCAGGTTCCTTCACCTGATGCATTTTGTCTGCATTGCTTTGAGTTCTCTCACATTTTTCAGGATGAAGCACTTCTGTATTATTGTTATAACAAACACTTTGACCAAGGATATTAATTTTTGCTGGCTTTTTAAAGCTTTCTTCCGCAAGCCCAAAGGAATCCTTCTCTGAATTAGATGGTTCCTTTGTTCCTTCTCCTGTGGTGTCTATGCCATCCTGACGGACCAGACACGCAGCACGTGCCTTTCTTGGCTTAGGGATAGGAAGCACTTTTGAAATCAGGACTGAAGGTGTTTCAGAGGAGGTTTTATCAGCATCTGCTTTCTTACCCATTTCACCTGAAAACGTACTATTGCTACTTAAATTTTCATTTTCCAGGATTTCCTGATCCAAAGGGCATGAGCAACTGTGGTTATTTTCAGTCAAACTAGGACAAATTGCAGACATATGAAACTCCTCAGCAGTGAGCTTACCATCGGTATTTTGTTGCTTCCCTTTAGCTACCTCAGAAGACGACAAAGACTGTACAAGTTCCACAAACTGTATTTTAACATCATTCTTGGAACTGCTGCCATCCCCTTTGCCAAGTTTGTCTGCATACCTGTGCCTCACAGGACTGCTGTTCGGAAACACACTGTGAGTTAGAACGTCCTTAAGTTTCTCTTCCAGAATGCTGGCTTTCAAAACCACCTGATTTCTACTTGCAAGTTTTTCATTGTGACTATCCCCCAGAGCTAGTGCAGTTTTTTCACCAACTTTGATGTTCTCTAAGTTTCCAAAGTGCTCGAAAATGATCTGAGTTTTACAGGTGTTCTCCCCATTTCCAAGCTTATGAAGGCATTCAAATTTGCAAGATGACACTGGTAGAATATATCCTCTGTTATTAGTACTCCCTTCTGAGGCGTCATTTTTATAGTTCAAGTGGTCTAGCGTTCGCGAAGAATCTCCCCTGCGCTCCTCAAAGCTTTTTGTGCTTTTTTGTGTAGACAACGGAGGTTTAACTTCCGGAATGGATGAGCTCTTGAGAACCTTTGGTTTTGGTGCAATTGCTGGCTTGGTTTTCCTTGCTGCTTGTGTAACACCAGAAAGTACAACATCGGGCTTTGGTGCAACAGGTGGAGGCGTCGCCTTGTGTCCTACCACAAATTTTGGTTTGGGGGCCACCGGTGGCTTCTTAACTTCTAGGAAGGATGGAAAACAAAGACGTTAGTCATGATCAGCCCACAGAACAACTTCACCTGCACCGCAGCATTATTAGAGGTTTTGTAACATCTAAATCACACAATCTACAGGATCTCAGTGTGTATGTGCATATGTTTTCCTCTTAAAAGCATGCCTCCCTTCCCTACCACTGCTTTTTCACTAGTTGTCCTTTTTTTTTTTTTTAACAGGCATAATCAGAGTGCGGTACGAAAAGTCTTCAAGGGTAACTTGTTTCTTAAAAAACAGTTTAACTTTATGAAAGTGCATGTCCTTGTTCAAATGTTAAAGCATGATGTTACTAAAACCAAAGCAGATTAGCCTGGTTTTGCAATTTGAACTATTGGAATACCTTTTAAAAATGGTGCCAATATGCTAAGTTCCTCACGTACAATAAGCCACAAAGAAAACAGAACAGGTAGGGTAACTATCAAGACAGTTCGGTTCCTTTCCCTACCACGTCTGGAAATGTGTAACCTAAAATTCCCCTTTCCCTTCCTCTTCTTTTCAAACAATACGGAGATGGATTACCGTATGAGCTGTAAAACTGGCATGTTACTACCATCAGTTCAGTGAAATTGGTCTGTGGAGTGAAGTTAATGCAGTAATTTCTAGCAAATCAGTACTTTCCTACTGCAAAAGTACAATGCTATTTCTGTGCATCTAATAAATTTACTCTTCCCAAACCATCTGACCTAGAAACAGTCACCACTGCTATGACTTATGACCCACTTGACAGTACAAGATGGCAAACCCTGGGGAGAGTGGAAGGCAGGAAAAGGAGCATATGAGGAACTTGGAGAGTATGGAACTTTGATTGTGGTGTTAGTTTCGGTGGTTTGGGGTTTTTTTTGTTTCTTTGTTTTGTGTTGTTCTTTTTTAAGGTATGTCTGAAACACTTAAATATTGCAGGAGATCATTTATAACCAATTTATTTCCATATGCTGGAATAAGTTCAGATTTCCAAGTGCTTTGAGTGACTTTTGCCATATCAAAACTGATTTATGAAGTAAACAAGTTTCTCATTCTGTTTTCTTATGTACTACCTCTGTATTTATTACCTTTGTTTTGAATAATATTTGGTATACTTTCAGGAAGTCATACCCATGTTAAATAAAACTCCCAAGAAAACACGCTAACTAATGTTTCACATGCAAAAAGATTGGGTAAACCATGGATTTACTATTCCTTTTGAACTGTGTGTTAGGTTGCTTTTTTATCACCATTATTAGTATAGATGTACAACTGTATCCTAATCTCTAGCCTAGAAATATGAGAATAAAGTTTCAGGCTTGTTTTTTTTTTCTGTTTTGGATTTTTTTGGGTTGTTTGAAAGAAATCTAGATGGTAAAAAAAAAAGGCAGATGCCCTCAGTTCCAAGCATTTCCCAAACACTAAGGCACTCTCTAAGCAGACGGCCAGAAACAATGTCTCTACTATAGAAGCAGGAAAACCATGTTTTTCTAGGACATGAATCATTAAATGGTATCCAGACTGACTCCACTTACACTTAGAATAGCTGCCCTTGCTGCAATTATATTAGCAAAGAGGTAAACCCGATGGCAGAGATAATTTTTGAGACATTCTGCAAGAGAGAACACAGAATTTCTTTAAAAAGGCACAGCTCCCTATAGCCACCGATGACAGCCAAGAGTGACCCAACTCCCAGCTACTGCAAAGGCCACGCCACCTTCTACTTCTTGTCCAAAGAGGTTTCCTACACAGTGAAGAGTAAATAGTTGTCAGGAAAAAAGAAAAATTAACCCTTTGGATGGGCAACCACTGATCCTGAAGAGCATAAGGGAATTGTACCCTCACTGTCAGACAAGGGAACTGCCTATTCAGTTGGAGAATTAAGTGATGGCAATAAAGGAGCCTGTTTCCTACAGCGAAATCGAGGAAGGGGTGCCCAGTTCATCACAGAACACAACAGAGTAGGTAGACCTGGGTCATGTTCAGTAATATTTATTAAGATATTCAAGCTCCCTGAAAACAGGAGAGACGCAGTCTGGTTGGGAGCCCTTCCTGATGCCCATATGAGAGAAACAGATTGCAGATGATACAGGAGATTAAACACTGGCTAGGTAAGTGATATCCTGTGGATTGTTTGTCCCACTCCACAAATTGAAGTCCATAATCCTTGGAAGTTTCTCTCTGTCTAGTGGGACTGCCCAACGTTTTGGATAGCAATGAAATTAGATTATTCTGCAGGGCTTTCAACAAATATTCATTAGGGAGGACACTGAGAAGGTATGATAGAATATCACTACTTGAATACAAGATTTAAAACTAATACATGAAAATGTAAAAGGGATGCAAAGAAAACAAACCAGTTGTTTATATGCCAGTAGTGGAAACCTGGATAACAAACAGAGCCAGAAAAATGCATTTCTGATAATAAGTGTAATTCAATACGATTTCTGAAGCCTACTAGAATTTTTCAAATTACTTCAACGTTAAAAAGCATTGAGATAGACAGAAGAGACTGGCAAGTTGTGTGGTATAATAAAGACACCACTATCTGTTTAAAAGTGATTGCTCATTTCATCTAGGGTAGATATGGGTCAATGTATTAACAGACACATTACAGTCTCGGTATCAATACAGATTTGCAGTAGACGGCTCAATCAGAAAGGAATGCGATTGAGGAGCCCTTTCAAACATAAGTATGACGTGAGAGGAAAGACTTCAGGAAGGGAATGCATGCCAATAGTTTTCCTCAATAAAATAACTTTAAGTTTCTGAAAAATACAAACAATGAACTTAGGGAAAAAAAAAATCGCAGCAGCTAGGCAAGGGTAAATGTATATTAGATTTCAATTAGAAATGGAGAATTGAAGTTCAGTTGATTACAACCTAATTTAATTCACTGTGTGTGATTCCAAACCAGTTGTACATAGCACAGTGCTTTAAAAGGGACAATTTCCCATCCTCAAAAGAAAGCAAGCTAAGTAGGGAGCAACTGTTATATATAAAGGTGTGAGCAATGACTGAAAAGTCATAGGAGAATGACTTTTTGTTAAATGGCAAGCAAAAGCAAGCCTCTTCGGTGAAAACCAACAAATACGATCAAGGAAACATTACACAACAAATGCATGGAGTGGCGAGCTGTTTGCAAAATGGACTTTTTCCTGGTGCCGTATGGAGCTGTTCACCTAAGAATACAGATGGCTGGTTATGCTTAGAAGAGTAGAAACTGAAGAGAATTTGGAAATCACTGTAGACAGTTATTTTATATGAGCTCCGTGCAGGTCTGCAGCTAAGGTGGTAAATAATCCTCCAAATTACAAGGAGATAAATATAACAAGATGAAGGGAGCTGAAAATATTTCTGTATACAACACCTGCCAGACTGTTAGTGACATGTCACCTTCTGGCATTCTTAGATGAAAACTTAGGAGGAATTCAAGAAATAACTACAGAAGTATGCAAAGTCTAGAAATCATGCCTCAAATCCCAAGAAAGCTCATTTTGCTTAATTTAACCAAGAATTTAAGAAACAAGGTGGCAGTCACATATATGCTCATGCGTATGTGAAAGATTTTTGATAACAGATGGCTCTTTAATCAGGGAAAAAAAAGAGACACGATGAGATGCCACAGCTGGCCACTACAGTTTGACTAGTTCGAACTAGAAACAAGGCTTTAACATTATCATTAAACCCCAAGGATAATTAACTGCAGGAACATCATGCCTACAGTTATGGTGGAGTCACCAGCACTTACCATCAACCTAAAGTCACTTTCTGAGATGTATAGAAGTTTCAGAGGAAATTTGGGACCAGACATTGGATTCTCTGGCTTACCTTACTCAAGGGGATTAGAAAAGAAAATCACTATGATTTCCCACACCCCCGCCTCCACTCTTACCCCATTTCTCAGAAAAGATCCCTGCATCCAAATTAGCATCCTGGAATATCAATAATAAACTCGAATGCAAGAGCAGAAACACATAGTTTTATTTGCATAAATGGATTAAATGGTTAGGAGTCAGAGAAGCAGCCAGACATATCCTCTGACTTGCTTGATAGGCAAAGGAAGAAATCCATAAATAAAGTGACTAACAAAGCTGCCATCACCAACAGGAAATCTGCTGCTCATCTAGAAACAGCCAACACCATGTTCCGTGCTGAAGAAAAAAATCAATGCTTAAAAATACCAATACACCCAATACTCTTAAAAAAAAAAAAAAAGTAGAATAAAATATTTCTAACAATAAATATCCATTAGCACCACCTATGCAGGTCAATGCGTATGCTCTTTGTCCTACTTCAGGTCACAGTACAGAGAACAGACATTTGTCCCTCTGATGAATTATCTCCTTCAGCACGCCAAGGAAAAAAAACCTCATTCTCATCCTGCTGAGCTCCTCTGCAACCAACATTTAGTACTGCTCAGTGAGCATGCGTTCCTGTCCTACCTTCAAGTTGTTTTAGAGGAGGACGAGAACACCCCGGAGGAACTTGAACTCTCAATGGTTTGGCCTTAAAGCATCTGTTTCTGTTCTTCAGATGATAGGAGCTGGTATTTGAAGACCTCACTTAAAAATGCTCGTGTATCTTCCCCTATGCAACATCATGAATGAGCAAGGAAAGCCAATAAGCGCGGTCTTAAGCACTATTATTACACAGCTTTAAATCTCCTTCTCAAAGTTTTACCTCTTATGACCTTGCTCACCCACTATTTATATGCAGGAAGAGAGGGAAAGAAGATACATGATGTTGAACTGAGGCAAAAAAAAAAAGTCAAATAGCACTCTCTCTTCTGCTATAAACCCTACTGTTGCTAAAGGAACATTATTTTCCCAGGTTGCATTTATGCCCATGCTTCTGAGATTCTGTTAACAACTTCTACACTTGGGAACAGCAAAAGAACAAGAACGAGTTACATTCACCTGCATGTGTCCAAGAAATGGGGACAAATGGTTCTGGCTGCAGGGAAACAAACTCGTGATCTACAATTGATCATCCCAATACTCTTTTACAAAGCAAACTAAAAGGCTATCCAGAAAATATAAAATTCTAATAGCTCATCTGTTTGGCAACACCAAACAGATGTCATGCATACATAACTTGATATGCCTCTCCTTGCAATACTCCACATGAACAGAGGCCTCTCTCCTGGTGTCCAGGGTCCTCTACAGGACTGGCCTCTAGCCAATCAAGAGGTATCTCCATGCCAAGACCTGCAATCCACCCTAAAGCAATATCCTTTTTGAACCACAAATCTGTAGGAAGATGGTAAAACAATTAATCAGCGTGACATAAGATTTTGACAGCATCTGGACCTAAACTTAAGGTTTGGGTACACAGTCAAGTTACTATGGGGTAAGCCAAGGTACGAATTTAACAAACCAGCTATTCTACAGTGGCTGACCATACGCATACTCTTATCTTACCACAAAGCATATGAGATAGTTTATTCCTTTTAACCTAAGAAGTGAAATCTATTTCAAATCTCTATTTCACATGTACTAGGAAAAGAAAAGGAAAGGGCTTGAAACAGTTACTGCTTAGCAGCTGGCCTGCTGTAAAGGTACTGTAAAGGCTTTCTCATGGCACCTTGTTTACATATGCATATTGCACCTTCAGAGTTAGGACATCATATCTGTAGGCTATATATGAAAATAATATGATGCCCAGAAGGTATCTACCAAGGGACCAATGTGCTGTTCTTTCTTACGTGAAGGAGGAGCTCACTTCAACAGCCAATTTATTGGTCCTGGGACTACTTTTGGCATAAACCACTGCAACTCACAGACACAAAACAAGAAAGCCAATCCGGCTTTTAAAAAGCATGTAGGGAGAGAGATAATTATTGTTATATGTTTGGGGTACAGTCAGAGATTATAGCAATGGTAGTTAATACACTGCACAGAGAGAAACAGATAAAGTATTTTAAAACTCCCGTTCTCCAGCAACTGAAGTTTTAATGACTTTTAATGGCTTTTCAGTTCAACTATTTTTCTTTCAGTTACAGAAAGAAAGTTTCATTTGGTAAACACCTCAAAAAAGTATCCTCAGATCATTAATTTATTTCCTGCAAATGCGTATTTATTTTCTCATTACGCAGAGGCTCTGATTTTCTCAGGTGCCACAATGCTCAAAAGAAAACAAAAAAAGGAATGAGTCATGACATCCCGGAAGATAACACATGTAGCTTTTAAAATACAAGGGGAAAACGATGGTTTCCAAGCCGCTATGGTTTTAGAAAACATCCTAAATAAACTGCAAAAGGAAAACATTAATTTCAAAATCTCAGGTTGTTCAATGACTTGTTGAAATAAAACAGGAAAGTTGGGGATAACTTTAGAGTATGGACAAGAAATGAATAAACAACCTTTTAAGATCGCATGCGGAGATAGAGCTGAGTAACTCTAACTAGACTTGACATATTAGAGGGTTAAAGGGACAGTAAACCCCGTAGGCCTCATTTTTTCAATCCTTGAAAGCAATGAAGTTTGATTGGAAAAGTCATGTTGATTTTGTTTATTCTGTTCCCGCTATGTTTTTTTCCCCTTTGAATTACATTTTTGACATTAAAACACACTACATATTTCTCATTGCTGCTGTCAAATCAGATTTTAAGTCTGAGCTATATATTCTGCCCACATTAAATAAGCTGTATAGATTCACATATAAGGACTGTTTCTTCAGAAAGAAATAATAAATGTCAAACTCATAACTCTGAGCTTTTGTTTTTCCCTTTTAAAGGCAAAGCACATACTTGAAGACAGCAGAATAGTTCCAGGCAGAAAATGAGTAAATGCACATTCATCAGCATCATATATAAAGAATATGCAGTACATGAAAAAGTAGTGAGACAACAGCTATAAATAAAGGTTGAAACCAACATACCGGTTGATCACTACAATAATTTTAAAATTATCTAGAAGTATTTTAAATAAGTGCTATAGTTCCTTAGTTCTAACAAGTACAGATTTACATACACATCTTCATATATGTGAGCAACAGCTATGAAAGAACTGCTTCATCTATCACTGAATTACATCCAGCTCTAGACTGAGATTCAAATGAAACAATTCTGTAGAGGAATGAGAAAAGATACATAGCAATAAACTAAAATGCACTGCATTATTTAGAAAGGCAGAAGGCAAGCTGGAGCGGAGTTAAGGCTGGGTTATCAACCCATCGACAGAATCTGTGTTCAGTATTTCTCTCCCTAGCACAGATCTCTCAAGTAGCACAGTGTCTCTTTCAGAGGGTCCTGCATATCAAGCTGAAGTCACTCATATCTGCAAATCCTACTTAAAAATATTAAATCAATACTGATGATGCTGTACCAGATTGCTTTGTTCTAAAGGTATATTAAAAGACGACACAAGAGACACTCAAGCCCTTCAAGTTAAACTGAAGAAAGAGCAGAAGGACTTTTAGACATTCCAAATTCCATTTGAAGCCTTCACACAAGATAACATTTTTACTGAAACGTTGTAGTACCAATCAGTTGTCAGAAAGCTAGTTTACTATCGCAAACCAGAGTAAGAACTGAATTCACAATCTAAATAATTTCAATGTAGGAAATAGATCCTATAGATCACAGGACTGAAATTAAAATGTACGAGTTGGTAAGTTTTTATTTGTGCAATAACTTTATCAAGCATGTCTATATATTTCAGGAGCTAAATTCTGCAGCAATACAAGGAGACGGATGTTAAACCTTCAGAACCATCTTCTCACAGTCCCCAGTCTCTCCATACTCTGCCTATGAGCTCCTTAACTGAAATGTCAAAAGCTGTCACGACACTGTCAGCAGGATCGTGAATCTCTGATCCTGTTTCACCTGTTCCCCATATATTTTTTTATCCTCGCATAATCCATCACACACAAAATACTCTTCATCCTCTTTTCTACAGCCTTCACATACCCCTCAGCTTCCCTCTTCCTGGACTCTCTCTACACCTTCCTCTTCAAATCCCTCACTAGAATTCACGTTTTCCATGACACCACCCCACTTTCTTCCTACTGATATTCCTCAGCACCCCTTTCTCTTTTGCCTTCTAAATGACTTTTTTCACCAGGGGCCCTTCCTCCTCACCTTCCCCACAAACACCATCACAACATAAATGAAACCAACAAACGCAGTCACACAACCTCAGCTCTAGAAGTCCTGAAATCACTGTTTAGTGCTGAAAATTTAGCCAACTTTCTGAAACTTAGTACCATATCAAATTTTATTTAAACAGACCAGCTCTAAGCTCTTGAGCACCCCCTAACACATATCTTTTATTTGCACAGCTGTTTAACTCTCAAAAGAGCAAGGGTGAATTGTACTACCAGTTGCACTACTAAACAACGTGAACATACAAAGCAGCTGTTAAATAGAGATATCCTGCTTTATTACGTGTTTTTCCAGAACTAAACAAAATCAGTGCTGACATATATCGAAAGTGGAAATATATTAAATGGAGCAGAAAGATGAATTAAATAACTTTTTAGTTTCCAGTAAATTCTGATTAACTAAGAGAGCCCAGATAATTAACGCTGGACTCGATAACAATTTGGCATATTTGAGAGGAAAACGCTAAGAATTAGGTTGATGCTTTTGCTTGATGTTCGACTATAGCTTTTCCTTTGGAAGAGCTCCCCCCCCCCAACCCTAACCCTTACAGGAAGCACTTCGCTGCTTCAGGTTTACACTGTAATTAGCTGTGTTCCCACCCAATACATCATAACTTACACATGCCATCTACACATTTGCGACGCACAAAACGTCTTCAAGCGGACTAAGAAAGGAATTCACTAATCTAACAGATGGGCCAACAAAAGTACTAACAGCACACCACCCTGCAGCCAAACAAACAAACAAAAAAGAGCAACTCCCTTAAACACGGGGAGCTCTTGTTTTACACCAAGAATTTGCCTTGCGGCTCTTTTTAGCCATAAAATTGGCAGCGGTCAAGAAAACGGGGGAGGAAAGGTAAGGAGAGCACTGAAGTCGATCAGTTCAGCGGGAAGCGACCGCTTCGCAGTCGTCCTGTCCCTGGGTGAGGGCTCCAGCTCGTCGGAGCCAGACCAGGGGGGGCAGGAACACCCTCGAAGCAAACCCGGAGCTCCGCCGCCGACAAACTTTCGCAGCCCCACAAAGTCAGACGAGGCGAGAACTCAACCCCCGGTGTCGGCTTCCCCCCGGTTGTCGGTCATCCCCCGGCGGGAGCCTCTCGGGCAGGTTTCCACCCGCCGCCAGCTCAGCCCCACGCCAAGTGACCCGCTCCGCCGGTCAGGCACGAAGCCTTCTCCGCCCGACACGCCGGGAGGCTGAACGGAGAGCCCGGCTCAGCTCCGTGCAGCGCCGGCCGCCGGGGCAGGACGTGCCCGCACAGCCTGAGGGGGAGAGGGGCGCCGGTAGCGGACCCCGCGGAAGGGCTGTGTCACCCCCAACTCCGCTCGCTTCCCCCGGGGCGAGGGGGGGACGACGCAGCGCCCGGCCCCGCCGCGGAGGCGAGTGGGGGAGTGGGGGAGCGGCTCCGGCTCCCGTCCCGCGCCGGTACCGCGGGGCGGCCGCGGCGCAGCTCCCTTACCCCGTCGTCGCTCCCCACCACCCTCCCCACGGCACTGGGTCCCTCCGGCCGCCACGGGGCGAGGCGGCAAAGGTCTCCGATCGCGGTGCGGAAGGGAACCGGCGCTCTCCAAACTTTCCCCGGGCACTCACCGGCGGAGCTCATGGTGCTCCCCACGCGCCGCGCCGTCCTCCTCCTCGTCCCTTACGCCACGGCCCCTCTGAGGGACGAGGAGAAGGAGCCCATTGTTCCCCCGCGCCGCCACCCAGCAGCAGCAGTAGCCGCCGCTGCCGCAGCACCCCCCGCCCGCCGCCGCATAACGCCCGGCGGCAGAGTGAGCGGCGGCAGCGCCCGCCGCCAGCCCCGCCGTCGCCGCGCAGCGGCGCCCCCTGTCGGGCCCGCTCCCCTCGGCCCGGCCCGGCTTGGCCCCGCCCCCTCTCCCGCCCACCAATCAGAGCCTCCCGCAAGGTGCCCGGAAGCGGGGGGACCTCGCTGTGCCTTCTGGGAGCTGTAGTTCCCCCCCGGCGCAAGGCAGGGCTGGCCGGGCGGGGCGGGGAGGGGCCGCCGGCGGCGGCGCGGCGGACTCCGTTTCCCAGAGTGCCCTCAGGGGGTGGCATGGCGGAGAAGGATGACACCGGAGTTTGACGAAGAAGTGGTGTTTGAGGTGGGCGCGGGGGCGACCCGGGGCGGGTTGGGCCCGTGTCTCTCCGCCCCTCGCCGGGGCGTTGCGCCGCGGCCCCCGGGGGCGGTGTGCGCCGGGCGGCCCGAGGTGACCGTTGGGCGTGAGGCGGGCGCGGGGCCCGGCCGGGGGCAGCGCCTGCCCGCGGGCGGGGGAGGGCGGGAGCCGGCGGGACCGGCAGGTCGGGGCGGTGCTCGCCGGTACCGGCGGGACGGCGTGGGGTGTCCCGCGCTCCCGAGGGGTCCGGAGCCGCGCCGCGCCCCTCCGTGCAGGCCGAGGGCGGGACCGCTGGCGGGAGGGGGAACCGGGCCGGGGGAGGCTCCGCCGGGGATGGGGCGATCCTTTGTGCGGCGAGTCGGCGGCTGCCGGGCTGCCCGTCCCCGCGTTGCGAGCTCGGCGAGGGGGATCTCTGGAGGCCCGTGTCGGCGGGTGTTTCCTCAGAGCTGCCCGCGCCGGCCCTGTGAGCGGCTGAGGAGGGGTAAAGGGCCGGCCGGGGTGGCGGCGCGGTGTGTGGCGGCGGCGGGTCCTCCTACCTGCTGGTGCAGAAGGCCGAGTGCCTGAGGCAGGCTCCGCACCGGCCGCTGAGCCGCGGGATCGGGGGCAAAGCCGGCAAACCCGCGGCGTAGCTCGTAAATCCTGCTTCTTAAATCAGTGTAATCCACCTGAAAGGTACGTTTCAGCACGCACTCACCTGTGTAGTAAGTACTGAAACTATATTGCCTTCCTAGTGTTTGTAGTATTTACAGGATTTGCGTAAAGCTTTACAGTTGTATTGCGTGCCTTGTTGGATAACGGGACTACAACACCATGTCGGCCTTATTTGAAAACAGTGGTTAAATATATCTGCTGTTGCAGTTCAGTGGCAAAATCAGACTGGTTTGCAGCAGGTGAATGTAATTGCATCTTCATAGAGGGTGCACGTGTTTTTGTAGGTGTTCGGATAAAGTGGTTATAGGGAAATACTGTCTTTAAAAAGATTAATTATTGTAATAGCAATAAAGGTTCTGGTTTTACCAGGATGCAAAAGGATCCTTACATAAGGAGTGCTTTTTTCTCAGCTGTATAAGTACTACCTGTATATCGCTTTTGCCTGTACCACAAAGTTTTGTGTTTGCGCACAACTAATTTTGAATCCTAATAATAAAAGCTATTATTTATATTGCTGCTATGTTAAATCATTTCCTTTACTGACATAAACCTATAGTGAGAATTATTTCATTAATATAATGCCTGCCCTTTGCATTTCTTTTTTCAGTAAAAGTGATACTTATTTTACAGTTCCACAGTTCTTTAGTTCAAGCAGCAGTTACCGTTTTGATTGAAAAAGTTCTGCTGTTTAGGGAGTAAAAGATCTCTCTGCATGTGCATATGCACGTCACTATTTCCTTTCCACTTTGGGAATGGATTTCTGTCACTAATAAAGGCCCTTTGATACGTTACTGTATTGGTATCGTGTGTGTGTGTGTGTGTGTGTGTGTGTGTGTATACACACTTATAGGTATAATGAGGGGCATAGTAACATATCTTTCATATATTAGGGTACAACTATAACATAGTTCATAGAATCATAGAATGGTTTAGGTTGGAAAGGACCTTGAAGATCATCGAGTTCCAACCCCCCTGCCATAGACAGGGACACCTCCCACTAGGCGAGGTTGCCCAAGACCACATCCAGCCTGGCCTTGAACACCTCCAGGGATGGGGCCTCAACAACCTCTCTGGGCAACTTGTTCCAGTGCCTTACCACCCTCAAAGTGAAAAACTTCTTCCTAATGTTCAAACTGAACCTGCCCTCTTCCACTTTAAAGCCATTCCCCCTCGTCCTATCGCTACATGCCCAAGTAAAAAGTCCTTCCCCAGCTCTCCTGTAGGCCCCCTTTAGGTACTGGAACGCCACAATAAGATCTCCCTGCATCCTTCTCTTCTCCAGGCTGAACAGCCCCAACTCTTTCAGCCTCTCCTCATACCAGCCCTCGGATCATCCTCGTGGCTCTCCTCTGGACACGCTCCAGCAGGTCCATGTCTTCTTATGTTGGGGATTCCAGAGCTGGATGCAGTACTCCAGGTGAGGTCTCACAAGAGTGGAGTAGAGGGGCAGAATCACCTCCTTTGACCTGCTGGCCACGCTTCTTTTGATGCAGCCCAGGATATGGTTGGCCTTCTGGGCTGCGATCGCACATTGCTGGCTCATGTTGAGCTTCTCGTCAATCAGCATCCCCAGGTCCTTCTCCTCAGGGCTGCTCTCCAGCCATTCCCTGCCAAGCCTGTATTTGTGCTTGGGATTGCCCCGTCCCAGATGTAAGACCTTGCACTTGGCCTTGTTGAATGCATGAGGTTGGCTTGGGCCCACCTCTCCAGCCTGTCCAGGTCCCTGTGGATGGCATCCCTCCCCTCCAGCATGTCTACCTCGCCAAACAGCTTGGTGTCACCATCAAACTGAAGGTGCACTTGATCCCACTGTCCATGTCACTGACAAAGATGTTGAAGAGTACAGGCCCCAGTACCAACCCCTGAGGAACACCACTCATCACTGCTCTCCACTTAGACATCGAGCTGTTGACTGCAACTCTTTGAGTGCGATCGTCGAGCCAGTTCTTTATCCACCGCGTGGTCTATTTGTTGAATCCATGTCTCTTCAATTTAGAGACCAGGATATCGTGTGGGACTGTCAAAGCTATCGTGTCAAAGCTTTGCACAAATCCAAGTAGATGACATCAGTTGGTCTTCCCTTATCCCCTGCCACTGTAACCCCTTTGTAGAAGGCCACCAAATTTGTCAGGCATGACTTGCCCTTGGTGAAGCCATGCTGGCTGTCACCAGTCACATCCTTGTTTTCTATGTGCCTCAGCAGAGTTTCCAGGAGGATCTGCTCCATGATCTTGCCAGCCACAGAGGTGAGACTGACTGGCCTGTAGTCCCCTGGGTCTTCTTTGTTTCCCTTTTTGAAAATAGGGGTTATGTTTCCCCTTTTCCAGTCGGCAGGAACCTTGCCAGACTGCCACGACTTCTCAAATATGATGGCTAGTGGCTTAGCAACCTCATCTGCCAGTTCCCTCAGGACCCACAGATGTATCTCATGAGGTCCCATGGACTTGTGCACCTTCAGATTCCTCAGGTGGTGTCGTACTTGATCTTCACCTACAGTGGGCGGTTCTCCATTTTCCCAATCCTCACCTTTGCATTCTGCATCAAGGGTAGTGTGGCTGCAGTCCTTGCCAGTGAAGACTAAGGCAAAAAAGTCATTGAGTGCCTCAGCTCTGTCTCTGTCCCGGGTAACCAGTTCTTGCGTTTCCTTCCAGAGAGAGCCCACAACTTCCCTAGTCTTTCTTTTCTCGCTGACATACTTAAAGAAGGATTTTTTGTTTGTCTTAATGTCCCTGGCCAGATATATAGTTGTCATATAGCATTTAATAAAACATATATACAGAAATATAACGTAATAAAACACAAGCAACAGTAGGAAAAATACACAATTTATTTTGTTTGGTTGATTGCTTGGGGTGCAGAGGTGAGTGAGATACCCACTGATAATAATGGGTACCTTGAAATATCCACAAGAATTATCTTCAGAAGTGCTCAGCAGGGTTCACGCTGTTGTAAAACGAAGGGTCTACAGAGAGTTATGAACGTACTCCACACAGCTGAGCCAGAGGTGGGAATTAGTGAGGAGCTGAAAAGTATGTGGGTAGTTAGTGCTACAATGTATTTACTTATTAATTACTGTTTTAACTTCTTCTTTGGCCCCAAACTCTCCCGCTTAATTACTTGTAGTTTCGGGTAAGCAACTACATTTTTTCTATACCTTAGTAGGTCACTTCCCTTGTTCTTCAGCCGTCACTGTTGCAAGGAAGCCTTCGTCATATAGACCTAGGTTACTGTGAGCAACTCTTTTCTCTGTGCATTTGGAGCCTTTGTGAACAAGGTATCAGTCAACATTATAAGCAGTAGTGGTGCACGAAGAAATGCATAATCAGGAAAGAAGTGGTCCTTCATATGCAACAGAATGGGTAGTAGAGGGATGAGAAGCAAATGGGGTGTGCTTCACCTGTTTGACGTCACAGCCCAGTGTTATTTTCTGCACATTTTTTCAGTCGTGGCTCTGTCCAACAGGCCCTGAATACATCAACGGCAGGTGTTTGCATTACAAATTTTGCAGCATCAAAGAGATGGTTGCCCATTGATAGATATTTATGAGCTTCCAAGGACTGATCATTTTTCTCACTATCAAACTATCTTTCACGTTAATGTATCTCTGAAGGAAGGAAAGCACAAACATGGCATCACTGCCCTGGGAAAGCAGTATTTTCCATCCAGAAGTTCAACAGCTATTGCAGATCATTGTGATTGAATAATAATGAATGATGGTCATTTTACTCTATCCAGTGCTGCCATACTCTGTCTCGTTTATAAATGAATTCCTACAGCAGCCAGCAACTTTCATTCATTGACTATATAGTCCTCAACACTTCAGTTCTTGCGTTTGTTACAACCAGTTACTCCTGTAATTAAAATGCTACAAATATTGGGGGGAGGGGACAGAATCCAAGAAACACAGAGGTGCCCCTAATATACTTGGCATGGGGTCATCTGCCAGCAGTGTGTTAAATTAAAATTGTTGCAGTGTAGAGCAGATTGTCCTAAAAAATGGAACAATGAATGACATTCTTTATCAGCGCTTGTCTTATTTTATTAAAGAAGATCATGAGATGGGAAATTTGATGTTAAGTTACTTGAGTTTTTTACAAAATGAGCAGAGTGCTGTAGTTATAGTGTAATATTCACTGTGCTGCAATAGTAGTAACAGTGTATCCCAGAGTCGTCTGGAAAATTGCAGTGTTTTGTGTATTTTGTTATGAGTCTGGAATTGCATTAGTATTTTTGTTTGTGCAATTGCATTTGCTTGTTTTCTTTTTCTTTTTTTAGTGTATAAATTAAAGAAGATCCTTGTTCAAACTGGCTAAATTTCTGCATCATTATTCCAGCGGGAGGACTGTGTCAGAACTTCGTTGCTTTGATAGTTAATAACTGCCATCTAATTTCTGATTTGAAACTTATTCACAGCCAATTCATACCTACTTGCACTTCAGCTAATGTTGTCCACTAGCATATATAGTTCTTTTATTTCTCTGGAATTTACCTCTCCTAATATATTGATAGAAAGCAATCTTATTGTGGCTAAGGATTTTGCTAAACTGAATAAACTGAGCAATCCAAGATATTTTAGCTTCCTTTCATAGAACAGATATCCTGGTCTTAATTTTTTGGTTTTGTTTTTGTGGTGTTTTGGGGGGTTTTGTTTGTTTTTTGTTTTATATCTACTTCAGATTGAGATCTTTCTTTACCTGAGCTTGCAGCGTGGTACTCCGTGTTCTTGCTGGGTTCCTGTACAACTACTTTCACTCGTTTCTTCTGGGAACACTTTGTTTCTTGCATCCTAGGCCTACAAACAACTTTTTCAAGTCTTCATACTGTTTGACTCAGTTGTAATGTGACAGGGTAACCATGCACATCTGTCCTTATTTTTATCAACAGCTTCCACATTATTGGAGAGTATTTTTTTATTAGTCCCTCTGTGTATGCAGTCCTTTTCTGCATGTATGGTGTTACTTGGTGTTGTCAGGAAATTTCATTAGCATGCTTTTTCACTGTAAGGTTAATTAAGGAAAATTCAAAAGCTTTGACCAAAGACCCATTCTTTAGGAACTCTGTTAGTAACTGTCTTCTGATCTGATAGTTTTCCATTCAGCATAACCCACTGTTATCTCTGCCATCTACATATTTGGTTCCTTTTCCATTTTTTTTTCATCTTAACTGATATGGCACAGTATCAAAAGTCCATACCCCATATGGCACAGTGTAAAAAGTCTGTATAAGCTTCCTGCATTTCCTTTATCTAGAAAAATTAGCTGTCTTTTCAAAGAAAGATGTCAAATGAGTTTGACACAATCTACCTCTGGTGAACCCATGTGGTATCGTCTTTGATGATCATCTGTTTTCTTCTTTGTCTTTTAATTTTGCAAGAAAGAATAATTATTCTCAGTAGCATGCTGGCTTTTGATCAGATTCATAGGCCTGACATATTCCGGATTGCTTTTTTCTTTTTGTAAGCATAGGCACTATGTTTGCTTTTTTCCACTTTTGAGTTTATAGATTTATTAAAAATCCTTTCTGCTGTATCTTTGATCTCCTGTGCCCATTCTTTCAGAACACTGGAATGAAGGTGATCCAAACACTGCTCTTTAAATGCATTTTCAGCTCCCAATTTCTGCTTCCAGCTAAGTCATTTGTCCTATATTTTAATGAGCTTGTGCAAATTTGTATTTTACATTTGGCTAGATATTAAAGCTATGCTCACAGAATCACAGAACGGTTGAGGTTGGAAGGGATCTCTGGAGGTCATCTGGTCCAACCCACTGCTCAAGCACGGCCACCTAGAGCCGGTTGCCCAGGACCACATTCAGAGGGCTTATTGATATCTCAAAGGGTAGAGACTCCACAACTTCTCTGGGCAACCTGTGCCAGTGCTGTCACCCTCACAGTGAAAAAGTGTTTCCTGATGTTCAGAGGGAACCTCCAGTTTTTCAGTTTTTGCCCATTGCCTCTGGTCTGTCACTGGGCACCGCTGGTAAGAGCCTGGCTCCTTCCTCGTTGCACCCTCCCTTCAGGTATTTACATACATTGATGAGATTCCCCTGAGCCTTCTGTCCAGGCTGAGCAGTCCCATCTCTCTCAGCCTTTCCTCATAGGGGAGATGCTTCTTCCTTCAGGTTCACCCAGATAGTTGTTGGAACCTAATTCCAGAAGAACTTCCCGACTGCGTCAGCTATATGGTTCTGGTGGAAGGATTGGAGCTGACTTTTGTTGTTTTTCTTTCTAATGCTGTGTTTGCAGAAGAAATTTAATTCATGTAAGATTTTTTCATGAGATTGAACAAAAAAAAGAGATTTTGACACCCACAGTGTCAAATGGCTATCACCCTGGATTTTTAAGGGCTTTTTCACACAATGTCTGCAATATTGGTTGGTGCTGGTCTCTTCTCACAGGTAATTAATGACAGAACAAGAGAGAATGGCTTCAAGCTCCAACAGGGTAGATTTAGACTGAACATTAGGAAAGAATTTTTCACAGAAAGAGTGGTCGGGCATTGGAATAGACTGCCCAGGGAGGTGGTTGAGTCACCATCCCTGGATGTGTTTAAGAGACGTTTAGATTTGGTGTTGGGGGATATGGTGTAGGGGAGAACTTTGTAGAGTAGGGTAGATGGTTGGATTTGATGATCCCAAGGGTCTCTTCCAACCTAGACAATTCTATGATTCTATGAATATAAAGCTTTGCATGTAGAATTGTGTAAAATAAGGTACTGAATTAATTTCATTGCCATAAACATCTCTCCTTTTTTTTTTAATTAGGAAAGAAAGCTTTCCTCACTTGAGACATTGTTTTAATTAGCTAATGAGTCTTGTGCCATTCATACAACTGTACTTAATCTGTACTTAAAAAGAAAACCAGCCAGGATGAACGCAAAGAGCGTCAAAAGTCTCATGTCCAAATTCAAAAGTTTATGTCTATGTAAAATATTAAACACAGCTCTAAGGAACCTAGAATTGGAACCCACAAGTTCAGAACAAAGATTTTGAACATACCACGGGTGCTGTCATTTCACATCCACCCCTTCCTCAAGCAGTCACCTTCCCATCATTGAGGGAGAATATGCATAGAAATGGAATTACCCTTTCCAAAGTTTGCAGAGGCATAGTCTGCATTCTTTGTCTTCTTGCTGTAGTGGAAGAAGCTAATGTGAGAAACGAGTCCTGAAAACAGTGGAGAAGTGCTTTACAAGCAGCGTGCCATCCTGAGAGAAAGGAAGCGCCAGGGCTCAGCCGAGCTGGCAACTACATGGCACTGGGTCTGGCCTGTGTGGGGAGGAGGTAGGAATGGTGGAGGCTGTTTAGGAAGGGCATAGGACAAAAGTGCTTTGGAAATATTGGGCAACATCATAATGTGTTGAAATGTCAGGTTCAGAAAGACAACTCTCGCTGCATATTTAGGCAATGAGCCAAGATGCTGCTTGGTGCTGATGGGTGTGGAGGATGCCTACATATAACGGTCTGATATACAGATTTCTTTAAGACTTAAGAGAAATTCCAGCAAGAGGCGCCACCATTTCCCAGCATAATAAAACTATGTTGAGAATGTGCTTTAGCTGATGTGTTCTCTGCATGCCTACAATAGTAAAACATGTCTAAAACACGGTATTTCTTTGCTTAGAATACTGGTGCATCACTAAATTGAGATGTTCAAATCCTCATCTGAACTCTTTTAAGCCAAATGTAGCTTTTATCAAAACGCTCAGTGATGTTTGTTTTCGCAAATGCTTTCTCCACCTAAATTGAGTTGTTCTGGAATTATTTTGTTTAAAAAAAATGAAACAAAAACAAATTGAAACCCCAGGAAACCTAACCTCAGAAACTTCTTGTTGTGGTGAAAATTTTAAGTCACATTCATTCAAAAACCTGAAGACTTTAGGACTTGCAAAGTAATGTGATTTTTGTCAAGCATCAGGCTTATAAATGATGTGTTCTAAAGAATAATGTCTCAAACATTATACATTAGGAGAAAGGAGAAGCTGAAAAAGAACATTCACTCAACTTCAGTGGTAGTTTCAGTAATGCTCCTTCAACAAGATTTTTCTCACCAGATATTGGGTGGAATAAAGATGTAGTACTCTCATTTTATACATATGCATGAAATAATGCCAGTTTTAAAGACACAGTTTTGTCAAAACCACAGTTCACTTGTCATTCTGATGAGCTGGTTCTGAGACTGTGCTTTGTCTGCCTGAAGTGCGGGCTGTTGCCAGAAAAGGTGTTTGGGCTTCACCCTTTTCTTGCTTATTCCCATCCTCTTCCTTACACTGGAACGAGGATTTGTGGGTGATGCTGTAAGCTGGCTCAGGAGACTGATTTGACTGTAAACTAACCTGGCTAAGAAAGAAAAGAAAAGATGGATTTATTTTTTTTTTACAATCAGGTCAGTTCCTTGTTCCATCTCACCATTTGGCCATATAAATATTACCATTAGTGTTCTAAAATGGTACTGCAGCTTTCATCTGCACCCACTGGTAATGGCAGATTAAATTGACCATGTCACTGCAGCCTGGGGAGATATCTCTGCTGCAAATTGCAGTGTACTGTAGATGCACCTGGACTAGTGATGAACGGACTATTTCAGTTATCTTGCTTCTCAGCAGTCCGCGAAGAGGAAGGAGAGGATAGGCTGTGCTCCTTGTCATCATGTGTCTGGGCAGCAGGTGATACCAGACAGAAAACAAAAGAAACTGCAAGCTTAAAACTGTGTAAAGAACAGTCTAGTTGCTGTGGAGGCCAAGTAAACTCATCAGGCATTTTTGGATAACACTAACCTGAACAGACAGAGAAAAGTCTTATATGGGCCATATGTGTGTGAACCCATGTTGCCTTTATTATCTTTAATAGAAAATGTGAAGACAAAAATACATGATGATCCATAGTAAATTTTGAGGTCTGTTGGCCCAAAAATTTTTTAATCCTTCTCTGTATGAATTACTCTGGGGTCACGTTTATGGGAGGGTTAGTACTGCAGTACTGCTCGCATACCTTCTAGTCATGAATCAATTTCCTTGAGATGCTTGAATAAAAAAAAATGACTAACCCTACTTTTAGTCTTTATAATGTGACTATGTCTCTTGTTTCTTGGATGTTTTATTTCAGTAAAAATGTTTGCTTACAGTGTGTTGTCATTAGGAGTCAGAATTAACATGACTTATAATGGCTAAACCCGTTAATTCTTTGGAGCTGGTGTTTTAAAGATGTTTCCAATATGTTTCATAAATACTCCACTAGTTTACCAGTCAGATGCATTAATTTCATTAATTTAATTTTGACTGTAAGTGAAAGGTAAAATCTGTGAGTTGTTACTAACTGGTATAAAACAAAACAGTTTTCCTGTATCAGCCTAGTCTGGTGACCTGCACGACCAGTGACTTCCCTCCCAAAGCTCCAGATACAGACTCTGGCTAGCCTGTTACCCTGTCCTCCAGGGAAGGTTACATTTACCACTTCTAGTTTTTCAGGTATCTTTCATCTCTGTCCTTGTCAGAAAGGCAGAAATCTGCTTAGCTTTTCGCCTGTATTTGCAGGTCCACTTTTGGACGGGTAAATAATCCAGAGCTCCCAATAAGTTTCGGGGCTTTGTCTACTACATAATATTTCCTTCTAAGAGTTTTCCACGATGGCAGTAATGTGCAACAACCTGCTGAAAATACAAAGGAAAGAGCTTTCCCACGTTGCAGATCCAGTGACGCAGAACTATACATAGGCTATAAAACTTTTCTAACTCTTCAGGCCACGTGGTTGCAGGCAGAATTGGATATATATTGTGCATCAGAAAATATCCGGGAACAGTAACAGATTAATGGCTTGAAAGTAGTTCTCGGAGCCTGCTTCTAAATCAGATGATACCGTAGCACTGGAGAAACCAAGGTCTGTGCTCCTGTGGTGGCGAAAGCAGAATAGGAAATTTAAATGACTCTTTCACGGCCTTGAAGTCATTGTCTAATATTAGCCCCGTCAGCGCCTGGCTCTTTGTCAGTTGGAGCACAGGAGGAGGTGGTTACCAGCCAGGAGAATATGACCAAGGCTTTTAAATACTGTTGCTTGGAAAGTCTTGTTAATGGCTGCATATAAGATCGATGTGCACTAATTCTTTCAAGCAGTATCTTTTTAAAAGCCTTTAGCAATCTGTCATCCTCGTCTCCCTCCCCTCCTGTTAGAAAGCCACATTAGTCAGGAGAAATCGCATGGTCCTGGTAAGTTTCAAACTGCATCCGCTGATGCCGTCAGGAAAATGCTACTGTGCAGGAGCACAGGTGCAATTACAGTGACGGCTGCTCCTCATCCTCGGCTCGGGTCATCCTGGAGGGACAAGCGGAAAGAAACGGGGAGGCGGGCGAGATTCTGTCAGGTGCATGGGAGCAGTACCGAAGAGAAAAATGGAATGCCCTCTTCCAGGAGACAAAGATCGCGCTGTCTGTGAGTGTTAGCTCAACTTCTTCAAATCTGTGTTTTGAGGGGGGGGGTGGGGGTGGATTTCAATACAGTTTAGTTTGTTCTGAGTTTAGCCACCTGTTCAGCATATCTTTGCTTTTGCTGTCACTGTGGTAGAAATGTTTAATCCTTTTTTAATTTTAACTGATAATTTAAAACTTGTAGTTATTTTGGAGGTGGTTTAAGCTCCCACAGTGTTTTTGGCTTACTGGAAACCTCGGCTTTGGAAAAACATACCTGTATTTCAAGAAGAGATCTTTAAACTTCTTATTTTGTGCAATGGCATTAAATATTACTTTTAAGGTTAATCTGCTCCATTAGCTATCGTTGGAAACTGGAGCAGGGGTTTACTAGGTAGTAAATTTTATCGTAGTAAAGAATGCTGGGTGTGGGAAGCCCCTCTCTCTAACGGAGAAATCCTGAGTCATTTACTTCATGATGCATCAGCAAAAATAATTTGGGTGTGGCTTTGATTTTCAACTGCTATTGTAATAAGAGCATGAAAACTAACAGTGTGTTAATCTGATTTGTGATTGCAAAGGTTTTTCTCAGAATAGGCACAAAATGCCTCACGCATTAATGTGCAATATCTGTGCTTGCAAGGCTGCAATAAATGTAAGTATTTGAGTAGGTATCTACCAAAAGAAAGCTCTTTTCCAAAGCTAGGGAATTCTCTACTATAACAACCTTTCCATCATGTAGCAGTAGGCAATGTTATATTTGTTTGATTATCTTTTAATGTTTGGCTTGGTTTTGATTTTTTTAAATTTATTTTTACTGTAGGCTTAGAGTTGCAAACATGATGTTTAGTCTTCAGTTTAGGTGATGTTTTTTTCTAACCGAGTCAGTGCTGTATGGTAAGTGACATTAAAATAAGCATTGGGAAAGGGTTAAAGAACAAAACTAATTTAGTGAACTGTTCTTTAATCTTGCGTAATATATCTTGGGTTTAGAATGAGACTCAACCACTTTAAACAATGAAAAAAGGAGAGTTGTAATTAAGCATAAGTATGTGAGTGAAATCATTTTTAGTGGTATGGATCTAAAATGAATATGCTCAGGGAGTTATGAATGAAATGGAAGGGATTTTCTTTCTTGATTTTAGAAACAAGAACTTATGTAAACCTATACTATACTATAAATGTCTAGTTACAATTCAGTGCCTTTACAGTATGACTGACTGTAGTGAATTAGAAAAGTCATAGAAAGATAAGTGGGGTTTTTGTTGTCAGTCTCTGCTGAGTCCCCAGACAACCCAGATTCTTAAAATTTTCAAAAAGTATATTCCTGCTCAGTACATCAACTGTTTCTGACTACCTTGCTTCACTTATTAACAAGATTTTCCATGTCTAATCTGTACAAAGTGCACCAAAGAAGTGCATTTTGTCTTCTGTCTGTCCTGGAACTGTTTTCCATTTGCAGCACACACTTTGGACAACTAGCAAAAAAAAAAAAATGCCCTGGCTGTAAATGTAATGCCTGTCTCTTGTATCTAGGTGGTCTCAGAAAGTGACTTAGGAGAAGAAACTTAGAAGAACTTCAGAAATAAATACAACATATTGCTGAAAAACCCTGTTTTGGTATTCTCACTTATTTAAATAATATTTCCCATCAGTAACTGGTAGTATGATGGTAACATAACAATAAGATGAATTATTAATTATTTTTTTTCTTCTCTACTTTGTACATGATTCGTTGCCATGTCATTCTACCAGAGACAACTAGAAATAAATAAATGAACCTGACTGTCAAACATGAGTAATACTGGCTATTCTGGTTATTATCTAAGTTGAGAGTGGTTGAAAGTAACAATTCAAAAATACATGGAAATAGATTACTGTAGAATAATATGATGCTGTATTAATAGGAACATGAGATTTTATATTTTAAATTTCCTTTTTGTGCCATCAGCTGAAACAACCTTGTGTCCCTTTACCTTACATTCTAACATAAAAGCTTTCTCTCAAGTCTAAATTACATTTTTTAAAAATTACAACCTACTCCTGCTTGCAAGGATAAACTTTCTGATATGTCCTGAATTTCTTAAACTAAAAGTGTAGTGTATAATATATGCAGAAATGTACAATTAGTTGCTTTTTTATCCCTCCTATTTTCTCCAACCAAGAAGTAGATTTTTTTAATATTCATGGCATTTGCAGGTGAAACAGCTGGGCCTGACAATGCTGTTGAATGACAGCATGAATTGAAACCAAGGAACTTTTCTCACATTTAGAAGTGCATGTGCAAGAATATATGTGTATCTGTGATCTTTTCATGGGAAAGAAGGCAGTGAGTAAGTGAGAGGTTTGGGTAAGGATTTAAGCTAGAAATTCAGAGCTATAATTTGTGGGACATCAGACACATTATGAGATTTAATTATTGTTTTTAAAGCTTTGTGAAAATGAAAAATGCTTTGCAAGCATTAAGTATAATCCTTCTTTATCTTATATTCAAACAAGCAGTATATAGAATATTTTAATGTTATCATATTGCAATTCTGTAGTTGTGTAATTAATAATTTTCTGATTCTTTGATAATATTGGAACTTTTGTGTGAACGTTCACATACATAAAATCTACCCTTCAAGTTTTTAAAATTCCTTTACTGGATTTTCTAGCTGTTATTTACATATGTCATGGGAGAAATTTGCTATAGACTGGTGGAGACAGTAGCATTTAAAGTTGGGCAGTATCTAGGACATGAAATATAATAAATAAATGAATAGCATAGGCTAATGTATGTATATCATCTGTGATATTTCTAATAGAAGAGGAGTGTAGTCTTCAGATTTTCTCAGTAAAATGTGAAGCTGTGTGTGCTACACAAGAGACCTCACTTTTAATGGAAAAATTTTATGATCTGTTCATTAAGGTTCTTAATAATCTAATTTCACAAGAGCCTCAACCCACTTCTTATTCAGTACTACTTTACCTACATCTTACGTGCCTCTAATGGATTCAGAAAAGGGAACAATGGTGGGTTTACTTACAGCCTAAGGGATTTCAGTCACAGCATAGTTCTTGTTCACTTAAGTTAATAAAAAATGAGATTTTTCCAATATGCATTTAAGTTCTGCTAATAATCTTTTAGGAAAAAATGGGAAAGAGAAAGCATGTGGAGCCAGAGAAATGCGTTAGAGGAAGATTATAGTAGCCTGAGTCCTTTCTGAAAAACTGAAAGAGGAGAACGCTTATCTACTTGAAGAAATATGTGATAAACATTCAAGTTAAATTTTAATCAGTTATCATTTGCAAACTCAATAGTCAGAAAACTGATTTCCAGTTCCTAGCAGCAATAAAAAATTGTAAATCTACCCATAATGAGACCCTGTAAAAGCCTTCAAAGTTAATCAAAAGGAATTTATGTAAAAATAGCAAGGTGTCTGTATTCTACCTTGATTACTAGAACAAATAAAATTATTCATCCTAGTTGAGGGCTAAAGTTTCAATAACATTTGGGGAGATGGTATGGTTTTTACTATTTCTGTAGAGTAGAAAATGTACTAATTACAGTTAGATGGAAGGTTTTGATGTTGCCAAATACCCAGTAAGAGGGAAGAATTGGGCATTCTTACATCTGTGCAATATTTCACTTACTAAACGTAGCATTCAGGATTTTAGCTAATTCTCTGTCTTCAGTGGACAGAGTCTTTGTCTGTCTGTGTCTCTCTCTGCCTTCCTTCATTCATTTTTGTGAGGAAATGGAACCAATCTAAACAGCATTAGACCGGTTTTCTTGATCAGCTTTTAGAAAATTATCTCATCATGGACCCCAAAATGAGATGCACCCTAAGATACTAGTGGAAGAACTCCTTGGTATATTTGGGTTATTTTGCCAGCTGTCCGTATGTAGGTGGGTACCAATAAAATACAAGAATAGTCATGTGTCAAATGATGGCTGGCCTTGCTTGTGACAAGTATAATCAAGATGATGGTCAAGATGATGGACAGGTCTCCCAAGAGCCTAGATACAATTTCCTTGGAGCTCTGCCTGGAGTGAGCATCAAAACTATGATCTTGAATAAAACGTTCTCTGTTCACCCACTGGGTTTTTTTTTGCATCTTTATCTAAATGAGGAAAAATTCTGGCTGGTTCTGACTGAAACCTCCATGCTACCTTAAAGCCTCTTGTGTGGGGGTGTTCAGGTTGTGCCACATGTGCTGGCAGTGTGCAGCCTGGTTCTGTATGAAAACTATTTTAAGAAGACAGAGTTATGCATATCCATTCATATTCTGAGTTTTGTCCTGAAGTTACTAAGGGAATTTAACAGGGACTTAAGTAAGAGAAGTACTCTAGTCTATTATGTTTTCTTTTCCCTTTTAATTAAGTAATTCTGGTAAAGTGGCATGTTCTACTTAGAGAGAAACATACCTTCTTTCCAGCCAGTCCAGAAGAGCACATTGTTTAATTAGAGTTAGATGCACTTGAAAAAGTACTTAGTCATGGAGGAAGGGTACTTGGGAAAAAGGTAGGATTTCGTTTTCACACTGGAAAAATTCCCACAAGGAAGTGAGTCATTAAGCTATCCTAGCGTTTGACACAATCGTCATTGGGGGGGGGGGGGGGGGGGCAGATTGTCTGTACCTGTGAGTTGGTACAAATGTTTGAGTTTCAGGTAATGACTGGACACTGAGTTACTCACAACAGGTTCAAGCATGCGAAAGTATGGATTTGCATACTTTAAATAGGTAACAGTGATCAAAATAGTGCTTTGGTGATGGGGTTAAAAAAAAAATCCCTAGAGGTAACAACCTAATTTGTTCAGCTCCTATGAATGACTGCTTCCAAGTTTTATTGGATGGCAATCACTCATTGGAGATTTGGCCATGTTGGTACAGAGTCACAGTAGATGGGCCGCCTTCACAGCTTCACCAGCAAGTTAATGATAGTAGATGTTACAATGTGTAGTAGGTGTTCTGTTGGTGGTTGTTTCTGGAGACCTCCACAACTGTGCATTATTTACTGTAAAATTTTTACTTTTTATTTACTGTGGTTTTGTTCTCTCACTGATAGTATGTTAAAATTCTTAAATTGGTTTGTGTTCTTCCTATGCAATTTGCTGGTGTTTGCATACTAGTGTGAGATGTTGGTAAATTTTTTTGGAGGCCACAATGAATCCCTAACTAATTAGTCTATTGAAGACTGATTGCTGAGAGGTTTTCTTAAAAAAGAAGTCTCTTTACATGTCCTGAGTAGAATTGGAGTTGGCATAAATATCCTTTCCATTAAATCGATCTTATATACTGCCATGTATGTGAAAGTAACCAGAAAAATAAGAGTTATCAGATAAGAGATATCTGATGCAGATGACAATAAGAAATTTCAGAAGTCTACATGGATAAATATCTAAACATTTAAAAAACTACTCTCTGGTGATCAGAATTCCATTCTTTCTCTAAGAAGTTTAATTAAGGACTTTTTATAAACTAGTAGTTTTGCCAGTGGCTTAAAAGAATTGGGGGGGGAGGTTGTTAGGTGTGGGGGTTTTTTTCTTTTTTTCTTTTTCTCTTTTTTTCTTTTTTTCTTTTTTTCTTTTTTTCTTTTTTTTTTTTTTTTTTAATAACTGTGATACTCTTTTGCCAGAAGTGCTAGTACCATCTTTGGAGAGATCAGGAGCCTTTTTCTAATTTGTTTTTCCTTTTCTGTAAAACACTCTGTAGGTACCTAATCAGGTTATGCAGAGGCTTCATTTATTGAAGTTTGAAAAGTGCTCTAGTTATAAAGTTTGTTTCAGTAGAAGTGATTCAAAGTATAATCTATTCCATTTTTATAAACTTTAGGAAAACAGCATCATTAAGTGTTCCAGAGTCACACAATAATATTTTAAAATGTATTATTAAATACATAATTTATTTATTGAAAACATGTAAGTTATAAGCTAAAGAACCCTATCAGGTAACCTAGAAAAAATATTGCTATGGGAAGAGTTGATTGGTAGCATTCTTATTTCTCATCACATTGTTTTGTATGTTGACTGTCTTGCAGCCTCTCTCATTGTGGTCGGGATAAAACTTAAGGGAGATATTTTAAGCAAAATTTTGGCTTTTTTTCTATTAACTGTGTTGGTTTTTTTTTTTCCTGTTGCATAGAATCACAGAATTGTTTGGGTTGGAAGGGACGTCTAAAGATTATGTCCCTGTCAGGGACATCTTTCACTAGACCAGATTGCTCAAAGCCCCATCCAACCCTTGAACACTCCAGGGATGGGGCACCCACAGCTTCTCTGGGCAACCTGTTCCAGTGCCTCAGGCCCCTCAGTGTAAAAGATTTCTTCCTTATAGCTTATCTAAATCTACCCTCTTTTAGTTTAAAACCATTACCCCTTGTCCTGTCACTGCAGGCCCTGGTAAAAAGTCTGTCTCCATCTTTCTTATAAGCCCCCTTTAATTATTGAAAGGCCACAATAAGGTCTCCCTGGAGCCTTTTCTTGTCCAGGCTCAACAACCCCAAATCGAGAGGTGTTGAATCCCTCTGGTCATTTTTATGGCTGCAACAGGTCCACATCTTTTCTGGGGTGCTGAGGGCTCCAGAGCTGGAGGCAATACTCCAGGTGGGGTCTTACCAGAGCAGAGGGGCAGAGTCACCTCCCCTGACCTGCTGGCCATGCTTCTTTTAATGCAGCCCAGGGCTGCTTACGATGGGCTTTGTGGGCTGCAAGCACACATTGCCGGCTCATGTCCAATTTTTCGTCCGCCACTGTCCCAAAGTCATTCTCTGCAGGCCTGCTCTTAGTCCATTAATTGCTGGTTGTGTGGTTGCTATATTCACAGTTGTGTTTTGTGGGAAACAAGGAACAATTTTTAACACTGGGTTTTTTTTCCTCATTTTTCTTTTTTAACTCTCTTTCAGAATTCCCCACTCTACCAATATCTGCAGGATTTGGGACACACAGATTTTGAAGTATGTTCATCTGTATCGCAGAAGGCAGAGCAATGTGCATCAGTGGAAAGCCAAAAAGAGCGGACTGTGCATGCTGCCCAGAAAGTGAGCACTCTACTGTTCCTGAGTATTTATCTTCTCAAGAGAGAACCACATTACTTCACAAATAGGCAAAATCAGAGGGGATAAACATAAATCTCTTACTGTATTTAAAAAAAAAAAAGGAAAGAAAAAACCAACCAAACAAAAAGAACCCCACCCATTGTCATATCTTGTCTGCAAATGTGTTTGGAAATGCGTGGTTTACCAGCATAATTTGAAGTGTTTCTTTGCACTTATGTAAGCTAGGGAAGCAAGAGACTTTGATAGTGATTTTTTTGAGTGTTGTAAATTATCTTATTTACTGGATATTATTATGGTAGCTTAAAATGACTTTCTGGGAACAAAACCTGTAATTTTCTGGAACAGAATATTTATAGTTCCCAGCCCTTCTCAGGCATTCAGTTGCTAAATATCGTTTACTCTGTGACAAAAAATATTAAGAAAGAGGATTTCTGGGAAGTATAAATACAATAACCAATCTGAATGAGATAGTAGAACTGTGCTTTGGTTATGGCAATTTTCTAACAGTAACAGCTGACAGGGATCATCGGCTGATTAGCTCAGACTTTTTATTTCTCTGTCATTTTAAGTAAAGGCTTGTAGATTTTTTAAAAACATTTTGATATTAAAATTATGCTTGAGAATTTGGCCATTTAACACTTACTATGGCCTACATATTTTTCGTTTTCCTTATTAAAAATGAATGGTATTTTACTCTTATTGGTAGTGTATAGGCCGTGTGACTCAGATGAGAAGCTGTAGTGTGGGTAAGGAAATTCCTCTTTTGAGGCACCTAATGGAGGAATCTCTGTGTGACAAGTATATTGAAAATTCAGTAATCAATCTGTCTTCTCCTTAGCACCTATATGGAGCATGCAAAGAGCAGTTATTTTCTGCCCACCTCTTTCACTTCCACAGTGGAGAGTTCAGTTTTCAGTGGACGTGCTTTAGCTATGTGCTAAGCCAGGAGGAAAAAGAGGCCTCCATGCAGACTTCTCTGTCCTCATCACTGCAGGCTGAGGTGGGCAGCGCCTCACAGATAAGAACCCAAACCAAGCATTCATGGGTTGATGCGTTGCCTCTGAAGAAATACCATTTCTTTCTCCTCTCTCCCCAGTATTTACAGTAGGTTCCACCTTTGTGCATCTTAGATCATCTGATTCTTGACCACTGTGGATTTTAACCTTCCACTGGAGCTCAGTTTTCCTGTTGTTCATTCCTATTTTATACCTCTTCAGCTATCTTCAAATCAGTTCACAACCCCTTCCCTCTCATTCGTAAGCTCTGCTGCTTCCCTGCTCCACAATGTTCCACCCTCCCAATTAGCTGGGAGCAGGGAACTGGGGAGAGCATCCTACTTTTTTCAAACACAGGCAATACGATATGAGCGGCCCTGAGATCTCCAGGTCTCCCTCCAGATTGTGGTGGATGGGAGATCATATGGCAAATGAGGAGAGCTGGTGCTTTTCTTAGGATCTTTTCTCAAATAATGTCATCTTGACATATATTCACTATTCAGTTCTCAAGATGCTTCAAAGAATTAGCCAAGTAATAGTCACAGTTAGTTAGGCTTTATTTCAGCAAAGTTTTTTCAGTTTTGTATGTGTCTCTCTTGTTCCTCCTTTGTTTTAAGTCAGAACTATTTTTTTCTGCTGGGATTTTTAATCTATTCTGCTCTGTGTAGGATCTTAGATGGGGTAGGATTTGGAAGTGTGTGAATTGATGTGGATAACATCAGTTAGGTTTTTTCTGATCTGGGGGAAGAATGCGAGGAGTTTATACAGACTATGTAAACTTCCTCACACACTCATTAGTCTGTTTGAAAAGACAGGGTAATAAAACACAAAACATTTTGCTTTGGTCTTCAGTCCTCTTGGAGTCTTTCTTCATGGATAGATGGGTCATATTTTGTGTTTATCTGTTGGGCAGGCGCACTGCACGCTTCACTTCACAGCCTCGATCCCCAGTTTCTGAGACTTGTAGTCCTATGGAAGTGTGCCATGTCTCCCTTCTCTAATGCCTGACTTCCTGATCAAAGATGACCATGTAGATAAGATGCAGGGTGCATATCCACTGAGCAGACCAGTAAGTACCATTGTGTGCCCAGGACATGGATTAGAAAGAGCCTGTAAAAAATAATCATACTTTAATAAGAATCCCTAAATTTAGCACTGTTCATCCATGTTCTTGCAGACTTTACAGCTTCCCAAAGAATTCAATAATCATGTAGAAAAAACTTACAAAGGAGCTTCATACAGAACTCCAGTCTCGTGCTGAGGATTTGTGAGCACAAGAAAGATTAACTGAGGGGATGAGAAGTGATTCTTGCAGTGTCTCCATGCTTCCTTGGCTGGTTTCTCTAATGCCAGATTATTTTAAATTTAATGAATAAATTGAATTCTAGTTTCTGTTGATGTGTATAGATATTGCATTTGTAATAATGATTGCTTCTATCAGTGGTCATAAGGCAAGGTTGAATTTAATTCAGGGTTTAACTCAGTTTTTTATACTTTAATTTAAACTAGCTTTAAAAGTATTCATGGAAATATTAGGTCCACTACCCTTACTTTTCAGAATTGTCAGCTGGCACTTACCATAACCCTCAAGAAACCACCTGAAAATATGTTTTCCCTTTAAAGCTATTGGCAGTTTTGTGGTACATTTACATTGAAGATACCTATTCTGGCTTTGTGTAGGAAGACTTTAATTAAGCCACTGTTAATTGAAAATTAGGGTGGCATATTTCATTGCCTGATTATCTGTTCATTACTATGAAGTAATGTGTGGACTGTCGCTTGTTAGCTGCATTACTTTATTTTGCATAATTACTTTTGTGGAAGTCAGTAAAGCAGTATGATGCTGTGTTCATGTGTATAATTTCCACCAAATTTAATACAAAAGTGCTGTGGGGTTAAGATCCTCAAAAGTATTAAGATATACTGCTTTTAAAAGCCTCAAGTATTCTCTTCTTTCCCCTCCCTTCCCCTCAAGCATTTTACACTTAGTTTTAATGTGTTGGGAGCAAGTCCTCCAGTATTGTGTCAGAAGTAGAAGTAATTCATCACAGTTTGCCTTGCAACTTGAAGGGAGTGGGTGTGTGAAAATGGGCTGTCCACTTCTTACAAACACTGGGATGACATTCACATTGTCTCATCGCTGTCTAGACAAGGGTACGTGGTGGAAATGAGGAAGAAACCTGTGTTTAATTTCTATTGATAAAATGTCATAGGTTCTTCCCGCTTCTGTTCCAGTACCAGTTTGGGAACGTTAACACTTTTCTTTTGTAATCTGATGTCAGAAAGTCTGGTTTTGTCATTTAATTTCTGTGTCCCATTTTGGTAGAATGTCTCAAAAGGAAAGAGAATGAGGGAGAGGCAGCTTGCCGCACATTTAAAGAAGTAGACTGGATTTAGGAGGATCTGAGGCTTTGTCGCAACTTTTGTATGACATACAGGCAAATAATTTACATTACCATCAATCATTTCCTCATTTTTACATGGGACTATTATTACTTCCCTTCTCTCAGCCTTTGCTGGCCTAGTCTACTGATATTATAAAATATGTGGGAAACAAATGGTTTCCGAGTTCTGAATATGTACCTACTCACAGTCCTAATATAAAATGATCATAGTTGAGGCTTAGCGTAATGCAAAATGTAATCACAGAGAGTAGATGATGTTCCATGCTGAATGATGCCTAGTATGTGTGTATTGTTTTCTGTCTGTTCTGAAAAGCAAGCTTACAAATTCCTTAAATACTTTATTAAAATAAAAATAGAAAAGCTGCAGTATTGCTTTGTCTTTGAGTTGAAATTGTTTACTCCTTTTGGATTCAGTCAAGTAGGAACCCTGTGCAGATACAATCCAGTGATGTGTAGCAAGTTTTTGGTGAGGCCAAGATCTAGTTTAGGATCTTCAGGGACTGAAAAAACAAATCTGGAAAAAAAGAGGTTCCTAGTGACTGATACAAACGTTGCTGCTGTGTCTTGCTGTCCTGCCAAGCAGAGCATATGGTTTAGGCTTAATGAAAGGCAGAAGCATCGGCTGAATTTGAAGCACATCTTAAATAGTTTTTGCGTGTGTGGTTTTAGTTTGGTTTTTTTTTTTTTTTTTTTTAAATTGGAGTATGGTCTTAATGAACATTGAGCTGAAAAGCTGTAAAGGTGCTTCAAGGTTGTGTTCTGAGAGCTGAGCCAAGCTCCCATCTGAGGGAGATGTGATTTAGCACGGTAATTATAGGTGCAGTGTTCCTGGCTGTACCAATCTCTGGAGAAAGTTACAGCTAAAATTCTGGTCTCATGATCACTTGATACTCAAAAGCACTGTTTGCAAGAGCTCGTAGACCTGTTTCCTGGAATTAAATCCTATTTGGGTAATCCTGCTTGATCTTTAAGGAATATATTTCTTCCCATTTACATTTTTCCTTTCCTACTCACTTTCCCAGACTGCTGTGCATATCTGAATGTTTAAATTGATTATACTGTCACACCTTATCCCATCTTAGATGTGATAATATTTCATCACTAGAGCACGGCTGGTGCTGGAGGCAGCTACTGAGGATTGTGTTGTGGCTAGCCCTCAGTAGCTGTGCAGGTGACCTGATGAGAAAAGGCAGAGGGACCAGTCCTTTGCCTTTGTCTGGGGCTCCCACCCACTTAATGCTGGCTCTGAGTAGCTGGGAGGTATTTAATATGTAGCATTATCTTCTTTCTGAAGTGCACAGAATTGAAAGGTGCCAGTGTGAATGATGATATTTTAGATACCTGCTAGTTTGCCATTTCAGGTTCATCCTGTACAAAAGAGAAATAGTCCTTAGAATTTTATTTTAGATTCAAATGAATGTACCTAAAATGTTCATGTCCTATGCTATTTTTTTAAGAAAATGCTAGGATTTGTACATCTTTGTTATTCAGTTTACAGAGTGTTTGACTGAGTGATGGTATAAAGTTGTAAGAAGAATACTCCAGAAGCATTGGCAACATGACCTGACTTGTGTGTTGATGAAAGTTGTTTTACTTGTCAGTAACACTCCCAATGGGAATGCAAACTGTGAGAGACTGTTCCAAGGATCTGAATAATTTAATGTGTTACTGTACTCTACTGGGTCACAGCCCAAGACAGTGGGTTGTCTTGTTTTGTGTTTTCAGGCACTGACATGCCTGTTGAGTGTTTATGCAAGCTCAGATTTTTATTTTTAAACTGAAACACAGAAAATAAACCAAAAGATTACTTACATAGCACACTAGCATGTGGGTTTTTTTTCAGTAATCCCACAATCTAGTTTAGTCAGATGGTAGCAGTTTAAAATTATCCTTGGTGTAGATTTAAATGTTCATGATAAAAACCTGAGGACTTATGAAGGCTAAGTGGTTGAAAATGGTAGGATCTAAGAGGCATAATTTTAAATAGTAAACAGACAACTCTTTCTGTACTTTGCTTACAAAGTACTGGGAAAAGTACTTCTGAATGAAGTATCTGTCTGCAACTCAAATGCAGAGCGAAGGCTTGTTTCGTTCATCTCAATTTTCTGCAAATTGTAATAGGAAAATATTATTTTCCACCACCTTACAAGAAGCTTGGAGGATAATCTAGTGCTGCAGTTTGTGACACTCTTCTCTTCCAACTTACGTCAGTGCCCTTGAGCAACATCAAAATAAAATCACTTGGATTTATTCCATAGTCTAAGAAGTGTGGATTGCTGGGATAGCTCCTCCTAATAAGCCACGATGATGTCTGTGTATCGGCAAAAGGTATCATTATGAACCCCCTGTTATTGGTTTGTCTCTGCGCTGACCTATAAATGCTTTCCTTTGGTGTAGGTCTACAATTCTAACTGTACACAGAAAGATGAGGCATACATAAAGAAAAGCTTGAGTTAGGTTACCTAAATGGACACCAGAGTAAGTTATTTCAAAAATTGTTCTGTGAAGCATAAGGGCTTTACTCAAAGCCTTTCTGTCCTGGCTTGCTGCTTCAAACTTGTCTCACTCTGCCTTTCTGGGGGCTGTCAGTCCAACCACAGAGCTAACTGCAAAGCTCCAAGCTCCCATTGCTTGGTTTTACTCTTCTATTTCCCACCTTATAGTTGAGGGGGTACCAAGAGGGAGAAATGGAAGAAGCTGATTTAATGCAGACACCCTTTATACATTAGGCTATTATAATCCGTTAGGGGGCTTTTTTGTATTTTGAAACAGTATGCCACGAAATGTAAGTGCTCCACAATTAATTTTTTTTTGGCATTCATTTCATTGTATTACATGTCAGCAGTCTGAATATTAAGAGGTAAGGCCTCAGAATTCATGAAATATATGTAGGTAAATATTTTGAAAAATACTTCCTGTCAACTCAGTCTGAGGAAAATAGATACAGAGTGTGTGTCAAAAACTTTTTTTTTTTATTGAATGGCTGCAGAGTGAAGCAAAATCATGCATCTCTTTAATTATAATCTTTCATGCGTGGTATTTTAGGAAGATACATGGGTAAAATGCGTGATGACCAAGGGGGAGTCCCTCTAATTAGTGGTGTTCCAAGTCATGTTTACAGCTCAGATGAAAGTGTGGATTTAGGTTGCATGGGAAGCAGCATGGATAGAAAGTACCTGGTAGCCCAAGCTGGGTGGGACAGGGAGTTTCTGGGACAGTTCCTTTTCTTACAGTCACTCTTCTCTGTCTCTGTTCACAGCTCCTCCAGAGCCTTGTCATCAAGCTGCGGTGGTCTGCCAAGGAGAGGATGTTCCTCTCCTGGTCTTTTACTTTTCTGCAGTCCGTCAGCCATTTAACTTCACTGCTTTTTTTATTCTCAAGGAGAGAGAGAGTCTTTCGTATCAATGCAGTAGCTGCCAACTTGAGATCAAACTAATTCTAGCTGTAGTTATTTTTAACAGTACAACATAACAATCCATTATGCTCCAAATAGGTGGGGTTACTGAAAGCTTTATTTCATGCTCTTGTGTACAGGCAAACTGACGGGAAGCAGATGTTCCCTTAACGTACTCTGAAGTTAGGCCAGACACAGTAAGCAAAACTTCCTTACAGGTACTTGGGTCTGAGTTAACAAGAAAAGCAAATGCCAAAATAAAGGAATTGCCTGTTGTTATTTATTTTTGGCTTTGGTGTTTTTTTTTTAATTGGAATAATTTCTGTTCCCTTCAGCAAGGCATCCTGTCAAAACTAGTTGAGTTCTTTAGAAGCTGGTTTCCTTTTCCACAATATAAGAAAAATGATGACATACTTCACCGACTGGTAAGTGACCACTTCTCTTCCCATTTCCTTTCCTAATCCACAAGTCTTCCTCTCCTCTGTACCTCATCCTCTGAGCACCGTCTTTGGTCTGTACTATTGGTTTTGGCTCTAAGAGTTTTACTTTTTCTTCAGATAATATTGATTCTGGTTTTCAGAGCTAGTGTGCCAAGCACATCGGGCGCACAAGAACAGGAAAAACATCAGTCGCCTGTTTGAAGATATTAAAAATGTGGAAGAGAAATGAAAATAAAATGTGTGAGAAATTCATTAAATTCTTGAAAGCTGAAAGGAGTTAACCTACAGTGTAGCTACCCCGTTCGGTGGAAGGCAGTGTGGCGACTGACTGAAAAAGTCCATATGTTGCAGCCTAGCGCCTGCAGACACAGATCAAGACAGAAGGCTCTAGACCTTCATCTGAGTATTGCTTCACCCTCTGTTTCAGCTTGTTAGCTCAGGCACAGCACAAATGCAGTGCAGCTGTACTACTCCAGGACCCATCCTGGCCTATTTGTTTCTTCACTGCTCTCCACAGTGCTTCTACATTTGGGAAGAGTGAAGCAAATTAAGGTACCTCTGTTATAATGCTTCAGAACAGTGTTACCCATTAAGAGCAGAGGACATCTGTGTAGCGGTCTGGCTGTAGGGAGAGGCAAGAACACTTCTCTGCACTGCCTTATGTGCTCTCATCTCAGCGATTCAGAAGATAGTTGGGTGTCCATCTGCGTCACCAGAAATTGTATTCTCCTACCTCTGGAGCCTGCAGGAACTTTTAGGGCCCAAGCCAGCCTGTGTGGGGCAGACCTGAAGGGTCTCATGTACTTAGTCTGGCTTGCAAATGTTAAATTAGTCAGACTGTTCCAGAATCTAAAAGCTAGAATTTTGATCTATTTTTTTCTACTATGATATAGGGATGATGTCTTCAAATGTGGCTTCAAAACAACAAAAAAAGTTGAGCAACATGAGAAGTTAGGGGTTTCCATTTCTCAGAGAGTTCTATTGATTCTAACTGCTGTCTCTTCTTCCTTCTCTCAAGCAGACAAAATTCCCTCTGAAGCCTCCCGTTTATGATCTTTGGTTGTCTCTTTTCTTCCTCCTTCTTCCCTTATGAATCAAAGCTATTATCTTCACAGCCTTATTTAGCCTTACTTTCTTGAGATGGAGACACAACCAAAGAATATGGAAAACATGTTTCTCCTGCTGCATGCTACAGTAGGGTACTGAAATGACAGAGGATGCGTTGGAGGAGGGCAGAGTTTCCTCTTACACACAGTCCTGAAACAAATGTTTTCCATTAAAACCAGAATGCAAGTTATTGTGGGTGACAACAATGTATGGAATTATACTTTTGACTAGCTATCTTATGGTTTCATAAATAATCTCGTTCTGTTAATGACAGAACTGAGCAGATTTTGTACTGTGCAATGTCAAACTTGTGTTAACAGGTTCTGTTAGAGGGTTTTGCAGAATTATTCTCCTTTCCATCCTGTAATCTTGCTAGATACAAAGATGCACATGTTCGGTGTTTATTGGGTTTTGTTATGAGATTCTTAACTTGAAGTGGTTTGTAATTATAATTTGGTGCAGCATGCAAAATTAAATGTCAAGGGGCTTCTCTGATGGATATATTTGTCTTCAAGATCTGTGTATTTGTCTTGAAGAACTGTAGCTGTAGGGAAAAAAATAGCAAATGCTTGTCATGGCATCAAATCCATGTGTAAGTAACTCCCCAAAGTTTGCCTGGAGTTCAGCAAGTGTGAGGTCTTTAGTGTCCCATGCAGTTTCAGGTTTGGATCGAGTTCTCTTGGGAAAGGTCACAGACTCCTACAGGAGAGGACTTCACTGCCTTGGCTGGCGGCTTGAGTCCCGTGCATTGACCCTATTATTAAATGCCCACAGGTGACTTTTTGTTGACTGATTTGTAATATTTCTCTTTCTAATTTTTGTTTGTTTGTTAATGATATCAATTATGTCATGACATTTAAAAAAAAGAGTGTTTGTTGTTTTATTGAAGAACTTCTAATAGATATAGTACCTCTCTGATTCTTACGCAAATATACTGGCATAATCTGTGGCGTGTTTCCAGATATTGTTACGATCTAAGTCAGATCACAAGGTCAGTGCAACGCACCCTGCAAGTCTGAACTGTTAGGTTATAAGTGAGTTTTTAAAGTTAAGCAAGTTTAATAAAAATAAAGTAACTTCTTATGATATATCTGAAATATTCCTGTAGTCTTTGGAAACAGATTGTTGCCATTAAAGTGTAGAGCGTCTGGGTGTTTTCCTTGTTCTGCTAACTTAATTTTAAGAATGTGCATATTCTTTACTAATGCCTGTTTTTTCTCCTGCCTGTTTGTGGTAAGGATGTTGGATTTCGATTTGACACACTCCGTACCATCCTGCAACAGGAAGTTCTGCTGCAGGAGGATGTGGAACTGATTGAGTTCCTTGACCCCAGTATCCTGTCTGCAGGGCAGTGTAAGCAACAGGAAAAGAGACAGCTTCCAACGCTACGCTCCCTAGCAACTCCTAATATTTGGTATTGTACAGAGAATATCTACCACTATATTCACTGAGAAATAAGCAAAAAATATATTGTGTGTTCTTTACATAAAATGCAGCAATAAAATAACTACTTTTTTTCTCAGGTCTTTGCGTCTTTGGTCCGCTAGTCCCCTAATTTTCCTATAAGCATGTTTTTTCCCTCGGGCATATTATTGAAAGAGTGAGTTTTAATCTGACATAGCTACATGAACCTGAATGGGTACTTCCAAACCCCAATATGTGCTATAAGGAAGAATTATGGTTGATTAATTCATTAATTTCTAAATCTATAGAATGGTGATTTTGATAAATGAGACATGATTGTGAAGACTGAATTGAAAAGCATTTTCTTTGCTGTGGTCTTCGTAAAATATGTTGGGGAGGGGTGTGTAATTAATTTTCAGGTGTAGAATACCAGAAGAACGGACTAAAAAATATTTATAAAGATGCATTCAAGTTAGCAGAGGCTGGTGAAATTCACCCTAGAATCCTGAGGGAGCCAATTGCAGCAGTGTCTGAACAGGTACCACCTGTATTTGAAAAATAACAAGGACGGTGGGTGTTCTGACAGAGTGACTTGCTCAGAAATGGATAGGAATCAGTAGATTAAAATACCTCATAATACAGCCCAGTGCTATGTTTTCATACATATGTTAGGAAAATAGATAAAATTACTATAAAGCCACAACAGGTTAAAACCCCCAACTGTTTAAGTTCTCATATGTCATTATTGATGCTCTCTTTCAAACGAGAACTTTTGAACTAGATTTTTCCAGTTGTTTGTCCCAGTCCTAGCACTATTCATTGTTTCTTTAACTGTTAAGATTATAAAATACAATACAAAATTTGTGAATATTGCTCAGCTTACAGATGACACCAGGTTTGTAAGGGTTTTAGCAGAATGGAGTTCAAAAATAGCTTGGAGAAATATTTTGAAATCAATAGAAAAGTCAATAAAGACAAAAGTCTAATGCTACACTTGGGAAAGAAAAATCAAATTAACAAACACAAAGTGGTGAATAATTGGCTAGGCAGTACTACTTCAGAAAAGGATCTGCACATTGTTGCACAGCTTAAATTGAATGCTTCAAGAAATTATTCAAAAACTGGCAAATAGCATCCTGGTGTCCTTATTATATGCAGGATACCGGGGTTTACCTTTGTATCTGTTTCCCTAAGCCTTGTGTTAGACTACAGCATCTGGTTTTGGATGCCACACTTGGAGAGGCATAGGTAATTTAGAGACAGTCCAGAGCAGAACAGCAAGAATAACGAATTTAGAAAATTTAATCTTTTTGAAACATTAGAGTGTGCTAGGATTGTTTGGCCAAAATGGAGAAAATTGAGGTGGGGTGGAACAGTGTTATGATGTGTAGAAGGTAAATAAGAAGTTGGTGATCAGCCGTCATTTATTCTGTTGAGAAGAGGGAAGGATATGAGGAAAAATAATGGAATTAATTTGCCAGTGATTCAGACTGGACATAAGGGAAATCTTTTGAACTCTAAGGATACTTACAGTATACTATACTGGGTTGTGGAGTCTCCATTTTCCTCTTCAGTCTGTCCGTGATGTCCTGGATTAACCAGAAACTGAAAACGGACAAAGTGAGGTCTTAAAACCCTTCCAGTCTTTCTCTGTTGTGATTATTTTTTTTGTGTGTGTGGGTTTTTGTTGTTTTGTTGTTTTGGTTTTGTTTTTTTTTTAATGTACCAAGGAAGTTGTAGACTTTGTGTCCACCCTTTTTTAAGTTAATTATTATTTTAACCCTGCACTTTAATGAAACCTATCAGTAGCCCTGAAAAGTTAACACTTGTAAAGCTTGTTGAAATATGACCACAAAACTGTCCAGAAAATAGAAACCTAGAGATCATGTCTTATTTTAGAAATGGAAAAATACTCCTTGTGAGTACTTCCAAAACTAAATACAGGATACGCAGCTTTTAGGGGTGAAGAAAGTGAATATTTTTCTTTCAAAAAATTCTGAAAAATTGAAGTTATATGCACCTTGAAGCCTATATCCCATCCATCTCTGTGAAGACTGTAATAATTTTACAAAACTGCAACTATAATACTATATATGAAACAGTGTATTTTCTAGCAGTTACTTATTTTTGTTAAATTTTTTCTGCATGAAAATAACAGCTTTATGAAGTTTTTTAAATGTCTTTGAGAAATAACTGAACTGAGATACTAGTAACTCTTGTTCTTTAAGGATTTTCAAAAGCTGCCAAATTATTTAAAATGATTAGTCAAGCCATCTTTATAAAAATGTGTCAAAACCTAGTGGTGTGTTGGTGTCCAAGTTAATGAGTCAGAATCTGGAAAAAATAAAGCTGGCATTACTTGAGGGTTTTGTTACCAAAAGAAACATGCCCTTCCCTATTGTACTCTTGAACCTGGAAGTACAGATATTCCAGTTCCTACCCACCCTGGTTTATACTGCTGAGTAGTCAGGGTTTTTATCTTTTTCTATTTTCTTTTTTGGTTTTTTGAGTCATGTGTGTAAGAGAAACTGACCTTTCAAAGTGGTACATTATTCTTTTACTTGTGCCATAAAAAAGCCGGATAAATGTTTCCTTAGGGTATACTGACCAAGTAATATCATGTACATATACATCTAAATCTGCCACTAGGAGCAGTTTTCAGTGTTTACGGCTCCCTTCAGGACCTACATAAAAGCTCCATAATAAGATGTCGTAATCTCAAATGTAACTGAAAACTTCATGATTTTCCCACTTGTTTGACCTCAGAAATCTGTGGTTGATGGTGCTTTCTCTGTTTGCAGGGATGTCTCGCTGCTGCTTGCCTTTGTAAGTGCACTGCTTATGCTTCCTTCATGGTGGAAGGAATCGTCGTGGCTGCTCTGGGGACTAGTTCTGTTTGTCTATGCAGTCTTTCGAGTGTGGGGCACATGGAGGACAGCCAGGCTGCAAATGTCCCTGCGAAAATACTGTATCCAGCTGGAAGAAACAGTGGCAAATAGCCGAGCTTTTACTAATCTCGTGAGGAAAGCTCTGCGACTCATTCAAGAGACTGAAGTAATTTCCAGAGGATTTACCCTGTGAGTCTGTATTTCGCTTTATTTAATATACAAATCCATTCAAGCCAGACATCTTCGAAAATTGTCTTTTTACACTATCTACGATAACAAGTGGAGTTACTGAACAACATAACATTTGAAGCTTTTCTTTTACATAAAATAATATAATTACCATTCATACTAAAACCATGAATTCTAACAACTCAGTGTTAAAACCCTGCATCCTGAAGGAGAATTAAGTCTCAAAACTCATATGCCTTTAAAATCTCATGTGCTGCTAGCAATGAAATACATGAAGAAATTGGTTTTGAACCAATTTAGTTAACTCTTTTGGGGAGTCATTTAGAGGATTGTTTGTTTGAAGGTTTTTTGTATCATATATTACCAAATCTATGTAAATAAACTGATCTTCAAGTAATCATTCATATTTTAGAAAACAAGATGACATGAAAACCATTCTATTTTTATTTAACAAATAACAGCTTGAAGCAATGAGAACACAGCAATCAGCAAAGACCATCAAAGGTCATTTCCCACCTCAAAAAAAATTTACAATACTTTTTTTTCTTGCATACAATTGTTGAGAAGTTTAGAGTCTTAAATTACTTAAATTTACTGCTGAATTTTCGTCTTGTCCCCTTAAGGGATGTGAAAATGTTCCTGGTTATATAGCTCTTGTACCTATTTGGTAATTTTTGCTTCTTTGCTTTGTGAAAGGACATCAGAACATGTTCAGTGTATGCAGTGATCCCAAAGCCAAACGGCCCACTTCTGTGCACTCTCATAGCCATGTATGCTCTTCAACCTATGGTTAGACATGTACCTTTGCCAGTTAAACTTAAGGTTAAAAGAGGTGGGAAACACCAATAGCTCAAATCCAGTTGACTTTCTTTCTAAAAACAATAAAAAATTGCCCTTTGTGCACTAAGAAGTTGTTTGTTCATGCCAGACCAACTACTCTGCTCTCAGGCACATGTTTTTACATGCAAGCTTGAAACTGTAGACTTAACATTTTAAATTAATTTTCTAGCTTGAGATACCTTCAGTATGCTTCATTGAAGAAATGTTTCATTCTCCCTTTGGAATGCATAAGCATGTCTTCACTCTGCCTAGCTATGTGTTTTGTTTTGGTTTGGTTTTTGCTGAAGAAGCATATAGTTAAGCAATAGGCAGTCTTATCTTTGGAAACGGGTTCTTAAAAGAAATTATTGTTAGGGCTTGTCCAAATTACAGATGAGAAAAACATTTGGATTTTTTCCTAAGTTTAAGCAAACGAACTTGTGGTCAGTGTCTGAATTGCTGGTGTCTTGTTCTTTTACTACATATCTTAGATAACAGATTAACAAAAAGCAGACTGGTCTTCAAGCTGATGCTTGATCTAATAGCCTCTTTACTTAAAACTTTGGCAAGCTTTTCAAAAGACTTTGGAGTATGGATGGAGTGGGAGAAGTCTGACTGTGCCAGCATTCTTATTGGAGCAATTGTCCAGTATGAAGAAGTCAGTGCTGTACAAGTTTTGGGTTGGTTTAGCCTGGAGGAAGTTCTAAATCCAGAGTGTCCTTTTCTGCATCCACATATGCAAGAGGTGCTGCTGCACAGGGCACCATGAAATCCTTTGCTTGAGATAGTGCTTCATGTATGATCCAAAAACCTAGCTACCCCTTTTTTCTTCCAGAATTTTGCTACAATAAACCTTAGCAGGGCAAAGCTTAGTATGTTCTCCTGTAGTAACCTTGTCGAAGTCTTAATGCTTGTTCAGAGAGAGTCCCACGGCAATGGAAATTATTGCATCTGAAAAGTTAATGAGTATCTTCTTGTGTCATTTTACATCCTTGAAGGAATGAGATTTCAATCAGGTAGCACAGCACCCTGTCCAGTGATATATATGCTGCTGTTTTAATATGCTGCTAGCTCAGCATGGTTTGGACTGTGCGTTAACCATGTTGTGAATGGAAGGCTACTGAAGCTGACACTTAAATAGTACTGAGTTCAGACTGTGGCTAGCTGTACTTAGCTAAACTCTGATATGGCAAGCCCAGGTCTGCAGCTTTGGCCTGAAGTTCCTTGTGTTCCACCACTGTTTTTCTCCCCCTTGCATGATCCATTGCTATGTTCTCATAGGCTAATTTACATATGCTTTGAAATATCTATGGCTTTGCTTTATTCTACCCTATTTGCCCCTTGTTAATTGATACTTGACTGTCTCTGTAAACGTTAAATTATTCCTGATGAGGTTTTGCTCAGTTCTCCACTGATTAACTGGTCCATTACTGTCTGGTAGTGACTGCTCTATGTTTAACCAATTCAAGTATTGTGTTCCCTTCATTCCTCTCTCACTCAAAAAAATGACTGCAGCCACTTAGAAAAGCAACTAAGAACTCCTTCAGGCCTCTCTTATATTAGCTGCTCTCAAAGGCAGCTGGATGTTCTGGTTTCAGAATAGTCTTCAGAAGTGTCTAACGCTGCTGTTGGCATTTAGGGTATGTCAGCGTGGTACAAGCTCTGTGACGTAGAGATGCCCAAGACCTCACCAGGGTAGTTTTGATTACAGAAATTGTGTAACCAAGGTAGGGCAGTGCTCGGCTCAGACAGAATGGCAGTATTTCTGTCTAGTTGCTTCATTTGCAATTAGACAAGTGAAGCCTCATCGTGGGTTGCAGCCTGGAATTTCTGCTGGCTGATGAAAGTATGTCCATTGTCTTGCACATTATAAAATGAAAACTGTAGGAATATGTAATGAAAGGCTGCAGCAATAAGCATCAAGTAGTTATTTCCTTGTCTGTCACTTAAATAATTAGCTTTTCTCCAAAATGCTCCCTTTCTACTATATTTTAAACTGTAATCAAGCTCTATGAGCACACATTGGTATATATAGCATCTTTATAGAACTGCTTTCAGGTTGGAGTGCAGTGATTTTTATTAATGTGTCTATACAAGTTTGTTAAAAGTTGAGAGCCTATTTAAAATTTGGCTTGGAAGATTAATGGAGAAATAAGTCACTGTTCTTTACAAGTAAAATGGGTTTGGCACACTAGGAAAGAGGAAATTCACCCTTAACCTTTTTTTCTTCTTGCTATTTGCGGCTGATACGCAAAGCTGATAACATTTTGTAAGTCCAATTAAAATATATAGAAGATAAATGGAACATTAGGACGTTAGGGATATGGCACATAGACATTTATAGCAAGTTATATTAATTTTAGATTACTGGAATAAAGAAGAATTATTTTACAAAAAACACTGAAACAAGCCTTCCCAGAAGGAAAACAAATTGTTCTGCTGAATATTGGCAGTCATGCTGGGTATGAGTTGTGCTATATTTGTTTTGTATAGGAGCTGGAAATGCTTACATCGCTGTAGCAGAGCATAGATGTCTCTTTTTTACGGTAGAAGAATTTTGCTCCTTTTCTTTGAGCCTGCTTCTGACAATTCACCCAGGACTTGAATCTACAAGCTGATGTGAGAATTTATCCATAAACACTCCCAGTTGTTACCTTCAAAAGCTAGGGAAACATTAGAGATTGGCGTGTACTATATTACATGCTGTGTTCCCTACTGGATTGTATGGCAAGACTAGCATTTTAAATTTATGTTTAGAAATGGAAAGCAACACAGTTCATTTTTATTTTATACAGATTTTAAAGTACTTTATGAGTTGTTATACAAAGCATTTTAATCTCACTCATATAATTTAATATGGTAAGCAGTTATTTTAATATGGTATTTTAGCTAGTGTATTCAGTATACTGCTATTTGGCATGAGTCTCCTTGTGTTAACCATAGTTAACGTACTGGTATGTGTCCAGCCTTGCTCACTGGGTGGGCTGCATTGCTTTTCATATTCAACAGTGGAGGCAGTGAGCTATTTCACTTCCTAATCAATGTGCAGCATGATCCAGCTAAGCGCATGCAGTAGGACTGACATTTTTCTAGCAGGATCAGGTCCACTGGTTTAGTCAGCTCTTCAGTTGGATGACCAATGCGGCAACCCACCCCAGTCTTGCCAGGTACCCTGTATGCTTTTCCCTTTTAAGTGACTTCTGACGTGAAATCACCTCCTCAGCGTGCCCTGGGAAGGGTGAGAGCAGAAGCAGGCTCCCAGTACCCCAACAATTCATCACAATTCATCATCCTGTTGTCTGCAGTATGTCCATTCCTGAGTTGATTCTAGTAGAAACAGTCCCAGCAAGTAGAACGGATGAACTGTCCACCTAGGCTATTTTCATTGTTTGTCATAGGTTTGGCATCAGACTGTATGTGAATAGATATAACTGGATATTAATCTTGTTTTACTTTTCTACAGCTTAATGATGCATAGGCATATTTAACATTCATCCAGTTCACAATTCAGTTTATTTCCAGATGAGGCAATTTCTTACAGTTCTAAAGCCATTCTGAAGTATATTCTAATAGGCAAATGGCACAGTTTCTTTTAAATAGTATATTCATCTGAATATCTGGACACCAAAATGTATTTCCAAATATGCTTTTATGGTTGCATACATTTCCTGTGTTTATCTGTCAGACTCCCACAAACACAGCTGTCATTCATTGCATGACTGATAAAATCTAAGTCACCTCTCAAATAATTTATTTCTGTTGAGCTAGAGAAGGTTCTGCATGGAAAAAGTTGTTTTGCATGAAAAACAATATGTAGTAGCACATTTTTCCTGTAGAAATTATTTAAAGAACAAATTTGCATATAAAGAGGTATATGTTAAATATCTGTGTGTTAAAACTTCTAAAGCTTACAGTGGGCTTGTGTTGTATCAGAGATAATGTTATGACCTGTCTACCCTTAGTGTATCATTTGGCAAAACTTTGGAGAAAACAAATGTCCTCAGAAGTTTTGCAGTGGCTCAGATGAGAGTAGAATCAGGCTGTCTACTGAGGAATCCTGGCTGCTTATCACAAATGTTGATTAACTATATCACTGATATGATGACTTATTTTTTTTGCTGTCATAGTTACTGAGTGATTTTAAAAAGTTTTCTAAGTAATGGAATAAGAAATCTGATGTACTGTTTTTTAAAAATACTTTAGGACATCTGTACAGTTGTATCACATTTTACTTTTCAAGTTTGCTTGACAGGGTCAGTGCCGCTTGCCCATTTAATAAAGCTGGACAGCATCCTAGTCAGCATCTTATTGGTCTCCGGAAAGCCGTTTATCGATCTGTCAGAGCCAACTTCCGAGCTTCAAGACTGGCTACTCTATACATGCTGAAACAATATCCTTTTTGTAAAAACCCACGAGTTCAGATATTCCATGTTGCCTACCTGTAATTGTGCCAATGTTTAGAGTTAGCATGTCTAGAAACATACAATATCTAATTACACATCTAAACAAGATAAAGAGAAGGTATCATATTAAATTGGGGCTTATGCTTGGTTAGGAATATTCTTAAAATTTTTGTCTTTCTGTGTACTGTGCAGTGTAGGATAAGATTCTGTGCACTGAAAACATTGTCCCAGTTACTGACACCCACGCCTTTGGTGTAAATACTGGTAATGCGTTTCAGAGTCCTTCAGCCTTTTGTTGTATAATTCCTCTTAGCCGTCTTTTTCTTTTGCACCAAAACTTCCTCTCTTCTGAACAATATGGCCTTTCACTTGACATCCCTGTGTTCAAAGGTAAGATGATTTCCTGTTTCAGACAAGCTGGGTGAAGCTCTGATTACATTAATTAGCCAAAAGGCACATTTCAGAGCAAGGAGTTTCTACTCTCAATCAAAGCAGAACACTGTTCAGATTCCATTTTGTGAAGTGTCATGTTTATTTCTTCAGTGAATTGTATACTTTCTTTAATGGCATTAGTATTTCAAGTTTTTTTTTCTATTTTTATTGTACTTACTGTACAATATAGGAAATAGCAATGTCTTCACCCCGTATTATAGCAAAAAATAAAACAGGTATGTTCCTGATCTGAAAAAACACACACAGGGAAACAAAAGCTGATGGTAATGTGAGTGTTGAAAATCTGACATGACAAATTACTCGTTTTGTCTTCCTGGAACATAATATTTGACGAATATATCTTGCCTGGCAAATGGATGGATACATCGAGTGATGACGTGTACACACACAAAGGCATACACAAAGCTAACAGTGCGTGCATTCACTTTGAAGAAAATGAGCATTTGTTTACAAAATAATTATTTTGTGGGCATAGGCATCCTCATTCTGCTCTCAAGACCTCACTCTTAGCTCTGAGGAATAAGGTGTATTTGCTATGTAAAGAAAGAAACTAATACTCTGACTGGTTCAGACAAGTTGATAAGAGCAACTGGTACCTAGCTTGGAAATAATAAAAAATCAGTTCTAAGAACATGGGAAGAGAGCTGAAAATGGGATCCATTAACATGGCCAAATATTCTCCAGCATGAAGAAAGGAAGTCCAGCAGTGGTTATAACAGGTGTGTAGATTGTTGCTGTGGTTCAAGGAATATTGGTGCATATTAAACCATCCAGTAGTTTGGTAACTACTAAACTTGTGGCATGGCTTTTAAATTAAGGAATGGGAGAGAAGAAAGTTTCGTTTACTTTGGATAATTTGACATTTATATCAGTCTTTGAAATTTTTTTTTAAATGGAACTTCTGTTATACCAAATTATCATGCACATATCACAGTAGTAAGGGCCAGCAGAAATAAACAGCCAAAAATTTATTGAAGTTGCCTATGTGTAGGTTCTTGAAAAATGGAAAGAGAAGCATTACATTTGTGCAGAACGTAGTGGTAAAGAGTGGCAGCATGTGAGCTGAGATGCAGGCTGGGCCAACTCTGCAGTGCACAAATACTGAAAGCAAGGAATTTAAATGTAAGGAAGGTGAGTAAAGGATTCCTCCTTCTCACCAGGATAATTAAGAGCAGCTTCAAGGTAGTTCCAATTTGCCTTATTTTGAATTTTTCCCTGCATATCATGAATGCCTGAAAATGTTATGTGTATTATGTGGGCATTGATGGCAAGGAGCATAATTCAAATAGGTCCCAGTGCCTTGTACAATTAAATAGTACTCTTATGCTGGAGGGGCCAAAGATTCCTTCATGTTGAAAGCATTCACAGCTGCCACTTGTGACAACTTTAATGCCCTTGTCCGTCATCGGGTTGTTAGCACAAATCTGGCCTACAGCAAGGAGAAAGAGGAACTGGGGAGATTAAGTAAAGGAGTGAGGTGATAAATTGAAGGAAAGGAATGTTGATAAAGGAAAGGAACTTCCATCCAAAGTCTGGAAATGAGATCCCAATTCTGAGTCTTACAGTTCCTTTTAGTAAGCTCTGCTTTGCACAAAATCAGAGGATATTCTTGACTTTAACTCCTCTAAGTTATCTGAGTATGAACTAATGAATTGCTGTTTGAAATTTGCTTTTTCTGAGCGTTGTGAGAGACATGAATCCAGTAGTACTAATAGTGATTTACACCGGCCACAGCAAAACAAAATGCTTTTATTAGAGGAAAAGATATTAGAGAAACTTTCCGAATATTTAACATTTGGATTAATATTACAAATGACATAAAAAAAAAACCCAAACCTATGTTCCTTGCTTAGTCACAATACTGTTTAAATAAACATTTTGTGTTTTACTGGGTATTACTTTGTATTTTTGTAGCAGGGCAGATGTATCTCTGTATTTAGGCAAGTGAAAAACTGAATTATCTTTGCTTGGAACAATTTTCAGTAGGAATTTAATATGTGAATCACCTCCTTGTCTTAAGGGCAACAAAATTTGAATCTTCCCAGCTAATACACTAAGGATCAAAGCTTAGTTCCATTTTAACTGATGGCTGATCATTCTTTAGGGCCATTTTTTTCTTTAAAGAATAATGAAGTAGTAATTTCTTAAGAGCGTGAGCAAATACATAGGACAGGCACTGCTTTGAACCACGGAGCGTGCATTTCTTGGAAACATTTATGTGCATGTATAAGTGGGAAATAAACTTCCGCATTACAGTTTGCTTTCCTTGCTTGTCAGTACTCAGTTGATACTGCTACATGGGCATGATACTTATCATTCAACAACGGTGGTGAGCCTTTGACTTCAGAGACCCATTCTGTGTGATGTCCAGTTATCGAAATAAGGTCCTAGTCTGTGGCTGCGCTTCCTGAGCGGTATACTGGCTACTGAAGGATGATAATGTGAAGTATGCCTTATTTTCCTTCATCCTTGTGTTTCTTATAATGAACCTAGAAATTTGAGACAGAAATTTATAATGCAGTGAAGATAATTGTTGCCTTAAGGCTATGGTAAACATGTCTTGAACTGAGACGTGTCTATTATTACATATAATGGTTAAAGTAATATAAAAAACATAGAAATAAATTTTCTGTAGTGAAAGGTACACTTTGATTTAAGTTAAGCTTTCATTTAAAACATTGTTATATATTCAGAACTTCATAGAAATATCTGTAGCCAAATTATATTTCAAGCCTACTGCGTCAGAATGTCCTTTTCAAAAATAATTTGCAACAAGATCAATTTACTCATTTATGGCTTAATAAGGGCTGATAATTTTCTCTACTTTGAAAATATGCATTTATATGTGCTTAACAAAATCAGCTGAACAGCCTCTTATAGGAACCGTTTTCTAAGGCATGTACAGGTTGCATGTACAAAATGTTAGGTCAAAAAAGTGTTCAGGAATAAGCAAAATCTATTTCAGTGGGGCATTTTTTTCCCAGAAAAAGTCATTTCAGTGAATGATGTTGTACAGACATACTTTTGAGCTAAATACTACTGTGAATTTTCATGCTTACATTGTTTTTAATCTAGAGCTTTAAAGCTATACAGTAAAATAGAGAAATGTTTAATCTTTACATTTATAGATTTGTATCTCATTTTGTCAACAAATGCAAACTGCAAAGCTTATTGTTGCTTTATTTTACACTGCCTTGAGAGATTTTTTTTGTTGCTAAACATATACTTTAATGTATTTGATCATTTCTGACGTAAGTATCAAATTCATACTTTGAATCAGTAAGAGTAATCCTATTGGAAGCCAAAGGGGAACTGCTTTGAACTTAAGCCACTTGCTTTAGGTGAAACTTTAAGAGAGACAAGGAAGAACACATAACTGAGGGCCTGAGCTGCTGACTGTTGGGCTGAGTCTTAAGAACTGGCTAATCTAAGTATTCATCTTAATTGTAGATATAAATGAGTGACTAAGTAAAAATAAATTAGTAAAGACATGTTAAATGTTAGGTCATATATTGATCTATGCTAATCCATTAAGTGTAGATTTTATAGCCATCAGTATTATTTATCCTACCAAAATGTGTGCAGCAAATCAGGATTTTATACTAATGTATATATCAAATGTGTTAGAGGAAAATCTATTTGATGAACCTGTTACAGAGAATTAAAAATCTTAATTCACAGCTTTATTCATGAGAAATCAAATTGCATAAACCTGATATGTTATCATTACTGACTTCAACAAGACTAGAAGTTTAGTAATGTTTGCGGCTAATGTGCCCCCTTTTAGCTAGACAGCTGCCTTCAGCAAGTAGAATAAATTAGTACCTTCCTAATCAAAATTTGTTCCCATGTAAAATAGAAAAAATACACAATTATACTTTAGCCTTATACTAGATGTATCAAACTTGATGGACCAGTAATATTTCATGAGGTGGAAAGTCATATTCCTTACATTTTATGTGAAACGACAGTTGTGTGCTTGCAGAAACAATTCAGCATTTTCTCATGCCGTTCTTATTCTGATTTGCTCATATCAGGAAGAGTTCATTGCTCAAAATCATAGAAGAAAAAGGCAGAAGAGAGAAAAAAAGAGTATTTCTCTTTTAATCTGGAAGACAAGGGTATAGCAGGATGCAACAGCTGAAAGCTTAAGATAGAAATTAGGCATTTTGGGTTAAGTATTTACAAGATGTTATGCAGACCAGTCACTACTCGCTCAACAAATCTCTGCACTATACTCCATTGAATTGTGTAATAACTCAGGCAATATTTCAGTTGCCGTGCTAGTTGCTTAATATTTTTATACTTAAGAGCCTTGTGGGTTCTGCATCATGGGAATCTATCTGATTTAATTATATTCAAGCTGGATGGAGGAAACTTTATAGCTTATGTTACTGGATGATGTTAATAGTCTTATCCTCAGCTGGTGCAAGATGGTGTGATACTCTATTTTTCCATTGAACTATATTGATAGGTAGGACCTGGGTGTTGGATCATGTAAACTCAAGCAACTTTATTTTTGTTTTAAGTATAAGGTGTCATTCTCTGTTGGCAAGGCATAAATAGTGTTATAAAAACAGACATGGGATAGTATTTTAAACTGTATGCTATCTTACCCCATTAAGGTGGAATGGATATAAAATCCATTCTGTGTCTGAGATGAACTGAGCACGGGGAAAAATGCGAATACACCCTAGTAAATCTAGTAAAAATTTATTCTTTCTCCACTGTAAAAATTCAGTTATTGCATCATGAAACGTTAGAAAAACACATCTTTTTTTAACTTGGGAAAGAGAAAGCTCACACAAGAAAACAGTGAGCTAAACAAAAAGCAGTACCCTTTTTGGATCAAAAAACCTAAATCAGAAATCTGATGCTGGAAGGTCTGTGTAAAGATACCTGGGCATTTTTCAGTGTGAAGTTTCTTCCTTGACCAGCCAGTTGATCACATACTTTGTTCATCTCTTCCTGCCTGGTGAGCAGGTGAGAATTTTATAAAAGAGCAACTTGGATTTCTCAGGGATATTGTGAGGCCCTCCTGTTAGATCTTTAGATGGGAATGTGCTTTTGAAGAGCAAAGTACAAATATTAAATTGTTATGTACAGGGTTACATCAGTGTTCTTGCTTTCTTTCTTGCTTTTTTTCTTGCTTTTTTTCTTGCTAACCTGACAGAGGTTAGATATTCACTATATAGATATTTTATTCCGGATCTAACAATTTATTATTAAGTAGCTTTGCCTTCTGTTCTTCCAAGCTAATCAGGAATGCAGGTTAAACAGATGAATAAAATGTTTTCACAAAGACATAGAAAAATTTATCTAACCTAAGGTTAGTTACTGTATTTTGGCTTTAATAGAAAACATTAGCACTAAAAATACTTGCATTTTAGAGCAAAGCACATGAAGGAAATGTGTTTGTGTGTATGTGTTTAAACTTTCTAAAGGTTTAGTCCTTAGGAAGCTAGTGGGGACATGGGATCAGTTCTCTGCTTTCATCTAACATGTAGAAATGGTAGTGGGAGGGCTAAAATAGAGGAGGGCAAGGCAGGAGGCATGGGAGCCCGCTGGGAATCCCTAGGTGAGACATAATGTCGATAAGTGGGTCCTTTGGTCAAACCACACATTTGAGAGATTCCCTAGATTATTTTTTTTAGCGTGAGTTAGAAATTCATGTGTCCAAACTGCTTTGTCCAAACTGGTCTTCGTGCTGTTGGAATTTTTTTTTTTTTTTGAGGGAAATTATTAACAAGGAATATAATTAGTCTCTGAGATAACTGGTCCTGAAGGGTTTTGACCTGACTTTTCTATCTATGGTGGAGTTACCATCCTCATCCCATATGCTCCATCTGCTGGGCATGCTGTCAGGTTATCTTAGAATAGACACCGTGTTTATGTCAGGCAGCAGCTGGTGGCAGCAATATATTATGTTTCTGAGTGATTTGCATTGCAGGTTTTTGCCTGCATTGATGCTTCTGGGGAACATTTAATAAGCTTCTTTCTTCCTGGACTTTGGGGAGAAATTAGGGAGAAATGGGGTTGTTTGTTTAGAGCCTGGACACTTGGTATTGCTGTTTCCTGGACCACAGAAATTTTATTTTATGCAATGTACTTCTACTCAAGTGGTAAAAATTTTCTTGAGCAAATCATTATTACAAGTTTAATCCTATGAGGATTTAGCAGGTGGAAAATTTGGGAGTGAAAGCGGGTAGAACTTGTAGCTTCCCCAGTAAACGCATTGTTTGGACAAGAGACAGGTGCTTCTAAGTGGCATTATGTGCTCCAAGAGATGAGATCATTCCGTTTATGAATCAAAATATAAATGAAAAAAATGATAGTTTAAATTAAGGCCTTATTTTCATGAATGCTTCACAAATATATTTTATTATGTATTTCTGTGGAACAAATATGCTTATGACCATAGGTTGTAAGTTTTGTGCTTTAAAGTAAATTTCACTGTTTTGTGACTGGGTAATTATCCAAAATGTGCAGAAATCTTGAACTGTTCCTCCTCCCCCTTCCCCAGCATGAGGTTAGCCTAAAATTAGGGCTATTTTAAAATAAATGCTGCCTAGTCTATTAATTATTTTTGTGTGTCTTCTGATATCAGTTATATTGTGCTTGCTTCCTACTTTTTAAGCATTTCTGAGGACTGGAAATGTACTTTTTCATACTCAAAATTTAAATGTGCTGAATAGTGTTGGAAGATAATAGGTTGCCACTGTTTATGCCAAGATCATGGTGGCTTTACAGTGATATAATCAATAAAATTAATGGTATGACAATCTGGGAGCTCCTGTTCTTCATGGTACTATTTGAAATGTCAAAGAGCAGTTATTGTAGAGATCTTTGAGCAGTCCCTCCGCAGACAGAACTCGCAAGGAATTCCCATCCTCCTGAGTTTGGTTAGGCTACCTTTGAAACTTAAAATTGCACAAGAATTGTTCTCCTCTTTCCTCTGTTACATATATGATTTCTGGTTTAAGATTGACACGAGGTACTTCTTGGAAACTTAAGATTTAAAGATAAAATATTTTCCTCACTAGAAAGGGCTGCAGGGATTTTCCATCAATCTGTTTTTTTTCTTTTTAGGTGTTTGTATTTAGATGTAGGTCCTTTGTCAACGTCTTTACTCTCATCCTTCTTAGAGTCTTTAAAACCTGTGCTCTGAATAAGGATTGCAAAATGTTCAGCTAAACAGGATTCAGGTAGATTTGGGTGGAATGTATGTTCTTTCATATAAATTGCCAGAAATAAGAAACCTTATTAGCTGGTTTTTTTTTTTTTTCCTTTTTTTGTGTGTTTAATGCAAAAGTTGTTTTGTTAACCACCTTAACTCCGGCTAAACCTACCCTCTGAACTCGGAGAGCGACAATGTGACCAGCTACATCTGTGTAGTCCCCTTTAAGGAGCTGGGTCTGGGACTGAGTGAAGAGCAGGTATCTGAAGAGGAGGCACACAATCTCACAGATGGCTTCAGCTTGCCTGCACTCAAGGTAACCTCTCCTAAAAGAACGTATGCATTCACAAAGGCTTCTCGTGAAAATCTATTTCAGTTGTCGTGAAGCCCCGTGACTTGTAGGTACTACCCTGTAGTAATGCAGTCAACTGAGGGGGAGATGTAATCAGTCTCATATCATGTGTTTCTACGTTTATTGGCATTTAGGTGATTTCTTCTTGCATGTAGCTGAAGAGAAGTTGCACAGTACAACCTGAGGATTTTTTTCTGCAAATCACATAAATTCAAGTCAGTGTTTTGTAGTCAGCTTGATCAATCTCCTTCTTAAACATGATCTTTTGCTCTCTGATTTCACTTGATCCTAGCTGTCTAATTTCCAGAGTTGTATTTATGTCTTTTTTAGCTAATCTCTTGAATAAAAAGATAGACATCGAAAGATATAAATTAGTTGTAATTGCCAAAGGGAATAGCTGCATTTAGTTACACTGAGGCATACAAATCATAAGCTTGGACCCCTGCTGCCATGAGCCAGTGTGGTTCTTTGATCTTTGAAAGACATTTAACTGAACAGAATGCCAACCATATAATGGCCTTTTTATCTATTTTGTTTTGAGATGTTAAGTATTTTTAATTTGCATGAGTAAATGTTTGCAGTTGGAAAGAAGATCTAATTTGGATGCAAGCCTTCTACACTCTACTGGTTCTCTGCTGAGGCAATTCCCTTTTAATGTTTTTTTTTTTTTTTAATGGAAAATTCCATTATTGTGTGACTTCTATGTTTTTATGGGGTTGGCTCTTGTTGTGTTTTATTCATTTAATTCCTAGACCTTGACTTCTTTTGTTCTGACAGTAAATGTTACCAGTAATAGTGGTTGCTACGCTTTGAGGCTTTGTCTAATTAGTTGTAAGCTAAGAGCTACATCAGATGTAAGCTTTGGGATTTTTTTCTTGCCTTTTCATTAGCTGAAGTTCTAATTGCAACCAAGCCCACTTATGTACCCGCTTCTTTTTAAGTGCAAGAAGCCAGTCAGTGTTGCCCAATCTTGTAAGCTAAGTCTTCGTTTACCTGCAATTTGCAATAATTTAACTGAAATTTTTGGCTTGAAACTGAATACTGATCCAAGCTGAGGAGAGCCAGTTGGATGTTTTGGGTGACGTTTAAGTGCCAGTGAAAATCATCAAAAGTCATTGGCAGAGCAAGCTATTTGCAACCCTAAACAGATTTGGAATTTCCTTTTCTCTCATCATTGTGCCTTTTTTCAGGTAGGTTTTTGGATTGTTATTGTCAGTTCCTGAAGTTCACTACTTTTTGTATGCTACTTTTTCACTGCTTTTGCCTTATGTCTGGTGAAAGGGATTTGTCTTCTTTTGTGTTTGTTATAGCATGAGCTCTTGACTTTCTGTCCAGGGCACCACACCTTCACAGACACTTGGGAGATTGCTGCCCATTTGTTTGCTTTTTATTTGAGCACCCAGCCAAATCAATGCCCTGCATGTGTGCCCCAAATTCATTTCATATCATTCTGTGTTCTTGCTTCTCATAACCATCTTTTTTAAATTGAGAATTATTTTTTTCTTTTGGAATATTTTATCAGTTTGCATCCGAGTATTTTTTTATAAAATATATATCAAACCACATCTGTCTGAAGGCATTTAATTTTTTGGGTTACTATTCTGAATGTTTTGCTCTTGATTGTTTGCACACTAGAAAAAAACTGTTACTTGTCTATAGAGGTATGAGTACAAAGATGTAAATATATTGTTACAAATCCTATAGATCCAAAATCTCAGAACAAGTAAATTGTTAGTCCTGTTCTGTAGTGGAGGGGGGCAGAAAAAAGCATTATGAGTAATTACTTTCTCTTCCTCAGCCTGAAATGCTTGAGAACAGATTTCAGATTACACCTCATCCTCACCTACAGTTGATTCCTTTTAAAAAGGACTAATATTGTAGAGAAAAGTGTCATAACCTTTCATTTTCTTTTTAAAAATACAAGATTCTACTGTTCTGTCATGGTCTACTGAGCCAACAGTCTTCTCTAAACTAAAGAAAACAGTTCTTTTCACTTCATTGGAAGTGTAAGTTCTCGAGAAATTGAAATTGTGGGTTTTCTTGCTCCCAGATTGACTGCCCTCTTTTATACCGTGTATAACATTGTCAATAAATTCACTTCTTACAAGTCTTTCCTCCTTAGTGGCACTGGTGAAATTTCTCTCTTTGGCTGAAGAAAAGGAAAAAGTTAGCAGCTCAGATGTAGAATGTTTTTTGTTGAATTACAGTGCAATTAGACTCAACAATTCAAGGTTGGGTGTGGGCAATGCAGTAGTTAGTAGATTGCAGAAATGATAGCTTGGTGTTATAAAGGCAAAAATGTCTTTGCTGCCACTGGAATTTTGGCAGCCCTTTATGAGCTGTAGGGTATGTGGAGATTATAGCAAGTAATGAGACTGCCTGATGAGAATATGTGTTTTTAGGCTTCTGACAACTTTCTGAGCATAATTGCGTATAATATTCTTCATCAAAGAATTAACTGTCACCTAAGGTTCACAAGGTCTGAAACTCACATGGTCTGGAATACCCTTTAAAAACATTCAGTGGATTTTCTCAGTTTTTCAAAGTTCTGTGGCTGGCTGAGGAATGTTTTCCCATGGTTTATCTGTACATTTACTTTGGAGGCTGCCTGTCTTCCCAGGTGCACAGAGCTAACCCTACCCTGTTTTGCAGGTCCTCTTCCAGCTCTGGGTAGGGCAGAGTTCAGAATTCTTCAGGAGGCTGGTGCTGCTCCTCTCCCCAGCCAACGCATCCCCCAAGCCCTTGGTCTCCCCCGAACGGCTGCCTCATCATATCTTGTCTGATGTGACTCAAGGCCTACCTCACACACATGCTGCCTGCTTAGAGGAGCTTAAGCGAAGCTATGAGTTTTATCGGTACTTTGAAACTCAGCATCAGTCGGGTTTTGAACGGCCAGCCAGAACAAAGCAGAAGTCAAGAGAGCTGAACAGCCTTCAGACAGCAGTACGCAGCTTGCAGCTTCATCTCAAGGCACTGCTCAATGAGTAAGTTTACACATGAATTAAGAGACTATGCCTGTAGGAAGAAGGCTTCAGACTTGAGTTCTTTGGGTTGTCAGCTTGTATGCCAGATTAAAAACAAAAAGACAGATATGTATAGTCACTGCAGTCATAGGCATATCTTTACATAGCGTGGGGTCAAAGATCCTTGGTTAACTATGGGATCTCATATTGTTTCCTGGTTATTTTTTAAGTATCTGGTGAAAATCCAAAGCTAAGCAGTACATTAAGATCTTGCTTTGCTTTTTTCACTCCCTTGAAAAAATCCAAAAACATACTTATCTTCTATTGATTTTGCAACATACCAAATGCTTTATAAGAAAGTTCAGCTCGTAGTAGCTACCTCATAAATATTTTTAAAGATTCATCACTGCCTTGGTGAAATAGTTGAAACTGTCCTACTCCTTTAATCTTACACATAAGAATTACTGTAATGAATGCAGGTGAGCAATGTATCTTGACATGGAGAAAAGGATCTTATTTTTGAAATTTTGGGGCATCTTTGAGGAATTGACTGAGTTAGATTCTTAAAACTTGAAGAAAATAACAGGATAACAAATGAAATACTTGGAAGAATGGTGAAGTCAAATATTTATTATTACTTATTTCTGTTCATCTCCTCATCACTTAGGGTAATAATTCTTGAGGATGAACTTGAAAAACTTGTTAGCACTAAGGAGACACCTGAGTTGACAACAGAAGCCCATCAGGTTCTGGAACAAAAACTAAAGTTTATTCAGCCTCATATCCAGGCAAGCAACAGCTGCTGGGAAGAAGCCATTTCTCAGGTGGAAAAAATGAGTGGAAGAAACCCAAATAAAAAAGGTAAATGTGAGAGATTAATTTAGCAACTAATGGGATACACTTCAGAGAAGGAATGGTCAAATGCATCAAAGGCAGTGTTCAGCCCGTGTATTGGAGTTTTAGCTGAAGAAGGTCCTACAACCATACACTTTGAAAAGCTATATACATATGTCAAACTTTTTTATTATGATAACCTTCAAGCTTTTGTTTCAGCAAAAAGTGTAAACATGCTAACTCAGTCTGTTAGACATGTGGATTCAGATTGTTACATTTCCAGGTATAGATCAATAGTGGCTTTTTGCCTTTGATTGGTGGATCACATGTGAAGGGGTAGGATTTTGATGACTTGTCCTTGAGATTTTCATTTATTTACTGCATAAAGATTCCATAGTTAATTGAAATTACAATGGCATTATCATGAAACTTTCTTGAAAATGATATTTCCTGGAACATTTTAAATTGTAGAGTACGTATTGAGCATATAATGCCTGTTTGCCTGCTCTCTCAGACAGAGCAAGCTAATTTTCTGTGTGGTTAAAAGTCATACTGAGCAGCATATCACAGCGTTTTGCCTTATGTCGCTCTCCTTAGTGACCTGTACTGCCCATGCTATTCTCCTTGTGAATCACATCTAGCTTAAACAATGGAAGGGAACTTAAGCTCTCCTGACATGGAGTTAAACCTATAATTTCTAATCTTTCTTTTCCACAGAATCAGAGAATGGTAGGGGTTGGAGGGGATCTTTGGAGGTCATCTAGTCCAACCCCCTTGCCAAAGCAGGCTCACCTAGAGCAGGTTGGACAGGAACGTGTCCAGGCGGATTTGGGATATGTCCAGAGAAGGAGCCTCCACAACCTCTCTGGGCAGTCTGTGCCAGTGTTCTGTCACCCTCAAAGTAAAGAAGTTTTTCCTGATGTTGAGAGGGAATTTCCTGTGTTCCAGTTTGTGCCCATTGCCCCTTGTCCTGTTGTTGGGTACCACTGAAAAAGAGTCGGGCTTCATCCTCTTGGCACCTGCCCTTTAGGTATTTATAAGTATTGATGAGATCCCTTCTCAGTCTTCTCTTCTCCAGGCAAAACAGACCCAGGTCTCTCAGTCTTTCCTCAGAAGAGAGGTGCTCCATTCCCTGGATCATCTTTGTAGCCCTCCACTGGAGTCTCTCCAGCAGTTCCCTGTCTTTCTTGAACTGGGGAGCCCAGAACTGGACACAGTACTCCAGATGTGGCCTCACCAGGGCAGAGTAGAGGAGGAGGATAACCTCCCTCGACCTGCCGGCCACAGTCTTTTTAATACACCCCAGGAGACCGTTGGCCTTCTTGGCCACAAGACCACATTGCTGGCTCATGGTCAACTTGTCCACCAGTACTCCCAGGTCCCTCTCTGCAGAGCTGCTTTCCATCAGGTCAACCCCTAACCTGTGCTGGTGCATGGGGTTATTCCTCCTGAGGTGCAGGACCCTATACTTGCCTTTGTTGAACTTCATTAGGTACTTCTCCGCCCAACTGTCTAGCCTGTCCTGGTCTTGCTGTATGGCAGCACAGCCTTCCGGAGTGTCAGCCACTTCTCCCAGTTTTGTGTCATCAGCAAACTTGCTGAGGGTAAACTCTGTCCCCTCATCCAGGTTGTTGATGAATACATTGAACAAGACAGGCCTCAAATTAGACTCTGTGCCACTGATCACAACCCTCTCAGCTCTGCCATTCAGCCAGTTCTTGATCCACCTCACTGTCCACTCATCTAACCCACACTTCCTAAGCTTACCTATGAGTATGTTATGGAAGGCAGTGTCAAAAGCCTGCTGAAGTCAAGGTAAACAATGTCCACTGCTCTCCCCTCATCCACCCAGCCAGTCATGCCGTCATAGAAGGCTATCAGCTTAGTCAAGCATGATTTCCCCTTGATGAATCCATGTTGACCTCTCCTGATAACCTTCTCTTCCTCTACATGCTTAGAGATGACATCCAGGGTGAGCTGTTGCATCACCTTTCCAGGGATGGCGGTGAGGCTGACTGGCCTGTAGTTTCACACAGAATCACAGAATCACAGAATTTTCAGAGTTGGAAGGGACCTCTAGAGATCATCTAGTCCAACTCCCCTGCTAAAGCAGGATTGCCCACAGCACATTACTCAGGACTGCATCCAGGCGGGTCTTGAAAATCTCCAGAGAAGGGGACTCCACAACCTCCCTGGGCAGCCTGTGCCAGTGCTCTGTCACCTGAACCTTAAAGAAGTTTTTCCGTGTATTTGAACGGAACTTCCTGTGTTCTAACTTGTACCCATTACCCCTCGTCCTGTCACTGGGAACCACTGAAAAGAGCCTGGCTCCATCCTCCTTCAACCCACCCTTTAGATACTTGTACGCCATAATAAGGTCTCCCCTCAGCCTTCTCTTCTCCAGGCTAAAGAGTCCCAGCTCTCTCAGCCTTTCCTCATAAGGCAGATGCTCCAAGCCCTTAATCATCTTAGTTGCCCTTCGCTGGACTCACTCCAGCAGTTCCCTGTCCCTCTTGAACTGGGGAGCCCAAAACTAGACACAGTATTCCAGTTGTGGCCTCACCAGTGCAGAGTAGAGGGGGAGAATGACCTCCCTCGACCTACTGGCCACACTCTTCTCTATGCAGCCCAGGATTCCATCGGCCTTTTTGGCAACAAGGGCACATTGCTGGGCCATGGATAGTTTACTGTCTACCACAACCCCCCGATCCTTCTCCTCCGAGCTACTTCCCAGCAGGTCCACCCCTAACCTATACTGGTGCCTAGCATTCTTCCTCCCCAGGTGCAGGACCTTGCACTTGCTTTTGTTGAACCTCATTAGGTTCTTCTCTGCCCAGCTCTCCAGCCTGTCCAGGTCACGCTGGATGGCAGCACGGCCCTCTGGGGTGTCAGCCACCCCACCCAGTTTGGTATCATCAGCAAACTTGCTGAGGATACACTCTGTCCCCTCATCCAGGTTATTAATGAATATATTAAACAAAATTGGACCAAGTATTGACCCCTGGGGGACACCACTGGTTACAGGCCTCCAACTAGACTCTGTGCCGCTGATCACAACCCTCTGAGTTCTGTCCCGCAGCCAACTCTCAATCCACCTCACTGTCACCTCATCTAGCCCATACTTCCTCAGCTTCCTTATGAGGATGTTATGGGAGACAGTGTCAAAAGCCTTGCTAAAGTCAAGGTAGATGACACCTACGACTCTCCCCTCATCCAGCCAACCAGTTATAACATCATAGAAAGCTATCAGATTGGTCAAGCATGATTTACCCTTGGTAAATCCATGTTGACCACTTCCAATAACTTCCTGTTCCTCAACGTGTCTGGAGATGACATCCAGAATGAGTCGCTCCATTACCTTCCCAGGGACAGAGTTGAGACTAACCGGTCTGTAGTTCCCCGGGTCCTCCTTCTTGCCCCTTTTGAAGACTGGCGTGACATTAGCTTTCCTCCAGTCCTCAGGCACCTCTCCCATTCTCCATGACCTTTCAAAGATGATGGAGAGTAGCTTTGCAATAACATCTGGCAGCTCCCTCAGCACTCGTGGGTGCATCCCATCAGGGCCCATGGATTTGTGAGTGTTGAGTTTGCCTAAATGATCTCTAACCCAATCCTCCTCGATCAAGGAAGGGTCTTTCTTTCTCCAGGCTCTCTCTCTCATATCCAGGGTCTGGGATTCCTGAGAGCCGCCTTAGCAGTAAAGACTGAAGCAAAGAAGGCCTTCACTAACTCCGCCTTCTCTGCATCCTCCATCACCAGGGCACCGACCTCATTCAGCAGCGGGCCCACATTTTCCCTACTTTTCTTTTACTACTGATGTACTTGAAGAAGCCCTTCTTATTGTCCTTGACATCCATTTCCAGGTTTAATTCCAAGTGGGCCTTAGCCTTCCTCATTTCATCCCTGCAAACTCTGACAACATTCCTATATTCCTCCTAAGTGGCCAGTCCCTTTTTCCACATTCTGTAAACTTCCTTCTTCCATCTGAGTTTTTCCAGAAGCTCCTTGCTGATCCATGCAGGTTTCCTGCCTCCTTTGCCTGATTTCTTACCCATTGGGATGCACCGATCTTGAGCTTGGAGGAAGTGGTGCTTGAATATTAACCAGCTCTCTTGCACCCCCCTTGCTTCTAGAGCCTTAGTCCATGGGATTCCTCCTCTTTGAAGAGGCCAAAGTCAGCTCTCCTGAAGTTCAGGGTTGTAATTCTACTTTTTGCCCTGCTTCTTCCATGCAGGATCCTGAACTCCACCATCTCATGGTCACTGAAGCCAAGGCTACCCCCAAACTTCACATCCCCAGCTAGTCCTTCTTTGTTTGCCAGCGTAAGGTCCAGCAGCGCATGTCTCCTCGTTGGTTACTCCACCACCTGTGTCAAAAAGTTACCATCAGTGCTCTGCAGAAACCTCCTGGACTGTGTATGCCTGGTTGTTTTGCCTTTCCAGCAAATATCAGGGTGGTTGAAGTTGCCCATGTGAACCAGGGCCTGTGGTCATGAGGCTATTTCCCGCTGTCTTTAGAAGGCCTCATCGACTTCCCCTTCCTGATCCAGTAGTCTGTAGTAAACACCCACAACAGTGTCTCCCATATTAACCTGTCCCTTAGTTCTTACCCATAAGCTCTCAACATGTTCTTCATCCACCCCTAGGCAGAGCTTGATACATTCCAGTTGCTCTCTCATGTAAAGAGCAACTCCACCACCTTGTCCCACTAGTGTTGCTTTCCTAAAAAGTACATAGCCATCCATGACAGCATTCCAATCATGAGAGCTATCCCACCATGTCTCTGTAATTGCAATGACATCATGGCCCCAAAACTGCACACAGATCTCTAGTTCTTCCTGCTTATCCCCCATGCTGTGTGCGTTGGTGTACAGGCATTTCAGAGAGGTAATTGAGCATACAGGTTTACCTAGAGGGGTACAAGAGGATCCACCACAGCCATACACACCCTTGAGATGGTTGGACTTCTGGATCTCTTCTTGGGAGTCAGCTAAGGAACATTTGTTGCTGCTGTGGTTGGCCTGGCTTATTCCCCAGTTGGATACGATGGTGTGAGCATTGCCATCTTGGACCCCACCCCCCGAGTCTTTCAGTTTAAAGCCCACCTCACCAAGTTGGCCATCCTGCTGCCAAAGATTCCCTTGCCTCTTCTAGGCAGGTGGATCCCATCCTTCTCTAACAAGCCATACTCATCAAAGAATGTCCCGTTGTCATAAAAGCCAAAAGCCTCACGACGGCACCAGCCATGTAGCCAGGAGTTGACATGCATAATCTGTCCATTTCTGGCTGCTCCCTTTCCTCTAACTAGTAAAACGGAGCTTTTTCCAGGCACTTTTTTACTGTCCCAGGAAGGCACAGGCCAGCATCTGAATAATGCTCGTAATGGAGACTGCATCAGGAAAATTATGACTTTGGGGTATGAGCAAGTTACCTACAGAAATCCAAATTTGTAGTGAGCTAAGGTTTTAATGGTGTATGGGTGGGATGCGCAGTAGATGGATGAATATTGCTGTGGGCCTAGAGGAGTGCACGCTGATCGTGTTCATTCTTACATCAGAACTGGGAGCACCGGGAGACCTGATGCAGGCTCTGTGCAGGTCCAGGCACGGTATAACCAAATTTGTGTGTACTTTGCCTGATAGTCTAGTCTTACAACTTCCCTCTCAGTGCTGCATAAGACAACCTATGAGGATATTAGTTGTCGTCTGATACATTTGCATGTGCTAGCCTGTTGTGTTTTGTTGATGCCCTCCACAACCGTCAGTTCCACTAAGCTTTGTTTCCCCTTTCCTTAAATGTTCTTTCTAGACTGCACGCCAGAGTTATTTTAGTTTATTTTAGTTTTAGTTATTTTATTTTTAGTTATTTTAGTTATTTTAGTTTTATTTTTAGTTTGTGTACAAATTTCATAGCAGGCACTTTTATTATAACTTGCTTCCTTTTAAAGTTCAGTACAAAAATAACCTAGTGTGTGATCTAGAAGGGAGGGATTGCGTGGGAAATAAAAAATTAAAAATCCTTCATTTTCACTTTTGTTCAAGCGACTTTTCTGGAAATGTGCTGGGGTTGAATTCTATTTTGCAACAAGTTTACTGAATTACTTCACAGGAGCTACCTTTAAATTATGTTGGTCATTGAAAACTATTTTTATCTGACTACATTTGACTTTCCTGATATATTTCTAAGCAGTCCAGCTTCTGTGAGTTGATCTTTTCAAGCTCTGCGTGAAATCAAGCTTAATTCTTCTGCCGTCTTTCTACAAATCTTAACAGCTGGCCTGTCTGTCATGATTACCTGAATTAGTTCATTAAATTATCTCTTTTTTTCCCCAATGCTTCCTGAAAGCTCTTTAGAAGAAGATACCTTCCTGCTGAAATAATATAGCAGCTAAGCACATCTTTCTTTTGTCTTTCTGCACTATTATCCAAAACCAAATGCATCTTTTTACAAGAGCTGTAGTGAGAACCCCATGGTAGTAGAACATTGTATCTAAGTGGATGTGCAGCACTTTTGCTGCAATAGATCTTTGGTTCAACTAACTACATCAACCAGTAGAGCAGTGTCAGTTATGAACACTGTTAAACAGGGAGCTATTTCTGATGGCTTAGACCCAGTTTTGAGAAGAAATATTTCATTACATAAAAGCTGTATATATTTGTTAAATATTTTTAGCAGTATCTCATAATTGTGCTTAGTATTTAAACAAAATAAGTCTTTTTGCTTCTTCATCTATAAATACAAAATGGATCCAGTATTTAAATTTACTGTTTGCTTAGGTTTCACTCTTACCATGTTTATATACTGAGCAAAAATGTATCTTTGCTTGTCCTTCTTGGTTCCTACTGCTCTCAGCACATAAAGGTTTCCTTCCATGAGAAGCAGAAGTCAGCTCAGCAGTTACAGCAGCAAAGGGCCCACATTGCTCCACAGAGAGGAAGAAACTGGGAACACATTGGTCCGTTCAGCGTTGGAGTGCTGCTGTTGAAACAGGAGTTGAAAGTTTCCAGCCACTAAAGAGCTGTTTTGAACTGTGGGCTATCCTAGTTGTGGCATCCTACGTAGCTGCCTATCACTTATTTTCAGAGCAGTTTTGCATATCTTTAATTATTTTCTGTATAAACAGATGAGTCTTCTTCAGCAGGCACTGCATGCTTCTTGCCCTAAATCATGCTGTGTTAAAGCAAGCTTCTTATTTCTTACAGCTGCATTAAATAATTCATTATGTCAAACTCTGTCAAAGCAAAGCCTTTAAGTCCAACTGATTGAACATTCATACACTCCCATCAGCCTTTCATGGGTGGTGATACTAGCAGATATTATAGTATATGGTTATTTAGGGAATGCCGTTTGGCTGCTTTGTTTACAGGACCTGGTGTATTTCTAGAACCAGTGCTGTTAGTCACCGATCCTGTCAGATACAGAATACAGCATGAGAGAAGTGGGGCTTTAGCACCTTGAGGGGAATTCACTTCCACTTAAATTCACCGGGCAATGATAGACTTGCCAGTCATTGATCTACATATAGATCTTTGCTCATATCCAACATGAGTTGATTCTAGACTTTCAGCCATCTTCTCTTTATTCTTTCACCTTTTTTTATCCCTGATAAAACTGACTTAGCACTTAAGGCCTCAACAATTTAAGCATGTAGTAATCTGCTGCTAATATTACAGAATGGGATACCCTTCATGGCTAGTTACAGTGTTGTTTTAATGATCTTTGAAACAATATCCCTCAAACTGTTTAAATTCCCTCCTTTTTCCTTTTAAACTGTCTCTGTCTTTGCAAATGTATACAACTTTTTTAGATATTTATAAAAGCAAGGCCATAGTACTCTGCTGTAAGCTCCTGGATCTTGCAGTCCTTTGGTCCACTGCAGCAGCATTTTTCGTTAAACACTGTGAAGTCGTGATCTTGAAGCATATCCTTAGCAATTGTATCATCCCACCATAGGTGGCAGAACAGTCTGTACATATTAGAGCAGCTGGTTTACTCCTCTGATTTGGGAAGGCGAGCTTTAAATTGGTAACTTCCATATAGTCTTCCAAATTTCTCTTCATACCTTCAAGAGCATTTTCTATTCCTGCTGTCATTATTATTATTAAATTAAACATTATTAAAATGTTTTTATTACAAGGCAGAGTTATGTAATGGACAAGGGGTCTTGATATCTACAAAATAAATGTCTCACGTCAATTTTCCACTTCAAATTTCACTACATACCTCACCTTTCTTTTAAACTTTGCATTTAGATAGTTCTGGAATCTTTAGCTCAGCCCAGGCAACTAGGGAATTGCATACTTTCCTTGTTTGCAAAAGTGGGTAACTGAGCACCACTAAAATTGTCATTAATGTGAACTGCCTACTTTCAGAATACCATCTCTAAGTATTCAACGTATAGATTAGAAATTGAAAATAGGATAGGTGGGGCTTGGTGAGGTCGTCTAGCCCATTTCCCTTCTCAAAGGTAAATTAGTGTTTGTGAGCAAATGTTGTTTACCTGTTCTTAAAAACCTCTCTTTAGAGACATTTTACAGTATTTCTAGGCATCTGTTCCAGCACTTAACTTCATTACCAGTAGAAAGTTATTACTAAATATAAATATCTCTTGCTGCAATTTAAAAGCGGTACTTTTGATCCACCCACAATGGAAATCCGTTTCCTCTTTATAGCTCTTACATTTTTGAAGTGAGTTAATAAGTTTCTTTCTGTCTTCTCTACATGACTCTGTATCCTTCAACTCTACCCTGATGACTATGCTTTATTTAGTCCTCTGATCATTTCCAGTTTTCCTTCAGACTCCCTCTAGCAGGTCCACAATATTATTGAATGAAGGAGCCCCAGACTGGGTGCTATGTTCCATCCATATCCTGACCAGTGCCATAGGAGAAATGTAATTTCACGTGTCTAACAGTCAGTGCTGCTGTTTATATGTACTAGTGTGTAGTTTGGATTTTTGCTTGCAGCAGGGTATAGTTGACTACTAGGCTCCTCACATCTTTTTCTCAGTGGTGCTGTTCAGTCAGTTGTCATGTATTTGTGCATTTGACTATTCCAAAGCACAAAAATTTGCAGCCACTGTCACCAAACTGCTGTATCTGAAATCCACTTCCTGGGCTGTATCCCTGATTTTCCGGTATTATTTTCGATTCTAATTGTGCCCTTCAGTATCCTTGCTGATTATCCCAATGTCAGCAGATTTAATGAGCTGAAGCACTTTTCTTTTACCCATTGGAAATATTAAAATGTATTGGACTCGAGACAAATCCTCCCTCAATATATTGTTCCTGTCTGAAAATGGTAACTACATCTGATTGTCCAAGAGACTGTTCTGTGCACTTAATAGCAACTTCTCACAGCCTATGCATTTTGCTTATGAGTATGTGATGACACTGTGTCAAAAGCCAAACTGAAAACAAAATGCAGCATGTCTTTGGCTTCTTTCTAGTCATAAGACCTGTTACTGCATTGGAAAATGAAATTGGAGTGATTTGACATCTTCTGTTCTCAACAAACCCCCACTGGCTGTTGCTTATCTCCTTGCTACCTTCCAGGTAGCTTTCTGTAAATTTTGCTTAATTATTTCTTCCAGTATTTCCCAATGATTTTAAGCTGATTTGCCTCTAATTTTACTGTTTTACTTCTCTTTTTAAACTTGGGCACCAAGTCTCTTTTCTGGTTTTAACAATTTTTCTTGCCATCTGCAGGTTTTCAGTCTATAAAAATGTTGAGATTTGTTAGCTGAAGTATTTCAAGATAAGTTTAATCAGACCCAGCTTATATCAAAACAGCTAAGTTATTTAAGTGCTCTCTAACACAGTGTTTCAATGTATTCTAACTAGGCGACTCACTATTTTTTTTGTGTATACCAGTCCTCCCTAATGACAATGCCCAGATCCTGCCTGAGTGAGTCAAAACCATCCTTCAACACTCAGTCTTTTTCTTTTTTTAATCCTTTTTCTTCTTTCCCCCTAAAGGCAAACTTGAAGTTTCCTGTGACAACCTACAGCGTACTACAGTACCTTTAACACAGCCTGCCATATACATAGAAAACAAAGATCCAATCCCTGAAGAGCAGGTAAAAAGAAAATAGAACCATTTAAAATAATAATCGGGGCTAGTTTGCTGTATCTGTTCCTTTTTCAGTTGCTTGTGCAATGACCTTCTTGTCTTGCCAAGACAGATCAAGTAGGTAGCTAGTGCCATTTCATAATTGGACGTATAAAAAAATAAAGATGTCTATTCCTTTTGCTGTTCAATGGGGAGGTACATCCCATCATGGAAAAAAGAGCACTAGCGTTCACTTCTTCTCATATATATCATTAGAAATAAGTGACAAAAGGAGAGCAGCAACACCAATCAGAGTAATATAGGAAAAAAAGAGTAGCTCACTAAAAGGTGGTATATAAAAGAGAGTCCTGCTTGCATGTTGTTAGATGAACTGTCACAGCCACAAAAGGAACAAGCCCCAGAACAAACCAGGTTGTATTCAGTTTGAGTAATCTCTGCATTTTTGGATACCTAAAATAGACTGTGACACTGAACAGTTTTGTGTTGTTTGGGAAGCTCCTGTGTGATGGTTGGGCCGTCGTGAAGAGAGACTGGCCTCCTTCATCCCAGAACTGAGTGACAGATGTGTTCTGAAAGCAGATTGAACACCCATGCTCTGCTCTGTCCCTCCATTGCCTTCTCCCAAGCATACCCCACACACATTCTTTCTAGACTCTTTTCCATATGAAAGAGCCAGGACTAATAACTTTACTGGCTATCTGTTGTGACATAAATGGAGCTCTGTTTTTTCGTGCTTGTAAGCCAATAAGAGTAGGAGTTTGCTATTCTCAACATCCCCTTAATAAGGATTTACATAAGTTAAATTAGCAAGATGCCTGACTGAGGAAGAAATGCTTACGGTGTAAATTGGAAAAAAATAAAAAAAGAAACCAGCATTAGCATTGCTTATTTCCACATGTAATTATTAGGAAATGGACTCCCATTTTCAAGGTATATCACTTGATCATGCTTATGTATGAAAGTAAATCTTAGGTGGTTGCAGTAATATTAACTGTCAATGAGTGGACTTGCTCCAAAATTATACAAATATAACTAAGACCAGTGTCAGATCCACTGGCTCTGCTCAACAAAGCTCCATCCTTTTACTGTGGTTGGCTTGTGTTGAGATCACTTGATCATGCATCAGATTGTAGGACAGGGTCTACACTGACAGTGAAGATCAACATTTTTTTTCTTTCTTTCTTTCTTTAGGAATTGGAAGCATATGTTGATTATTCAGATACGGAGAATGAATACAAAAGGGAAGATTTTTACTACTTTTCCCAGGAAGAAAGAGAGAGACAAGAACGAGAGAGACAAGAATCTAAGAGGGTGTTACAAGAATTGAAATCTGTACTGGGATTTAAAGCTTCAGAAATAGAAAGACAGAAATGGAAACAGCTGCTATTCAGTGACCATGGTAAGCATTGCTTTTGAAAATTAATTCCTTTCTAAGGAAGGATAGGTGTCTGTTTGCCATCAGCTTCTGACTATGTTAGAATTCGGACAGTGCTTAGCTATAGTAGTGCCTTTGATAGAGCTGTGTGGCCTTAGTTTGCTATTCCATCTCTTTGTATTACTTGTAGCAGTCATTTTACTATGTATTGAAAAGAGCTCAGAGAAATGGGAATTTGGCTCTAAACACAATACTGAACTATGATATTAAACACAAAATATTAAGAAAGCATAAAGAGAACTGTCAGGCTATAAACCATGCAAACTGAACTGACTTTTCTTTTATGGCTTTCCAGTAAATATGAATTTTAATCAGGATGCATAAATAAATTACTTTTCAGAATTTAAATAAACCATCAGAAATTATCGCAGACTTACAAAAAAATATAGGTTAAAGCGAAGAGCTAGACTTTGAAATATTAAAGGCTCATAGAAGAGTAAGACTGGCTTTTGTTTCCATGAGAGAGTGAGTATACAGCATATGTTTACAAAAACAAAAACAAAACCAAATACAAACACAAACCAAAAACCTAACAAGAAGAGTTCTTCCAAACTAGCATTTAGTAACTCTGAGGACTGCTGGGTAGCTCCATCCACTTGCACTTGAAGGCAGGAATATGAAAATTTCTCTTGCCTCAACAAGACAGTCTGTCTCTGTTCCAGCAATAAGACTGGATACAACTACATTCTTTTCATCGCTTGACCTGTTTGATTTTTTTGTCTTTAAAATTGGCAGTAGTTTGTCTTTTCCTTTTTCCCTTTTTTTTTCTCATTTTCACTCCTTCCTCTTAAAAACAGGTTAGGAAAAGCCCTCTAAAAAAATTCATGTTCTTTGTTAGGAAAAACAACCCTCAAGTCTGGCAACATATTCAAGGATTCTGCCTCTGCCAGCGTCTACCAGAAAAAAAGACCACGGATTGTGTCTTTCAGTAATTTAGTGAGAACACAGTGACAGACCATACCTATTTATAAGACTGTTTCTCTTGACATACAATCCACAAAAACATGTGTTCTTCACAACTTTCTTCTTTATGTCCATTTAGCTACAACTATGGTAAAAGAAATCATGTGGCCATTCGTATTGACTTCTCTGCTGGTTGAGTTAAAAAAACCTAAGACATCAGATTGCATCAGAGTCTGCTCAAGAGTAGGATTTCTGTATTATCATTCTGGTATTAGATGTGACACCACACAACTCTTCACATAAATCTCTTCAAGTCTTCCTTTCCTCTCTGTTGAAGGGAGAAGGAAGGAATCCTACCTCCAGTTCAAGTCTTGGCAGATCTAGTGACTTCTGCAGAAAGGGTTCTTATCAGGAGCACTTGCATAGGATATTTCCTTATCTAGGTTAGCAACTGATACCTTTCCACATCAGTAAGTCCTCAGGCCATTTGTGGCCATAGCTGGAAAGAGTCAGCTGACTCCTGTAGTCTTCAATAACTGTTCACCTGAAAGCCTTTGTGGCTCATGTTGGTTCCTTTCCATTCCATGTATAGATACTACATTGGTTTAGAATTAGAGATTCATTAGTGGGAGGGAGGAAAGTTTGATTTCCTCCAGCTGCCTAGGACTAATCATTGATTACTTCCGTCCTATACAAAACTGGAAAACATGAGGGTAGTTCATGAAAGTAATTAATATTTTCTCCTTTTGGCTCAGAGACTGCGTGTGTCTAATCTGAAAGACTGTTATGGACAGTAGACATAACATATTCTACTGTTTTTTAAGGAATTTCTTCATTATTTCTTCAAAAGAAACAGAAGACAGTTAAATATGACGTAATGGACCCTGGCATGTTACAGCTGTGCTTTTTAATTTATCCATGCGCACGAGTCATTCCGTGAAGAAACATTTTTGTGAGCTGTGCTTTCCACATTTGTGGCTTGCTTTATCTTGAAGATTTAAACTCAGAAAGGCTCATATTCTTGTACCCATTGACTCAAGCCAATGGATGGCTGTGATATCACACTTTTCCATACCCCTCTTAAATCTTGCTTTTACAGGACGATTGCATTCCAGAAATCCTGTGTTCTCCTAACTTGTGATTATAGTGAAAAAAGATCCTGAAATATTCAAAGGCTTTAATCTGTTAGTCAAGGCACCAAGCAACTCATTCTGATTTGTTAGGGTTTTTTGTTCGTTGAAGAAGGGGCTGGTGAGGGTTTCCACATAAAAGAGGTCAGCTCCAAACAAGTTTGTACGTCTAGAGAACACAGCATGAAGTCAACTGGAGATGACAGGTTGTGTTCCAGAAGAAAAACATCATCTTAGCAGGGCACCAGACCAAAGCAAATTTGCCCAGGCCCAGCACCATGGTAATACTGCTTACAGTCTGGGCGGTAAGTAATTTATGGAAGTGTAGGTGAGCTTATATTTTTGGTCCTTTGGCAGCCAATAAAATGGAATTGTTTTTGAGGAGGTCCATGAAGTTGTTAGTGGCTTCGTTTTCATTTTTCAAGCATTGTAAAACAGCTTTCTTCTGGTGCAAAATCACTTCTAGCCTTTCCCCTAACCTCTCCCCCCAAAAAAGTTCATTCTGTCAGTGGTTTCGTTGTACCCAGCTGTTTCCCCTTCTCCCACCTTGTCCATACAACACTTCTTATACAGCTGTTTCTCAGTTTTGGAAAACTACGCTCTGAGAATTGATGAAGACAGAGCTTATTAACTAATCAACTCAGAAATTGGCCAGCTACCAATCTGAACTATCTATTCCTTTTTCAAGAAATTTTGATTTTGGAAGTATTCATTGGAGGAAGTAGGCAACAAGTTTGCTCCCAAATGATAAGATTACTGTGCCTATTCCTGCCTCCTCAAGCTAATGGGCAGAAGTAAGCAGCAGCATATTTTTTACAAGATGGGGAAAGACCTACCCTAATAACAATTGAGATGAGTCTGGTGCAGCGCTCCTTCGGTATATAAGGTTTTAAAACAAACAATGCAATACAAATTCGAAACCACAGTCTTTCAGTGTGCGTATAACAATAATTATCAATGTGATAACCATAATGATGCGCCTGCCTTCAGCTAGCTAAAGTAAATATTACTGAAATAGGATGCAATGGAAAAATCCTAATACCGTAAATTTTGTTTCCCGTGAAAAGTTTGTATATTTCCCAGAGTTATTTTCATCTCTGCTTACAGGGGTAAAGTCAGAATGGAATTAGAAAGGGAAATGCCACTTGGGAATCTGCTGTTGCCGCTCTCATTTATGTTCGTGCTGCTACTCTAATGAAGCTACTGCAGTTTAGGGAATCTGTTACTTGGAAATGGACATTATATCGTTTTCTTAAAAAGAAAGACGTCTGTTCTTCAAGGAGTGATTGTACCGAGTTATACTAACCCTTAACACTGGGAGGAGAGACTTCCTGGCAAGCATCCCGTTGCTGGCAATGGGACTCGCTGCTGCTACTAACTTCAAGAGAGGCTAAATTAAACCACACTTTATTTGTGAGGACACCTGACTGTATGAATATGTGTTGTATTTATATGTTGTGATGTATGAGATCGGATATTGCCTATAAGGACTTTTTTGTGTAACAGCTGTCTTTATTGGATTAGCTAAACTGTTGTTTAAAACGAAGACAGTTCAAATCTGTATACAGTGCAGTAGCTTTCCTTGCTTTTTACTTTAACATTGAATGCATCGTTTGTGTTTGATGTTGGTTTTAAACATCATCAATTTTGTGCTGTCTCTACGTCACAGATTTTAAGGAATAGTTTCACCAAATAGTTATCGCATTTTGCTTCAGCTTTGTGATTAGAAAACACTGTTTTATTTTAAGTTTTGTTTTATTGTGTTTTTTGTTTCTGTTGTTTTGGGTTTTTTTTAAGCTGTTTTGACCCTTACAATATTGCATCTTTTCAGACACAAATAAATTACTTATATATAGCAGCTTGCTTTTAGTTATCTTTTTTTTTTTCCCCCTTTTTAAGCTGCAGTGACACCCTTGTCTCCTGTAGAACCACTGAAGCTACTAAAAAATTTGGAATCACATATGAATTCAGATACAGAAAAGCAGGACTGCAGCCAAAGTTGTGATAAATCAGAAGAAAAAGACTCTAATCCAAAAGTGGATGCTGCTGATAAAAGCAGGACAGAATATTTGTATGAAGATCCTGAGATGGAGAAAAACAAAGACAGTACTACTGATGAAGGTATTTCTACAGGGGCTGAAGAAAGAATGTGTTATCAGCACGAAGGGGAAGTTGAAGAACTCAAGCCGAGCGATATGGATGGAGTAGAGGTTTCACAGTCTCCCTCTAAGGATGTATTACAGTCAAAAATCAAGCATAGGCTGGCCCAGCTCCGCATATCAACAGATTTAAATTTCACATCTGGGCTGGCTGCACAAGTTGCTGCCAGGTCTTTCACTTTTACTACAATGCAAGAAGAGACTTTTGGAGATGCAGAGGAAGAGGAGGAGGAGGAGGAGGAAGAGAAGACAGAGGAGCATGAAGACCTTGTGGGAGACTGTGAGAATGAAGATAGAGGCTCTGAAAGTGAAGGAAAATTATAAGTTCTGAGCTGAACTTTGTTAAACCAACAGCAGGCAATTTGATGGAAAAAAACCTAAGGTTGGGGGTTGAAAATGAAAATACTGGAAAAAAAAAGGAGACGTAAATATAATACATCTTGTTCCCTAAGTCTGATACACTAAATAGGACTTCTCAGTATATTGAGAATTTGCAGGTAAGAGAAGTTTAGGCTGCATCCAAGAAATAGTTGGCTGTTGCCTTTTTAAGATCCTAGTGGTGGGTTTTGGAACTTACCTTTATGTTTTCTGTTTTATTTATTTATATTATAATGTATTGTGGTCGTTTTTTTTTTCTAAAAAGAAGGAAAACCAATGTCTTGAATTACAACAGACTCCATTTTTTTGCTCTCTGATTCTGTTATGGTATCAATGTTTGTTCCAACAAAAAAGCCAGGACATTTCTTTTGGAAGAACCTGAACTGTTCCCTGTGACCTTCCCCCACCACATTCCTTTCACTTCTCGTGTCTGCAGTGTGTTGGCTACACCACCGTAGGCATTTGTGATTCTGTGGCTAGTGATGTGGCTCCCAACTAAAATGTAGAATTTTAAATAAAAACTTGAAAGAGCTAGCATTTGATGTGTCCTGGGGTATGGGGCTGAAATAGTATAAAGTTAGTCATGCTTCGTATTAAGGTTTATTTAGAATTTTATGAAGGGTTAATAAATGATTCCCAGATGTTGTAATTCCTGTTAGAGAAATGTGTAGTATATGTTAGGGAGGGTTGTAAGCACATCAGTAGAAAGTGCTATAGACAGTTAGAAGCTATCTGTTGGGTTGATAATAGGTGAGAAGTAAATACCTATTTATTAAAACAGCTATTAATTATTTGTTAACCTTTTGTAAATGGAACCTTAATATAATGTTTGATTTGATATAATGATTGATTGTACATTTTTGGTTATGTCCTGAAGTAATTTTCTTAAAGCAAAATTATCTGAGTACTTATCTTAACAACATACAGTATTTTGTTTAAACAGCATAGTTGCTTTTCCCTAATGTTCTTTCATTTTTCCTTAGATTACAGCTATAACTTGTGTGATTAAGAATCCATGAGAGAACAAGAATTGTGTATTTTCTAAGGTGTATCTTGTAACTTCTTTGACACCGAAGTCTGGATATTTGGTATGAGGGTACGTGGGTTGGTTTTTTCTCTGTGGTGGTGTTACGGTGAGCAGCAAACTGATGCTCACCTCACAGAGGAGCTGGTTAAGGTTTCACTGCCTTCTCTTCCTTTTGCCCTCTGACACAAAACGCAGCAAAGGTCTCATGTCTCTGATGGTGAGAGAGCTGCCTCTTTGTATGGAATACTCTACTCGAACCTGGATAGATTTCCAGTCACAAAACACCTCACCAGTTACTTAGGGTATTTGTTGCCTCTTGCTGATTCTGTAGAATAAAGGGTATGTTAGATGCAAGTGCTTCAGAGCAGTATCTTTTCTGGGATGCTGTCAAGGGAAGTGGGGAAGATAATGAAGGTCAGCAGGTTAGGGTGGAACTCTTGACCATATGTCAGAAAACAAGTGCTTTCTTTCAACCTCCCTCTCTTCTTCTAGTGATTTTGTATGAACACTGTTACATATGTGGATTTTTTCACAGACCATAAAGAGGTAAATATCAATTCATGGAGGAGGGAGTATGTGAGTTACACTGTTCTTTCACAATATAATGCCTGTCTTTTCCCTTACACACAGATTTTGGGAAGAGAATGTTTTGCCATCATTCATTAATGAGTAACACTGTGTTCTGTGCCCTTGATTTTATGTAAGTGACTGGAAGATGAATGGATGATGTCTTGGGGAACTTGTAAAAGAAAAATAAGCTGCTTCTTGTAGTGTATTCAGAAGCTAAGCCTCCTCTTAGTGGTAGAGTATATTCTTCTGTAACCTGTAAAGGTTGGGTTAAGATGATGAAACCCTTTTTTATAATCTCTGTGGTAAGCAATTTTTTTTATCTAGAACAACTGCTTTGGATAAATTGTGTTTGAAGCATTGTCCATGCTTCTGAAAAAGAAGTCTTCCTCATCCTTGACTTGAGATCCTTGAGTTCACGAAGTGCCCGGATATTTTTTGTTCCTAGCTAATTGTTCTGACTGCCTAAATGTATGTCCCATTAATATTTTTCCATGAACTCATCCACCAGCATCTCATGATCTGATGTTGTGTATCCCAGCAATGATACTTCTGAACTTTTCCCATGGGATCCAAATCTTGGTTTACAATGTGTATGGCTATGATACCAATCTGGAAAATTGATCGTATTTAGGATATGGATTATCACTGTCCTCACAGTTTTGGATGAAGTCTGAGTGCTTTGCATTGCTGCTAAAATAGGTTTCGGATCTCACATTTATAAAAGTTGCTAGCTCTTTATTCCTTTGTTGCTGTCGTTGGCAAAAGACCTGGAGAATCTACTTTGGCAGCTCACTTGGGACCTAGTTTTAGAATACTCTGGTCTCAGTGATGAAACTAGCCTAAGAAACTCCATCCATCAATAGTTGTACATTTCCACCCATCAGCTGTGTCAACACAGGTTTTTGTGGCCATGTTGTAAACCAGCTCACGAGCCCACTTGGGTCAAAAATCCACCCTTTTTAGGGGTTATTTTTCGCCATTCTTCTTGCAGTGATGCAGTTTACAGCATTGACCTGCAAACAGCTGTATCAGCACATACTGTGTTGCTGGCGTGAGACTCAGGATTGCTCACATTTACATTATTGGCAAAGATGGTAGAGTGTGAAATTACAGCCTTGACATTAGACATGGGTATGATCAAAAGATGACTTTTTGGAGCAAGTTCTGATCCTACTTTGAACAAATGGATTTTCTACAAGCAATTTAACTGATTTCCATGGTGTTTCTTAATGCAGTCTTAGAAGCTGCATACATGAACACCTGGGCTCACTTGCTTTTCCTGCCTCTCATCACATCTATATAGAAGAGCCATCAGGTCATTTATTTTGATTTATTTAATATTCTCTCTGCAGAAAAATATGGCTAACAGTGTACAACACACAAAGCATGGCTTCCCTTGATTTGATAACCAGGTTCCATCTACATGTAAATAGTCTGTAATAATCCAGATTTCCTCATAATTACGTCATTTGAAAGTACTGTGTGTACATGCTGTAGATTCCTTCAAGAACTTGACAGATTTCTTGGCAATCGTAATTTATTGTTGCATTTAAAATAATATATATGAACACACTGAAGTGTGTGTTAGCGCTAAAGAGTTGTGTTAATATATTGAGCATGTCGAGGTCTGAGAGCTGTCCTGTGTTCTTTGGCTCATTACACTATATAGGGATTTTTGTGAAAACAGAACATTTACTTCTTAGAGCTTTGTAACTTTTTGAAACATGTTAATCAGGAAATCCACACTAAATAATGGGTTATGCCACAGGATATCAGCGGCCAAAGTTCTGCAAAGAGCAGAGTTAACAATAAATGCATTTTCCCTATTCCATTTCCAATTGGCAGCTCTGTGAAGTTGTAAAGCAGCAAGTAATTATATAAGGTTAAATAATTTCTTTTCCTCCTGATTACCCAAAAGGCACTCCAAAGGTGATATTTGCTTCTATCTAACACTACATGTTTTATGTCCGTTAACTTTACAGCTAAAGATCAAGGTGAAGGCTTAAATGTGGACAAAGATCTATGATTAAAAGATTACTTGTCTCTTTTTTTTAAGTGGATATCTTCATGACAGAAATGAAACAGTGGTGTAATGGAAGCAAATCTTGAGAATTACAGATAATTGAGGATCTTTCAAACAGAGTCAAATGTGCCTGTGTCAACTATAAGCAAGATTTGCAAATGTGAAGGCTTCTGCTACCGGTTGCAGTAATGAGTTTTAATCCTGAAAGAGGATTACTGGACATCACTGAGTCTTGCACTTAGTTATCTAAATACAAGATGAAATCTGGTAGAGTAGCCAGTTTTACTGAGGTTTCAGACTTTGTCCTGAGCACACCTATCTGTGTGTGACCCGACTGTGTACAGGAGTGGAAATTTTAAGTGTACCTGAAGTGCAGAATTTGCAACTGTCTTATAAATTTCTTTGCTGGTAAAAAACATCTAAATAGTGGACTGCATAGAGTTGTTGGCCCACGCTGAACTTTGTAATCTTGTAGTCTATCCCTTTCTTTCCTTTTTTTTAACAGAAACAAGGGGTCAGGTGTACTAAACTGCCCTTGTTCTTCAATGTATTTAGTGAAGGGCTGCTATTGCTCTGCAAGTGGCTTGTTCCCAGGGCAAATTACTCTTTACAATTAACAGGTTTTCGTACTGTCTCATCTGAAAACGCGGTCAGAGTGTGAGAAAGCCACTTGGTCAGTGTGAAGGGTCAGGCTACTCTGGGATCTTGTCTGTGACAGGGACTAATAGTAGACGCTGAGGGAAGAGTATGAGAAAAGGGAGATGTAGTGACGTTTCCCCAGGCTACTCCCCAACAATTTGTGGCTCAAGGACTTCTTGAGCCAGTGGTGATGGCTGTCAGCTTAACAGGTCCCAATCGAATTCTCTTACATAAATTTGTTCAGTCTTGTGTTTGATCAATTATTACTAGTCCTAATGCCAGTATGCGCTCATCTTTATTACTGGCTTTTACAAACTAGAAGATTTCTCAATAATATTTTTAAATTTTCTTTTTTAAACTCAGCAAGTCCATTTCTCTCTGTCCTTCTACAGAGGTCATGTCTTCCCCCTTTTGGTTGCTTTCCTTAGAAATCTGTCCAGTTTTTGAAGTATAGTGATCAAAGTGTGGTGCAGTACTCCAAATGTAACCTCAGCAGTGCTGAGTATGGAGTGATAATCACCTCCCATAAGACACGGAAACCTTCAAATATATTTGAGTCCATATAGGAGAAAAAATATTTTCAGAGCTTTTACCCCTAGCTATTAGGATGACAAATGAAAATATTTGGTCTAACAGAAGAGAAATATTTATTCACTGTCAGCAGGATTTGGCTGGACAATGTTTTTCTTTGCTAACAAAACAAAAAGTTGTTAAATCAAAATGATCTTCCAACAGCTGCCACCTGGTCTAACACAAACTAAAGGAGCCGAACAACACTTGTTTAAATTTCAGCTGGACTTTTCCGAGCTGTTCTGATCTCTGATGAATAAGCACATATCACAAAATATAATCACACAAGAATATGGATATATGGATATCAGAGATCAAACTGAAGTCTTCTGTGGCTAATTTTTAAAATGGTTGGAGGTGTGTTTTATTCATATTCTCATGATATTTAATTCCCTCATGAATATGTTTTTATTTTACCACCTTGAATTTTAAGTTCCAAAAATTACCTTTTGATTTATTAGACTTGGAAATTTGTGCAGTAATCAGATAATTGGTAATGGTACTGTAACTGTGATAATAAGACATGGTCATAGGTAGGGGTAAAATCTACCTACCATAAACTTTGCTTTGTAGATGGATGCAGCAGTATAATTTGAGGTACGGATCAGTATGTAACTGTTCTTGATGTTCCTTTCACACTGCCATCTCTTAAGTTATTGACAGGTTTGTCAGAATAAAATTTGACCCAACAACTTGAATGCTTTGTTAGCCCATTTCACACTTTCTGAATTGAACATAGGATTCTGAAGAAGTGACTATAATTTAGCAGATGAGGAAAAGGGTTTGTTTCTTTGTTACAAAGTGGCTTATTTTAAAAGGGTTGAATAGGACCAAAACTTGAATACTTTCACATGATCAGCATATTTTTGACCTTTATACCTTCTCAGCTTTAAATCTTAAAGGTCTCATGGACAGTCTGCTTTAGGGGACACAGTTCTACAGCAGCTTAAACCAATCCAGGTCCAGGCTGCCATGGCCCCGCCATGGCCATGCAATCTCAGTCCCCCCTGCAGGCTGGCTTTTGTAACCACTCAGTGATTTAGGACTTGGATCTGGATGAAAATGCACCACTGCTTTAACTTTCAGATGGCTCCCTCAACTAATTCATCATGTGGTTGAAAGAGCCCTAGTAGCATCTCAGGGGAGCAGGAGGGAAATACGTGCCTGGGTGATAAGGAGGAATGCCATAGCTCAAATTTAAATCAGTTTGAATTAATGTTTACATGCTGTGAGTTGACATCATTAGTGTCTGTACTGAAGTGAGATAAACTCAACTCCTTATGTTGCTTCCTTGATCTCTCTGTATTTTCTGTTGGTTGAAGATGATGGCACTCAGTATTTTCCTCACTCATTTTGACTTCCCCATTTTTTTGTTCTTCAGGCCTAGGCTGCCCAAGCCCTGTTGTGTCTTACTCCATAGAGTCTTTAAGAGCTGTTGTTATACTGCCAGTAAAATGGAAATTATCATGCATGTCTTTTTCTTTTTTCTGCTTACTGTTTTCACTTTTCTGTTCCCTGTGACACCCGTGGGCCTCTCCCTTTACCATCACTCTTAAGAGTTTCAGATTTTAAAATAATACATAAATTCTTTTTGTCTGTGTTTGTAACACAGCTTGGTCCTTCCATATCATCAGCATCTGAATGACTAGATCTATAAATGTATATTGACTGTCCCAGTCGACTTGAGAACTGAAACAGAAGGTGTACACCATAATGGGGAGTACTACAGTCAAAACAGAAATAATAATGTATGGCAGCCCAAATTTATACCACCTTTTTGGTGTATATTGGCTTTTATAAGTAATTCTGGCTTACTGAAAAACACCAGTTGTGTCTTAGAAATTACTGCAATTCTAGTACAAGGTCCCAAAATAAATGTCATTAGTTGGCTTGATTTGCGCTCAAATCTTAATATTTAAAGACTGCTTCCTGACCTCCTCCAGCTGCTTGGACAAAAACTGAAAATAATCTGAAATTTCCAAATAGAGACTGACCAATGCTTTCCGTTACTTTGTGCTATTAAAAAGATGTCCATTCCTAAATAAACAAAAAAAGTCAGTGCTTAATATCTTCAGTAGTCATTACTAACAGAGGATCATGCATTTCATCTCAGCAGAAGCTCCATAAATGAGGGCTGTTTATAATGTTTGATATCTGTATTTCTAAAATAATAATAATAAAAGGCTTTAAATGTATTATGGGATAAAAGCCAGAATTCTATGAATTGTCCTATAGATCTTTCATCCAAAGCTGCAGCTGGTCCAATTTAAACAAGCTGATGCTGTCAATTCCTGCACTGCTCAGTATGACATTGTACTCAAAGTTTTTAATGTCCTAGCGTGAATGCCCACAGACCGTCTGCATGCAACTGTGTGCTCAAGGTCTGCAGAGCTTGAGATCACAGAATGGTGCTGAGTGAAACCTATATGGGAGCAGGATGCCTCAGAAGGATTTTAGGTTTATTGTCTCTGTCTTCCTCTAATGCAGCATCCATGCCATATGCAATCCCACTCATAAACCTTTTTCCTCTCAGCTTTCCTCTTCATAGACCATACAAACCAATTGTAGAGAGGAGTTTTTTGTTTGTTTCTTACTTGGGTTACTCTCCTATAATGCACCAGGTAACACATTTCCAATAGAAGCTTAATCATTAGTGGCCACACTGCAAAACAAGGGCGTGGGCACAGAGGGGCTGGAGAAGCTCTCCTGGCTTGACCACTTCTGGAAAGGGTTGTACTGAAGTGATTGACTATGGGGATGCTGAGCTAGGCTCGATGACTCTGCAGGTATCTTTCAAAGCTCCAGTTCTTGCTTGGTCCGTTCTTTCCTCTGGTGGTATCTCTCTTCCCTCTTAGCAGTCTTCAGCTCTTCTCCAGCATTCTTCTGCCAACTCTTTAAGAACTTGGCCACTTTTCCCCTTTGTTGCTGAACCCATAGTCTAAATTTTATGAACAGCAGGTTAGAGGGAACGCACACTGAGGCGCTGCTGCTTATTCCCAGTCAAAAACTCATAAACAAAAGCATTCTTAGGGCTGGTAACTTGTCTGTCCTGACTTTCCTTTCAGGGAGCTTTGACCTTCATTTCAACCTGGCCCTCCTATTCCTTCCTGGACCTCAGAGCATTCACTTCCAGAGGACTACCTCCTTAATGATCATAAGATGGTAATGTCTCCCCAGCAAACCTGATCCTTGAACACACATCCTCGTTATATGAGTTTTACTTGTTTTTTCCAACAGGAGGGTGGCACGGTTATGGCTGAGTCTGCATTCCCCTAAATAAGCTTGCTTCTTCTTGCAGTAGGGGCTGAAAACGTGCTCTCCAGCTGCTGTGCCAATGTGTTTTGGCTCCACAGCTGCCTACCCTTGAGTTCTGGAAGCTCTGGGATCTAGCAGTTGCATTTAAACCTTTCCCACTATCAAGGAGTCTTTGTTTTCAGAACACAATTACTACTAAATCTCCCGTGAATTGAACCATTTTGAATCTTTATTGAGTGGCATTAATGGATTGTTTCTTAACGTAATTTGGGGGGATTGTGTGAGTTTTATATATATGTGTGTATATATATACACACGCACTTCATATTATACATGTGTATTGCCAGGTATCACAATGAAAGGCTTATCTAGCAAAAAGGTTTTATTTTTCTCATATCAAACTTTTCAGTTACTTACTCAGAAGGTAAACAAAACCTTAATTCTTGCCGTCTAATGCAAAAGAACTGAAGCAGGCTGTGTGGAGGTATTTAAAAATGCACACTGATTTTACACCCCTAATTGAAAAAGCTATTTAGCTGTGTTTTCTCTTATCATGGCTTTGCACCTGAGCTGCTGTGAGTGCCTGTATGCCCATCTGCCCTCTCTTAAACACGTAAACAAATACATGTTCCTCAACATTTCCTGCCTGCTAAGTCTTAGCATTTCCCAAAACAAGCCCTAAGGGCAAGATAGATTGCCAAGGAAACCACAGGAAAGGGAGAGAAAAGAGCCTTGATAAGCTGCTGTTTAATTGGTTAATAAATGAGGGCTAAAATATAAGAGGAAACATCTGAAAGAGCAAACTGCAGCAAGAGATTTCTGGCAGGGCTACAGAGGGAAATTACATGCGATACACTCTGAAGTCTGCAGACACTGCAAGGGATCCACAATTTCTCTTCAATGTGAAGTGGAGACAGGAAACATCCACCAGACTGTAGTCTTCAGCTGCTCTTATAAACCCCTCTATTTTATCTGCATTTCATTTCCACAGAAAGACTCAGTCCTGCCGTGCTAGCATATCAAGCTGTATGTAAATCAATCTCCATGTCTCTTCCTTTAAGCTCTGTAGGATGTCATTATCTTTCCTTCCACTGCACAGAAAACCCATGTGGTTCGGGAGCCTCTTCTGCACCGGTTGCTGACACTGGTTTAAGCACAGTTGATTAGGTCAGCCTCAAGCAGGTTTAGATCAGCAGGTCTTTCAATCAGGTATGAAGCCTGGTGACTGTCCATTTTAAGGCTCCAAGAACTAAAGTTCTGGGTTGGATGTGGGCAGCAGCAGGAAGACATTCCTGGGTTCTGCCCTTTCTTTGTGGTAGGGTTTCTTGCCCATGATATTTTCCCTTTTTCTTACTTTCCCACTTTACCTCTTTCCTTTTTCCCATGGATATGAATCAGGACCTAAAGTCTTTTTTACATGCTTGATGATGTGCATCACTAGGATTATTTTTACGCCCTTTTTAAAAAATTTTTGGTTGGGGTTCTCCAGTTTGAGAAGTAGTTTTCTCAATTGTAATGCTAATCACTTTCAAAGTCTTTTTGGTTGCTATTGTTTCTTTGGCATCTGTCGTAAAGTCCTGCCTCACTACTGCATGTATCACTTTTTCTCCTTATCCTGTAACCCCAATAGGTGGTGTGGATGTGGCTTATTCATCCTTCAATTAGTAATGATTGAATGGAATAGGGAATGCTTTTACAGGGATGCATAAATGCTGTATCAGCACTTTGTTTGATCTTTTAAAGAGACGTTTATTTATAATTCCTCTTTCATCCTGAAGACGAAATTAATTTTAAGCAATCCTGGCAATAGTTTCTGCAGTATATTTTGCTGGCTCATTAGTACAAGCACTTTAGTAATGAACACTGGTTACTCTTGTCTAAATAAGTGATGACTGAAGCAAGAATGTTTTTCTGTGTCTTATGCTTCCAGTTGCACCTTCCCATCATCTTTCAGAGAACTGTATGCTGTGCAACCATGCGGCAACTATTACCAAAATCCCTTTTATCATCACCTAAATGGCTAGGTAGGTGGGGTTTTGTGAAGAGAATAATGTGTCAGTTGAGGAGACTGGTCGCAGGTAGATCTTTAACCTAGGAACTGGGCTTAGGTGCTCTGCAGGAGATGTCTTCTACTTGTCTAGCTGTACAACTCCTAAGAAACAGACTTTCTCTGTACACTTCAAAAATGCCAAAATAGTGGCAACAGTACAGACTCGTTCCTTTTATCTGAAGCTTTGTGCCTCCCTCATAAAGCTTAGACTTTATTATCAGAGCAAGGGCTGCGTTCTGCTGATATTAGGAGCTGCGGCTGATGCATACTTCTTTCCTTATATTGGTTTTAAGGTTAACAGCTGTTGACCGCTCTTCTCACTTAGGTATGATTCACTCTCACCTAATTCATATCTCCAGGAAGGAAAGCTTAGAGGTGACTGGGGAAGAAGGGAAATAATTTGATCTTGAAAGGCAAGGGGAAGCTTGGTGAGGCAGGAGTATTTATTCTTATGTATTGAATCTTGCTGCCTAATCAGTGCATAATTTGTTGTGCAGTACATAAGGTCTTGCCTATTCTTTGCTATTTCCAGGTTTGTTTGTTCGTTTGTTTTCATATGGAATACTGAACAGATCCAATTGCTGCTGTTAAAAGGAGAAGCCTGTCTACCAAGAGGGGTCCGTAATGTTTTCCCTTACTTGGAGATTTTTTGAATGCTAAATTGCCTGTATGTATTCTTCATAATGTACCATATGCAAATATTCTTCAGGAATTGATACTACCACTTCAGACAGTCAATATTTTCTATGTAAGAACTGTACGTTTCCTATACTGCCAAGAATGTATATATATCTACGAAGACTTAAGATTGTATCTTTTTGAGCAAGCCTCTTTCTTCAGCCATCTGAAACTTTCTTCCTGTTTCTCAAGTTCTCTGCTAATTTATTAGACACTTGTGTTATATTGTGTACTTTTTTGTATCAGCTGTATTGCTGTATTTCTTCTTTCTCTCATTAAAACCTGTTCTTCTCATCCTTCTACTGTGCTGCTTCATATTGGAAATACTCACACCATATCAGGTAACCTGGTCTGGTGTAGCGGGTCTGACTGAGATGGAGCCAGACCAGTCCTAAAAAACCAGTCATTCAGACTTCTATTATATTGTTCCACTGATCCCAACTTGTAATCAGTTCTACTGCTACTACTAGGCTACTGTATTAAGCTTCCCTAGGGTTATTTTGCATCATAGCCCATGGGATACCGATGGTATAAACAAATGCACAAGACACAAAAAATGTATTGAGAGATGAAGTCCGTAAGTCTCATGGATGGTTGTTCCTGCTCACATATGCTAAGAAACCTGTGGTCTTTCTAAGTGAAGCAAGTTTTGAGGAGAGGCTTGGAAGAGGAATCTTGGGGCACTTTTTTTCTAGAAATGTGGCTTTCAGCTGAAGTCAGTCAGTTCTCTGTGCTGTCTCCATGCTTAACTCAACTTCCAGGTAGATGAAGAGGAAAAAAGAATGCCGGGGTAGGACCTGTTTGCATAATTCCATTAGAGAAACAGCTGATTTACAAACAAGAAAATGCTGTCTCCCGGGAAATTATTCTGTAATCAGATAGAGAAATGATAGTGCTTCTTTTTTCCTCCCAGTATAAAGCAAGATTTTCAATGTGTCACTGACACTAATGCCCATTTAGCAGTGAAGGATCTTCCTTGGCCTACAGCCATACACTCAATATTATCTGTTCCACAGCATGGTATGCAGGAGGAAAGAGTTCAAAGGTTCATTACAGTGGACCCGAGGTATTGGAATAAAGAAAGGGAACAGAACATGCACATGCACCTATGTGTTAAGTATTTGGCAGTTTTTGAGGTTGGGAGATCAGCTGTCAAGAGGGAAAATACCAGGAGCATCTGCTCTTGGAGAACCTACTGTTTCATCTGTAATTAGACGCTTACTTAAGGATGAAATTAATCGCATCTTTAGCACCACCTATATAATTATAGTAGTGTATATGGAAATAGCTATGCCACCTAGCACCTAGCCTTGGTTTTCTCTCAGACTCTTCATCACCCTCTCCTTCATTAAGTCTGGTTTTGTGCTCCCGGTTGCACCTATTTATATGCTCACAGCCTCTGCATGAAAGAACCTTGTGGAATGTCCCAGTGGTGGCATTTAAGGATTTCTTGTCATGGTGCTGTGGTAGGAAGGAGCAGAAACACACATGGAGAATAACCCTGCTGGCTCTGACCTTGTGTGACATCGGTTATACTTAGGTTAGGCAAATGCCCGTCCACGTGTCTGCATACATTCACTTCTGAAGTTGCATTTAGGGATGATGCCACAGTGGGATATATTAAGGGAAATTCTAATGTAGAGAAGAACCATCACAGGGAATTCCACAGGCCAGCACAGCCTTTCCAGTCACTCAGAGAAACACTTGCAAAAACACCCAGCCTAAAGCTAATCGGTCCTGACTGCAATCAAGAAAGCTTGCCACTGACTCGGAGGGAAAGCACGGTGTGCCAGTAATTAATGCATTTGAAAATGCTGCTGTTAATTACCTGTCATTTAATCCCTGACTTCTCTACTACTCCAGTAATTGTTTTGTGTACACAGGAAGTGATAAACTTTCTTTCAGAGAAGAATGGACTACAACTATAATATGTGCTGTTTTCAGCCATTGTTCAATATAAATGAAATACATTGTGAAGCTACAAAAAAATACAAGAAAGGAATAGACTTTCCGTGACCTCTCAAAGGTAGCTAAGAGCAGCTCAGCAAAAGACTGCACACTGCATTTTGGACTATATCCTGTGTTATTCTTTGCTGTCACTGCTGTCAACTGCTTCTCAGCTATTAACAGTAGTTTAATGGATTATCACCATCATCATCATCACACCCTGCAAGATATCTTGGTTAAATCTGTAGTGGAATGCAGCAGCCTTTGCATTCATAACAGGCACTCAGAAGTTCCAGTTTGATTACTGGTTTGCAGCACCACTAAATTACAAATGATGCTACGGTTCCCAAAAACTATGTCATAAATATACCGCAGAAGTTGCAGCTATTTCCCATTTCTGCTTGTCTTCGCTTTGGAAACTTCTACATGAGAGTTAACTGTTGCAGCACATGCTGTAGCTCCTGGGACTGCTCCCTCCAGCAGCTGTATGCTCAGTGTGCAGCTGTGAAGTATTTGACCATCTGCTGCTGTTTCTCCAGGTTGTGCTTCTAAAGCTTCCCAGCAACTATTAATTAAATGAAGAAGCTAGTTGCCAGAAGGCACGTGACTAAAACAACTGGTCCCTTAATTGCAATTAAATTTTTATGGATAGTGCCAAAATGAAAATACAACGGCCCATAAAACAAGTAAGTCTTAGTCAGACATGCACAGAAGAAATGGGGGACATGCCCAGGACCTTCACCTCTGTTTTCTTATTTCCCCATTGCCAGTAACTGGCAGGATTGGCTCAAAATGGTTCTGTTGTTCAGCAGTTAAGGTTGGACAGTCCTAACTGCTGAATGGGACAGGAAGGAATATAGAAGATGGAGAACTTGTAAGCACACCAAAAAGGTGCAAATGCTTTGATATTGCGACTGCTGTACTCGCTGCTCTGAATCACAGTGCTTTATACTTAAGGAACTGAACAAAGAAGCCAAAGGTCTCAGAATGAAGTGATTAAAAACTGTGATGACGGAAAGTAAAATACCTGAACTTGAAATTACTTGGAAGACAGTAACCCATGCGATAATCACTCCTTGTCTTACCTATTTGGTTTTGAAGGTCTTTAAGTTGACTTGCTGTACCCATTGAAAATATAGTTGGCAAAGAGTAGCTTCCCTTGAATGTACATCCACCAAAGAAGAGAACAAAAAACATTATGCAGAATTGGCAAGAGCAACCTCTTATTCTAAATGAAGATGATAGGTTGAGAAACAAACAAAGAAGGTTATTAGGTAGCTTGACTTACAACTTTATTATGGCTTACAGCTTTCACCTTTCATGACTTTGTTATATAAAATATTTTATTTCATTTAAGAAATTAAAAAAATAAAACTCATATTTTTCTAGTCCCTCCAAGATTTCGAAACACAGCACACTGGGGTGTATAAAACAATGTTTTGCCTGCTGCTTCATGGACTACCAAAACCCACCACCATCCATCCAGGTAATATTTCAGTTTAGGTATGGCATAACATGACATATTTGAAGATGAACACAGACAGATACGTTAGGCATAGGAAAAAACAGCTGTTTGTTTGGGTTTTCTTTCTTTTGCATATGTTAACTAAATCATATTTTTCTTCACTTTTTTTGTTTTGTTTTTATTTGTTTTACTAAGGAGAAGGAGGGTATCCTTCATCTAAACTTTTATAAGTAGCAATGAACTTTCCTGTTTAAATACTGTGTCATATTGGAAACAGTTTTCTAGAGAAGAAAGGTGATGAAGGTCATTTGACAAGTGATTGTAAACCCACAGGAATTAACTACTCCTGATGTTCAAAACCGTAAGAGTTCAAAATGTGGGCAAAATCTGAAACTTGAGCAATTTTCTCTCCCTAGAAAAGTAAATCAGGAGACTAAAGCTAATTCAGAGCTGTTCAGAAAGATACAGAAACATTTTTCAACTCTATTTCCACAGCTTCAGACTTGCTTTTGACTCTGAAGTACATTTCATGATGTCTCAGTCATTTGCATGTTTCCTGAAGCTGCTGTTTGTAGATGACTATCTTATCGTGACATCCTCAACAGAACAGGTGAGTTAAAAGCCAAATTCCGTGTTGTGCTAGAACTTGGAATTCTTAAACAATTCAGCTTAATGATGCATTTTGTTGTAAGATCTCCACAACTGAAAGAAGGCAGCCTTCTGGGTTTTTAGAGTGTTTCTATTGGGTTTGGATCTGTTTGTTGGGTTGGGCCTTTTGGTTTCAATGTCCCCAGACTCAGCAGAGCAAGTTCAAGAAAAAATAAAAACTTTTTCAGCGTGTTGCAAAGACTGTTCCACACAGATTTAACATATGGATGATCTCAGAATTAGGACTTGAAGAAAAGCCTGTTGAAATATTAGATATAAAAAGAAGGAAGGTGAGAACATCAGCCTTTTCTCGGTCAGTAAAGAAACAGTTACATAGTTGGTCCAGACTCTCACTGCCATGAAAGCCCGTGTCATTGTTCTGGCAGCGTAAAGGAGCCTTTGTTTAAGTGAAAATTGGCTTCCTTAAATTTAAAACTATAAGAACCATTTAAACCGATGTACTATCCAAAGCTGCTTGTGTTGTGGGATGTTCCCAGTGTTACACAATTGGAAACATTTGGCTTCTTTCATGGAAGCTCTCAGCGTGCAGAACTCCAAGTCAAGATTCTCTGAATACTTCAGGGTAATGGATATTCAGTAACAATGGATGTATTCTCCAGAAGGAAATCCAGAGGACCACTGAATTGTCTTCATCTTATAGTCACACCAATAAGTATTCATCTGTAATATAACCAGTAACGACCATGACATAGAACGCTGCTTTTGCTTGTGGGTAACTAAAAGGGAAAAAAAAAATATATCATGCATTTTGCAGTTTTTTATGCAAAAGTTATTATGATAGCACTGTTTTACTCAATTCTTAAACATTTTTCTTTCAGTCAAGTAGCTTGTGTCATTACTATGAAGACGTCTATGTACCTGAGCGTGAAAGGAGCACGCACAGCAGTGCCAATTGGGAAGTGATGACCAGTTTAGTACGTGTTACAGTATGACACAGGTTCTCATTTCTCCACTCCCTTGTTTAAATCCAATGTTGTGAGCCGTGTCAGCATCATAACAAAGGGAATATTGTAAGCTCTCCTCGGGGTACAGTTTTTGGGTGTATGTCAGCAGGTGGAAATGACATACCGATTCTCTGGGTGTATGTACCCCTTTGTGTCTGTGTTTTGCCCTTGTGGCAAACTCTGCATTCAGTTGTTCTGACTTTACCGACTCTCTCTTGATTTTCCTATTCTCTTTTCAGTTTCTTCCTCATACTTTACTTGTACCTATGTTTCTTTCCCTGCTTCTTACTTTTTTCATAATCGATGCCTCATCTTGTTTCCTATAACTGGTCTTACCTCCCCTTCCCTATCATATTTCTCATTACACAGATCCTTCTGATCTGACATCCAGCCTTTCATACTTCTCCTCTGTTACCCCTATTATCATTCTCCCACAATTCTGCATGTTCTTTCCTTGCCTACGGTGGGAGCACAGAGAACAAGAGAAGAAACCTCCAGCCACCTACAGCCCAGTTTACAGCCTCTGCTCCGTATGCCAGGGATTTGTGCTTTGCTTTGGCCACCACTCCCTGGGCTGTTCCAGCCTTGGGGTTCCCCATGCAGATAATCTGAATTAGTTTCTTCTTGCTGCTGCAAGCCCTTACGTGTTGTGTTGTCCAATTTAAGTGCCTTTCACTGCCGCATTGATGAGGAAGCAACACACAACATGCCTCTCATGTTGGCTCTGTTTAACCACTGGCATTGTCCTACCACCAAAATGTGGTGGGGTGCGTACCAGTTTAGTTAGTTCATTTAGAGGTCTGATTCTGTTTCACAGAATCACAGAATGGTAAGGGTTGGAAGGGATCTTTGGAGGTCACCTCGTCCAACCCCCTTGCCAAAGCAGGTTCACCTAGAGCAGGTTGGACAGGAACGTGTCCAGGCGGATTTGGGATATCTCCAGAGAAGGAGCCTCCACAACCTCTCTGGGCAGTCTGTGCCAGTGTTCTGTCACCCTCAAAGTAAAGAAGTTTTTCCTGATGTTGAGAGGGAATTTCCTGTGTTCCAGTTTGCGCCCATTGCCCCTTGTCCTGTCGTTGGGCACCACTGAAAAAGAGTCGGGCTCCATCCTCTTGGCACCTGCCCTTTAGGTATTTATAAGTATTGATGAGATCCCTTCTCAGTCTTCTCTTCTCCAGGCAAAACAGACCCAGGTCTCTCAGTCTTTCCTCATAAGAGAGGTGCTCCATTCCCTGGATCATCTTTGTAGCCCTCCACTGGAGTCTCTCCAGCAGTTCCCTGTCTTTCTTGAACTGGGGAGCCCAGAACTGGACACAGTACTCCAGATGTGGCCTCACCAGGGCAGAGTGGAGGAGGAGGATAACCCTCCTCAACCTGCCGGCCACAGTCTTTTTAATGCACCCCATCATTGTGGCTAATGATGAAAACTAGAACAAGCAGATAGGGAAGGAACCTTTTGCCACTGCAGGATTACCTACAGAATGCTTTGAAAATAACACTGCTCTGATACACGTGTGTTCTGTAATTTTATAAAATGAACAGTCTGATAGAAGGGGTAGATAAATCTACTCCAAAGATGATCTGATGCATTAATACACAATGAATGAAACTTTTCTAAGTGAATATAAACAAGAAGGCTGCCTCTGGCAATCACCATCCCTGTCAGAGCCCTTTCCATTACAATTCACCTGGTTGATTCTCTAATGTTATGACATGGAGGAATTTCATTATTCCTTCCACCAAGCAATCAATTTGTGCCTTCAAGCATAAAATTCAAGTATGCTTCAAGCTTTGCTTTGCTTGCATAACACGTAAATGTTACCAAAGTTCTCCAGTGTTTTTCAAATTCCTGCCACTCTCAGTATGGCCTTCTGTAGCATGTGACTTTCGCAGGCTGGCATTTTATGGCATCAGTAAGAATATTACCTTCTACAGAGCATATTTCTGTCTTGGTTCACTCTTAAAACACCAGGAATTTATAGAATAAGAAGGTTCATTAGCAAGCAGCTCCGAAGGTCAGCTTTTCTCAGTAGGTATCAACTGGCATAGCAAAGCTCTTTTACCCCTACTGGGGTAACTTTAATTCAGAGTGTTTTAAAACCCAAGTCTTTAGTGAAAGCAATGAGATAAATTTGGATGGCAGCATTTTGGAGCGGGGGGAGGTTCTTTCTCCTCTCGGTGCTAAACATAGTTCTGGCAAATGGCCTCAGACTGAAATTCTTGAGGGAGTCATAATAAGCAAGCCAGGGCAAAGAGGAATGTTTTTTCTCCCTGACTAATTCTTCCACATAAAAAGGTGAAAGGTCAAAGATGAACTTTAATACTAATGAAATTCTGAACTTCAGAGCAGCAATATGTCAGAACATTAAAAAAAAAAAAAAAGTAAAAATAAAAAATGTTTTATTATTGGTAATAGTAGGTTGGGTTTATAAGCATATATATCTCTGTCCTGATTCCTTGTAACCTTTGGGAGAAAGGGAACTTTTAGATATTAAACACAGACATTAAGCAATCCACACTAGGGGTTTTGGGAGTTCAGCCCATACTTTTCCCCTTATGTGCCCTTCTGCATCTTTCCAGTTTACTGAAGGAGTAAAATGGGGCTGTCTTCAAGTTATCACAAGTTCACTTTGCACAGCTTTTTTGACTGAGACGGTCATCCACAAGGTTAATTTCCTTCTTCCTTCTGTCTAGGAATATTTCATGCAGATCAGCAAACTTCACATGTTCATATCATGGAAACAATTCTCTTGACTCAAACTGCCCCTTAGAGAGGCAACTTGACAAATTCATGCGTATATATAGGGGCATGTGCATTCAGATGTTCAAGTAAAAAAGATTTTATTACGCTAAAGTTAACTTAAAGTTAGTTGCCAGAGTTGAAATACATTTAATGAAAGCTTTGTTATCTGTTTGGGTTTTGTAGTACCGCCCTTCTTGGGCTGGTAATGTACAAACAAGATGGTTGAGCTGCCCTTTTCATGTTCTAGATTACCTGTGTTGATGATGACATACAATTTTTAATCATGGTGGGGTGTGCAAACAGGAATCTAACCTGTGAAATACAAAGCATAACTTTTAAGCTCAGCAGTGCTGGAGCTGCCAAATGCCTATCAACCAGCAGGAACTGGTAGGAAAGGAAAGGGAATGACCAGAGCTCCAGAAGATATGACCTATAAAGAAAGGTTGTGTAACCTGTGCTTGTTTAGTATACAGATGTGAAGATCGAGCGTGGGAGTATAGTTATAGGAGACATAAGGGACGTAAAAACATGACCTGCTGCAGAAAGAAAGAGAACGGTCTGTTTTTCATGTCTACAATAAAGAGAGCAAGAAATAATGGGCTTCAACTGCAGGAAGACAAATTAAATAGGAAAAGCTGTCAAGCAACATGAGTATAAAGGATTCAGATATATTTTTGTAAAGATATTGTGGCTTCTCTATCACTGAGTCTTTACAAACAGGTTAAGCAGCAAGAGTGGAATTCACCTCACCTACAGCTGAATCCCACGGGAGAGAAACAGGCATTTCCAGCATGTGATTCATTTGACCCGGTTCCATCATACACTGGAAGGAGGTAAATTACTTTGTTGAAGGGCCTGTTTCTCTTCAGGGGCTGTAAAAGGCTCTAGAAAAGCAATTCAGGTCTAAAGGTCTGGTTTGTAGATGTCTAAAGCTCTGTTGGGACTGTACCAGCTCTTGTGTCAGTCAATAGCACTGACGTAGTTGATTTTGTACCAGCGAAAATGGCGAGGATAGATGACCCCTTAAGGTTGTCTCTAGACTTTGAAGGAAATGAAGAACTGTCCTTGCAGAAGGTCTGCCTAACTAAAGGCCTAACTGAAAACAAAAATTGCCTGTTCGGTAGGATGACAGTACCAAAAACTTCTTATTGTTTGATGGCTGCTTGTCTGAATAATGAGACAATGAATAATTTAATTGTTAATAAGCAAACAAGTACATTATCAGCACACAATGAGCAAACCAGCATTCTTAGTCTGTCAAAGAAGTCAAGAGCAGAAGAAGCAGAAGACTGATTATCCTGGAAATTCCTGATTATACCCTTTCCAGAATAGCTTTTGTGAAACAGAAAACTGTACAAACAGTTGCTGGGGGTATTGTTAGGTTCTGTGTATAAACAGAGGTTTCCACATCCTGGGCTCATTTCATAAGCATTATTTTTACTGGAGAAAAATGACTAAAAACATTGTCATCTTGATTATCTGCAGCAGAAATTGGCAGAATAAACTTTGAATGATATTCCCAGAAGACTCCCGTTCAACTCTTGAATCTGGAGAAGTCCAAACTCACTGAATGGTCTGATATAGTGCAAATTCCTTCCATACTGTTGATAAGCTGCAGAATCAGCTTGTAGTGTTCAGCCTGTATCATAATGAACACACTGAAGATGCTGGCAAGGCTTTAGTCCGCTGCAAGGCAAATGCAATTATAGAACCAAGCCTTCCTTTAAAAAGTTTTGGATCTTGAGATCAGTTGGAATGAAATTGGTGTGATTTTCCCTCACCTTTTTCAGGGCAGTACTCTATCTTTCAAGGGAGAAGAATCATGCAAACCTCATCTGTGAAATTTCTCATACTGACTTAAACAACCAGTTATAAATGTGTATTGCCCCTTATCGCTATGCTGTCTCAATATTTTCAAACTGTAGTCATCTGGGAATGGCAATAAAAAAGTCACTAGTAGATTTAATGAAATCTTTGTTACATTTCACATCTCAAAGCTGCATGCTAGAATGCTGGTTGGGGGTGGGGAAGTTTGGGATAGGTTACAGTCAGACTGTGGTTTCACCGGACCTTTTCTGGAAGTGTGCATATTCACATCTTGGGGGGAAAAAAACCACGGATTCTTCTGCTCTTCATCCTAGACGTTGCATCCGTGCTTGGATGGCTGATCTCCACAAACGTCTGTTTATAGCTGTATTCCACCACTACTGGCAAACACAGCAGGTGTTACTGAGGGCAAGCTTTGTCCCCTTCCTGCTCTGTTTCCTTTCCATTCTTCCTCTTCTAGCTTCCTCATGTATTTTGGGGGACCTCTGTCTACGTTTCACACTTAGCAGAAGGTTCCCAATGGCACAAACCAGGCATGCTGCTGCCTGCTGGAGAGGCCACTTTCCTTTTCTGCTTGGGATAAACAGAGAATGTGGACTAATGACTTGAAACCTAAAGCTGCTGTTTTCCATCTGTGACTACATGGCCACGCTGCCAGTGAAAGTTGAGCGAACATAAGTAACTTTCACAGCTCATGGTGCATTCTTCAAGTGCAGGAACACGTTTCCAGACCCATGGATCTGGTTTTGACCTCAAGTTGCCTTCTTGTCTCCATTGTGTCACATTGTGAGGCTGACATGCTTCTGAAACTGGAAAATGCAAACCTTTTAAGAGTGGTGCTGTCAGGGCTCAGGTAGTCACATCCAGAGATAATTATAAATCTAGAATTGTAATAATTTGATGCCAGTTTCCCTCAGCTAGCTCTCAGGATATCTAACCGTCATTCCATGCAGTACAGCACGGATAGATGAAAGCAAGAATATTGGATTAAGTTCATTCTTAAATTGGAACAGCAGTGTGTGTTTGCGTGTGTGTGTGTGTGTGTGTGTAAGCAGACCATGCTTTGTTATTGTTAGGTTCATATGTTTTGCTATCCTAGTAATTTCTTAACAAATAATGTGATTATAAATTTGTAAACTATACAGAAAAAACATCTACTTCAGAAAAAACAAGGAATGAAAATCCTATGGAAAAGAAAACAGCAGGAATGTCTGGTGTTTGGTTTTTTTAACTGAGCACAAACAATGCTTTTGAAAAGCCAATTCTTGCGAAAAAAAAAAAAAAAACCAAACCAAAGACAACCCAAAAAACCTTCGGTTTCCTTCTGCCTCCTGCCTCTCAAACACACAACTCCCTAACATTTTGAAGGCACAGGAATTAAGTCCTGGCTGAAGATCTTTAGACGGGGGGCAGGGGGAGAAAAGGGGATTGCCCATATGGCAGGAAGTACATGCCACGATCAGAGAGAAGCAACTGCCCCTGGGAGCAACTGCGTTATTGTAATGCTTCCGTAAAAAGATTTCCTTGAGGCATCTAAAAGACTATATAGAAAGCTGTCTACAAGCAAATGTTTAATATCATACAACGTTTCCTTCTTGCCTAATACATTCATTAAAACTTGAACTTAATTCTTTTTCTTTGAAGCCACGAATTCCTCCTCTGAAAGTCACTTGTATTTATTTAGCTGAACAATAGTTATTTTATTAGGAAATTAAGGATGGACTCTGTCCTTCTGAGTGTACTAAGGGTAGCCTTTTGATTCATTAGACACAGAGGACAATTGTGTTTCATTTTGAAGTTTTTTTTCTTCATTATCTGAGGAAATTCCCAAGGACCAGAGGAAATTAGTTATCTGCCTCAAGAAGAAAGCATGTAAAATTAAGTAAATTTTTAATCCTACTTTTACACAGCTTGAGAGAGACCTTCCCTTCCTGGGAACATTAATTTGGCCTTATTGAAGCTTTACAAGTTAAAATATATACAAAATTGTTTGTTATATGTAGCTGAGGATGATTTCGGAGGCAAAGAACCTTCCTCTCATGAACTCTTGTGCATTTTCCCCCCTAATCCTTTTATTAAAGTTTTACCCACATTAAAGCTACAACCTTGCTCATACTGGTGTAAAAGCAGCTGTGTAGGATTATACCAAAGGCTCATCTAACCCGTCCAGTATCCCATCCCTGCGAGTGACTGGTATCTGGGGGAGGAGTGGAAGAGAACTTATAAGAAAATCCTATTCTTTGTGACCCATAGCAGCCATAAGCAGTTAACAATTCAGGGATTTCCTCAACCAAAAGCTTTGTCTGGGCCACAATATTTGATAGCTGCCAATGGAGCTAACTTTCAGGAATGTCTCTAATTCCATTTTGAACACACTTATGCTTTTGGCCTCCACAACATCCTGTGGCAAAGAGTACCACAATTTAATGATGTGCTGTGAGAAAAAGAACTTCCTTTTATTTTAAATCTACTGCTTATCTCTTCATTGGTGCCTGATCATTCCTGTGTTTTAAGAAACAATGAATAATTATTTCTTATTCCTTTGCCACACCATTTTTTCTTTATAAAGCTTTCTCATACCTCATCTTAGTCTCTTTTGTAAGCTACCCTATTTAGTCCTTCCTTATATGAATAGCAATTCCACATTATATCTTTTTTTGAGATGTGGTGAAGACAGTCACGTGCTGTGTACCAGAATCTCAAGAATGTTTTATTTACCCTTTAACTAACATTCTGCTTGCATTATGACCACTGCAGAGTACTGATCAGAAGTTTTCAGGGATGCCAAAGAACAAGTTTTAGATCTCTTACTTCAGTGTTAAGAGCTGTTGTGTCCACCTTTGCATCTGTGTAAATAGTTATGATTCTTTTCCCCCATGTAAATTACTCTGCACTTATTAACAGTGAATTTCATATACCAACTGATAATCAATTACTGGGTGTTGCACGATTCTTCTGGAGCTCTCTGTGATCTGCTTTGAACATTCCAGACATTCAAGCATGACCTGGGATTTTGTCATCTCTGACGCATGACTGATTTTTTCAGAACTACAAAAAAATGAGACTTGCGTTCTACCCTAAATGTAGTGACTTCATTCTTTATTATTATTACTTCTAAACTGCAATCAGGCCAGTCCCAGTTCTTCAGCAGAGGTTGTGCTGTTGTCCAAGAGAAAAGAACCGTAGCCTATTTTAGGTTTCAGAACTTCAGAATATTATTTATTGTTTTGCTTCTGAGCTGCTCTGGAAACGGCTATAGAAAATGGTGTGGCCCTTTCCAATTTGTGACTTCTGGTAGCATTGTGTTTGACAGCTTATCTTTCTCCTGGTCTTTGCAAGTCACCACTGTACGCAGGTGACATAAGGATAGATGGAGCTGCTACCTTTGGCGGGTTTTCTTAGTGCCCCCTGGTCCATAGAGAATGCTTGGAACCAGTAGTATGGCTTCGGTCAAGTCTTGCCCTTCGAAGCCAGGCCTGTAAAACTGCTCTGAATTGCTGCTGCTCCTGCTGGTAGATTAAACTGCTCTGGCTGAGCATGGTAACAGCTGGGTGAGTCTGACTGGGAATTGCTTGAGGATGGGTTGAATACCTCCCTGGAATCAGCAAAGTGGGCTCCATCTGCATAGGATATTCACTGTACCATTTGAAAGGTCATAGAGGTTGTAACCAGGTGAAATAGGCTCATGCCTTTGGGACTTTTTGTTTGCTTGGACTGGTTATTTGTCAGCTGAGAGACCTTAGGAGTATTGATGGAAAGGACTATTAACACATTCCTTCCAAAACCAAACTCCATTCTTCCTTAAACAATGGTTAGTTTCTTGTTCAAGCAGAAGAACTAGCTAACTTGCCTCTACCACTAGGTTTTTAAAATCAGTAATTAAGACCATGCTGACAGGCTAATTAGGTTTCAGGTTTTACTCCTAATGGATCTTTTGTATAAGTCTGTCTGTATCCAGGTACTGACTGAAACTGAGCTTGTACTGGTGGCTAATCTTTGTAGCAGTGAATTACAGGTAAAGTAAAAAAAAAATAAAGAACACCACCAAAACAAAGCAGAACAAAATCCTGCACATACACTATACAATGTCTTTAAATGATTTTTAAAAAAAAAGTAGTTTATGAGATGTTCTAAGGATTAATTGGTTCATCAGCCACAAAAAATTGCTTGTTATCCTGAATTTTCTTTCAAAAATAATAAAGAAATTCCAGATAGGAATGCAAAAAAGGTAACGTGGAAAAAACCATTTACCATGCAACCAAACTGCACCTCTGTAATTGGTTACCTGAGTTCCTCCGAGCTGTTAACAACCATTTCCATCAACTGTGGGCCAGTCATACTATAGCATGTCATCTCCATCTTTTTCTACAACAGGCGCTCAGTTTGTTGTGTACTTCACAGAGTATTTTTTCACTTTGTCTCCTTCAGCTTTTTAAACTACAGGTAGTGGGTTTAGAAGAAGTTTCGGATTTTCTGCATTTTATTTTTCCTATTTATTTATATCACTTTGCCACCAGAGAGGAAAGAAAATGTTATTAATATTACCAAGAAAAAAAAAAAGAAGCTGTGTGGTTAAGAATTTACTGTTCTTCAGACATGTGTGCTGTGGTACTATATACAGCCAAGCAATGTCAGATAGGCTGCTGGTGTCACCCAGTGGACAGACAAGTTGATCACAGATGGGAGTCACGTAGGGAAGTTTTTCTTTCTGCTCGCTCCTAACTGACAGAAATAGCCTTAATTTTACAGTAGTTAAGATGAGACAATATTTGAAAGGTCCTCTGTTCTAATGCCATGGCCACTACTAAAAATGTACAGAGCAAAGACAAGAAGCAGCACTTGTTCCTCACTGTTGTTAGGAAGTAGACAAAGAATAACCAAAAAATAATTAATGGGCGCTCTCACCTACTAGGAGAAATTAACTAAAATAACCAAGCAAAACAGTGTTTGTGCTGGTGTTTACGGAAATATCTGAGGATTATTAAAATCCAATTATAATGTGATTGTGTGCAATGCAAAACAAGATTGCATTTTCTTAGCCTAATAACAGCTTGCGACAGAGGCAAACAGCTTGTGAACAGAGGTGAACAAGACCTGGAGAATCCTCTTTTCACAGTGTTACAACAATAATGTATTTCAAAACATGCAATGTATGCTTTGCGTGCAAAGCTTCAATAGAATAAATCATCCATGAATTAATCTCTTACAAGAAGGTCTAACGTTTCCAGCCCACATATGAAAACTATACAAGTACTCAAAACTAACTTCAGTGCATGTTTCATCTTCAACTTTTTCTTGATTTGCAAAGTCGTGCTCAGAATGTTAGAAAACAGAAGTTTTTTCTTTTTCTAAAGACCAAAACATGCTGTTGCATGATGTGCTTCGAGACTTGTTGCAACAGACGAAGCAGAAATGGGGTTAAGTGCATATAGATGGATAGATCTAACCTGCAAAGCTGTAGCAACCAGCGTGGGCTTCATGCCCTTTGCAGGTGGAATGAGAATGACCTGATGCATTGTAAATCCTGAACTGCAAACAGATAAATTTGGGGCTGCTGGGACAACACTTGGTTCTCCTGAAGAAGGAAGACTAGCATTCCACTCTCATGATGGCCCAAATACTCAGGCGCATCACTCATTTGTAACCAGATCACAGTAATAGCATTAAAAGTTAAATAATTGACTGTAATAGTTTTAACATATCAAAAACATGCCAGGAGCTACACTATGTCTCTTCTCCAGTAAGGAACCCTTATGATCTGTAAATGCATCTGCAGAAGTGATGCCATATCTGAGGAGGTGAAAGGAATCCAGACAACCCTGGAGCAACAAGGGAAGTACAATTATATAATTAAGTAGGTGGTAAATTTTGCCTGACCAATTAAGCTAGTAATATTCCTTCTAAACAAGCCCTTATGAACTCAAATGAATTACCTTTCTCTTTCAGACTAGGTAGCGATTTTTCTTTACACTGTAAGTTTGATGACAGAGGCTCCTAAATTTCTTAATTTCTCTTTCTGGGTGTATTTCTCTCTTCTTAAAAGAAACAGCTCCTCTAATTTACAAAACTAGACTTCATAGTTGGGAGAACAGTGGTGGTAGCTAGTCACTGTGCAACCTCCTTATGAACATGTAATAATCCTCTGGAATACCAGCTTCCAAAAGTCTTGTGCTCCTGCCGTTAGTGGAGAGGGGCCAACTACAGGACCACACTGTGAGACAAGGAGGCAATACACAAGCCTTTTTTTCCGCTTACTTCCCAAATAGGTTTTTGGGTCAGGATTCCAGAAGGAAAGAACAATATGAACATTTAGGTCTGAAAACATCCTTACTTTCTTCCTCTTCTCTTTAAATAAAAGGTAGATATTTAATTCAGATTTAGCCTATGCTTCTGCACCAGTGACGAGTGGTGTTCCTCAGGGGTCGGTACTGGGACCTGTACTGTTCAACATCTTTGTCAGCGACATGGACAGTGGGGTCGAGTGCACCCTCAGCAAGTTTGACGATGACACCAAGCTGTTTGGTGAGGTAGACATGATGGAGGGGAGGGGTGCCATCCACAGGGACCTGGACAGGCTGGAGAGGTGGGCCCAAGCCAACATGATGCAGTTCAACAAGGCCAAGTGCAAGGTCTTACATCTGGGTCGGGGCAATCCCAAGCACAAATACAGGCTTGGTGGGGAATGGCTGGAGAGCAGCCCTGAGGAGAAGGACCTGGGGATGCTGATTGACGAGAAGCTCAACATGAGCCAGCAATGTGCGATCGCAGCCCAGAAGGCCAACCATATCCTGGGCTGCATCAAAAGAAGCGTGGCCAGCAGGTCAAAGGAGGTGATTCTGCCCCTCTACTCCACTCTCGTGAGACCCCACCTGCATCCAGCTCTGGAGTCCCCAACATAAGAAGGACGTGGACCTGCTGGAGTGTGTCCAGAGGAGAGCCACAAGGATGATCCGAGGGCTGGAGCACCTCTCCTGTGAGGAGAGGCTGAGACAGTTGGGGCTGTTCAGCCTGGAGAAGAGAAGGCTCCTGGGAGATCTTGTTGTGGCCTTCCAGTACCTCTAAAGGGGGCCTACAGGAGAGCTGGGGAAGGACTTTTTCCTCAGGCATGTAGCAATAGGACGAGGGGGAATGGCTTTAAAGTGGAAGAGGGCAGGTTTAGATTAAACATTAGGAAGAAGTTTTTCACTTTGAGGGTGGTAAGGCACTGGAACAGGTTGCCCAGAGAGGTTGTTGAGGCCCCATCCCTAGAGGTGTTCAAGGCCAGGCTGGACGTGGTCTTGGGCAACCTGGTCCAGTGGGAGGTATCCCTGCCTATGTCAGGGGGGTTGGAACTTGATGATGTTCAAGGTCCTTTCCAACCTAAACCATTCTATGATTCTTGGACTGAAAACCCTGCTGTTGCTGAAATGCTTGAGAGTTTTCCCAAAGACTTCATGAAGCCCAGAATTTGACCCCTTCTATGCGAACTTTTTCACATGCAAATCAGAAATGATAGCCGCTGTGTGGCTGTTTTCTCAAGGAATGGATAAATAAGTGAAAGAAGTAATTTTAATTCCTTAATTGGTACTGAAGCTGCATCTACACAGACTCAAATCCCCTTAACATTTTCATTTCAGTGCAGTTCCACTAACGACCGCTGACAAGCAGAAGATATTGAATACAGCGGTCACTGATGTTTACTGTTGTGCCCACTATGTCAAGGTGATAAAAATGCCTTTTGAGTCTCTACTACCACTTCCACTGTTAGCTTTACCGAGATGTTTTCAGGTAATTATAAGAATAGACAATGTCCAGGAGACTTTGAAAGAAAAAACATTCTTTGTTTTAAGGTGTTTATCATATTACCTATCTTTTGCTTTTTTTCCCTTCCAAACTTTAACTGACTCTTATTTCTAGTCCTTCCAAAGGACTTACAGACTTACACAAAGATACTTTTTGCTGTGTATTTCCGTAGTACTTGGCTATGTGAATGTGAGGACAGAGTCTTATATTACGTAACTACTCATATGTTTATGCTGTAAGGAAGAAGAGTTGGTTTGAAATTTTCTAGCTGCATACTGGTATGTGGTATGTTTTTTTCATCCATTTTTATTAGAAAGTGCTGATTCCTGGACGCCAAAACGTTTCAACAAAAAGAGATATTTTGTTACACTGCTACCAAATCACAGATTTCTGCTCAACTGATACAATAGATTGATGTAATCCTTGGGGCCTGCAATGCCACGGTAGCCACATACACATGCCACAGGGTTTTCTGGTACCGTGCCACAGAGCTAGAAAGCCTCCCAAGACTCAGTTCTAGGGATTTTTAATCAAGGTTTGAGGTCCCTGCTCTACATCAAGGGATTATTCAGGGTTACTCCCTCTGCTGTTCAAAAAAAAAAAAAGAATGATGTGAGGAATTCTTCTAAGTTGGGAATAGTCATTTACTCCATCTTCAAAGATATGGATTCAAGTAATATTCATTTTTCAGAAACAATTTGTTTTGAAATGCCCTTTTTTGTAGGCAACTCTAGCATTTACAGACTTTTTTCTACTTTGGAAGTATTTTTTTAATATTAAATTTCTTGTAGAACACATAATTGGATTTGGCACCAGTTAGACATTTCTGGTGAGACAACTTTTCAGACATTTTAGCAACCAGGTAAACAGAAAATTATTCCAAAAAGACTCTTTAAAGTTTTCAACCATGTGTTGGAAAAACTATCCACTGTCTAATAAGACCCACCAGAACATAAGACATCTGTTCTCATTCTTTCTTTCATACAGCTGCTCTATCTTGTCTTCACTAGGATCTTTGTTTGTGAAGAAGGTAAGACACGGACCACTCTAACCTGCTCCTTAAAGGACATCTGATTGCTAATGAAGTAATCATACTCCAGGTCTGACACATAGGGAATCCAATGATTACTACACCTGCATGTCTTCCCTTCCTCTCCCACCATAATTTTGATGTGGGATGTGACCCACAGCTTGTCCCTGTCATGAGGAAGAGAAAATATAGGGGAAAGTGTTATGAAGTTAAAATCAAGTACAGATTGAAGAATCATTTAAAATCCTCTCTATGAATGACAGGCCTAGGCCCAGTCATCCTCTGTTATCTGAGGCGTGCAGTCATCTAAATGTTTCAGGTATTTCTTAAGGTCTGATGCAACCATGAGTGCTGTGGAGCTCCTGGCTTCTGCCAAAATACAGCCTCTGAAACCAAGCTGATGGGCGAATGAGGGATGCTTTAACCAGATGAGCTAGCCAGGCAGGCTCTGGTAGCAGCCAAGAGCAGACTTCAAAGGCTACTCCCTAATTATCTGAAGGTCTCATAGGCACCTCTTATCTCTGACAGCTGATTGTAGTATACTCATTTCATATTCATGTGTGTGTGCTATGTGTGTTGGTATTATTTGTCTTTCATGAGTGTGGTAAAGACTAATTTGTTTGAGAAGTCCTTTGACATTTTGGGGGGGATTCTGTAGGTTGTTTGGTCCTGTAAAGCAGGCAGCAGGAGTGCCAAGTTCCAGAGCCTTATCTTCAAACCTCTAGTGAAGACATCATGTCACCAATAAGAACCCGCCACACCGCTCTAGGTGATGGTATCTTTTGAACACACCTTCCTCATGGTGAAAGCAAATCCTATGAAAGGTTTGGCAAGGAAAAAGAAAAAAGAAAAAAAAAAAAAAAGACTCTAAAGCTCACAGGCCTCCTCTCTGGCCTTCTGAAGCTAATAGAAAGATTGTTGCTGTATATGGTGATGTTGGCTCAATCCCTAAATGGCTGTACCGAGAGAAAAGCCTTAAGACAGAAAGACTCATGAGGAACAATGGCCTGAATTAGATGTTTGCTGGAGGTATATTGTGCTGGAAGGAGTAGAAGAAAAAGGGAAATAAGTCTAAATTAATGGATCAGGGAAAAATGATCTCACAGACAGCAGGAGAATGTGCAAAATTTGGGTTTTCAGCTTCACATGTAGGTAAAACAAGATTACAATTTCAGCATACTGGGAGCAATAACAAAATACTTGAGATTTATAGTATCTTCATTAGTTGAGCTACAGACTAGTCATATGAAATTAAAAGTACTTTCTTCTATTAATTTTGCTCATTTTTAGGCATCATTAAGTTTGTAAAAAAGCACTGTTGCTATTAGCCTATAGGAAAGGTATCGATAAAAGCAAATTTGCTTCAAAGACACAAGGAAACTGTGAGCCAGCAAAAATACAGTGAGAAATCGTGTCACCTTGTTTTCTTACTCAGGTTTGAAAAGTTATTGCTGCTTTTGATCCACATGCAATGCATCCTATGCAATGGTGTAACAGGTTGGAGGCATAGGTGAACTACATAACCACATCCAGAAATGAACTGCTAGTAAACTACTATCATCAGTGTTTACACTGGACCCATCATTGTCCAATCTTAGCTTAGATTTCCTTATCATGAATTAATGACATTCAGTACATTCCTTCTTTTATTTAAATTGAACCAAGTCATATGCAGCCTCTCTGATTTGGTATTGCTATTTAGTAAAACAGTAGCCCTGCATGAGAAAATAACAGCAAGTGAGTGAAAGTTTAATGGCAAAACAAAACAGGAAAGCATCTTGCATTAGCAAGATATGCCATGGATGGGTGAAGTCAGATTTCAGATAATTGCTAAGGATATTGCAAACCACTTTGCTTTAATGGATTGAATAAAAAGACATTTGTCTGAGACTAGCAGATAACTGGAAATCAAATATGGACTGTCTTGTACTCGAAAAGGCAAGGACTTGGAAAAGATGTTGAAAACAGTATTCCCTCAATTTCTCTGACTTCCCTTACATATTTTTAAGAAGTGAAAAAAAGTAGCATGACTAAGACTCTAAACAAACTCTTAGAAAGCAAGTATGAAACTCAGATTTTCTATATGTTATAATTGGCAGATGGTGACACTTGGAAGAGCAGAGTATCAGTCAAGTGCATGACACACAGGGTTTGCATCTTCATAAAGGCTGGTATAGGGAGGCATTGCTCCCAGAGCTTTTTGGATGCTACTATCACAAATGTGACAGATAATAATAACAAAAGTCAATCTTATTTGCTGAAGTAGTATTTAAAGATCTCATGTGGGCATTTTTACAAACCCTCTCAGCTGCTGCTTCATTGTTGCTGCTGCTTTTACAGTAGTATATAGGGATATATGAAGGCTCTGAAGTACTGATAATAACATCTCATGGAAAAAGGATGTAAACTCTTACTGTGTGGCACAAGTAAATGACCATAAAAGAACCACTTAGTAACTTGTGACTTGGGGGAAAAGTAGTTCTTTCATCTCCTCCCCTTGTCCCCCTTATTTACCTGAGAGGATAACAGTATGGTTCCTGCTGCATTCTGTAAGGAGGAGCCAACTGCATTTGATCTAAAAGGAGAGGAGTTTCTGACTTGGGAACTTGGCTCTTCTCCTTCCTCTTCCCTTGTGATCTCTGCAAACCTGAGGGAACTGGGAGAGCATCTGCAGGCTGAATTATGCCTTTCCTTAAAGGTTGCAGAGGAAGGCCAGACATTTTCTGAAAACGTATGCAGTCAGTTGCTGAAATACACCACCAATGCTGAAATCAGTCACAAAGTAGGCTCTGATTTGGTAACTGATGGTGTTTTTCCACTTATAAATGTAACTCATCCACTGTGTGATTGAAACTGGAAAAGTAATAGTGAAAGTTAATCATAGAATTACAGAATCACAGAATGGTTGAGCTTGGAAGGGACCTGTGAAGATATGTGGTCCAGCCCCCCTGCTCAAGCAGGGCCACCTAGAGTCGGTTGCCCAGGACCATGTCCAGATGGCTTTTGAATATCTCCAAGGTAGGAGAATCCACAGCCTCCCCGGGCAATCTGTGCCAAGGCTCAGTCGCCCTCACAGTAAAAAAGTGTTTCTTGATGTTCAGAGGGAAGAAACCTCCTGTGTTTCAGTTTGTGCCCATTGCCTCTAATCCTGTCACTGGGCACCACTGAAAAGAGCCTGGCTCCACCCTCTATGTACCCTCCATTCAGGTATTTACATAAATTGAGGAGATCCCCCCAAGCCTTCTCTTCTCCAGGCTGAACAGTCCCATGTCTCTCAGCCTTTCCTCATAGGAGAGATGCTCCAGTCCCTTAATTGTCTTCATGGCCCTTCACTGGACTGTCTCCAGTATATCTATGTCTCTTTTGTACTGGGGAGTCCAGAACTGGACACAGTACTCTAGGTATGGCCTCATTAGAGCTAAGAAGGGGAGAAGGATCACTTCCCTCCACCTGCTAAGGCTAAAGTCTTAACTCAGGTGGTAGATCTTAAATCTGATCCTCACCCTTTTATACCTCTCTCTTCCTGCCCAGAACCAGTTATTTACTGTTGGATTATGTATAACTAATTGGCAGGTTGGCAGGTTATTCTGGTGGCTAGATTACAATCCAGAAGAAACAATTATCAGTGTTGATAATGATGTTGACAAGGTAGAAGAGGGAAAATGAATCCTGCCAAAGGAACACGGTGAGGCTCAAGATGTCTTCCCCATAAGAGGACTCCAATATATGGAATGCATATTTTGCTAATTTAATCAGCGAAGACACAGAATTCAGGCAGTGCAAATTTTACTGAACCATGTTCAGTTAACCAGAGTATGTTCTTACAGCTTCTGCTTGTAATATTAAGGAGGCTTTTATGTATCAAGCACTCACAGAATGATTCCCGTAGCATGTAATGCACCAGCATGAGCTCTCTAAATCAATTTCATTCCATTCAAGGCTGAAATCAAGTTTATATTTGCCTTCTGCCCAGGCCTGGCTTTCATACTGTTAGGAGTTACGTGAACTCACGGTGGATTACATTATCAGATAGGTCATTTAAATGTTATAGCTGATGCATATGGAGCAACAGTCTTCAAAAAAGATTAGTAGTTACTACACACCTTTTTTTCCTCCTCTTTTCCAAACCTTTCATCCTCCACCTCCACAGTATCATTCTAACAAAAGCTGCACTACCGGGGAAGTAGGGAATCAGGGAGGTCACTGCCTGTCCCGTTGTCCCCAGTAGTTTCCTTAGTACAGGTCTGGAATCCACTGGCTGTTCAGCCCAAATATATCTCAGGGATCTACACCGGGCATGCCTGTACCGTGCAATGTACCTCACTGCAGAAATTCCAGACCAAGTCGATCTGCTTGGCTCGTTGCAGTACCATGCAAAGGTATTAGCCCGGCCCTGGGAATGGTGCAGTGTGTTACCGTGCTGCTCTGTCTGCGCTAAATGGCCCAAACCCCCGTAGGACTGACCAGTCTGAATGCAGTGGCACTCTGCCGCAGCTTCACTGCTGTCAGTTGTGGAGTGGGCTTCTTCAGCACTTGCCTGGCAATTCTAATGCTATCCTATATGGAAACACTCAACACAGAAATATCTGCTGACCTCAGAGGAACCATGTATCCCAAGCACCTGCTCACAATTTGAGTCACCCATTGGCCTCCTGTCTAATTCAATGTTAAGCCAGCATTGCCTGTGTTCTCTGATGGTCAGTCTGGGGATGACTTTGAGAGGACTATTTCGTCTACTCTGGTACCTGCTGATATAGAAACAAGCTCATAAAACCATGTCCCCAGCTGCTTTCTGATGGTGCCTGACCTAGGGCTGTGCGATAATACCACAGCCAGTTATCCACAGTGCTCCAGACATTCCTCTGCAAATTCTTCAGTTCTCTGGCTGCACTGATGTCATTTATGTGGCTTACAGTTGCCTCTGGAACTTCATTTTTCACCAACAGCTCTGTCAACTTTGGCTTTAAAAATTAACAATGGAAAAACAAATTAAAGAACTTAACAATTCCATCTGGTGTTTAATGGTGCTGACACTGGCATAACACCATTAAAGACCTCAGAGATACAAACACCTTCTGAATACAAATTACTGATAGAATGAGAAAAAAGAAACTTTTTTGGCCAAATCAACCATCACTGGAGAATAGTTGCAATAGTGAATTCTGCCCTCCTCTAGCCTACACAAAGGGGGCTATAAATACTGAAAAGCAGAGTACATACTGGAGTTGTTTTCTTGTCTGGGCTCATGAAAAATCGAGTGGACAAAGAAGATGACACTTTGTGTTATAAAAAAAAAAAAGGCATGAAGCTGATATAACTGCTAGATTCTTCACTGAATCTAGAACCATTTAAATCTTTGCATTCCAAACAAATGCTGTACCTTTAATTTGTTGTGAACATACATAGTAACAGCACAATACATGTAATACAATGTCATACATCAGTGTATGTTTGAAAAATACCTTGTTAACTACAGAAAATGAAAATTAACAACTAAGGCCCCTCTGAAAAATGTAAATGCAACCTCAAATTAATAAAAAATTAATTCTACACAGAATCTCTACTTCATACCTGAAATAAAATACTCTTAAATTAAAAATAATTATTTTTAATATTGTGCCCCTTGAGAGACTCTTTTTTTTCAGCTGGGAGGTAGATATGGTAGGACTACTGTGGTTTTATTTTTGTTTCCCTAATTATTTAAATTGGAGTAGATACCAGATAGCCCACTCCTCTCCAAAGCTGTAGGATTCTCTCCAGTTAAGACTGAAGTGCTTTTTTCGTTCTAGGCAGATTTTGGTCTTGTTAATTTCTTGCGTAAATCACCATCAGCCTAATACCTGCTTCTTTACTTGCAATTTGTCAGCTTGCTTGCTGAAAGTTAATGTAACTATTTTTTATTTCTTTTTAGCAAAATCTTAGTTTGCACTCAACGTTCTGTATTCCCTAAAAAGTTACAAATTCTACCATGCCACAGTGTGACTATTTAAATCTACCTGAAAATACTCCTCTTTCTCTTTCAGATTTGCCCCTGCAAATTATATCTTACCCAGCCTTTTCAGAAGAAATCAATACAAAGTCTCTGTGGCTAAACATATTTGAGGGCTAGAGAGACAAGAATCAGAAGAAGTTCCTCAGAATGAACTCAAGTCTCCTCTAAATTCCAATAGTTTGTCCAAATTATCTCACTTTTAAAGACAAAAATTTTCTGCTGGTGGAAAATATAGATGCAAGGGAACTACTAAGTGACAGGTAGATTATGCTATGCTTACTTAGGGCAGAAAGAGTTGAAAGAGTTAACTGGTTTCTAAAGGTGTAGCCAGCAGCAGGAGATGGATTATATTGTCTGCTCTCCAACTTCTCGTAATGATGCCCATGCCTAGTGCAGGAGAGTTCTTGGGGAGAAGAACATTCATAGAGAGCATTGACTGACATGAAGGGGGACGTTAACGGGACTCCAAAAAGAATGGTATTAGTCTTAGAATCTACCGAAAGACAAATACCCAGTATGCTTCACTGGCTTTAAAGAGAGTATTCATCACTTCTGCTATGATGATTCACAGCTTTCACTGTGTGGCATTTAAATATTTGTTGTTTTGTGAGGTTTTGCTCTGCAGTGTCTTTAATTATTTGGACTACTGACAACTGGAAAAAAAATAGAGCTATTTTAATTGCTATAAAAGGAGATTATTTTATTTTTGGAAGAGAAAAAGTTTAATTGAGGGAGAGAGTCTCTCTGCCTATAAGAAGCACTGTTTAAAATTCAGAGGAAAGATAATTTTCATTAATAAGAAACAAAGCACAAAGTACAAAGGCAAAAGCTGATTTACCTCAAAGTTTAGACCTTTTCTGGTGTTTTCAGTTAATCTATAATGAAATAACAGTTACAAGTATTTAAAATGGCACTAACTACAGCTGATATTCTGATGTAAGCAAATGCCACCTTCTCATATCCATTTTCAAAATAGTCTGGCCTTTCAAAATAATTGGTTCTTTTGGACCAGTAGTGTTTAAAATGGCATAAACCTGCTTGGGGGAGGAAGGACAATAAGATTGCAGAGTACCATATACATCTGAGGTGTGTTGCTGGGGTATCTCTTAATGAGTCAATGTGGAACTTAGAGAGTAGAGACCCATAATCCAAATAAAATGACTCAATAAAAGCTTCTGGTCATACCCTCTGCATAGGTTTTTACTGACACACCCTTGTGCTAATAGAATAAGTGAAGTCACAGATTCTCTCTGACTCAGACCTTAGCTTCTGCCATATATTTTCTATATTTTTTTCCAGGTAGAATTTCCTATGTCAACAATATAAAGTCAAATCCTCTTAAAGTCAAATTCTCCACCTCAGTGCTGTGTCAAGGAAGACTTTGTGTATAAAGAAGTAGGTCTGAGCTGAGAATTGTATAAATTCTAAATGCCTACTCAAGGGTGTGAATGAGCCAAAAGACTTATTTCTGCTACACCAATTCTCCCTATTTCCTTGTAGTTACTCACAGCAATGACCCTTCCAATTCCACCAGGGAAAGATATTCAGTGAATTCCTTATGGCGCTTCATCTTCCCTAGTTCTACTTCGAGAGAGGCTCAAATTCTCCATTCTTCCATACAGGAAGCCTTGTTCTGGTGGCATTTCAGATGGCAGTCTTACAAGGACTCAGCAGTAGCTCTACTATCGTTATGGCCAGGCCATCTCCAGAATTAGAAGGAATAAGGTATTGTTTCTCATCCCAGTGTTACGGGGGGATTACAGCTTTTTGAGGAGGTATTAAGAGCTTCTTAATCTTCTTTAATCAAAGAACGGCCAAAATGTTTTAAAAAACAGGTTACGAAATGTAGATTGAATTTTTGTTTCCAAACAAATAAAAAATAGGTTAGACTTTGAATATGTTAATTTACTACTTTTATCTTCCCTCATTTAGAATGTTTTCTTACTCACATAAGGAGAAATGTGCGTGAGTGAGAAATTGGTTTGGATTTTTTTGCTAATGATGGTGGTGTTAGTTGTAGTAGTTTCATGGATCACGTTCTAACATCTAAGCCCATGAGCTACACACTGTGAAATGCTGTTACAAAATGCCATTTAATAACTCCAACAAATTTAACTTCTCAGAAGGTCAGGAGTTAATCTAAATTTCTTTTAAAATCAATGAGACATACCTCTTATAGACCTGCAATGTGTGCTTCTTCATTTTCTAGGCTAAATGCTTTCATATATAACACGAAGAAGGAAGTAAACTCTGAACAAACAGAATTTTGGGTTTGTTTTCCTTGGATCATAGATTTCTTCTGCTTTTCCAACAACTGTTTTGTAACTATCTTTTTCCTGACTCCCAAATCACATAAAAACCCTGTTTTACAAACAGTGTATTTCAACCTAACTATAAGATAGCATTTGCCATTAAGATGTAGAGTTTTGGCTCAACAGCCAGCTCACTGCATAGAAGTGAAGACCAGAAAGATTTGGATCAGGATTTCTTGGGGCTTCATTCAGCATCCTCCACCTACAGCACAATAAATTATACGTACCTCAGAACGGGCTGTCAATGCACTTAGTATTCCATCTGGTAGACCAGAGAATTCTGATAAATTACAGGTAATATTTAACTGCCCTTCCTGAGCAAAATTTAAGATTCATCTGTGTTCTATCTGCACCTGTAGAGTAAACCCTGGATGTAGGATGGTAGGGACTTATTCACCAAAAGTTGTGAACAGGTAATACATTAAATAACTAAGGAAATCAGCCAGAAAAAAAAAAAGGAAGAAATAGGAACCTAAGACCCTAGAAATTACTGTCCCTTTGGGCCAGACCTATAGTAGGTGGACATTGGAATAAATCCACTGAAGTTTCTATTTAATCTCTAGAAGCTCTTACTTGATCCCTCTGTGGCATTGCACCTAGCACACTTAAAAGTAAATAAACTTGAGAACTCTATTTTATGGGAAAGACCATCAATTCCAGAGTTTGCAGAGCAAATACTATTTTAAAGCACCTTCATAAAGTGCAATACTGTAGCAGTTACAACATACCAATTCTTCTAACTGTGGAAAAGCCACACCCTGCAGCGGTGACAAAGACAAGCACACACTTTCATGTTGCCACTTGTAGACCAAGCTAACTGCAAAGCACTCTGCAATCCTCACTGTGATGTATTCATTAACCTGAAAGAGCAAAAAAGGAGATTTACTAACTCCACCAAGTTTTCATATTTATGTTTGGATAGCAGAGACAGACTGGAGTCTCAAAGGGTTATCCAAGGCAGTTGGTCATATGTGAGGGAATGATCAGTTACTCTAGGCTTAAGTCTACAAATAAGTTTTAGTGCTGTCACTCTCATTTGAATCCTGCAGTTAGCTTGTAGTGTAAGAACTGCGGACACAGTCTGCTCCCAGTCCTTTGTCTGGATCACTCCTGCCCAAAGTCAATGTACTGAGACTGTGCGTGTTTTGGAAGGTGATGCTGTAGAGCAGGAAGACCTGAGAAACTCTCCTACCTCTCAAACTGTTCAGGAAAGCGTGTATACTTCTGAGGCTGAGGCTGTAGAGTCACAGAATCATAGAATGGTTTAGGTTGGGAGGGATCTTAAAGATCATCTAGTTCCTACCCCCCTGCCATGGGCAGGGACACCTCCCACTAGACCAGGTTGGTCAAAGCCCCATCTAACCTGGCGTTGAACACTTCCAGGGATGGGGCAGCCACAGCTTCTCTGGGCAACCTGGGCCAGTGGCTCACCACCCTCAGAGTAAAGAATTTCTTCCTGATTGTTGTGGTTTGGACCGGGCTGGCCACTGAGATGCATGACAGATGCTCTCCCCCACCTCTCTCTCCAAGGAGAGGAGGGAGAGAGAGGAAGAGAATTATGTCTTTAGAAGAAAACTAAACTACTTTAATGAAATATTAATAAAATTAGAAAAAGGAAATAGTGAAATGTATACAAGATATACAAAACCATATCAAGGTCCTGTGATGATGATCAGGTCACCAGCAGGCACTGGGAATGTCCCAGACTGGGCTCCAAGACAGACAGGAACTGGATTCCAGATCTGGACTCAGGAATGCATGAATAGGGATCAAAGGCAGATGAACAGAAGGATAACTGCTTTTCACACTTCTTTTGATGCAGCCCAGGATGTGGTTGGCCTTCTGGGCTGCAAGCACACGTTGCCGGCTCATACGGAGCTTCTCATCAACCAATACCCCCAAGTCCGCCTCCTCAGGGCTGCTCTCCATCCATTCTCGGCCCAGCCTGTATTTGTGCTTGGGATTGCCGCATCAGACATGGACAGACTCGGGAAGCTCTAGTCCTTGCTTGCCTTTTAACTACTGTTGTTGGTGAGAGTGGGCAGGATTTGGACAACGTTTAGCCCCCAGTAAAGAATTAGAATTTTAACACATACAAAGTGCTTTTTTAAAAGTCACTAAAGCCTTTAGCATTGTCTGTGCACACAGACCATGAAGAATGCCCTGGTGACACCAAGCAGGGGAGCTGGAACCACTTCCATTTAATCCACAAGCCAGTTTGCACCAGCCTTTTCCAGCCTCTGGCACTCCTACCCATTCAAACAAAGTAAATATTATATTGCAAAAACTAACTGCTTTACTAAATGCATGTGGACGGGGCTCATGTGGACGAATTAATTTGATATAGCACGTAGTTCACATTCTATAATCTGTAACATTCTATAATCTATATTTGCTAACCCAAAGCCTTTCAGTAATTATCTGCTTTAATTTTTACAGACTTTGTAAAAACTAAAACTGCAGATAGAGCATGACATTTTGGAAGTCTCAAACTCTTGCAGATTTTACAGAATAAACAGAACTCCAACCCCAAATAAGAATATCTGCCTATATGAAAGTCATAGCAGCTGTAAGAATTTTATTGCCAGCTGTTGGAAGTTACTCTGTCGTGTCAGCTGCTGGCCTGGCAGTATGAGCCAAGTAAAGAAAACCTGGTATGGGTTTGGCTACCTGTCATTCTGTCAGGGCCTTATGTATGCCTTGTGTGCCTCTACACTAGGTAGCAAGGAACAACAAAAAAAAATCACCTGGTCCAACCCCTGTAAATAAGGGGCGTGTTTGCAAAGTCTATGCCTGAAGGCATCTTTACTGACTTGGGTCACAAATGTTTTACCTTTGTTTCTGGTATTTTTGCAGCATGCCAGGCCCAGCTCTGGTAACTGCAAAGCAGTGGGAGACTTTTCAGGGATGTCAGTGGAAACTGGATCAGGCCTGAAGCAAGGCAAACAACTGCCTGCTAGTGAACATGCTCCCCCCTAGAAAAATAAGGAATGGCTCGTTCATATTCCCAAGCTCAGAAAAGACTCTTCCAAGATGCTTCCAGCAGGGAAGATGGGCATCTGTTTTACTGAAATCCTGAGTTACAACAGTTCCAGGCAATTCACTTTTCCTTCTTCTTGCCACAGCAGTAAAACAGAGGAAACGTACCCATTCATGTAGAGGCTGTTGGGAGGGCCATTCTTTGTAAAGAATGTGTTAAAGAAGAAGAAATATAAGCATCAAGTTCCTTGCAATTAAGACACCTCAGAGAGACCTGAAGATGTAAAATTTAAAATAAAAAAAAAAAAAAGAAGAAGTAAGAATAACTGTAAGAAAAGTAAAGCAATAAATATTACCTGTGCTATAACTGGCTGGGCAAGCTTGGCATCCCGAGGCCATTTCCATTCTCTGACCATTTCTTCATCTTTATTAGTCACCAGACCTCCTTCCTGATTAAAAGTCACTGTTATGGTGTTGCTGTAAACAAGCAGAAATATGAAACCTGTTTTTCCTGGTAACCCTCACTAAAACCTAAGCAATCCAAGAAGCTCTTTGATCTATGAGTCTTTAATTAAAAAGCTACTTTGCATATCCGCTCCTTCATCGAGCTTTATTCATGCTACAGGCCTGTGAGGCGGGTATAAATTATTATCACTGTGATACAGACAAAACAGTTTTTTTAAGTGGATTCTGTGTGTTGATGGTCTTCCCTGGACACAGGGGATTGGAGAATTTGGGGGTTTATTGTTTAAAGTACCAGGGATAGTCCTGGGTTTGCTGTTTTTTCCCACAACTTAACTGAATACAGCAATGAAATATTTGATATTTGATATTTCAATATTTCATATGCTTTTCTTGAGTTTCCACTCTGTTTTGAAAAATAAATACATACATATTAGCAAGGACAAAGCACAAAGCACCAGGAATCCTGAGATTTCATGCTTGCACTTTATATTTTCTATGTATTTTTGCTTGCTTTTCCATAACATAAGGTTGGTCAGTATAGGTAAATTTGCTTGGTTTGATTTTCTGTCCTAATTGAGAATTGTTTAAAAAGTTGGGGTTTTTTTATATTTTGGACTTCTAGATTTTGGGGGTTTTTTTTATAAACAAGGGTCAGCTCCCTCCAGTAGCTATGAGTCCTTTTATACAAGCTTTTATACCAGCGCTGAACAATCCTTCTCTGCACAGCTCCAGTAAAACATATTCCTCCAATCCCAAGAGCTGATTCAGGATGGTAAGCCAATGAATCTGATTTCTTTAAAAATTAAGCCACTTGCAAATTAATGTGTCCTCGTTTTTAGCTACTGTTCCTCTCCGCAGAGCATGAAATTTTGATCCCAGATGTCTTGAGTACTCCAAAGTCACTAAAGGACCATAAAAGAGGAAAAACAAGGAAAATACTGTGCTGTAAGCAGGAATCAATGATAATCTTTCGCATAAAGATGCAGAGAATGACACAGAGAGATACAAACAGACAGTAATACAATTCAGAACAGAACTGATGATGTTCAGGTTACATGGTCTGGTGGACCTGAAACATCAGAGGAAATCACCTGTGTGTATGTGGGGATCTGCTCTTTACAACTGCATTTGAAACTGACACAGAGGATATTGACAGTATCGGCATTCATCCTGCAGCTCTTGTTAGACAGGTTTTTAACAACAGACCAATCTACGCCCCTTTAGATAGGGAACCCATCCACAAAAGGAAGAAAGCTCTACAGAAGGAGAAATATCCAAACAAATCCTTGCAACTGTTTTAACAAGATGGTGTAACACAAACCTGGGAGAATAAATGAAACACAGAGAAAGAAATAGAATAAAGATGAAAATGTAAACCCACGAGCAATACTTTTTAAAGGACTTTTCTTAAAACACGCATCTAAGATCTAGTGAAGACAATTATAGCCTTAATTTCTATTCTTATTAAAAATAGACCGTAGAAAAAGGAGCTGGATGGGACTTAGGGAAGTCACTCAGACACATTTAAACAGAGGGAGGGATCAAACAACTCTACAAATGTTTGGTGGTGGCCCAGCACAAAGATTCCTTAAGAACAAAGTTCTTTGTTGTGTGTAAATTATTCCATATTAGGTCAGTAGCTCAAATTTCTTCATAAAGTTATGCCAATTATTTTCAATACAGAAAATCATAATGATGATAGAACAATACATAGAACAAATAGCATTTGATCAGCTCTTTTTATGACTTGTACAGTGCACTGCATTGTGTGGTACTAAGAAGTGGCAGGGGTGGAGGGGAGAAGAGGGTGTCTGCATTTTGTCTGTGTGGAATAGCTGTCTGCAGCTCATGTCACGCATTCAAGGCAGCTAGAGGCTGGGTCCCAGTTGCCTGCTGTCTCCTTTGTACGTGTAAATGTTCTAGTAAGTCAAACTGCATCCTGTCCTCACAGCATTGGTCTCACAAATGGGAAATCCAACTTTCAAAGTGATTTCTGTCTAGCTAAGAAATTTAGATAACATAGTGGTTTGGGGCTGCTTGAAAAACTGGTGGCATTTGACTCCTAGAGAGGAGTTGTAGAGGGGACAGGTTCCTGCACCTCCAGGTTCCCTCACCTCGAGGTGACCTGCAAACAAGATGGAAGTGGTGTTTTTCATCTTCCCACTCATGTAGATGTCAATTTCCTCCACTGCCAAATTCTCCATGGACTATCAGTCTGTCTGAAGAAAAGTTTGGTCACCAAAGACTGTGCCTGGCTTTATTTTTTTGAGTGAAGAAGGTAGGTGAAAAACAACCAACCAAAATAAACCCAACCCATTGTCAGACACCCAATTAAGATATGACTCTAAGCTGCAGCAAAAAAAATTGTGTTGCACAACGTATCATCCTTCTCATGTCTATTATGGTTTTGAACATTGTTCACATCCTTGTATAGCTTCATGCTCTCTGCTCTGATTTGCAGCATCAAGCAGGTGCTCATAGTGCATCTAGGAAGACAGATGCTGCTGTGTCCAAAAGGGGTGAAAGTTCCAACTGTAGAGTGATCTGGAGAAGGACCAAATATATTGGGATAGAAACCCCCACGAGAGAGACAGTGGCAGCTTTGGCAAACAGCAAGATACTCAGAAGGATAGCTAAAATGAGAGTCACAGATTTAACTTGTTATCATTCTCCAGTTTTATGGCTTCTGTTGCATGCTCCTGCAGAGAGCATGGGGACTAACACTCTCTGTCAGCTCTGTATCCTGGGTATTGGGCCCAGGATAAGCGAAGCTACTGACCCAGTCATGTCCTTCCTTGAACAAGTGGGTTGGGAGGGATGGAGGATGGGCAGAGCTCTCAGTACAAAGTCCACCCACCTGACCAAACTAACATGGCTGGTACAGGCCAAAAGTGACCTTCACAGGAGCAACACAGGAATCATAAATATGTTTATGAAGCATAATATCTTTGGTGGTTTTCCTTGTGACAGAGCAGACTGTTCCTAATCCAGTTTGATGACTGGGACTGATAAAGTGATCTTTGTTCAAGACAAAGTTATACTCTAAATAGATTGCAGTCAAACACCATTAACTTACAACTGCATTTTTCATTCTGGAATATTTCTTTCTGAGGCGTGTCCACCCATCTGATACATACTGGACTTTGCTGTTATAATCTGACTACCTGGCTATAGTTCTGGTACTACATAAATACAGTCTGATAAGAAATTAACATTTTTATGTAGCTGAGTCTTGGAAGCTGTTCAGCTACACATTCAGTCTGAGTCTTCTCCATGTAGAAGTCCTTCCACAACCTCTCATACTCTTGCTTGAATTCACATGTACTGTGTAAACAGAAAGGATATTAAATGAAAGATGAGCCACCATTCAGCCCATACTGCCGTTTTCTCTGTGCTGTGCCTGCTTTCTTGACCACTGGGATCTGAGGTTTGCCATATGTCAGCTCTGATGTGACAGCCACGCCAGTCTGAACCTTCCATGTCTTGGAGAAAATTTCTTCTCTATGATCACCATAATGCCAGGGAATAATTGGCTTGTTAAATGCCACTTTGAGCGTGGATGTTTGCTCTTCTCTGTTTACATGAGGAAGGAAAAAAAATTACACCTCTGATTAGTTCTTGCTAAACAGAATCCTCATGCAAGACTTCCCTTAACTTAGAATGAAGTTTGACCTAAGCAGAAAACATACCTCGATTTGTGAGTTTCTCTGCTGAGATAGAAATGAGCTAGGAAAACAGGCAGCCTCACAAACATCAGCAAACAGCCCCATTGCCCGTTGAATTTGTTACAGACATTTCAGTGCTTTGTCACTAGACTTAGCCCATGAGTTGCAGTAGAGTGTGGACCTTCAGACGTCTTACTGATCAGCACAACTGACAGTGAAAATTTCTGGTTTAAAGTCTCAGCTATTGTACTCTTACAATTATCTCAGCAAGCCACTGGGTTTATACCTTCAGCTACAGTATGAGTAAAATGTGCACAAATGTTTGTTCTTCTATAATCTCCTTTCTACTTAATGCAGAAGAACCTGCTGATCTCCCAATTCCATCCCCAAGCAGTATCAGCCTGAAGCGGCCGATTTCTGTTTTGTTTCATCAATAACCTTTCATTAGGACCTCTCTACAACTAATGATATGATTTTGCACTCTTCTGAATTGCTTTCAAGTGAGAATCCCGAGGAGTTTTGTAAATATTGATGATAAATATTATTAAACCCCTTACTCTCAGACTCCTTTCTAGGGGTCAAGTAAGTTGCCCAAGATCACGTAGGTCACCTGCGGTTAAGCTGGCACCAGAACTGACTGCACCAACCCTCTACACATGTACACAGCAGAGATCCTTTGACTGTGAGGGGCAGCTAACTTTACCCCTGTTGAAAGTCTGTCTACCTAATTTTTTTATCACCTTCACCATCCTGTATTCCATACATCTATTGTTCTGCTCTTCATTGCTATTGCTTACTTCAGCCTTCTGAGAAAGAACAATACTTAAATATTTAAAAATTTCTCAATCTAACAGCCAAACATATCTATTTCAGTTCCATGACTGATCATGAGAAAGAAGCAGAGAGTTTGAGGCAGGCTAAATTAACCCAAATCCAGGAGACAGCTGTTTAGTCCTGCCAGCCTTTGGCTGACATCTTTTCAATTAGATGTTCTATGTGTACTGTTCTACATGTATGTATGAGTGCATGCATCCATACTTTTATCTGTTAGTCTTTCAGCAGTTATAAAAACGTGCAGGTCATCACAGTAGTATTAGGTAAATGAAACCATTAAAGGAAAAAAATGAGCACAAAAGCTGGTCAATTTTGAGGAAAGCTAATTATGTAAAACATCAGTTGGTAGAAATCAAAGGAACATTTTTGTCTTCGAGCCAATATTTCTTGCTGTTTCAATTTTGCCATAAAATATTGCTTAGGATAAAATTTTTGCTGACCAGGCTAAGCATAAATATTTGAGAACACTAAGCCAACTCTCATGGCACTGACACAGGAATTTGATGACAGCATCAGAGGAGCAGTCAGCTGCAATATGAGGAGCAGCAGTCCAACCTGATGGGCCTACATGGTCTGCAAATTCTGCAAACATGCTCAGGTCCTGTGAAAGGGAATGCTTTCTTTGTAGGGAGACCCTATGACCCTATTTGTAGCATAAATGTTGTCTTCAATTAGATGATTAAATCAGCTGACAGTGATTTGGGAACAGTAATATGGTAGACCCCAGAATAGTTGTACCACAGACAATCACGGGTATCCTCAATGTTTGGATGAAGTCTATCAAGCTCTTAACAATTGCAAGCTGGGGTATACCAAAACCCAGAATCCAGGAGGAAAAATTACAGATACATTTAAGAGTGTTCTCTGAAACAGGTAATTGTAAGACATGATAGGTCTCATGAGTGGGAAGACAACAGCACTCATTTAAGTAACCAGAAAATATGATGTTTCCAGTATAAGCCTCAAATTTTATGCTTTTTTGTTGCTTTTCTTTTTCTTGGCTTTGCAAACATGTTGTACAGCTATTGGACGCTGACACACAGAGGTTGGTCAAACAACGCAAACTCCAGTTTTTGCTGGCTTATACAGCCACTAGCTGCTAAACCTATTATTATGAATCATGATTTTTCACCTAAGATACAACGTTGATTTTATTAAATCTGAATATGTTTATAAATTTGCCAATGTACAGAAACTGTCAGTTAAGTAGCAGAATATGTAACAGTTGAAATTCAGAAACTGTGCTGTAGATATAAAATTATACAGGTTAAGTTTAATAACTTTTGTAAGTAATTAATGCTTATAATTAGTTATCAGCAATTACTTTTTTCATTTAAACCTACCCAGCTTTATAAATTCCATCACTTCTTCCTCAGAGAATTGATCAGGCAGGGTATATCTTAACTATTTCTGACACGTCCTCCATTCCTTGATACTATTTTAGTGCTATAGTTGGTACTCAGAGAATGGCTGAAGTATTTGGAAGTAACTATACGTTTTAAACACGTGGCCAGTTCTCTATGGGGAGCCTCCAGGGTGTTAAGGCTATCTCGTGCTATGTAAAAACAGAAGGCTTAAGTATAATCAGCATGAAGAAGTCTAAAGGCCTTATTCTCACCACAATATCTTATGGCAATCTTCCTTCAGGCCCTGGCAAGGCAACACGCTATAGATCACAGCAAATTATCACAAAGCAAAATGGTTTTCATGAACCATGGTTTCCTTTGCAAAACATACTCAAACAGTTTTTCACAACTATTGGAAAGTTTATCTGCAGATTAATCATAATCAGAAAATATTGTCTCACCACTAATCACTGAAAATGTCTCTGTTGAGATAATTCTGATCTTCCACTACAGTAGCTAAAACAAAAGTTTATGTTTCTCTTTCATGAATAGTGAAATGTTAATCAGAACTCTAGTTTTCAGAGCAATAATGCTCTCCAGACTAGTGTGTTGGTTTGGTTAAGTGGTCTCCCATAATCTGTATTCTACATCATGAAAACATTGCCTTTTATTCTAACTTTGCTTATGGAAGTATAAACCTCAGTCTATTACATTTGGTTTTGAATTTGTTTGAGCCTCTCCAGTGTCCACACATAAGGCAGCTTCTGGTGAATATCTTCAGAATTTGAGTCAGAAAGTTGGAAAATCCAACCTAGAGAAATAGAATGAGAGATTAGAATCAGATGTGTAAGTAAAGACTGATGTTCATGTCAGTCCTGTTCCATGGCATCTGTCAATAGAAAGTGAGGTTCACTCATATGAATACAAAGCGCTGAAGCCTTGGGAATTGTATTCTTAAACAGATTAAGCAGATTCTTTGCCTTGCAGAATACAATGAGAGAAAGAGGGAACGAGCATTGTACATGCCTTCAATTGAAAAACAAAAGATTATGTTTATAAAGAGGATGGCCATCCATAAAAATGGATTCTTCAGATAAATTCCAGGTTAGACCTTCATATGAACTACCTTAACTTTCCACCTCAGTCACAGTCACTGTTTGATTGATCTACAGCCCAGGGTCTCTGCTGAAAAAGAATGCAGGTAATGTAGACTCTTTAATTATTCTCAGCAGCAATCTGGAGAAGTAGTTGGAAAATTAAACCATGCATCACTTTGAGCAGCAAGGGCACAGAGTTCTTTTAGCATGCATTTCTGTAAGACATCTGTGGTGGCAGCTGAACTATGGCAGGTATAATTTACTTAGCTTGCATTTGCAGCATTTGTGGATGATTTCAGAAGGCCTGTGGGAGTGCAGAGGAACTTCTTAACTTCTGGAGATTCTCAGGTATTCTCACTCGACTTCCTAAACAGGTGAGAACGCCCAAGATGAATGGTCAGGGTGTGATCTCTATTCAGTCTGAACATCTTCTGTTACAGTGTTTATTATCAAGAAATCAGATTATTTGATGTGAAAGTCCAAATGAGGTGATAAAGAATGGCTACAGACACAGACTGCTAGAGAATGGGACAAGCAATTGTTAAAATCAGTACACAGGAAGTTCCGTTCAAATACACGAAAAAACTTCTTTACGGTGAGGGTGACAGAGCACTGGCACAGGCTGCCCAGGGAGGTTGTGGAGTCCCCTTCTCTGGAGATTTTCAAGACCCGCCTGGATGCAGTCCTGAGTAATGTGCTCTGGGCAATCCTGCTTTAGCAGGGGAGTTGGACTAGATGATCTCTAGAGGTCCCTTCCAACTCTGAAAATTCTGTGATTCTGTGATTCTGTGACTCTGTGATTCTGTAATTCATGCAGGGAAGCTCAGTTTCCTTAGATTCACTATTTCACTATGAACAAATTGAAAATTAACAAACCAGAAAATTGGTTCTGTTTTACTTCAAAACAGGACAGCAAGTTAGTCAGAAACAAGAACTCAGTGGGTTAGAATTGTGGTCACAGCAATGCATGACCTGCTGCTGGGCCTTCCCTTCACCAAACAAAAAATAAACCAAACAAATGGGAGCTCCTGTAAGATAGGAAAAGGTAGGGACAATTTAGTGGAAGCTAGTTGTCTTGACCCTTTAGACATTAATCTGTGATTAAGAAAAGTCCAACAGCTGCATGACTATACCACGCACTGGCAGATCCACTGGTGGAGTGCTGAAAACAAGTGTGCATGATTTTGAGACCACCAAGACAGAAGAATAAAGAGGCTGCCTGTGAGCACAAGAGCTAAAAGTGGACTCAATGCTCTTGTAAATTTAATAGCTCAGAGACACCAAGAGCATGCAACTCTACAGCAAAGCATTTCAGAAGTGCCAAGAAGAAACTGGATGCCACATTTTCAGAAAACAACAGAAGAGGGTATAACTCCCTTCAGTGCCTATATATTTATGGAGCTATTCCTTCATGTTGGGTGTCTCTGCAGCACTTTTAACCTTCACCAGCCAAGGAATTTCAGTTCTGCAGTCCCGGTGGCACCTGACCAACTTCATGGTCAGGATTAGGAAGAAAATGCACAAATGCACATGGCAACGTTCTTAAAGAAATCCAACAAGAGGTGCAGAGTAAGCAGACCTTCCATTCAGATCATCAAATCTGTCCACATTTTAGGCCGAACTGGTATAATGCCTTATGAAGAACTTTTCGGTTAGTGCATTAGACCTCCCATTCAGACCAAAAGTTATTAAGTCAAATATATGTGGTCAGACAGTTTCCAGTAGGGAAAGGCTTAAAATAATACCCCAAAGCAGTTATTCTCCCTGTATTCTGCTAGCAAAGACTAGCGGACCTGCAGTGGCTATGTAGAAAATCTTGCTGGCAGATGATCAGAGATAATCAGAGAAGGACTGGGTATTTAAAACCAGATTGTACCCAAAGAACAGGGGGGGGGGGGTGGGGGGTGGGGGGTGGAGGAGGAGGTACTGCTTGACAATTACTCCCTTCTCATGCTAATCCATACTTTACTTAATTCAGGTATTCAGACAGCTGTCCAAGTACTGCATAATTGTAACCACCCGGCTGCTAAGCACCAGCCATCCAGCTGAGCTGTCTGCTACTCTTACCTCTTTCTTTACAAATGTTGGATGAGAGTGAGAAGCTGATTGTGATGGGTGACCAGCCAGCAACATTTTGTACAACAGGAGCTAGACAGGAAGAAAGCAGAGTGCAATACTTATGATCATACATAGAAGTGTGAGTCAGCTTTCAAAAACATAAAACCAAAGATTATTCTTGGGGGGTTTTTTAAAGATGAAGACTGCAGTAGCACCTGGAGAGCCGGAACAGGCTTGACCCCAACCTACAGTTCTGCACTGAGAATTACTGACGCTTGCTGAATGAAATGCTCTGGACGCAAATGATTTTTACTGGCGCAATATGTTATGACTCTATCACTCACCTTGAAAGAGGAGACTAAAAATTGCTTTGATAAATGGTTTGAAACATTGCCCAGTTTCACCAGCTTTGTTCTAAGTGTTTGTACCTCTTGCTTCAGCTGCAAAGCTATTTCATCACGTCCTAAAACAATGCTTTGCAGAGAACTGCAGTATAACAAGCTATAAAGTGGAGCATGTTGGCCTGCCCAGCCAACAGAGGGTGTAGTCTTAACAGACAGTGCTTTTTTCCCTTTTGCAGCCAAACATTACAACACAGCACATTTACACAGCACCACCTTACCTTTACTTCCTACAGGCATGTTTGATGCTGGCTCAGGTTTTCTTTTTTTCCTTTGCAGTGCAGGCTGGTAGAGCAAAGCTTTTCTTGTATCGTTCTTTTCTGATGGCAGTGGTTTCACTTAAGTACATTTGGACCCTGGAACAACACTCTTAACCTCTTCTGAGGCTTGGCTTCTCATGGATCTCACACTTTTGTACACTAGTGACTTCTGGTGCCATTTATGGTAATCAGCCCCCTCAGTGAGTTCTCTCCAGCTACAGGTTAGCACAGTCATGAGCCCCTGAGGTAAATCAGTCTGATACTAGCAACGAGGTGCAAACTCTCTCCAAGTTCCTGTAACATGGTGGCAGCCACAGACTTACTCCACACGTTCAGTGGTGAGTGGTCATTTGCCGATGGGATCAAAGATGTCTGGGAGATCTTTGGGTTTGAGTCCTCCATAGTGGTTTTACACAGGGAATGACAAGACACTTGTTGCAAAACTGGCTATGTTTCTTTTGTTGTTGTATCGTTTAAGAAAACATCTTCATGTGTTTCTGTATGCTCATCTATACAGATGGCACTCCTGCCTTCAATCAGTCTGAGGAGAAAAAGACAGCTGTATCATTAAGTGAGAGTAGTAAGAGTTAAAGCACACACAAAAAAGACCTGTTAGCTTTCCTGCCTGAAACTTATGTGGACAGGCTGGCAGTGCTCCCTTTCACAGCGGAGACTGAGCCACACTTCCTCCCAAAGAAGACACTCCTAGATCTAGCTCAGAAATACCTGTGCAGAGCAGCACGAGGAGATTTAACGCAGCCATTGCCAAACCAGGGAGTCTCTGCACTGACGGTGCATACTTTGTACTGTGCCCACTGAAGTGCAATGTAATGTAACTTGCTGACTGACTTCTTCTCTCCTATGTAAAGCTATTTTCTCGTGCCTCAGTAAAATGGTAATCAAATAAATCCACACCTTTGCTTTCTTAGATGTGACATGCAAAGGACTTTTAGACAAAATGAAACTTTGAGCGTCTAAAGAAGTCTTCTCCATTAGCTTCTGATTCATGTTGGGCTTTTTTATTTGTTTTCAGTTTGGGAACTCTGTTCTTCCATGGTTATGACAGGATCACCTTTATTTTAAACTATAACAGTTTAATTAGACAATTGCCAATGTGGAAAATTTATTAACAAGTTTTAGGAGTTTTAAAATCTAAAATGCAAAGAAAGTTTACCAAGAAAGTCTTAGTTCTCAAGCCTCTAAACACACACACAAGCTTAGCTGCAACCACATGGTTACCCCCTCCAGTTTCAATGGTAGCTTCTTACACTCTTTGAGTGCAAACAAATGTATTCATAGACTGAAACAATCTGGAGTAAATTTCTAAAATTCAAAAGCAAGTTAGGCAAATAAGGTTTGTCCTTGGAACAAAAATATCAGTTTAAAGCAAAGGTGATGACACCTGAATTTAAAAACCAGTTATCCGGAGGAGTCACACCCCAGAGGAATGCTGTGAACACTGGCTCCCGATACATTAGTCAGCAGACATAAACTTCATGAAATCCACAGAGCTGTGCACTATGCTGTTGTTCAGCCTATGCCAAAACAGTAGAACAAGGCTATTATGAGGCATTCTTTAACTAACTGCTCAAGATTTGTATGTTAAATACATTAAACTCATGAAATGCTGACAGCAGAAATGAACACTAGGTACTACACCTTAAGGAGTTAGGGTTAGGTATAGGACATTGTCACCTTCCCACTCGTCTCCTTCTGCTCACACTGCATGGTAGGATGCCAGTTCTGGTCACGTGCCTCCCCTATCTCTCCTGTTCTGCCTTGGCCACATCTACTTTGGGACTCCTTTTCACGTCTTCCCTGAAAACTAGTTGACAGAAACTTCCCTGCTCCCATCACTACTGGCGTCACACTGGGAGTAAAGCCAGTGGGAAGATCTGTAGTGAAATATGAGGACAGTTCTTCTGGTATTTTCTTTCATTCTTGTTTTCACCTACAACAAAACGAATGTTTCCAATTTAAGATTGGAGGAGGTGTGAAGGGGAAGAGGGAAGCAGAATAATATCCTGGATATAAAAGAAAATACCTTGTCAAAAAAATATACAGGTCCTGCCTCCAGCGCTGCAGCTGTAAACATTGGTCCCACTACTCCCTAGAACGAAGAAAGGGTGGAACACCCCAGAGGAAAACAGTTATGTCAGCAGGCTGTGAGAAACTGTTCATGTTTTTTACACTCACAGTGAAGCTGAGGAATTACTTTGTGTGTGAGGCCTTGAAAATCTGCTTCAAATAATGCATGAACCACCACTGTAAGAATGGGAATACATGACTGCATCAGTGGATTAAATTATATGAGGCTGATTATGAAACTGAAGATCAAAATATCAGGTTTTGATAATTTAGGTTCATACTGCTCTAAACTAGTGTTTTCATGAGATATGACCTACCATTATTTCTGAGGATAGGCAATGTCTCAGTTAGTTATCTGAAAAAGAAGACTGCTTGCACTTGCAGTTGTGACTCATTGAGTACATCAATAAAAATGCTTTTATTAAAAAAGGGGAGTTATGACTATCATAAATAAAAAAAATATTTGAAAGATACCAGCATGGGGACCCTTGACACCCTGCAGCCTTCCATCCCCTACAGGCAGAGATCTGCTGTCAGGGAGATGCTCACTGTAGCACATCCTAACGCACATATCTGCATACATGCCTTATGCAATAGCTCCTTATCACGAAATATAAGGAGCCTTTTTGAAGTCCTGGCTCAGACAATGGCTTGTTTTGTTCATGTGAATCTTGTTGCTTAAAAGCAATTTTAAAAATGAGCTCCAGAGGAGGCAATAAACTGACTTATTTTTATATTTCACAGCATGTATCTATTCATGCAAACTGAAAAGCGTTTGCTTTGTCCCAGTCTGAGTGCACAAACAGCGGTCTGTGCTTCTCAAGGTGACTTTCAGCAGTAAGACAGATTAAATTTGTTTCTTTTTAGAAGCACTTCTTGCATCCTTTGAAAATCTGTCCTCCAAAGGACACAGATGTTGTGACACTAGCCAGCACAAGCCAGTATGTTTGGATTATGGCTGACAGGCTGTAATCAAACTGGTTGTTTGGTGGGAAAAAAAAAGAAATCACTAAGGAATGTAGAAAGAAGTCCACAGTGAACAGTTAAATGTGAATTCTTTGGCTGCTTTTGTCACTTTTAACTTTGATTTAGCTACTTCATCTAGGTTTTAGGTAAGATTTTAGAGAAGAAGTAGTTTCACAATTAAGGAAGGCCTTTATCCTGCTCATGCTGAGGCACTTTTTGGTGACAGCTCTCCTTCCCACAGGAAATGCTATGGGTTATCATGGCCAAGGCAGTACAAGTGTCCTGTGTTCTCAGCAACTTGTGAGGGGGAATATCTTTCCATCTAGAGTTCAGAAGACATATTTGCTCTCACACAAGAAACGTTTTCTTTGTCTACATCCAGTCTTTAGGCCCAATATTAAACCTCTGGTCATAAAAATTGTCCCATTGACTTCAGTGGATTTTTAGAGCTGAGTAAGGACCATGAGTTTTGGCCCTAAGCTAGGAAAAAGAGTATTAAAGTGTCATAAACACACAAATAATGGCATCATTCCCAGAAAAACAAATATAACATCCCTCTGTTCAACTCTTCTTGGGTCTGATATAGGCCACTTATTCTCTAGTTGTCCTTCCTCCCTCTCTTTCCAGGATTAAACTGCAGCTGTGAGAGACAGCTCCCCCACTCCATTCTATGCCATTTCTTGACACTTACATACAGCTGGAAAATAATACACAAAAGAAAGCATAACATAACCTGAAAGAAGTCTTTTCCTGAAGATCAAAACTTATTTTAATAGGAAAATAGTGCAATGGGAGCTGCCTCCTTGGAAGCAAAAGAAGAGGTGAGACTCTGTTGTCTTTCAGGAAAGGGTTTCAAGTCCTTCTGCTTAGTTACCATGTTTTGAACTGCATTCAGCCCTTCTCTTAACTCCCTAGCCACTGCCTGCCTTTGTCCAGCAGGCTGGTTAAGAAAAAGGAATAGCCATTGTGAGAAAACAAAAAAACCCAGCATGTTTCTCCAGCTAAAAATGGTATTCACATGTCTCTTCTGGCCTATGGCCTGTCCAATGCTGTCTTCTTATCATGCTGCCTAGTATAGCATGAAATTGAAAAACATAGCATTCATTACTATAATGTATTTTAAATGCTAGGAACAGCTGACTGGCAATAACAGAAGAAGGGCAAAAATATCTGAGCTGGTAAGGGCATGCTGCAAGAGGTGGCCCGCTCTCTCTGCTTCTAAAGAGACCAGGTCCTCTTAAAAGCAGCCAGGTGGGGAATGTGGAGTCCAGCTGTCAGCCTGTTCACATTAATGTTTCCTCTGTTAATGCAGTCAGTCCACCTTCTTACTGACACTTCGCAATTTTTTCATTCAGCATTCCTATTTTTGCACATTGGTTATCAAGCTATTATCCTGTTTGCTATCTGTACTCTCTTATAGAGAGTATAGCACTAATTCTGGGGCTGGAAGCAGCGTAGCCTGGAAGGTGCTTAACTTTGCTCTGTCAACGTGCCCTCTTCTCTGCAAGCCTAATGAACGCAGCTTACAGAGTGCTCCTGGAGCCAGGAACAGCACCCAGTGCATCGCATCACCTCAAACTGCAGAGACACACTGTTAAATCCTGCCTCTTCTAGCTCACTGGCAATTTTCTTTCACTCTGCTAGGTTTTTTTATTCATATTTTTTGGTAAGTAAAGTGTGACTCCCTTCCACGATTTATTTTTAGCCTACTTTTTAAAGGAAAGGAGCTTTATGCAAATGTCCTGTTTCAGCCAGATTTTGCAGAAAAACATACCCAAAGATAACAATGCCTGGACAAACTTTGTGAAAATCAGCAGCTGGGTAGATGATAGAGGCCCAAGGAAGTGTCCCCACCAAAAAAAATAAGGCAAGCCAAACTCTGCTGAACTGCGTGGCACCAGTCAGCTGCCCAGCTGCACATGTAGCACTAAAGCACAAGTCATCACTCTCTTCACTGGGGCACCCCAGTGATTCTGAATGGTGCTGGTTATTGTGGGGAAGAAAGAAACAACCCTCTGAGAAAACTGGCTTCATTAATTCAGCTGATCACAAAAATATTTGTTCTGCTTGTTGTCCCTTTTCCTATGATGCCCTTACTTCTGGATCTCACGTCAGCAGCCCCTGGCATGAGATGTATTCTTACCTGCCTTATTTTCCCTTAATCTGTTTCTGGTCAATATCTCTCCTTCTGTTTCCCTGGACTTCTGTAGACTTTATGGCCTCCTTTATCTGTGACTTCAGCTCTAGAGCCAACAAAGTCCATGGTGTGGCAACGTGCCTGCTTTGGCACTTACCAGAGCAAATGGATCAGGAACACAACCTAGCGACTTTCTTTTTCAAGCTGTCAAAGGCACCAAAGGGGATAGAGTGAGGGGTAAGAACAGTCTGGTATACAAGAGACTAATGGATTAAAATCAAATACAAAAGTAGAGACACTGCTATAGGATCCCTTGAGACCATTACAGTGCCCAGCTACAATAAATGTACAACAGGAAGATCCAAGATTACTCAAAACAGAGAATTCAGTGAATATTACCCCCATGTCCCCCCCTGCCGCCAACCACAAAAAAAAAAAAAAAAAGCTCTATAGATTCCTCTTCTACTTAATTAGAAAACTAGAATGAAAAGCGATTAACAGGAAGTGTTCCAGGCAACATTAGTGCACATGCTTTTGTGTCATCCATTCTCAGTATGAGAAAGAGCTATTCCTCCATGGCTCTCTTCATCAGCCTCGGACAACATCAATTCTGACTGGAGTAGGGGCAACAAAACAGCAGGAAAACAGCAGCGAGTGTTAAATGGCTCATCTGCTCTATTGTGCAAGGTTTAGTCTGCTTTAACCATAGTAACAGAACCCTCCTGGAGGTGGTCCAGTTGTATTGACACTGGCGTGTAACAACATGGTTTAAAGGGGGAACAAGTGGTACCGCGGCAGTTCCCGACTGGTGAGGCATGTCTCACTGCTCCGAACGTGCCTTAAGCCCTGGGAGTCACCTTCCCTGCACCCAGCCCGGTCCCATGAAAGGCCCAGCTGGACGTTTCCATGTTTGAGTGCTCTTACAAGCAAAAGCACTGGAGAACACGCTGCTGTGACACCTGCACAGACCAGGACGGAGTTTGTTTGATCGGTACAAGAGCATTAGTGCTGTCTTTTTGAAGCCTTGAGCTTGTGGAGAATTGTAGCAGGCCAGAAGTGAGGGATTGCCCCTGGGTCTGAGCCATGGGGTGGGAGGGGAGAATGGAAGCGAGCGGCCGGCCTCAGCGGGGCCAAGGGGTCAGAATTTGTGCCTCAGTGAGGTACAAGGCATTACCAATTTTCCCAAGGCAAGACAGCTTAGGTACTCAATGACTTTTTTGCCTTAGTCTTCACTGGCAAGGACTACAGCCACACTACCCTTGATGCAGAATGCAACGACGAGGATTGGGAAAATGGAGAATCGCCCGCTGTAGGTGAAGATCAAGTACGAGACCATCTGAGGAATCTGAAGGTGCACAAGTCCATGGGACCTCATGAGATACATCTGTGGGTCCTGAGGGAACTGGCAGATGAGGTTGCTAAGCCACTAGCCATCATATTTGAGAAGTCGTAGCGGTCTGGCAAGGTTCCTGCTGACTGGAAAAGGGGAAACATAACCCCTATTTTCAAAAAGGGAAACAAAGAAGACCCAGGGAACTACAGGCCAGTCAGTCTCACCTCTGTGCCTGACAAGATCACAGGGCCGATCCTCCTGGAAACTCTGCTGAGGCACATAGAAAACAAGGATGTGACTGGTGACAGCCAGCATGGCTTCACCAAGGGCAAGTCATGCCTGACAAATTTGGTGGCCTTCTATGAAGGGGTTACAGTGGCAGGGGATAAGGGAAGATCAACTGATGTCATCTACTTGGATTTGTGCAAAGCGTTTGACACTGTCCCACACAATATCCTGGTCTCTAAATTGAAGAGACATGAATTCGACAAATGGACCACTCAGTGGATAAAGAACTGGCTCGACGATCGCACTCAAAGAGTTGCGGTCAACAGCTTGATGTCCAAGTCGAGAGCAGTGATGAGTGGCGTTCCTCAGGGGTCGGTACTGGGGCCTGTACTCTTCAACATCTTTGTCAGCGACATGGACAGTGGGGTCGAGTGCACCCTCAGCAAGTTTGACGATGATACCAAGCTCTTTGGCGAGACAGACATGCTGGAGGGGAGGGATGCCATCCACAGGGACCTGGACAGGCTGCAGAGGTGGGCCCAAGCCAACATGATGCAGTTCAACAAGGCCAAGTGCAAGGTCTTACATCTGGGTCAGGGCAATCCCAAGCACAAATACAGGCTCGGCGGGGAATGGCTGGAGAGCAGCCCTGAGGAGAAGGACCTGGGTGTGCTGATTGATGAGAAGCTCAACATGAGCCAGCAATGTGCAATCGCAGCCCAGAAGGCCAACCGTCTCCTGGGCTGCATCAAAAGAACTGTGGCTAGCAGGTCAAAGGAGGTGATTCTGCCCCTCTACTCCACTCTTGTGAGACCCCACCTGGAGTACTGCATCCAGCTCTGGAGTCCCCAACATAAGAAGGACGTGGACCTGCTGGAGTGTGTCCAGAGGAGAGCCACGAGGAAGATCTGAGGGCTGGACCACCTCTCCTATGAGGAGAGGCTGAAAGAGTTGGGGCTGTTCAGCCTGGAGAAGAGAAGGCTCCGGGGAGATCTTGTTGTGGCCTTCCAGTACCTAAAGGGGGCCTACAGGAGAGCTGGGGAAGGACTTTTTCCTTAGGCATGTAGCGATAGGACGAGGGGGAATGGCTTTAAAGTGGAAGAGGGCAGGTTTAGATTAAACATTAGGAAGAAGTTTTTCACTTTGAGGGTGGTAAGGCACTGGAACAGGTTGCCCAGAGAGGACCCATCCCTAGAGGTGTTCAAGGCCAGGCTGGACGTGGTCTTGGGCAACCTGGTCTAGTGAGACGTGTCCCTGCCTATGGCAGGGGGGTTGGAACTCGATGATCTTCAAGGTCTTTTCCAACCTAAACAATTCTATGATTCTATGAAGACCTGGCTGTAGAAGCATTTCAAAACACAGTTATGCAGGATAAGACCTTTTCAGAACCTTTATAAGTTACAAACTGTATTATACTATAAATACATCTAAGGCAAGAGTTGTGAAAGTATGCCAGCAAGGAAGAAAAAATAGTATTTTTAGCCAGCATGGTTATACTTGTAGAAAACTTGTAAAAAGTGTAAGATCAGTACAGTACAGGAGTTTTAAGAATTAGGCTGATTTAATGAACTACTAGTGTATGCTGATAATATGGCTATTTCTCCTTGGTTTTATAGGTAGTGGTGGAAAAGGAACAAGGCAGTGCCCTTTACCAAGTATTACAATCTTCCTTCTTTCGCTTCATGGGACTTGGAACAAGTTATTTTTTCTTATATAATTTTCCTGCTGTACAAATTCTCTCTCATGTGACTCGGTTAACTTGTTCAGTGCTCTCAAGTTGTAAAATTTTAACAATCCTACATGTTATAAAACCATTCACAGCACCTGTTCCTACTGGGAAAGGACTGCTTTGTTTTAGCAAGATTTTCCCTTTTTTTAATTCCATTTTCCCCAGGGGGATACCTGCTGATGAAGGCAGAGTAACCCTCAGTCTGCGTTTTTGAACCCTTCCTTTGCCATGGCTACCAGCTTGCCATCTTGTGCCACTGACCCCCTCCAAACTGACACTCACTTAATGTGAAACTGACCCAACCTGACTTGGGATCCCCCAATTCCAGCCCGCGGGAAAACGCAGGGGACCCAAAATAAAAAGGGCCCTTCAAACCCAAGGGCACGCACCCCTCCTAAAAAAGCCCACATTTGCACACGTAAAACGGCGCCTGGCCACCGCTCTGCCTGTCAGTGGGGACTACAAACGGGAAGCAGGAGGTGACCGGGCACAGGACAGAAGCTGAGGACCGCCGTGGCACCGGCACCTCGCGGCGCCCAACACGGCGGACCGGTGGCCCGGCGGCGGGGGACAGCGGGGCCGCGACGCTGCGAGAGCATCGCCACGCTGGCGGAGAGCCGGCGGGACAGCCGGCGGGACAGCCGCAGCCGGCCGCGCACAGCCGTTACACGACGCCCTCCTCCCCTCACAGGCCGTCCGCCCGGCCCGGGGCAGGGCGGTGCGCGGGGAGGCCTCGCCCTCCTCCCCTCCCCAGCGGAGTCCTCCAGCCTTCCCGGCGTGCCCCGCGCTCACCATAGAGCGCAGGGCCGGCCCTGCCGCTCTCTCTCTTGCTCGCTCGCACCGTGTGTGGGAGGCGGCGCGGCCGCGGCGACATGGCGGGCGTGGGGCAGGTGGGCAGCGCTGCCGCCGAGGCGGAGAAGCATCTCAACGGCGAGCTGCCGCCGGAGCCTGAGGACAAGGACGGCGGGGAGGGCGGAGCGGCGGGGCTCGGCGGGGAGGATGGTGCCAAGAAGAAGCGCAAGAAGAAGAAGAAGGGCAAAGCGGGCCCCGCGGGTAGGCGCCGGGCCGCGCCGCGCCGGGACCCTCCGCTGACAGGCGGGCGGGGCGGCCTGAGGGAGCTGCGACCCGGCAGAGCGGGCCTCGTACGGGCCTTCGGGTGGCTGAAGGGTGGCGCGGTGCGGGGCGCGGGTAGGGCCGTGGGCGCCGCCGAGGCCGCTGTCCCGGCCCGTGGCGGCTGTGAGGGATCTCCTCGGCGAGGAGGGGGCTGGCGGGCGCCGGGAGGATGCTGCTGCTGCCGTTCAGCACCAGGGAAGCCGGGGCGAGGGAAGTCCTGGCTGCCCCCGTGCGCGCAGGGGAAGCCACCCTTTCCCTCATCCCCTCCCTATGCCCCGAAGGGGGAAAGGCGTAAGGCTGCTGCTGTAAAAGTCATCCCGCATGATGGAGTCTCTGTACCCCTCCCAGCTTCTCTGAGAGAGCTGGAGCAAGTTCGGGCAAAGAGTGTAAAGGAACTACGGTTTAGGTTTGTTTTAGCAGGCCAGCAGTTAGTGAAGATCATGCTGTGCCTTTATAATTATCTACTTCACGCCCATATTATCTCACAAGAGCAGGCTGCTGCTATGGCAAGAAGAATTAGTTACCCTGGCAGAAAAAAAGTAATCAGAAGTGTTTAGATAATGCTACCTCTATACGCAAGTTTCGATAACAGTACCTGTCACTGTAGTGGTGTACGAGCTTATGCATTTGATCTGCTTTACAAAACAACAAAAAAAAAACCCAGCACGTAGTCTGGTAGTCAGTAGGATGAGTACAGCGTAATATTTCTATAAAGTTTTGGGGGTTGTTTACTAATGTGGAGCTATTCTTTTATTGTAAGTCATACTTTAATTTTACAAACAGGACAAGAAACAGATAAAGAAATGGAAGGTGCTGTCGATGATGTAGCAAAACAATTGGATAAACAAGCATTGGAGGAGAAAGAAAAAGATGATGATGATGAAGGCAAGTGTAACTTATCTTTTATCTTGAGACTTCCAATTTCATCTTCTTCCTAGACTCCCCATTTTAACAAACCTCTATGGATGTCTTTTGGGTTTGGTTCTTTGTGGTGTGTTGGTTTTTTTTTAGCTTGGGAGAACTGAGATGCAACTATATGTACTTTTTACTTTTTTGGCAACCATTTAGCTGTCACACATATATACGTATAAAAAATAACAGGGATAACAGCTTTGTAAAGCTTCTTGTTTTCAAGGATCTTATTACTGCAGGGAAATGTTTAGTTTAAGGTAAGGTAAGCTATAAATCATTCTCACTAGCATAACTATGGTCAGTATAAATTTATGTTCCAAATTCTGTCTCTTATTCTTGGCTTAGAACAAAAAATACCGAGGCAAATTTTAAGGGAGCATTTTAATTAATAGAAGGTCTTAGAGTCTTTACCAGTGACTTGAAGCCTGCTCATGTGTAATCCTAATTTTTCATTAAAACTGACTGGGGAGAGATTAATAAGCAAGGCATACACCTTGTGTGTTGCTTGTGCTGTACAGCTGATGTTCTAAGCAAGTGCCTTGGAAGTGTCTGGGATTGAAATGTAGGCTGGATGCATCTTTTCTGTAGGAATATCAGATCGAAATGCTGTCTTTCCTTTGTTGTGATGAGTGGTTCTCAATAGAAACAGACAGTTAAGAAAATACATTTCTTAAGTTAGTAGTTTAATTTCCTTCTTGTGAACTAGCATTTAAAGTTGGCTCAGCACCCTAAAATGGTCCTTATTGTTCTTAGAAATATTCCTAGTTAACTATTACTGGAATTCATCATTCCAGAGTTTAATTTAATAAATTAGATATAGAACTTTAAAAAAATGAATTAAGTGTGCTGAGATATATAAAATTGCAAATAAATTGATCTTTCAACATTATTAATCTATATATAGCATTCAGTTTTATGCAGTTACTTTCTGTAGGAGCATATTCTTATGGATTGTTTGTTTTATGGTATATTTCAGGTTATGGAGTTGAAATATAATTAATGCAGTATGTTCTTTGTGATCATTGCAACTAAAGTAAGAAATATTGAGAAGGATAGTGAAAACTTCATACAGTGAAAAAAGTTCTTTGAAAATTAATAGAATAGTTGTAGTTCCATCTCAGGAGAAATAACATTGTTAGTTGCAGATCAGGTGCTGTGTTCTTTTATGCTTTTTACAGTATTAGCAGTTAGTATTACAGTATTAGAAAGTGTAAAAAAAATGATGTGGTCCTATCACTGAAATAATAATCTGCCTTTTTTCCACATATTAGACTTGGACATGTTTATAGGAAAACAATATTTTTTGCAGGGAAAAGCTTTAGGTTTTTTGAAGACAACTGTGTGTTCTTGCTTGTACTGATTCTCACCACTTGCCATCTTAATAGTGTAGTTTCGGAGGTGTTGCTTAAGACATGGTGCTGCATTAGATTAAAACCAATAAAATACCTAGCCCCCCTCCCTTTTTTTTTTTCCCCTTGATAAGCCCATAACTAAGTTGCCTGAGAAATGAGACAGTATACCTTTTGAAATCTAGGAGAGATTAGGAAGTGCTCTTCAGATTTCCAGTGCAGTGTTAAAACATGCTGATAGATTACATTTTTGCACATTAGGCTCAGTTATTAAACAGCTGTACCAAAATGACATAAGGTTGGGCTTCAGTTTTGCAAAGATCTTAAATTGCTTTTCTGGTGAAAATTGTTTTCATTACCAGCTAAATAACCTGAAGACAAACAGGGTATTGGGCAGATGCAGTAGTTATGTTTCTGGCAGTGCAGTTAGTCTGCAGCAGTCTTCAAGGACATGAGAGCGTAGGCCCGGTTAGTTTGGTTTGCAGTTGGCAGATTCACGTGCAGTGATGTATGAAAAAGCCACAATAAGCAGATAGCATCAGCGACAACATTTAAGAAATGCTGTCTTTTTTTTTTTTTTTTTTTTTTTTTATTTTGCTATTTAGGCCTAGCATTTAAAACAAAAATCACTTGGTGAATGAACTGGAGTCATGTCTAATTCATTTCTTGATGAATGGTTTGAGCACAGCTCAAGGTCAAGAGAAATGTGGCAAAGTTACCACATTTTAAATAAATTTATATGTGCTATTAAGGATATTTGGCTGTCTATGAAATATGGATTGATGGAGAGTCTGGTAGGCTGGACTACATTGTAATTATACTAGTACAAATTATTTTAATTTTTTGTAAAAAATTGCAAGTATAAGATACTTAATGCCAAAATGAGCTGGGGAGGGGCAGGGGTGACACATTACTGAAATTTGCCCCAGCTGCAGGATTGAAGCAGTCACTATGGCATAAAAATGCGGATGACACTGACCATCATGAGAGACTTGAAATCTTGTGACTGGAACAACTGGTTGGTGTTTTTTTTTTAAATAAATGAGCACGTACAAGTTTCTGTATAAATGCATTAAAAATGGCAGTGCTTTGACTTGATTCTAAAAGTTCTTTCAATTTTAATTTTTGCTTTAGATAAAAATAAATGTTCTAAAACGTAGATGACTAGTACTTATCCATTTTGAAATGAACTTGTCATTAGGTCCATAAGGCTTAGTTAGATGGTACCACATCAGTAAAATACTTCATTGTATATGAAGTAACTAAGCATTAGATGTAACCAAATGTGAAGTCCACGGGGTTATTGTTAACTCCCAAATGTGACTGTAACATGGTGTGGCCGATTCCTGGTGTTTATGTGCTGTGCACTCTGAAAACTCACGCTGGTACATCCCACACGCAGTGGTTTTGCTCAGTGCTGGTTGTGACATTCCCTCTTATCTCCAGATTAAACTCAACCTGGCCTAAGTGTTGTCATCTTTATTTGTTTGGGTTTTTTATCTTTATAGATGCATGAAGTTCCTTTAGCTGAAGCATCAGGAGATGGGTTTGAAGCAGTAGTTCCTAACTTTTTGTTAGCTGTTGTGTCTAACACGGTTCTCTCTCACGCCCTCCCTCGTCCCCAGACATCTTTTTGGGTGAATTGAGAATAGATGAATTTGAAGTAGGGCTTTCTGAAAAGTCTTTCCCTGAGCTGCTTTTTTTTTTTTTCTTTGGTGATATGTTTAAGTCATCAACTTCAGAAAGTATTCAGAAAGTATTAGATCTGTCTTGCGTGCAGGGACTGAAAATGCTAATGGTTTGGTGGCAGCTTCTAGCTGTCTTCTTTTAATCCATTAAATTCTGCTGTGAAAGAAGTGTTTCCAGATAGTCCAGATGGCTTTGTGTCTCATTCAAAATTCTTTGGCTCTTCAAGGTTATTTTATGTTCACGTGAGCACTTTCTTTCCAGTAGATGGAGAGGGTGAAGGAGATGGAGCAACAGGGAAAAAGAAGAAGAAGAAGAAAAAGAAGAAAGGACGTAGGTATCAAGCACAAAGATAAAGATAGACTGCATGAATATTTGGTATAAGCATGTGTAAGTGCTGTTCTTGGCAGTTGAAATAAATTTTTGGGGTGCAGTTTGGGTTTGTAGGCTAAGTGTGGCTGAGTTTTCTTCTTTCTGGTATCCCTGAATGCCACCTTGAGAGTTGGCCAAATTAAGTCATGTGAGGGCATTGTGATATGATGTTGTTTTGGTAGAAGCCCAAATTCTAGTAAGGGGGATCTTAAATAACTTTTATGGTTGAAAGAAGATTCCTAGTCTTTCCAGAGTACCATATGTAAAACTTTCTTTAATTATACTCAACAGCTAAGGTCCAGACAGATCCACCTTCTATTCCAATATGTGATCTGTTTCCCAGCAACGTATTCCCAAAGGGAGAAGAATGTGAATACCCACCAACACAAGATGGGTGAGTGTTTTAAGCTTAAAAAATAAATGCTGTCATCTGGATGTGCTGTATTGCAAAACTCTTAATGTACAACTAAATGGTTGAAGTGAATTGTAATGTGTGTTTTGGGGATTTTTTTTTTGTTTGGTTTGTGGAGTTTTGTTTTGTTTTCCTAACTGGATCATCTAAGAACTTAATGAATAGAAGTCTTCAGCCCAGAAACGTTCCTCCTTCCCTACCCTTTAATTAAAAGTATAGCCTGTATGAGCAAAATTGCCATGAGGCAGGGGACCTTGAGACCCAGGGGACCAACAGGATTTCAGTAGGCAGCTTGTAAGAAAAATGTGGTCTGAATTAGAACTGAGTGAAGGTTTAAAATTTAGGGAGATGAGGCACTGATATGCAGCAGTTTTGGGAGCATCTAGATGTCAACTTCTTGTTATTTTTATTTATTTATTCTTTGGTAGACATATGTCAATCTCAGAGTAAGACAGTTTGATTTAAAAGCCTGAGTGGTATATTCTGCACTTTGATTCTTTTGATTTGTGTGAATATATAGTTGTTATAACCTAAACTGGTTTTTTTTTTATATAATTCATAGTGATGTGGGAATAATGTGCAATTATACTAAACAAGCAAAAGCTTCTAGTTGTTTACTGGAATGGAGATCTGCATCCTTATGTTTTTGTAGGGTACCACCATTTCCTTATGCTTTGTTAGGAACTAGGATATACCAGCCTGACTGAGTTTCCTGATTTTTCCTGCATGAAGTGTTGTGGAAGGTTATATTTTACTCGTCTGGGTGGTGGGGGCAGAATTGGCTTGAATTGTATGGAAATCTGAATGTAAAGACCAACTATTACTGAAAACTTACTAGGAAATTTTGAAACAAAACTCTGGGGGAAAAAAAAAAAAAGGCTAAACCAAAAGGGGGGGAGTAGGTAAATATTTATATTTCAGAAAGCCATGTTTAGTTTTCAATTACTTTTTTTTCAGAATCAAATTATTTTGAAATATAGAGTGTAAGCAACATGGTTAAGAGTCTAGTACATCCTATAAATTGTGTTCAGGTATTCACAGATAATATAGTTTCATTTTTATGAGATTAGAATTTAGTTTTGAGGAAGCCTTTTCTTCTTTTTAATTACTTCAGTTTGATCACAAGGTGTGCTCATGTTTCTTTATAAATGACTGCCTTGTTTGTGTGCACAATGTTAGCATGCTAGTGAAGAACTTTCACAGCATAGTCCTGATGGGCTGATCCAGACGTGATTCTTTCATGCTTAAGAGTTAAGTGTTTGTCTGTATACACATATGCCACATTCAGAAGGACATGATTTAAGCAATCCAGGAAATTAGATTATAAACATCTTAAGCATGTTCATAGTTTAATAACAAATGACACACTATTTTTACACCTCTGTTATGTATCCAGCTATTGAAGATTAATGTTTTGTTCTGTATTTGCTACTATTCATTTGAAAAGATGAAAAAAAAAAAAAAAAACAACAAAACCAAACTACCTTTTCTAACAGGATTTAAGCGGAACAGCTTTTCTGTACCAAGAGTGTTCTGCTGTGGAAAAAGAATGTGCTCTTCTAAGGAACCTGGAATAGTTTATATAATTTGCTTAAGCAAATATGCTTAGTTTTGTTCCTAATTTAAATATTTAAATCTTATGATGCTACTTTAGCATTTCCTAACATAAGTGGCTACTTAAATTAGTAGCTGACATGAATGCTAGGATATTTCCTATTCTGAATAATAGTTTCATTTTATATATTGGTGAACCATTTTTGTGCCACTTCTCTTATTCATGCTGAAGTCAGTAAGATTTTGTCTTTGATTTATTTTTTTTTTTTTGAGTTGCACTTCTATTCTTAACTCTTGATGTCATATGCTTTCTAAAGTTACCTATCGTCAACCTAGACTTTTGTCCAGGAAGTTAAACTAGAAGTGGGTATAATTCAATTTTCAGGGAAAAAAAATAGCAGAGAATCAATTCTTGTAGACAACAAACTAACAGCTTTAATTTTTTTATATCTCAGGTATTTAGTTCTGTTTGAAGGCTTGCAGTATTGGGGGGTTTTTTTGAAGACACCTGAATTTGAAATGATGTGACAGGAAGGGTGGAAAAGCTATAAGCAATATTTCATGATACATGGTTTTGTTAAAGTGGGCTTAAGGAATTCTTGTTTCTGCCCCTGTGCTGTTATCTGGGTTAAAATAGTGCGGGGAAATTATTTTCTGGAATTCTTTCATCACTAAAATCTGCACAGCACAATCCTATAAAGATTTGTAGTAGTGAAAGCTGAGGGCTGTGAACAGGAGTGAAAAGATGGGACCAAATGGTTTGGAGCAAGAGGTGAACCTCTCAAGCTGTCTTATGTGGTAGCCAGCACATTAGGAAACTGTCCTCAGAAAAGCTTGTTAGCTCACGTAGCTGTCAGAGCACTTGATGTTTGGTGTGAGACCTTCATCTGATCAGTTGACTTTTCACATGTCCTGAAGTGCTTAGGCCTAAGCAGGATTTCTTGTCACTTCCATTCCTGAGCTCCCAGGTGGCAGTGGTGCAGCTTTGGCAGCAAAACACTTTATAAACACTTTATGTCTGATACAGTATTTTTAAATGTAGAGGCTATTTTGTCCACCAGTTGTCTTGCATGGAGTCACTATATGCTGAAATACAATAGGATAGAGCAAGGACGGCTTCCTGCCAGTTTGCTGGAGTTTGCACTTAAGTCCATGACTGATTGCACAGCAGCTGCCCAGACTCTGTCAGCAGCTCTTGCTACCAGAGGGTGTTCCCTGCTGGAATTCAGAGCAGTCTGAAAGGATCCTCGTGTCCCTCTCCCCAGTGTTTTTCTGCAGTTCTCCTTTTCAGTCTTGTGCCGTGACTACTGGGCTGGGAGTAGTCCAATTTCCAAGTGCAGTAAGGGAGCTCAGGTGTTGCAGTCTGTTGCCTTTTTTTTTTTTTTTTTTTTTTTTTGTGTGTGGCATTTACCAGTGTTAAGGCAAATTCTAAGAGTAGTATGTGTGATGCCTGCTATTGGAGCAAGAAAACTGCTTAGAAAAATAAGCATGGGATTTCTCCTTTGCACTGTTGTTACTTCAGCTAAAGTGGACCAGGAAGTTCAAGGGAAACAAGCAAAAGGGTCTCAAAATATGTGAATCCTCTGGTCATCCTGGGAAAAATTGTACAGAATAGTCTGTTATCTTTCTTTATCTTTTCAACTCCGCTTTAGGATTGCAGGCCTCTTAACACTGTAAAAAATACTCAGTTCGAAATGCAGCAAAATTGCAGGGCATAATCTCTTGGCTCACTCATACCTTTTTTTGGCTGTGAAGGAAGCTTAAAGCAGAGCCAAGTTACATGTCTGTGAAACAGGTAACTAACTACACTTTTGGATTTCATAAAGAAATCCTTTAACTCTGCATATTCTGATGTTTGCTTTGAATCAGCTCATTTACATAAAGGTAAAAGTTAATTTCTAAATTCAGAAACTTTGTTGTAGTTCAGCATCTTTGGTCCATCTTGTCTATCATCTCTTTTCTTTTATGACCCACCTACCGGGATGTGCAGCTGTGTATTGGGTTTAGTAGTATTTGTCCTCCCTAGCATGTATGGATTTCTTTGAGTTATCACTAGGGTTTTTTGCATCATTACAGGGCTCCAGCTTCACCGTTTAAAGGGTATCTCTACTTTGTAGTCAGAAGAGCTGTCTTTTAGTTAAGTTCTGGCAGTTGCTGGAATGCTTAAATTAATTATGTTTTTGTTTGTTTGCTTTCTTGGAACCTCAGTTGTATGGTTTCTTGCATAATTAAAAAAAATGTATTCAAAACTAATCTTATATTTAGTCTTATACTGAAAATTATTCTTGAATTTGTTCTATGAACCTACATTCTCCTGGAACAAATGTTAATTCATCATCCAGCAAATTTAGAAAGTAACTTCCTGGCATGTGTCATAGTTACTATGCACTGTGTTAGGTGTTATTACCTAAATATTCTGAGGCTGAGCAAAAGTAATACTGGAACTACAGGCTCTTAAATTTTGAAGGAGCTGGTTGTCTCTGCGTCAGTAACAGTTTCTGGGCCAAGTACCTACACTACAGTGCTGAGATTCTTCTGCATACAGGAAGAGCAGTGTCTGAATTATTAAGATTGTGCAAAAAATAAACTTTTTGTATGAGCAGAGCATGTTGCAGTGATTCTCCCTGCTAAACTCGAGCTAGAATTGCAGGCACTAATATGAATTTTATACACCCATTCTGTCTTTTTGGAAAGAATTACGCATCCTTCAAGCATACTGCTTCTCTGGGCTTTTGGGAGGGTTGAGAGTTAAGGCTTTTGAAAACGTAAAGAGAATAAACTGAGTTTAATTTCGATGTGTACATGATTTTTCTGTTCTGCAGTGTTACTGCCTTTCACAGGTGCCAGTCTATGGTGCTGGTAGATTTTTATAGGTTTCCTTTATTCAGAAAACTTTATAGATCAGGTTCTTTTCTGTTGCATGCGGGAATGTAGACCTGGTTAGTAAACACTTTGCAGTCTTTAGACAGAAGTTGTAATGACTACTGTGATTATAGTAACTTTTCATGACACACTATTTATTTTGAAGGCGAACTGCTGCTTGGAGAACAACTAGTGAAGAAAAGAAAGCGCTAGACCAAGCCAGTGAGGAAATCTGGAATGATTTTCGGGAGGCTGCAGAGGCACACAGACAAGTGAGGAAATACGTTATGAGCTGGATAAAACCTGGAATGACAATGATAGAAATATGGTGAGGACACAGATCTTCTCAAAGACTTCTACTGTAGATTTTTCTTCTTTCTCCACAGGGGGAGGGATTTACTCTCAATTTTGTGTGCTTAATTCACTGTGTCATGAGAGTTGGAGGGATTTCTGTTTGAAGTATGCAACCAGCATCCCCAATTATTTCCTTTAAGTTTCCTCTTAAAACATATTCTTAGCTTATGCAGCTTTGCAGGGCCTGGGATCATACTGAATTTCAAACTGAGCTTTCGGTTCTGTTCACTTATTTTGAGCACATGCTTGATTTTAGTGTTCAGTGCCCTGGCTACTTTGCACGTAAGTTCTGCAGTGGTGCTAAGAGAAGCAGCAATAACAGTAGTAAACATCCTGGCTTTTGCCAGAATGGTCAGTGAAATGCTATGTGGATGAGCAATGCAAGTGCTGTTTGCGTTTGGGAGTGGGCGAAGCAGCATAAAAATGGCATGGCTGTGTACTCAGTCCAGGGCAGAAAGATTTTGTCTATATTTAGTCTTAACGGACTGATGTTTTTGGAGAAACACAATGTTTCTTTGTGTTATTCTCAGTTGATAAGAAATAACTGAGCAAATAGATTAAGATAAACATGAGTTTGATTAAGGTAAAGTTTAAAGAAAAAATTAGCTTGGGCCAATTCTCTTGACTCTTCCAACTATTCCTTTTTCTGTCCTTCAGTTTATCTAGATTGAATGTCTACTGTCAAAGTACTGCACTGATCCAGGACAGTTTAGCTTCCAAAATCAGGTGCTTTCAGCCTGGTATGACTGAGGACTGTGCTGACAAGACTAGAATAGTATGGAAGCTAATCAGAGTTGATCCTCAAGGTAACTGTGTGAGGATAATGGAAAGAAATAATATACCATCAGGGAAAGTGAAGAAAGACAGCTGCTTTGATAATCACTAGTCTGGCTGAAACAAATCTGTCACATTGAATTATGCAGTTTGACTGTTACAAGCAATAGTTTTCTCAAAACACGACTTTTCTTCTAAAAGTATCTCAGGCTATGGGGTAGACTTGCCTATTAAAATAAGCTCTCTTCTTTTGCCAGATGCTCTGAGTGAACAGCTTTCTTAAATAAAATCAGTCTGGTGCGCTAACGTGACCTGCAGTTTACATCATTCACTGCCGCTATAGGAGTATGCACTGGTGGACATGTATCTGTAGCTTTCCAGTAGCTAACAGCTTGAGAGTAGACAAAAAACAAGAACAAATGCTAGTCTCAAGGCTTTGTTTTATCACAGTTATCGCTTAAATTACAAACAATATTATTGTCCTTCCTTAATTTGAAATTTTTTTAATAAATGAGAGTACTATACTATTGCCTTTTTTCTTTTTTTTTTTCCCTTTTAAATCCCAGTAATTGTAAAAAATGGATTTAATTTGCCTAAACTTTAGTTGTATAGCCTCAGGAAGAATGGGTTAAATGTAGCTTGTAAAGGATGGATATTTAAGGTTTAGAGTAAAAACGCTAGCGAAGTACTCAGTTTTGCCTAAGAAGGGTAAAAGAAACAATACCAAGAACTGAAAATCATTATGTTGCACTTATATTTTCCAGTCTTGGGTCTCCTAGTTAGCATACAAGTAGTTTAAGATTTCAAATTATAACATTTGCTTGAATATTTTTCTGAGGTTTTGTTCTTGCATTGATTTATTTGAAGTCATCATAAGAAATATTAATGACAACGATTATGTTTTCTTTTTTCTTCTCCCTCCCCTCTGCCTTTCAGTGAAAAACTAGAAGACTGTTCACGTAAGCTGATAAAGGAAAATGGTTTAAATGCAGGTCTTGCATTTCCTACTGGGTGTTCTCTGAATAATTGTGCTGCCCACTACACTCCCAATGCTGGAGATCCAACAGTCCTGCAGTACGATGATATTTGCAAAATAGATTTTGGGACACACATTAGTGGTTAGTTTTCATTTATGAATTAAACTTTTGAGAACATTCTTCAGTGCAAAAACTGTGATGGTAATTAACTTCTGCTGATTTCAGGTCGTATTATTGACTGTGCTTTTACAGTCACATTCAATCCAAAATATGACAGACTATTACAAGCTGTAAAGGATGCCACAAATACTGGAATAAAGGTATGATCATTATGCAAGTCATTTACTAAGTCTCTTACAGTAAACTTTGCAATTATTTTCCATTTATGTTTGCACTTTATTTTCAGTGTGCTGGAATAGATGTACGTCTCTGTGATGTAGGGGAGGCCATACAAGAAGTTATGGAATCTTATGAGGTTGAAATTGATGGCAAAACATACCAAGGCAAGTTCTTTTTTTATATGAAGATAGTTGTTCTGAGAGTATGTGAGTCTTTATACAAATACTGATTTATTTGTATCATATTGAAAAGACCTCTGTACTAGAAGTATGGTATGAGTGACTTGCATAAATACGTGTTTCTGGCTGGCTTGCCGTTCCTCTGGAGGAATGTTCTTGGCTCATCCTTCTAAGTATTGTATCTGTAACAGATAAGATGAAGGTTAAACTGTTTCAAAATCTACAAATTATTTGATACCTGCTGTTTGACTTCATTAATAGACTTGTTACTGTTGGACTTGCTAATCTTTAATAATGAAGTTTTGATATAGCGTAAAAAACTAACTTATGTCTTGGCTGGAATTTGTACAAAATGTGTGGATAGTTTTGTGTTTAGTTCCTTTGCAATATGATGAGTCACTATTGTACTTTCAATATGGGCTAACAAACTAAATTGCCTTAAAGGGTTTAACATTTGTTAGGAAATTGCCTGTAATATTAATATTATTCTTCTTCAAAAGTGAAACCAATTCGCAATTTGAATGGACACTCGATTGGGCCATATAGGATACATGCTGGAAAAACAGTGCCCATTGTGAAAGGAGGAGAAGCCACAAGAATGGAGGTAAATGGAGTTCTAATCATTCTGTTAAGTTTCCCCAACTGTCACTGCAAGACTACTATTTCCTGTGCAATCTGAACGTGTAGTATTTGTGGTCCCGGTGGATAATAGCAACAGAGGAAAAACTTTGCTGTACTTTGTAGTGTTCCTGTAGCGGAGTGATCACTCTTGTTTCATCTCAATGGCTTCTCCGTTTAGCTGTGGAATGTTCTGGTATCTAACACTTTCTGAAATTGAAGCTTTGGGACACTGCTATTTAAAAAACAAACCACCAAACAATTGGAAAAAAAAAAAAACCTTGCAATCTGAATGGCCTTAGTGGTGCTTATGGAAACTCTTGCATATTTATTTCCTAATGTGTATACATTATTTAAGTGCTACATTCCAACACTGCATTTAGGAGCAGAGAAAAGGACAGGAATTCAGATTTTTGGGTGAACTTGAGGGGACCAGAGTTTTCCTGAAAGGTGTTTGGACTTGCCAGTCATTCACACTTTCCTTTTTTGTTCATTCTGTAATTAAAAAGACAAAATAACAATCTTCTCTGGCTCAGGTAATTCTTAAGAAATATTTCTGTAGTGTGGTAGCTTTGGATGACTTTTTGCAAGTACAGTTAGATATGATATCTTTCTTGAAAAGCTTCCAGTGCAGTTTTTCTGTAGAGATACAAAATAATTAAGCATTTTTCTAGTTAATATGAGAGGCTAGATGAAAGATGTTGTTTGAATAGCATTTTGGAGCAGGGGAAGAGAAATTGCTGTACGTGATGTAGCAAACTATATCAATCAGAAAGGCGGTATTAAAATACATAATGTGAGATTTAGCCACCAATTTGATGTAAGCTTATGTGCTAATAAGATAAGAAGGCTTATTTAAAAGGTTGGTAATGAGATAAGAAGCTTTTAATTTCATTCTAAGCCTGATCACTGATCAGCAATGATCACGAGTAAAGCCTATCAGAGTAAATAAGACTTCTAAGAGCTGAATAGCGTGCTCTGGACAGAATTGTTTTTTGAGACAGGCTCACTCTCATCACCCAAAACTTGTATCGTAATTGTTTATCACCTTGTTAATGATGTGAGCAAAAAGACAAAGTTTTAACTATCATCTTACCTATACCAGTGTGCAAAGAAATTAAAGAGTATTGGAAGAGGAAGGTATAAGAAGCTTGTGTGCTCTTCTTGTTTTAGCTTAGTGAATGGTTAAGTCTTGTATATCATCCATCATCAGTATATTGCTAGTATAAAACTTAAGTGTTCTTTACGCAGATCTTACTTAAAGATTTCAGAGCTTTGAGATTGTTTTAACTGAATATCCAGACAGTTGGGAGAAGACACTTTTTAAGTTCTTCAGCTTCTGTAGATTACTTAGGACACAATCCTACATCGTCAAAGACTGAGTTTTGCCAATGAAGAATGTGGCGCATAGCCAAGCTCTTACTGTACTGTGCTAATTATAGTATCAAACTGCAATCCAATGAATTTTTTTGTGATGAAGAGAAATACTGCTTCTGACGATCCTTATTCTGAAAAAATGAGTGTAAAGTGAATATTTTTTGTGGCATTGTGTGGGGTTTTTTGTGGGTTTGTGTGTGTGTTTTTTCTTAAAAATCAGTTGTATATTCAGGGCATCTTGAAAAGTTTTGGTCTTGAATTTGAAGCCCATGTTACTGCTTTTCACATGGCTTCTTATTTTTGGGTTGTGACTTTCAAAGTAGCTTAATAAACTGAAAAAAACACCTCCAGCTGTCCACTGACATTTATGCCCGATCTTGTTAAGTCCCTTTCACAGTCCTATCATCAAGGATATGCGAATGCACTTGGCAGAAATGAGTTTATGTAATGGTATTTCAGTATGTTCTTGGCTAGAATTTTGATAATGCCCTTGCAGATATATATCACCTTCAGTTCTTGAAGAAATTCATCTTGTGGAGTGGAAATGAGCAGGTTAAGGGTTTATACTAGCAGCTGTTACCAGAAAATTCTTGCAGAAATTGGGCAGAAAGTTCTTCAGTGCAGTAAGTCTCTGTAATCAACATCTATTTGCTATGTCTAAACTGTACATTTCCTAGGACTTCTATCTGAATAGCAAAGGAGAGTAACTTCCAGTTGGCAAATGTTTTGCAGCAGAATGGAGTTTCGTAGCTATGTTAGATGTATACTTTGACAGTGTTTTAACTGCAATGACTTTGAGAAATTGTGGCTAGAAACATGCTGATATTTATGGCTTGAAACAAAATGGTACTAATATAAGTAGCTGGTGATTTGGAAGTGTCTGTAACTTTACTGTGTGAAATCTCTGTATTGAATTCTTCTCTACATTGATTTGGTGATTAATCTATTCACATCTAATTATTTGTATTCAGAAGTTATTTTATTGAGATCATTATATCAGAATGGCCTGATGTCACATTTTCATATTGCAACATGTTCCCTTTTTCTTTCTCTCCTTAGGAAGGTGAAGTATATGCTATAGAAACCTTCGGTAGCACAGGAAAAGGTGTTGTTCATGATGATATGGAGTGTTCTCATTATATGAAGAACTTTGATGTTGGGCATGTGCCAATAAGGTTGGATTTTTTCTTTTTTTTTTTTTTTGCGCTGGTATATTGTGCTAGAGCTACCACCCTCCTAGGGTTCACATTTGATACAGTGCAGGTTCTTCACTGATCAGTAAGGCTGTCGGAGGACTCAAAGGGTGGTGTTAACAATGTTCTTGTTATGAAATATGCTGTGATTGGAATAATTCCATATTGCTCCAGATTTAGAAAGGATCTGGAAATGGAGAAGATACAGGGTTATGTCTTCAGAAATCTAGATTGTTTTTTTAACTTCCTATCATTAGTAATTCTTTATACTTAAAAATATATAGATTGTGTTTGTATATTAGTCTGCATATTAAATGCATAGATTTGCATTTTTTAAAATCAACATTTGTGTTATGGTTTTGTGCCACAATCTGTCTTAGTGCTGTTCCCGGAATATACCAAGCTATTCACGTCATCTGTTTTGTTTGTATGGATATTTTGTGCTTTTTAAGTTCTTGTTTCAGCGTATTCCTATAAAATGAAATAGCTTATTAATTTTCAGTTTTCATTGAGACTGCATTTATGCATTTGTAGGAGTGCAACATATTTTCTGAAGTGAAGGTTATTATGGTTAGAAACATAGCAGGCAGACATGCTTTTCCAGATAGTTCTATTTCGCTTCATAGAACAATCTAGCAATATGAAAAATGGTGGGGGCGTGTGTGTGTGTTAATCTAAGGGAGGGAAAGGAACTGCTTATATTTGGAAATAAGTTTATTTCTTACCAGATCTATAAATCTCTAATTTTTATTTATATGTATCGTTAGAAGTATGAATAAAAAGCTTACTGAATGTTTGACTTCAAAAGTAAATCTTCAGAGGTTTAAACCACCAAGCTTATGCCTAAACTAGTTCCAATTATTAGCCACTTCAGATCAGGAAGAGTTCTGTTTTTCTTCATAAAATGGATCTTCCTTTTCTTATTTAAGAAAATGGTTCTTGTCGCTGCGTTTAGTTTTCGTTGAGTAGTTAGATGCAGATATGTTCACAATCTAACTTCCCCTATTTGAAATGGACAGCCAGTGTGTTTGGCAACATTCAGATTTGTTTTGAAGGATATCTTTTTGCAGGAGGAAAATGCACTTTCTTTTGTGAACGGAACACCTGATTGATGTAGAAAGACATCCCAAGACTGGGCAGTCTTAAAATACCTTAAAATACCCTTTTCTTAATTGGTGTATTTCTGTCATGAATGCTTGCTGATGATACCTCTTTCTTCTCAAACGTGGTGTTCTTTTTTTCTTCAGGCTTCCAAGAGCAAAACACTTGCTAAACGTTATCAATGAAAACTTTGGTACTCTTGCCTTCTGCCGCAGATGGCTAGATCGCCTGGGAGAGAGTAAATACCTAATGGCATTGAAGAACCTGTGCGACTTGGGCATAGTGGATCCATATCCTCCCTTATGCGACATTAAAGGCTCGTACACAGCACAGTTTGAGCATACTATACTGTTGCGCCCAACGTGCAAGGAGGTTGTCAGCAGAGGAGATGACTACTAAACTCAAAGCCACCTCAGCACCTTTATACTCTAGGCTTTGTTGGAACATACTATACCAGAATTAATTTGCAACATATTGTCTGTTTTAACAGTGGACTGATGTAATACTTTCCGTATTTGGAAAGGAAGGAATTTAATCAAAGGCAAGTCTTCTAATGTAACTAACCAAGAAAAAAAAGCTTTCAGGCCTTTAGAAATATTTCAAAAGTTACTTATTTTTTTCTGTTCAGGGAAATATGTGCTATAAAGCTCAATTTTTAGTTTGGAATGAGTTATACATTTTGTTTTGAACATTTATGATAAAAGATGCTTTTCAAATATTTATATTACCATATTCCTACTTGAATGCTTTGAATGACTACACCTGATTTCTGCGCCCAAGTCCTCTATGATATTGCCTTTTAAACTTCCTGGAATCCATTTTGTAAAAAATAAAGACAAATTTTCAGATCTAAAACTATATATACTTTTTAGAAGTCTGGTTATGATTCTGGTCAGGAGTTTGCTGGGAAAATGCTCTATTAAATATTTTACAAACTTGATTTGCCATTTCTTGTCTTGAAACTGGACTGGTCTGACCCTTAATATGAACCTTTGCCTCTTAGTGCTTATTTAAATAGTCTTGTCAGTGCTGGGATACAGGGCAAGAAGTCATCAACACTTTGCAGGACAGAATGTGACTTCAGTAGAGATGCATGTTGTGACTTGGTTTTGAGAGTGCTAGTCTCCAGCTTAGAGTTTAGCTGTATTTGGAACACAGCAAATGCATTTTGTATTCTCTCTTGCTGTTATCAGCAACATGCAACTTTGGGCTGAAGTCAACTGTGAATATTAGTATGTATCCCTACATCTTCTTTGCCATTGGCGTGCCTTTTTGCATGGAGTATAATTTTGTCTCATGTGATTCCCAGTCTCCTTTAAGTACACATTAGATTGGACAAGTTGTGGGGACAATGAAAACGTTAATTTATTTTGGAGAGTTGAAAGTTCTTCCATACAAGCAAACTAATCTGGAGTATTTGATGTTTTCTTGACATAAGCGGTCATTATCCATCTTCTGGCTGCAGCAAATCTGACTGGTGAATCTCATTTGTAAAGGTGAATTAAATCCCATGGCTCATCAGGCCTGGATGCCGTATGTCTTCCAGTGGGGGGGTGTGTGTGTGTGTGTATGCATGACTTGCATATTAAAATTTTACATAGTTACTGGTAACACAAACAACAGTTTCTTTAATAGGTCAATAACAGTGCCTTTAACTGCTTAGGAAACAGAGACACTTCATCTGCTCCTGTATAGTGACAGCCTGTGTTTATTTATAGAGGAGTTCATATTAATTTAGAAATATCATTTCTTTTGCCCTCTGTCTTCGGGTAAAAGCTGCAGCGTTTGCCCTTTAAAACTCCAGTATGTGAGCTGCAGTTTAGAGGGGAGCAGTGTCATACTGCTTTAAAAGTAATAGATGTCAGTGTGGGTTTTTTTCTGTTTGTAAGTATTATTTAATCTTAGTACCGCTTGTAGAAATGGATGAAATAGGATACTGAAATGTGTATTCCCGTTGTTGCTGTTTGGGAGTCTTGGCATCCCAGCAATGAGTTTTAAGTAATTTATGCAGCTGTGTGGGCATGTGTCTCAGCTTCCAAACAAACAGTAGCTAGTGTACGCGCTTGTGCATTGCAAAGTAAAAACTGGCACTTGAAAGGATCTGTGATGAACAGGGTAGGATTAATGGTTTCCAGCTCACCCTATTTTGGTAACAAGCCTGGTTACTACAAATACTGCTAGAAACAAGTAAGACAAATCTGGTTTGGTTCTCAGCCTCTGCTAATTCCAGACTTTTCTTTCTAGAAAGATTGTTTGTTAGTAGCTCAGTGACATTTGATACTGTTCCTACAGCATCAGGCTTCTTTATCTTCCTGATGGTTACTTCAAGAACACTTAGGATCAGTTATTTGTTTTCTTCTTTTTGTCTTTTCTTTTGCGTGAACACAATAGGAAGATCCAGACTAGCAGAGCACTTCGGACTATGGCCTGTTCTTTAAATTTTTAACTTGCTGGCTGTGTGCTAATTCACATATGGAAGCTGATGGTCATGCATAATGAATTGTTTTGCAGAAAAATACTTGCAGAACATGATGATTATTTGTTGCCATTAAATTTAATTTGGTTTATCTGGATAAATGCTTCCTGTGCTGCTGACCATCCTGCATTTACACCCGTCAGTATAGAAGGCAAGCCCTATTTTCCACCTCTTCCTTGCACCTTGCATTTTAACAAAATAAATTCCTCTACTGCTTTCATGCTCTTTAGGCTGCCTTTTCCTATTGCTGGAAGTGTAGTTATAAAGTCCTGGCCATGCTGTCTGATAACTGGACCATACTGTCTTGTCACTTGATGAAATCTAAAGCTTATCAAAGACTTGAGCCAGATACTGAATTCTGTCTTCCCCAAATAGCCAGAAGATGGGGATCATCTTGTTTCTCAAGTATGTGCAGCACCAGAAATGGCAATTGTTTTTGTAGAGAGTACATTTATTAGAGGTGCAAAAGTAAGAGAGTTCAGAACCTACTTTGCAGGATTTTTCCTTCATGCAGACCTTGAGACATACTTGTCATTAGAGAATGTACAGCTGGAACTCATGATCTGTCCTTTTGATGAAGGTATGGCTAAAGATTTTCCTAACCAGGACACTAATTCTAGACTTGAACAACATGCTTTTCCTCTTAGATGTGGGATTTGGGGTGGTTTTGTGCTTTTCGATCACCTGCTTGAATAAGTCTCCAACCTAAGTAAATCTGTTAATTTCGTGGACCCTTTTATGAGTTCTCTGACTGTAAAATAGCAAAGTTACTTTGTCTTGTGTTTAACTGTCAGTTTGCGTGAGTCTTTCCCAGGTCATTGAAACGTTTGAAGCCTGCCCGCTCTACCTGCACCAAAGGAGCAGGATGAGGCAGAAACTTTTGCGAAAGCAAAGTGAACTTAACTTTGTCCCCAACCAAAAAGCTGTATTGTTATCAGAGTTTAGGTGAAAGCCTCTAGCAGTTGCCAAGAAAGCGACTGTCTGCAGCGAGCAGTGGGCACTGGAGCTGCCCTGGTGCTTCCCCTTGGGCAGTGTGCCCCTGGGCTGGAGCTGGGTGCGGGGCCACGCAGCGCGGGAGCCGAGTGTCGAATGCCTCTGTGGGACAGGGAGAACAGGGCGAACAGGGCTGGTGGAGGCAAACGCTGCCAGCCGTAAAGTGGAAGTCTCACGTGGAGGGGTGGGTTTGGTCACCTTTGTTTCTCCAAGCTTCTGCAGCATGGGTACTTTGTAGAATATAAAAACATTTGTTAAAACTACAGGGGCTTTCCATCTAAATGCCAGATTCTACTGCTTTTATTTGAATCACAGAGGTAGTAGTATTCAGAGTCGCAGGTCTCCTGTTTAAAACTCTTTCCACTTGTGTGTTTGCAGTAGATTTCCTTGGGACTTTTGCACTTCACATTTTGTTTTAAAAATACTGCCTTACTAGAAGGATCAAGGTTTCGCTTTTTTAGTGGCAGACTTTATGAAAAATGGAAATAGACTTGGTGCTATGTAGCAACTGCAAGGTCTGTCCCTGAGGATGTACTCTTCTACTTAGGCTCTAGCTTGTGAAATAACAAAGCGGTTCTAGCACAAGCTTTGTGGAAGCAGCCTGGCTTGCAAGGGAGCAGGCATTTAAAGAGCGAGTGTAACTAACTTTTCAAAGAGGAGGCTGAAATAGGGCATCTAAGGAGGGAGGTAAAGTTGCTGTTATAGTGAGAAAACTGCTGTTGCATCTTTCAACTTCATGTTATCTTCAGTTTATCAACATAATATCCATATTATGTTAAAAGTACAAAACCAGAGTAAGATGGTATCACAGAAACTGAATGATGTGATTTGTAAACATGACTGGAATTTGTTCATTTGATTTCTATAGGTGGTGGTTGGAGGTAGAGGAACTTTGCCAAACCATACTTATTTCAAATATTTTTCTTAAAGAAAGGAAGAAGAAAGTTGGGCTTTTTATAGTTAATCATTTGCCAGGCTTTTGCACTTCCAGCTTGCTGGTACTCTGTATTCTGTGGAACATCTATCAGCTGTCCATACACAAAGGCAGGCAGTATATTTTTTTAAGTCCATTTACAAAGTAATGTTTCTGCCAAATGGTCTTGAGAAGGTGTGTTTAGAGATAAAGATGATGTAACTTGAGAACAGTGTAGCATGATTTTTTTCAATAGTATGGTTTTTTTTCTACAGGGATTCAGGAGGCAGTTCTGTTTTTACAAACTGAAATGTTTGAGTACTTCTAAAGTAGATGAAAAAATTACTAGACAACTGTGCTGTGACTCTTCAGAATTTTTGATTTGTTTTTGTCATGGCAGTAACCCAATGTTTGTAACTAAGGTTAAAAGTCATAGAGTTTTAGCTTTGCTTTTATATTGATGAAAACATGTCTCTTATTTTGCAAAGCTACACTGCTTTACAAAAAAAAAAAAAAGCTGCGTAGACTAGTCAGCAGGTAAGACAAAGAGTAAGCCTTTTGCCCAGTTTTTTTTGAGCTTTAGATGTCTGCTTCCCCAGTTTTTGAAGTTACCATTCTTTCTTCAATAAGGCAAAATTTCTGAATCCCTTAAATTGGAGAGAGCTGTATAGAAGCCTTATTTACCACTAGATAAAAGTGAAGGCATATAATCCCACTGCACGCTGTCTGGATGCATATATTTATTACCACCTGGGACTAGAAAACGGTATTATTTTTCAGTTGAAGAATGGGCTACTTCGACCTGCCTGATGTGTCAGTGCGCTCGGCAAGTCTGGAGATGATACAAAGCAGGGAGAAGCGGCTGGTGGACCAGCTGGGGGCACTGCCGCCCAAAGGGAGCAGGACAAGCAGGGGAAATGGGCCAACAGAAACCTCCTGCGCTGCAACAAAGGGAAATGCCAAGTCAAGTCCTGCACCTGGGCAGGAGTAACCCCAGCACCAGTACAGGCTGGGAAGCAGCTCCCCACAGAAGGCCCCAGGGGCCCTGGGGGACAAGTAAACCATGAGACAGCATCGTGCCCTTGCAGCAAAGCAGGCCAAAAGCCTCCAGGGCTGCATCAGGCAGAGCATCCTTGAGGCAGGTGAACCTTCCTCTCTCCTCAGCCCCGGGGAGGCACAGCTGGAGGGCTGGATCCAGTGCTGCCTTTCAGACTTACTGGAGTGAGTCCAGCAAAGGGCCAGGAAGATGATGAAAGGGTTTGGAGTATCTGATGTATGAGGAGAGGCTGAGAGGGCTGGGAGTGTTTGGCCTGGAGAAGTGAAGCTCAAGGGGGATCTTACCCATGTCTGTACATACCTGATGGGGGGGAGGAGTAAGGAAGATGGAGCCAGGCTCTTCTCCGTGGTGCCCAGTGTCAGGACAAGAGGAAATGGGCACAAACTGGAACACAGGAGGTTCCATTGAGACAGAAGAAGAAAGTGGTTCTAGTGGGAGGACGGACTAGCACTGGCAGAGGCTGCCCAGAGAGGTTGTGGTGTTTCCATCATTGGTGCTATTGAAAACCTGACTGCACACAGCCCTGAGCAACCTGTTCCAGTTGACCCTGTTTTGAGCAGATTTGGACTCTAAAATCTCCAGAGGCCCCTTCTGCTATCAACAATTTTGTGCACTGTTCTCAAATGTACTTGGTAGGTGACTAAGGCACAGTGCCATGTCCCTTGGGTATCTGGGGAAAAAATCCAGCCCCTCTCCTGAAGGACTGAGGAAGGCAGTCAGCAAGTGATCTCACAAATGCGTGTAAAACTGTAATTACTGGAAGCATTTCTGTCGAGTGATAGTCTGTGTGCGTGTTCTCACTGTGGTTGGCTGCCAAATTACTACTTATGGAGTGTTACCATGTGTGTGCAGGGGTCCTGAACCTTTAATTTACAGTAATTGCTGCACAATTGCTTTATCAAGTTTCTCCAAGCACTGATTGCTTGTGCAATGAGAGGAAATTCAGCAAGAGTATGGAGCTTCAGGTAAACAGGTAGCAGGTATCGGGGCTGGAGACAGCTTGTAGCAATGGAGCAGATCCTTCAACCTGAACCTGTTTTTCTGACTGTAGATTAAAAAGAAGGTGGTAGTGAGTAGAGGAGACAAGGGTTATGGCTTCTTGGGATGCTTTCACATGATTAGTCTTTCATGCAAGGAACTTGGCTACCAGACCAGCTCCCTGCTGATAAAGGAGGGAGCTCTGGAACCATCAGGTGGGTTTGCCCATGTCTCTTCTGTTGTAACAGACCACTCCACCTAACTATACCCCTGTTGCCAATATAGGTGCTGGACCCTTAGCTTTCCAGCTCTGCAGAACTCCTGTGAGTTGTGGAGCCCCTGCCTTGGAACAGCTCCTGCTAAAAAAGGTGGGTGGCCTTTGATCAAATAGCTGTCTGGTTTCCTAAGGCCTACAGCACGATGTAGGCTTCTGCACTGGCTATGGCTATTTCTGCTGATTTTGTTGCTGGTCCCCAACCTTGCCACTTCCTTGGCTCCAGTTAGAGTGCTGTTTTAAATACTTAATAGAGTGAAACAAGGCAGAACATAAGCACATAAGCACAGCACGAGTCTAAGCCTTACTTTAGAGAAAGGGTCCAGAGCCAGATACATGAACCAGCATATATTGAAAACCAAAGCAGAAGCTGTTGAGAAACACACCTGAATTAGCTTATTCTCATGCTGGACTGCAGTAATCATAGGATGGTTTAGGTTGGAAGGGACCTTAAAGATCATCTAGTTCCAACCTCCCTGCCACGGGCAGGGACACCTCCCGCTAGACCAGGTTGCTCAAAGGCCCGTCCAGCCTGGCCTTGAACACCTCTGGGGATAGGGCATCCACACCTTCCCTGGGCAATTTATTCCAGTGCCTCACCACCCTCAAAGCAAAAAATTTCTTCCTAGTGTCTATTCTAAATCTCCCCCTTCTACTTTGAAGCCATTACCCATTGTCCCATCATCTTTGGCCTTCCTGCTGTTTGGATTAGGACTAGAACTCTATGTTTGAGTGTGTCCTTTCTCCTTCCCTTCTCTTGTTCTAACCAAGACAGCACAAACAGGAAGAAAGTAGAATTTGCTTTCACTAAGCTAATGAAACTACATTCATTTCCTCACCAGAAAGGACAGCAGAGAAGGAAAGTATTTGAAAGACTGCACAGCCATAGCATGTAGATTTGTCAGATTATTTTGTTTCAGCAGATGGCCCTTGGCTTTGGGAAAAAAAAAAGGGGGGGGGCAGACTAAACTGCTTTTGCACACTTAATTAGGATGAGCACAAGGTGAAGAAAGTTTGAGATCTGAGGCCTCTACATGCTCGCTATAATATGGCATCTTTCAGAAACACAGAAGTGGTAGGAAAAGTCAGGAATAAAACCAGCTGTTAAGGCAGTGACAGATAGCCAAAGTAGTCTTATAATTAATGCCTTAACCTATGTTAGACAAAGTTCAAAAATAATAATAATATTGTAATGATAATGTAGGAACTAATTTCAGTACACACATGGTCTTCTGTCCACATCAAGGCATTTTATTGAGGTATAAACTTTGCAGAAGATGAGGTAACAATTTGCATAGGACTTATGCAAAATAACTTCACAATTAAAATTTACTTGGCATTAACTACTGTATGTGGAGAAAGACTGATAATTCCTGCTTGTTATTCTCCTCAATGCACAGTTCTGTTAATGCTAGTGGTAGGACTGTGGAGAAGGTACAGCAGTTGTAGGTAATGAAACCAGTCAGATTGAAAAATGCTTTCATACAAGTTTTATAGCTTCTTTTCAGGGGTTTGTGTTAAGAGACTACTGAAACAGACAACACTTGCTACAATTTAAAGTAAGCTTGTTCAATGCAAGAAAGGGGGTGCTCATGTTCTTGTAGCAATGACAGTGGGGTGGGCAAGTGTGGTTTTGCTCAGTTTTGTAAAGCTTTTTAAGTTAGTGGAATAAAAAGCCCCTAGTTGTCAAAGTTAGTACTTTGAATTTGGCACTTCAGTTTTAAGTTGTCAGACGTGTTAAGGCTAAAATATGGAAGTCTTGGTAAAGATACATTATTCTGTTATTAAACACTCCTTTTATGTACTTGTATGAAAATAAGTACATGCTCTATTTCCTCAACTTCAGATTTTAGCGCATTCTATCAGTGTATCTTTAGCGTAGCTCCCTTGAAGGCACCTTTGAACCTTGCAAAATAATTTCACTTTAGTCATGGAGAATATACAGAAAGTTTCCTACAAAAAGTTCAGTTACTATTTGACATGTAAAACATTCCTTGCTGGTGAATGTTAATATTCTAAGACTAGTAGCAATTCCTGCAGACAGTTAAGAATCATATCATTAGAACTATACTATAAAATGTACAGAAGCATATATAGAAAATTAACCAGAGAAACATCAGTTGCCCATTGAAAGTCATTTTTCTAAACCAATTAAAAGAGATTATCAAAATACAAAACCAGCTTAAAAAAAACAGCCTGAGGTAAGAGTTAAATGCAAATAGCAATCTTTTTCTTAAAAAAATAGCTGTGTTGAAATTCTAGGTACTTACTGTCAATAAAAACTTTTACTAACAATTGTAAAGAGTACTTTGACTAATACAAAAGTATATAAACATTGTACACGGATTCGAAGTAAAAAAGTACAATACTGTACTTTCATTTCATTTAAAAATATATAGGTATGACAATTCAAACTTTTACCATACACACAGTTAACTGGCTTTGGATTAGCTGCTGCTGCCCATAGAACTATCAGCTAATTCTGTGTGCTGCTGACTTTCAGCTGTGCTGGGACATGGTATTTTACCATGTCTGTTTGCCTGAGTAAGTCGTTGGCTGTAAAACAAAATGTAAGCTTGAGCCTTGCATACTTCTTCCATAGTGCACGTGTTGAGTTTCGAATCATTGCAGTGTACCCAAAACCCTGCAGTGAAGAAACACCAAAAAAAAAAAAAAAAAGTCATCAGCACACTGATTTGAGGTAATCACATAGTATTTAATAATTAATTAGTGAGTCTCATTTAACAAGTTGTGTAGAAATAGTATACTGTTTCTATTGATCTAGTACATTTGCCCCTAAATTTTAAAAGCCCAGTGTAGCTTCTTATCATGGTTTAACCCCAAGCGGCAACCAGGACCGTGCAGCCATTCATTCACTTCACTCCCTGCAGTGGGACAGGGGAAGAGAATTGGAAAAAAAAGGAAAACTCCTGGGTTAAATTAAAGACAGTTTAAGAGAACAGTAATGGAAGAGGAGATAATAACAACAATAATGATAGAAGAATATACAAAATGAGCGATGCAATACACTTGATCACCACCCAATGATAGATTGCCCAGCCTGTTCCAAGCAGAGATCATGGATTCCTGCCCCCCATCCAATGCCATTTACATACACTGAACATGTCTGTGGTATGGAATATTCCCTTGGCCAGCTTGTCCTGTCTATGTTCCCTCTCAGCTTCTACGGGAAGCTGAAAAGGTCCTTGTCTTAATATAAACATTACCTAGCAACAACAATACCTATCATCAACATTATTCTCATACTAAATCCAAAACACAGCAGCTACTAGGTAAATTAACTCTATCCCAGCTGAAAGCAGGACACCTCCTCAGATTTATGAGACTTTATAACTAGAACACGTTTAACAAGCCCATACAAAACTGAACTGTTTTGGTCTACCGAACTGCAATTCTCACACCAGACAGTTCAGCTACAAGTGATGCCCTTTTGTGTGTGAGAAAAGACAGTAAACGTAGCAGTTTAGAATTAGGAACACCTCTTTCTCCCACACTCCTTATTTCACAGCTGGTTCCTACCTCCTTCTGAATTGTAGCAGTAGGCAGTGTAGTGCCCTGAGCCAAACCCTTTCCCGTGATGCATTACCACAGCAGACAAGTCGTAGATAAAGCAGTCAGGTAGGACAGACTTCAGGGACTCTCTGCAGCAATAAGGCTCCATGTTCAGCATTTGATCAAAATTAACATGTACACCAATCTTCTCACGATGATTGCGTCCTGACCACCTGGAAAGGTAAGTCAAATGAAAACTTAGTTTTTCAAACAAAGAACACAGCATTCTGAATTATGGTTTATTTAACATAACAAGTGTTATCTTCACTATTGTCTTTGTGCACAAAACATATGCAAATTTGCACACTTTTTTTTTCTAGGCTTCCTCTTTCACTTCTCCTTTATTTCAAGGCCTTTTAAAATGTGTCTATTGTACCTACTATTCTCACCTTCTGAACTATCCATCTTAAGATTTGTGTAATGGTGAGTGGGAAGTACTTCCGACATATTCTACATCACTAGTATTTCTCATTTATTCTAATTTTCAGTTTCCTTTGTATTTGGGACAGACTCTGTACTAATGCGTGGCCTAAAAGTTCACAGAGATGCAGTCTCCACTTCCTTACTCTCAGGCTAATGCATTAATTTATTTGGTTATATGAAGGTTGTGTGAGACTGCCACTGAATACAATCACGGTTTGTACATTAGTGAACATGAGCATTTACTTATTGTGGTAACACAAGATTAATTTTTATCAACAGAGTTCACAGCAAGGTTAGTAGGTTTTGACTGAAAAGGATGAAATAATTTTGGTATTAAAGTAGCAAGTAGTTAGAATCCAAAAGGTCAATTCTCTATTTACAGCGTATCTTGATGTTTAAATTAAACAAGAAAAGTAAGTTTCTAATAACCATTTCTCATCATACTAGTAAAGGAAAATGAGACTGATGATGCAAGACATTGACCCCTAACAACAGAAAAGCAGGAGTGAACTGGTCAGTTTGCAACACTTTGTTGTGGTACTACTTACCTAAACCGTTTAAGATGTAATCTGAGAACCTGAGGTAGCCGACACACCATAAGCTGCTTCTGAGCTTCTGTGAGTATAACTGGTTTAGAAGAAAACTTCCTTCGTTTTGCTGAGGCATAACACACAGTTACACAATACAAATGTCGATAACAGCCCTGTATTTCTGTCTAAGATTTATCCACCAAATTTGTGTGGACCTAGATAGCCACTGTATGTGCCTCCTTAAAAAGGATACACCGAGAGCTATTTTGCAAGGATTATTTTATGATGTAAGTATAAAATACTTGTGGTTACTTAGGTTAGTCACCTTAATTTAAAAAGCTGATGGGTTCTTCAGCTGGGAGTATCAGAATCCCCATTAGTGTGTGATCAGACTTTATCCAAGAGAAGCATCACACATTAAAACAGCCTTTGAACAATTCCATCTTCTAGATGGGGAGGAATAGCTGTCAAGTGACCACACTAGTACTTCGCTTGCTACATACTTTTAAGACTTTTAGTATTTTCCTTCCACCCTTTCAGTCAGTTTACTTTATATTTTACACAGAGAACGTATGCATGAGTACATACTGCCTTTACTCACTGTTGCACTGATCACATGCATATATCTTTCCTTCCAAAGCTTCAGTTTCTGTAAACTTGGCCAGCATTTCTGTCAGCAGACACGGATACTGAGATGACATCTCCTTGCCGTTGCAATGATACCTCTCAGGAAACTCCAGGGACAGGTCCCAGAAAGGTTCTATGGTATTTGATTTATTGTCACAGGCAAGACATGTAACCTGTAAAACAATATTTCACCAGTTGTTTACACTCAAAAAAACCCTTAATTTGCTTAAAGTGTACCATAACATAGCTCTATAAAAAAAAAAAGAATATTTTTTTTTCCTACAGATAACTGATGCAACCAAAACCAAGACATAGTAATTTAACAAGAGAAATTATAAACCTAATTTCTTTTCTCTGAAGCAGCATGTCCAATACTGTTATCACAAATAGGTAAGCGTTCTTAGTTTTACTGAGAAACAAAAGCAGTGTCAAAGTGGCCTGTCTGGGACTGTCCAAGAGAAAGCAGCTGGTGTAGTCTCGGGAGTCTTTTCTCCAAAAAAGAAACACTCCAAAAGAAAGATTTACATGAAAGAGAAACTATGGTTTAGGTTAATTAAAACAAACAAACAAAATGAAACACAAAACAGCTGGGGATTTTAAAGTCATATCCTTCTTACTTTTTAAGTCTTCCAGGGAAGCCTGGATTAGGAAGCACACTTCTTCAAAGAAAAATTAACAGGTAAAAATAATTTATTTCTTCTTTCAGTAAGTGGATCCATCGTCACACTAGGGAAAGGACAAGCAGTAAGACAACATAAATAAAATGTCAAGAAGTGAAGTGAGTCAACCTGGAAAATGCAGATAATACAGCAGGGGACAATTAATATATGAAAACATTCAAGATTTAGGGAAGTATGTTAAAAGCAGTAGCTCTTCTATGCTGGAATGGCAACACGTTAGGTGTTGATTTGCAATGCAGTCTTCTAAAAGCCAGCTTCTGTTATAGAAGAGTGTCACATCATTAGAGTCTTCCTCCAAGGGACCCTTCCATGGTCTGTGTGGATGAGCAACTTTGATTAGCAGCTGACCTACACAGTAGTGAAGCTCTGTTTAGACTGTAATAGCCTTTATGTTAGTCCATAAAGGCTATAAAAAATACCAGTAAATATGAAGTGTGCGTGTAAGACTAAAGATATGTTCACCTTGGTATGTACAATGCAACAAAGTACAAAACAATCCCAAAGAGTTATTACCTGAGTTTTCTACTGTTAGTGTATTCATTGGCTTATAAGTTGCAGTTCACCACTAATTCAAGCAGCTCTAACCTCACTGCTCTAGAAAAGACACGTTCTGAAAATAAGTTGAATTTTAATTGGGCCCAGATAGATAGCTTTGACAGAACTTCCATAAGCATGTAACATGTTCCCACCCCCTTCCCCAACAATTTAACTTTCCCACCAAAAAGATTAAAGAAACTCAACATTTTCATACAGGACCAACTGTCAAGATACTGTTATTTACAAGCCCAGAATAACAGACAGGTGTGATAAGGCACCACCATTCATGTTTTACAGTAAATGGAATATCAAATACCTCCTTAAGTTTGCACCACAAGGGTAAATAATTGCCAAATTAAATCTCCATCAGCATGCTTCCTATTTAGGAAAATACCACAAGTTATTTGGAACAAGTAATACAAAGATGTAATAATAAAGGAATGAAAATCCACAAGGCATCCAAATATTGTTATTTCAGAGGCACGCCCTTTGTGTTGCTGTTCTACGTAAATTCAGCATAATTCTCTTCAATGAGGTTAGTAAGCCTACACAAGCGTAAAAATATACTCACTTTTGTTCAAGAGTTCCCTTATTTTCCTCTAAAGGTTTGCTGTTACACAATTATTCACCCTGCTTTGTCTGTTATTTCATGATCTTTTATATAAAGACAGATCTACCACTTTTTGATACCTTTCTCCTAGGTGTTCTTGTACTTATTTAATGCATTCATTAGCTAAAACAGCTTATCCATGATCTATGCATTAGCTGCCTAATGTGAATGTGTATTTCTGTACCAGCACCTATTTTTCAGGAAAGCTGTTAGCTGCTTTAAGTTTGAAAAGGAAAATGCCACTGCCTTGTTCTTAGAAAACACAACTTTGAACTTACATGGCAGAAAAGAGGAGAATCTTCTGTTTTAATTTACACTGACAGGAACTTCTTTTGTAAGTGCTAACATCTGGCAACGTTTCAAAGCCACAAGCTATTAGTAATTCAGAGCTGGAATCTAGACTTGGAGACAAAATGATATGTTTGGCCACAGTTCAAGCTAACTCCAGCATAAACACAGAATGACTAATAGATTTCTGCTGTACAAATGGGGTTTTTTGGGGGCCAAAAGTTTATTTAATTGATGAGTTATTTAAGAATTTGTTACACATGAATGCACACTGAAGATTAACGGGCTTAGGATGAAGTACGTACATGAGCTCAGTACAGATAATTTTAACAACTTCTGAGGTTTTAAATTTAGTGTGTAATGTTAACAATCTAGGTTATTTTAAGATCCTCTTTCCCAACTAGGTAATAAGTACTATCCCAAAGAAAAAGACCAAAAAAAAAAAAAAAAAAAAAAAAAAAAAAAATCAATCCAGCTTCCAATTTTTGCCTCTCAAAAAAAAAAAAAACCCGAAACAAAAAAACAAGCCACACTCATGCAGTTGCACCACTTCTCATCTCGTCATACAACTGTGAGCAAAGCTGACTTATGTTGACAAAATCCTGTACTGACAGAGCTGCACTTATTTCCTCAAATGCAAGACACTCCTCCCTACCATGAGGCTGCAGCAGAGTTAAACTCTTATTAAGAGTTATTTGGGATTTGCATACTTGCTAACAGCCCAGTGATGTATTTGGATAAGCATACACCCAACCATATCAGCCACAGTGCGCCCACTGCTCCTGTATGCTCTCACTCCATGGTAAATGAGGTAAATCAGGGCTGGAAAAAAAGGTTGAAAGTATTTTTTTCTTAGCCAGGCCTGAGCTTACAATTTGGATTGCTCAACAAGTAGGAAGATCCCTACACTTCTGTGGAATCCATCTGCACTGGCCTGTCCATCAGCACAGGCTTCACAACGCTCCCATCACTTCTCTTTCTGTCCTAAATGGGACTCCTTTATCTCACACTCCTCCACCATTCCCACAGTACACCCAGATTTCTTTTTTTCATGAAAAGCACTGAAATTGTATTAAATGCTCAAAAGTTGGTTGAACAAGATATGAAGTTTTTTAAAAAAACAAAACAACACCCCCAAACATGAACTCAAAGGGCTGACAAAAACTTTATGCATCTGTCCAATGTAACTTTTTATGGCATGAGTATGCACAGCAGTAATAGGGAAGTGACTGCTCTAGCAATCTGGTTAGTGACACGTATCCTTTTTATGACTGTATTTTACAAACTCAGAGTTTGATTTCACCTCCCCATTATATTCCATTATTGCTATTTTAAGAAGCCTTAATGCTGTAATTTATAACAAAGCTACATGAGAAGTTTACATTAGAGCAAAGAAAGTAAATTACTGTTTTTAGCTAGTCCAAAATCTCTACCTTATGTTCTGCCCTGACCACCCTCTTGTGCCTTGAAACATGGGTACTATATACAATTGTTTGGTTACAGCTCAGTATTCAATCATGGGCCAAAGGCCAAGCTGAAAAGAGCTGGATCAAATTGCTTGATTCAAGCTAAGTATGGAGGCCACTCAGACAAGCATCAATGTGCCTACAATAATTTGACGGACAGCCACTGCCCCGGATGGCATTCAGCCTAAATACAGCCAAAGAAAATAGTTAACATATTGCTGCAAAAGAAGCCAACTCCATCATCAACTGTTTAGCCTATGTTCCCTGCACTTGCATGGAAGAAAGACAACTGTTACCATCTCTGCTCTTATTCTCTTTTGGTTAAGAATAATAAGATGGCCAGTCCCATTTTTGTGCTTTCAATGTTATTTAAGTTTTCACTCTATGAGACATATATAGAAAGAGTAGTAAATGAATTTTTCCACAGCAAAGTAATCAAAGAGAAAGGGACTTCCAGGATGCTGCTACAATATGGAATTCCACATAACAGTCCATAATTTCTTCAGTTAAAAATAACTTAGCTTTGTAGTGATAAGCATACACCACTGTCATAATGATCTGTATCTATTTAACAGAATAACACAAGCATAATGATAGCAAACTGCGATCTCTGATTCAATGGCCTCCTATGGATTAACAGTTTTAAAAATGTCGCCTTCACCTATTTGGAAAGCAACTTGACAACCATTTTGTAATTCAGGCGACGCATAAAAGCACAAAGACCAATACCAGAATATAGAAATCAGCATCCAGGTCATGGATGGTCTATGTGCAAATCCTCCTATTACCTACCTGAAGTTCTCATAGTTTTTAATAGTCTATTCAATGTGAGACTTAATATGCAGCAGTACACGATAGTCAGCCTCAGCATTCTCTCACTCTAACTCACAGCATGCTACCCAAACTGAAGGGCTTCAAACAACCCAAAGATTGCACATTTCCGTTTCTCTCGGACAATCTGTCCTGAAACACACTGGTTGAGCAAGTAAATGGAGCAAGACTTACAAGAAGCACCGCCTTTTAAAACTTTAAATGTAATTTGCATACTACATTGACTAGAACCTACTCCACTCTCTTGGTCTTGGTATATTCATTTCTCAGAGCACTGCACACTGCCCTTCTGCTGTGCTGCGTGGGGCTGGAGGGGAGGCACTTTGCTCAGATTCCATCTTAAACGTGATCAGGAGGTAATCAAACCATTTGGTTTTTTCTACTTAAGTATGCCTAGAGATATCAAAAGCTAGTTCTTACTAAGCATTGCTATAATAAATGGTGAATTATTGGGGAATAAAAAAAGCTCACCGCCCAAGATAGGTTTGTCCTAAGAAGAAACTGTAACTAGTCACAACTTTGCTGTAGAGGAAAGTCATTACTACACCAGCACAGCCACTGCTCTTCACTTTCACTGCTGTTTGGTGTTGCTGTAACAGAAATCTAGGCAAAGACCTTTACGTAAGGCACCAGATTCAAAAGCAGTGGAATCCTCACAAAGACTTTCAAAATCCCAAACAAAACAGTTTCTAAGGGGTTCCTCACCACTCCAAAAAGTTGTTTGTTAAAGTTACATTGACTAGGTATATCTTTATCATCTTCATTAAATTTGAATTGAATCAACAGCATTCAAAGAAACCATCAACAACTATTTACTGCTTTGCAACACGCACCAGTTCAGTAAAACACTTCATTCATAATTCAACATGAATTTTCTTCCTTGATTTATTACATACCTGAGCAGCTTTCACATAAATTAGCACAAGCCTTATTTAGTCTTCTCCCTTACTGGGCCTTTTGTAGCCACACATCAACTGTCCTGCTCCTGCTTGCCTAGAATTAGAAACTATCCCTGACTAAACTGAAAGAACATAAGGAGCTGGCTGATGGCATTGCAAGATTATCTTCCATCTTTCAAAGGTCCTGGCAAGGTCATGGCAATCGGGGATGATCCCAAGGATAGGAAGAAAGTAAGTGTCACTCCTGTCTTCAAGAAGGACGATCTGGGGGAACTACAAGCCTATCAGCATCACCTTGACCTGTGGGAAGGCTGAGGGAGCAAATAATTCTGGAAACTGTTTCTAAAGATATTAAGGATAAGATGATGATTGGGAGCAGGCACCATGGATTTATGATGGGAAAAATCACACTTGACCAACCTGATAGCTTTCTTCTGACGGTGAGATGACTGGTACAGATAACCAGTGGGTGAGTGGAAAACAGTAGATGTTGTTTATGTTTACTTCAGTAAGGCTTCGAATACTGTATCCCATAACATGCCCACAGAAAAAAAATTATGAAGTGCAGGCTAGATAAAGGACAGCAAGACAGACTGAAAACTAAATGAACTGCCAGGCTCAATGCACAGTGATCAGCGGCATGAAATGCAGCTGGAGCCCAGATACTACTGGTGTACCCCAGGGGTTGATTCTGTTAAACCCTCAGGAAGTTTGCAGATGACACAAACCTGGGCGGAGTGTCTGATACACCACAGAGTTGTGCTGCCACCCAGAGGGAGCAGGACAAGCAGGGGAAATGGGCCAACAGAAACCTCCTGCGCTGCAACAAAGGGAAATGCCAAGTCAAGTCCTGCACCTGGGCAGGAGTAACCCCAGCACCAGTACAGGCTGGGAAGCAGCTCCCCACAGAAGGCCCCAGGGGCCCTGGGGGACAAGTAAACCATGAGACAGCATCGTGCCCTTGCAGCAAAGCAGGCCAAAAGCCTCCAGGGCTGCATCAGGCAGAGCATCCTTGAGGCAGGTGAACCTTCCTCTCTCCTCAGCCCCAGGGAGGCACAGCTGGAGGGCTGGATCCAGTGCTGCCTTTCAGACTTACTGGAGTGAGTCCAGCAAAGGGCCAGGAAGATGATGAAAGGGTTTGGAGTATCTGATGTATGAGGAGAGGCTGAGAGAGCTGGGAGTTTTTGGCCTGGAGAAGTGAAGCTCAGGGGGATCTTACCCATGTCTGTAAATACCTGATGGGGGGGAGGAGTAAGGAAGATGGAGCCAGGCTCTCCTCCGTGGTGCCCAGTGTCAGGACAAGAGGAAATGGGCACAAACTGGAACACAGGAGGTTCCATTGAAACAGAAGAAGAAAGTGGTTCTAGTGGGAGGACGGACTAGCACTGGCAGAGGCTGCCCAGAGAGGTTGTGGTGTTTCCATCATTGGTGCTATTGAAAACCTGACTGCACACAGCCCTGAGCAACCTGTTCCAGTTGACCCTGTTTTGAGCAGATTTCAACTAGATGATTTCCAGAGGTTCTTTCCAACCTCAGCAATTCTGCATGTGCACGCACACAAATACATGTGAACTTAACTGTTGTTATCAGAAAAATAAGGAATGAAAGCTGAGCAACTGAGGGAAGACAAACAACCTTTTGTAACAAAAAAGTTTTCTAAAATACTAATTTGATCTTCAGTGATTATTTTGACAAGTTACTGTTATTATTAGATGCAAATATGCCTTTATATCTCAGCACACACAAAAATAAGAATACTAAGAAATTCAGTAATCTGCATAATTATTTTGGCATCATTTAAGAGTAGGTAAAAATATTTAGAATCATCCGGTCTGGCTTACAGAAAAGTCATTTTTCCTGATAATTCTCATGACAAGAAGCTGATTTTGAACTTTAGGAAGTTGCTAGTTTTAACAACACAGTGGTAGAAGTTTTACTAATGCAATAGCCAAAAAGCACAAAATACATGAAACATCCATTATCTAGTTTCCTTAGGAACTACCACATTTTAGTTCCTGAAAGCTTCATACTATATGGGTTGAACTGGGGGACAGTTGGGCAATTTATTTGGGACGTATATGTGCTACACTGCAAAATCAAGACTGCCTCCAAATCAGCTGTATCAGAAACACGAGTCTATTCTTTCACCATTTTTGATGTCTTGATAGTCTTGACTCAGACTTTTTGTGAATATCAAAATCTTCAAAAATGCAATCTAAAACAGCCCTCTAGCTTTTAAACAATCAAAACCTGTGTACTCAACATTATCCTAAGGGTAAACCAATTTAGTTAAACTTTTTAAAAAAAAGTTAAAAGAGGTAAAAGCTGTGTCTACACATAACATTTGCCAGCAATCTGCAAATTTCCTAGATCTGCTAGACTACCTTCCTAGATCAGCTAGATTGTCTAGATCAGCTTTCATAAATACTTCATACTAGTTTCCCTGCCTCCGTCCCCCCGGTATAAATCATCCTGACAAAAATCTTAATACTGATATAACTACACACACCAGAGTTTCTGCTAGTATGATTTCTGTGGACACATGGGACAATTTTCCCAAAGCAGTGCTGAAAATACACATTTACTTTGAAAGCTAAAACATGCTATTCCAATCTCCGGTTTGTTTTTTATACCTGCCCACTTCCTTGCTTAATATGGGCAAAACTTGAAATATAGATCATTTAAAGATTGTTGCAGATGGTGCTATTTAGCTGGGAACACTTAAAAACCCCAGCCAAAAAACTCTTGAGGGAGATGGTGGCTAATCTCCTTGAGCTCTTGAAGTGTACTTCAAAGATCTGTGGATCCATATGGGTCAGTTTACCAGTGGTACGTAACTTCATAGTGGAGTCAGTATTTTCCTCTTTTCGCATTGAAGGATCAAGGATAGGAGACAGTGGGTAACTCCCACAAGAGTACAAGCACTGAGGGATTGAAAACAACTGGGAATTTAACATATATATATATAGGCATTTGCTTGCAGTCCCAATGGGGTTGAAAGGGATGAGCCACTGCTCCAGCAGATCTGCCTCTGAAAGCACACATTTACAAGATGCAGACTCCTTTGCCCAGTAAGTGCTATAGCACAATTTCGTCCAGGCAATCACTGGAGGAACACTGGCATGTGAAACAGGAAAGAACAGAGGGGAAGGATTTTGTAGCTATAGATCCTATCTTTACTTCCCTTAGATGTACTGGGCATTGAAGTTTCACAGTCTGTACTGTAGAGTAAAAAGCTGTAATCCTGAAAAAGATATTGGAATAAATTAAAATTTTTTAAAAAGTCAAGAGGCATCCACTCATGCTATTCCTAGAGTTACTCATTACCTAGTCTAGTGTTTCATAAAAGACTAAAAGATTTCACATAGAAGATGAAAACCACCTAATTTAAATCAGTTGAGAACATAACAAAACCAAATCCAACTCACTCATATAAAATGTGCAATTGTTTTGACATCACCTAAAGTATTTTTCTAGTTATCAAAAAGTAATCTGCATAAGATTCTCACGCACCCAGTTTTCTCCTTTCTTAATCCTAAATTCAGTTGTAGTGCTGAACCAGGCAGCCCTTTCAATAGCAACAGACTGACAGCAATCTCAGGATTATGACTTCCCTTGAAGTTAAAATAGAACAGCTAGAAGAAAAGGGAAAATGTTTTATTGCACAGGTGAAAGTCATGTGAAACCTAAGTAAACATACAGCTTATCGGCACTGTAAGTGACCCTGTGTACTGTATCAAAAGTAGCTCATAGTATTCATGAAGTTTGAAGGTCAAGAAGATTGACTTCACTGCACTTGAGTATCTCACAGAATCAAGTATCTTTAACTAATACTTTCATTACAAAGGGATAGTAAGTATAACAACTTTTTAGTGATCCTAAAATGGAAAGCAACTGCGCACAGAAACAAGCTTCTCAATTCCCCTTAATCACTGAATTAAGATGTAGCTTATTAAATACGCTAGACTAAAATACCATCCTATCTTCAATAAATGCAGCAGGCTATGGCTCCAACTATCTTCTAGAGAGAAACTGTAATACTGTTACAGCTAGTAGGTAGATAAAGTTAAGCCTACAAGGACAAAGCATACACTCCTTACTTGTAAGAGCTAACATTGTCAAAGATGTTATGACATAGCAAGAAGTCTCATATTTTTCTTCAGCCCTGTATGGATGTTTCCTTGCCTTTTTTGTTAACTTTCATTATAGCAGTTTGTGCCAGTTCTGGAAAACACCTAGCAAAATCATGATGCAGGAATCTCACTGAGGAGAGGAAAGTAATTCCCTAATACAGCTTTTTACATCTCATCCTTCCATGTGCAAAACACCAGGGACTGAATCATTACGACAACCTGAATATATTTTATCAAGGAAGAAATGTAAATCTTCAGGGGGTACCTTTTGCTTTTAATACATATCACATTCAAAAGCGCTAGCGAAGACTAAATTGAAACAAACAAGTGGCAGAAGACAAAGGGAACATGAGGCGGTAAAGTGCTGGACACTGCCTGTGGGAACTGCTTAACAAACCAGGGAGAAATTACTATAGATAACAGCCTCCACACTCTTCTCCTTGTTCCTCTCACTCCAGCCATTCTGAAGTGCATCAAGGCTGTATTTTGCAAACAGACATTGACCAGCTGCAGTAGAAGAGCTGTGTGTTGCAGTCACAGAAGTCACAGGATAGCTCAAAACTGTTTAATTCCCTTTCAGTCTTACTCGATGATACTTGAGTGAATTCTCACTATTCGCCTCCCTGGTTTCAGGAAGGTGGGAGGGTTTCTAGTAACAAGCCTCTTCACATTACAAAGCTAAAAACATGTGAAAGAAGCAGTACTACTGAAATAACGCTTGCGTCTTCAGAGCCTTGAAAATTCTTCCATAAAGTCCTGTAAGAAGGCTTGGAATGCAACCAAGCCTTGTCAGTTACTTTGTTTTACTAACAAAGTTACAATTTTGGAGGGGAATGTGATTTTCAAATAGAAAGCCTTAATGACATAATATACTAAACCCTTAAATTAGCACAACCCTGATACAAGGTATGTTAACGACCCCGAGGAAAGGCAGTATACCAACAGAAATGCTCTTACGTTGGTCCAAATGGGAGGTAGAGGATGATCTGATTTTATTAGTAGATACAAGTTTCTAGTAGCTACACAAAAGCTAAGATGACCTAAAAGCTATCATATGCTGCAAACAACCCTAACTTTAAAGTCCTGTTATCTTATTATGAAGTTTATGGATATCGTATCAGTAAACAATCCTACCTTAGTCAAAAAACACTTGGATTTCTAGCTTCACATACTGAAACATTAAGCTATCAATCAAATAGTCAGAATAATGGGAACATCCACATTTTTGTTAATTTGTATTAAACTTCTACTCCTTCACACAACATATCCATTAAATGCTTCTGCACTCCCTCAGTTACGTGTGCATGCATACTAAAGACCAATTCCAAGGGGGGCAAGACTTTCTCAACCCCTGTTCCTGCTTCAATGTGGTTAGTTTTCAGATTAATTCAACAGAAACCAGCATTTGTTCAGCCAGTTCTCAGACATTTGTACGCGCACACAGTTAGGATATGCATAATAGTAAGCGGACACATTGAACTACTTAACAGGAAGCTGAGAAGAAGAAAAAAGGAGAGTAGTCAGGCAGAAAAAAGGAAAACAACTGTCACCTCCACCCTACAAATTTGGTTCCTGTGTTGACAGAGCCTTCTATGTCTTTGTGTTGTAAGAGAAAGAAAGTATTAGTATTCCCATACATAGCATCATGACAGGCAATTATTCTGTAGTAATAAATCTCAAATTCAGGCTATTTACTGAAATAATTCCCTGCTTGGCACCCATTACCTAATCAGATTCCACTTAGACAAGATTAACACCTTCCTTAACAGCTTTTATCTAGTATCACTACAGTGATAAGCTAGATGCTTAAAATTGTAAATTCTTTATTCCTGCAAATTAGTTGGTGCTTAATAGCAAAGCCAGATATTTCTCAGTAGTTGTAAAGGTGTGCTTTAAAATACCAACTTTAACACTTAGTTTATCAGGTGACTCTTCTACTGAAAGTTTTAGGAGTACTGTCATGGTTTAGAAATTACCTGTCTTCTGAAATTGTGTTTATTATACCTTCCCCATCTCCCTTCAGTAGTTATAAATGTATAAACCTTTGAAGCATGCCTATCACTAACCAATATAAATTCATAACTAGAAGTCATTACACACCTTAAAAAAAAAAAAGTCATAAAACATACCTGACTTAATAGCTGTCCATGAAAAATGTTGTTAACCACATTCAAAACCTGTTTTATAAGTTTTCTTTGAGAAGCAGGTATGAGAGCTGGGTATCTGGTCCCGGTAGTCTCCAGTTCCTGCTGCACTTTATCCAGAAGTTCACAGAGAAATTCCTGAGCATCTTGTTGGGCATATCCTCTGAAGGCTGGAATTAGTCTCCACACAGAATGAAGCATGGCAAAAGGAGACACCAGTGCCCATTTGCCAGACCACATAACTTGAAACAGAGTATGCAGCTCATGACAGAGAGAAATATGCTTTGAACTGGGCTCCCTGGGCTGAATAAGTTCCATATTTCTACTTTTTGATGCTCCTCCACTCAATCCAGAGGATAAACTAGGCCGCCTCACAGAAGAGGATCCCTTTACTTTCTCTTGGTTCTCATTCACATGTAATGTTGAGGCAGCTATTGACAGGTGTTTAGACGAAGATCTGGTTTTACCATTGGTTGCTGTTGCCAGCAGTTCCTGAGTTTGGTTGAGATCAAGCTTTAAAAAGCATTCTCGAAAAATAAGTAAGTGACTTAATACCTGCAGGATAGAATTCATATAGCATGTATTTCCCAGGTTTCTCAGTCCTGTTACCCCAGGAGTCACTGTAGGCCTTCGTTTAATTGGAGAGTCACTTATTTTTTTCAATCTTTCTTCATCTGAGGTATACATTTTTTCCAACTCTGCCACAGATTCCATGTTCTGTGATGTTTTTTGCAGGCAGGGTGCTGTTTCTGAGGACACTCTAATCTGATTTTGTAAACGACTGCTCTTTCTTGGAGGCATCTTTTCCATCTCTGCTTTCAACTGACGCTTTCGTTCCTGTCTTCTCTTCCTAGCTCTGTCCCTTCTTTCCTCTGCTTCTTCCCGACGCCTTTCTTCTTCCAAAATCTTTTTTCCAGTAGGCGTCAACTCAAACCATGATCTGAATATTTTGCCCAGGAACGCATGCCGTCGGTGCCAGAGAGCTGTGAACATGCGATCTTCATTCCGAAGCAAGGCTTGCGCACCACCATGTGAAAGGTAAGAATCATCACTACTACCCATAGAACGCAAAGTCCTCCCGCTTCGAGTAGTGCACTCATAGTTTTGACTCTTGATTGCACTTAATGTACTTCGCAACAGTTTTAAATCACCAGTTGCATTATCATTAAGAACATAATCATCACAGAGATAACAGAAAACATACAGCTCATTTACTTCCAATGCCACTGGGTGACTGCTCTCCTGAAAGTGCTTTAGTGCATGTTCTTCAATATATCTTCCGCATGCCACATGCGAGCAGCTGAGGCATGCCCACACAGACTCCGTAGTATTGCAGTCCACGCAATGCCATTTCTGAGGATTCAGTATGGAGTGATCTTGGGCCAGTCGCAGACGTCCTATGTGCTTACACTTATCCATCGTTAAAACTGAAATTGCAGGGACACGCTGGCAAAAGACATCATCCAAATTATTTTCTGTCCATGATACTTCAATCTGCAACTAAAAAAAAATAGTTATGTTACAGTTCATAAATATCCAGCTGTATCATTTTTACAGATGTCAGTATATCAATCTCATACTTGATCATGATCTCTATCCAACTAAGCCCCACTAAACATATAAAGGCGGTCAGTTATGTGAAGCCACAATCAACATTATCCTCAGCAGGTCGACATTCAGGCTAAATGGTCTGAATACGACTGTTTATAGTCCCAGCACCTTCTGGCTCAGGACTGAAGCATACTTGCTACACTTTAGATTAGGCCTGTTTTGTTTGTTTTGTTTGTTGTTTTTTTTTTTTTTGTTTGTTTTTTTTTTTTTTTTCTAAGGAGCATTGATTTAGTTAAAAGACATATTACAAAGTTTGGATACAAACACAATTTAAAATGGGCCAGATTGCCCAGAAAAGCTGTGGATGCCTCATCACTCCAAGTGTTCAAGTCCAGGTTGGACAGGGCATCAAGCAATCCGATCTAGTGGAAGATGTCCCTGCCCATGGCAAGGGGCTTGGACTAGATGATCTTTGAAGGTCCCTTCCAACCCAAACACTGTGATTCTATGATCCTAACATGCTCCTATTAATTCTATACCTAAGCATACAGGTGCAGAAGTGCAAAGTTCACTTAAATTTATTGTGTTTACACAGTGCCAACAGTTCAGACAAATGAGGCTCTTTATCCAACTCAAACCCTTAATTAAATCACTGCACCTTTGTGCTCAGGCAAGACCATTTTACCACTGCTTTCTACAACAATGTATCTTTAATAAGTACATTTTAACATGTCATCCTAACATCTCCAAAACAAAGAGTGATTTGGAAAAACAGAACTTTATTTCCTTATAAAACAGAAATACCATTAGATATCTCCCTCAGTTGCTGCAAACTTTATAAAAACCTGTATTTTGAACAGATCTTTCCAATCTGTGTCTTCCAAAAAAAAAATCACTGAAAAATTTGGTTAGCACTGGCTTACATCCTTTGAACAAATAAATACTACCACATAAATTTATTAAAGCTGCTGTATTTGCTTTCTCCTATAAGGTGCACTTACCTAAAACAAACAGGCAGGCTCTAACTAAAATTAATTCTTTATTTACATTTTCACCATCTTTCTTTCAACTATCTCTAGTTGGGAGATATAATCTAGAGACAAATAATGTGTCAGGAAGTGATTATATTTGATCAGTGGTGTTCGTGCCCATGATGTCACTGACTAGAAGGGCTAAATAGCACACAGCACTAGTACCACTACGCACAGTACGTGCCAGATGAAACGCTTACTTCATCTGAGGAGTACCACAGATTTGTCAAATATCCAGGCTATGCCACGCACGACAAGTAATGCTATTACAAATGCAAGCATACAGTGAACATCAAGGTCCAGGATTCTATGTTTTACAGATAAGTAAACCATGCTACAAAAATGCTGAGTGATTTACACAAATCTGGACAGAACCCAAAAGATTATATTCCAGCTATTATCCTTGAATATGCTAGTATTTATCCAGTTTTACAGTTCTGAAATACACAAGAATCGGTTACTCAATTCAGAACAGATGTCTAGGTTAGAATAAGCATTAGATCGAGTGAACCCTAACGTACAATGATATGACACCACTAAGGAAGGGAAACAGGTAAAACGTTGCAACCGGATAGGAAAGGAGCTTTATTTTTTTATCTGGTACTTAGATAAAAACTGTACTTAGAAGATTTAACAAAAAATGCCTTTGACTGGTTAATCAGCCCACAGTTAGTGCCTTTTTAAATGTTACAATACAGATATCAGCATAAGAACTATAATAACTCTCTAAACACATCGCCAGTATCCAGCATAGCACGTGTTGTGTACGTCTTACTCTAACACTGAACAAGTTGAGACAGCTGTAGTGAAACTAATAAAGTGTACACAGTTTTACATGCTCATATTAATCATTCTCATTTAATTTATTTAAGAGTTGTCTCCAGCTCATACTCACTGCACTGAAAAATTTCAGGCGCCATGACTTCTGGGTACCCATTCAGTAATTCCCAGCTTAAGTACCAGCCATAGTGTATTACAGGGGTCGAGATCCCTTGTGTGCTATGGTCAACAGATCACAAAAATAATGGCTTGATGAACTTTTTCAGCTTGCTAGCCTCCATAACATTCCTTCTACAAGGTAGTCTATACAGAGGCTGCCAATGAGATTCTTTTACAGTCATGCACACTAGGCTTGCTTTTTATACTGTCTTGATAAATAAGACCACTTACGTTCTCCCATGTCTTCTCCTAGTCTGACAACCTGTCTTCCCTAAAGCCAGTTTTTAGCACTGATAAAATTTACATAAATTTCAGAGTTGAACTGTGTTCGTTAATTCTTCCTGGAATGCTAAAGTAATACCAACATAAAGTGTGTTGCAATAACTAAATATGGTAGACAGGATTTTAAGAGACAATACTCATCTTTGTGTTTTTGGACTAACAGAAATAGATTCTCCTCCATAACATTATTAGTAACGGTCCTTTCCAGCAGGCCAGAAAAGGACACTAAACCCTGCCTTCCCACAGGGCTGTCACATACAGCAATGCTGTCAGAGGAGTCTGAGAGGTCGACCCTTTCTGGTTTTGTTAAAGTCACTGTGTAAACACTGGGCCTTTTTTTCCCCTTCTTTTTTAATATTATATGGTCAGAAAAAAAAATGTTTTTCTTCATTTAAAAAATATTATCAAGAGTGAAACTACTTACATGCCTCAATGTAAGCAGATATTGGACTGAGGACAAAAGTAGTCGACTGATTTCAGGATGACCACTGTGTAAAACAGCATTGCACAATCAAGCTTCACACAAAAGCAATACGATTCTACGAAAGCGCAAGATCAGCGCCTTGAAGAGAAAAACCTAAAACCTCAGCTCCCCTACCAGCAATCAAGCCAGCATGACATTTTCCCACCTACGTCGATGTGTGGAGAAAGGAGGTGGGAGTGGAAGGGGGGAGGGGGAGGAAACATCTTGGCACGGGAGAAATCTTTGAAGAAAATGTGAAGAAATCAAAATGCAGAGTTTGGTCAGAAAGACAGAAATATCCAAAAAGACTGAAAAAGCTGAAAGTACAAAACTGAGACCAAGAAAACTTCAGCTGAATGTCAAGCAGCACACTGACCACATGAATGTTTTAAGACTTGGAGCACTGAAGTACTGAAACTTCATCAAGTCACAAAATTTAAAACCTTTACCTTAGAACCAAGAATTGGCAAGATAAAATAGCATGGGGGAAAAATAATAAAGTACCAGATAATGGTGAAAGAAACCTAAAAAACATGGCATACTCACTCTCACACCTACTAGAAAGCTGCAGCTGAAATAAAATAGTACAAGCAAATGCTCCAACGTTAAAATTCCCTAAAGAAAGTTATTCAGTGCTAGTTTCTGCATTCTTCTCTCCCGAGGTTCAGTTCTGTGCACACACACAAAGAAACTGTGAATTAGTTGACCAGCACTTCAGAGATCAAGCCCCCCGGTGTTCTTAGCACAGACCTGAGCTGAAACAGTAAGCAAAATAACAAGTACTACCACACAGAATAGCACTACTGAAAGCATTAAGTTATCTGGGAAAATAGAGGTATGCAAAAGTCTTTTCTTGCGCTGAAGTTTCATAAGCAAGAAAAAGATATACGAAATAGATTTTTTTTTTTTTTCATTGAGCCATATTTCAACCTCACTGACGTGCTCGTTTCTTTAGTTCCACTAAATGGCTGGCAAAATGTACACTTTTGGGTAACTCATGAGCTGCAAAGTACTAAATGTTAAAAACCAACAACCTAGAAGTCAAGAAAATATGTTTTTCTCCCATTTGTGTTTCACGTAAACAAGAAATTAAGATTATTCTTCGCAGCTGATAAATTTTAAAATTGTAAGCGTAAATATAAACAAAAGGAAATGTTTTTCCCTTAGTCACTACTTTCGTAATTAATTGCTTGGCACGTAAATGAAAAAAAAAAAAATCAGTCTATCTCAAGCTTTAAACTAGAAATACAGTACATAGTTTTACCAACAGATACACACAAACTGTGCTCACCTGTGCCATTAATATTCTGGCTTTTAAATCAGATTTACATCAGGTTCAGACTACCTGTTTCATGCGAATAAACAGGAATCATGGGCACTCGAACAACTGAAAGTTTGAGATAACAAGTATGCTAACTAGAAGGCAGATGTATTGTTTTTCTGCTTTCTTAACAATAAAAAAAAAAAAATAAAACAGCCCCAACAAAACATCGATGTCCTTAACTTCACACTGCACTACAGTCCTGCAGGCGTAACAGTAAGACTTGGAAATCAGAACAACACTTCAAAAAGAACATTTGTAAATTATGTCCGAATTTCAACAGTACAGCCTTTAACAAGAACACACATTTCCTCCCCTCCCCCCCCAGCCGCCTTTCTTTGGAGCCATACAGATCGTCATTTACCTTCCCCCCCCCCCCCCCCCCTTTTTCGCCAGCTAAGGAATGTCTATACAGTACGCTGCCAGGACACCAGACACCGACACAGCATTACATTCAATCTGCGCATTTCCTACAGTTGAGAGTTCATGGCAAACAAACAGTTCAGACTGAAGCATGTTCACAGAAGCAACGACAAACACAGCACCTCTTCCGAGTCTGGATTTCACACCGGGAAAGTCCTTCCCATTTAGAAAAAAATACGCATCTCTTGACTGACCCGACAGCTCCTCCTCGGACACCGCCTGGCTCTCGTCCCGACAGCAATTCCGAATAAAGGCGCTCCGGCTAAGCTCACCCACGGCTCGATACCGGAGCACGAGGGTGCCCACGGCTATTTCCCTCGCAAGGTCCGGCCCTTCCCAACGGCCCCACGACATGGCGCGACTCTTCGCCTCTCGCCGACAACAAGCAGCACACGCAGGAGACCCGACCAACACCCTCCTCCCCCCCCCCGGTCTCCCTCACCTCGACGCCTTTCCGACCCCTCCGGGATGGCTGAGTGTACCGGGAGCCCCCTCCACCCCCCCGCATAAGGCCCGGTGCGCCTCACCCGCCCCGTTCGGGCTCCCCACCACACACCCCCCCCGAGCGCGGCGGGACAGAACTATCCCGTGGCCCCCGCTCCCCGGCCAGAGCCGCTGGCACGGCCGCAGCTCCCTCACCCCCGCGGCAACTTGCGTCCCCTCCTCAGGTGCCCCTCCACGGGCACCGCGCCGCCGCTACCCCCAACAGAAGCCGGTGGTGCCGCCGGACCCGCCGCCCCCGCTCCCCTCCGCCGAGCTCCCGCCAGCCGTCCCCCGAGCGGCGGGGGCGCAGAGCCGCCGTCCCGCTCCCGCCGGCCACCCCCGCACGCACCCGTCACCCGCCGCTGCCGCCATCTTGGGCGCCCCGAGCCGCAGCCTCCTCTCAGCGGCCCCTCAGCGACGTCAGCGCCGCGCGGAGACCGCCCCCCCCGTCCCGTCCCCCACCCCCCCGCCCGGCGCGGGGATTCCCGTTCCCACCGCCCCTCATCGGCGGCCGCACGCCCACAGGCGTCGGGGGGGGTGGGGGCCGCCGGGACACAACCGATGTCGAGCCGGCCGGGAAGCGCCGGTAGACAACCCCGTCACCCCCCCCGAGCGCCCTGGGGCCCCGCACCCACCTGCCGCGCGCGGGGCGGGAAGGGCCGATCGCCATGTGCCGGCGGCGGGTCTGTCACCGGATTTGTAGTGGCAACCGAAGTCCTTCCCACGTCTCCTCCCACCTCCCCCGGCTTTCCCCCGCCCGCCGCCACCACCGGCCGGCGGCCGGGCCGAGCGGGCCGGTCCCGCGGGGCCGCTGCCCTCACACGGCGGGCGGGCGGGCGGGCGGTTGGAGCCAGTTCCCGCGGGGCCGCTTCTACCCTCGGCCTGTACCCGCACCTGTTTTCCCTGAGGCGGGTCTGCACCCAACCGGGAAGAAGAGGACGTGTCCCGGGCCTGCCCGCGGCGGGGGTCTTCCTGGTGTCCCTTCCTACGTTATTTCACTCGTGTTTGGTCTTCGGTGGCGTCGTTCGCGTTCAGGCAGTGCTCTGTCTGCATTTCCGCGGCAGGCAAAGGGCAGCGCTGCACCCCTGGGCTTGCCCAGGGGCACCCCGGGCTCGCCAGGTGCTGCCAGTAGCCCTTTCTGGCCATTTCTGGCCTCGCCGCTGCCGGGGTTTTGTGTGCCGAGGCCTCACGGTCAAACACACACCGTACAGGGGACTTCGGGCTCCTTCACGTCTCTTCTCTGCGTGTTGTTTGCGGAAACTTCTGCAAAGCAGCTCACACGAAAATTAAAAACAAAAACAAAACAAGAAAAAAAACCAACCTTTTATCAGGCCCCTGTTGCCTATCTATCAAGTAGTTTTTCAGTCTCGGGTTTCATTACAGAAACTTAAATAGGCAAAAAGCTTGTGAGCTCACATCCTGCAGATGTCCTGTTTTGTAAATTTGAAGCGTCTTTACTCTGGTCCTTTCAAAACTAAACTTTCTGAGATGCGGCCAGCTCTTTTTTTTAGCTGCTTTCCAGTTCTGCTTGTCCTGAATTGAGTTAGCTTATGCTTGCGCTTGCCTTCTGCTCTGCCCCGGGATGTGCCGGGGCAGCCATGCACGGGCTGCCCCTCTTTGGGGCAAGAGGTGTGAGGTGAAAACTCCCTCCTGACTGGGCTGACATCGGGGGGTTTTTTTGGCATCCACGCTCAAGCAGGTTGGCTTTTGGTTGAAATGAACCTGCCCAGCAAGACGGTGCATGGTGCTGCTGGTGATTGCAGAACATGTCCATGATGTGTGTGTGCTGCTGCTTAGCCACAATAAAGAAGCAGTGCTTTGATGTGGAGTGTGAAGGCTTCAGATCCTCCCCCCCCCCTCCCCATTTTGGATCCATTATGCATCATGATGTTTTCATGACGGCATCAAAATCTTGCACATCTGTTTCTGCGTTTCTAATTGTGTCATCACAGAAAATGTGTTTTGGTTTAAAACTTGAAATGAAATCTATAGGCCCCAGTTGTCTCAGTTCCCCTCCAGTCGTACTTTCCAGTTCTTGCTGTTTCTAATGAGACTGCTGAGGTGGTGTTAGAAGGATGTGGCCAAGAGAGACACAATTCCATTTTTCTGCGGGGTCACTTTATCATGGTACTTTCAGAAGCTCTTAAAGAGTATACTGATAAAGTAAACTCACCAAGCTTCTCTCACGATTCCAGTGTGCTTCTAACTTGTAACTTTAAAGTGAGGAATACTGTTGCCTAATAAAAATATCCATGATAACTGTTCATGCACAGTGATTCCACATATTTGCACATCCCTCTTAAATGTTTTTAAGAAAACTTGCACAATTTTCAAATAACTATATTTATTTTTGTCAAGTTGCTACCTCCGTCTGTAACAGCAGCAGTTTTTTTTTTCCTGCAGTCATAGTTGGGAAACTAACTCTCCCATAGTGATACATCACTGGAATCCTCTTACAATATTCACACACTCAATATCTAAATCCAGTTCTGTGTGCATGTCTGTCTGTTGGTTAAGTGGATGTTGGATCTGCTCTCATGACCAGACTGTCATGACCAGACTGACTCACCGTTCTTACTGTAACCTTTTCAGCTGTGTTTGAAGGCTGCTTTCACCTGAGGTCCTCAGCCCCTTTAAGTCTCTGGAGAGGGAGAGCCCAAGCTCCTGATGCCTCCGCACCCACCAGAGGCCTTGTCCCTGTGCTCTGGGTGGATGAAGCTCAGGTGATGAGGCTCAGGATATTACCGTTCAGGGCACCGAGAAATAATCCCAAATCCTGGTTTTGCTAAGCATTCAGGGAGTCTTTGATCCTGGGTTGTTCACAGGAAGGCTAGGGCCAGCAATGTAAATGGCAAATGATGGCTCTCGGCCATGCATATGTTTAACCCCGCTCCAGAGCCGGTTGCTCATTCAGACACATCCTGAGGCCTTGCCACCAACCACTTTATGCCCTAAGTGGCCACGTTTAGCCTCCATTCTCAAAGTAATTAAGATCCCCCAAAAGTCTTATTTATTTATGCTGGTTTTATATCTTGGTAGCCTATCATCTCTCTAATGCACAGTGCTACGCCTTTCTCTTTCACCAAATAGTTCCTATCTTTCAAAATCCTGTTCTAGTGATAACAGAGATTTGTGCTGTCTCTGCTATATCTGCAGTATCTGATTTAGCACAGAATAGATAAAGTTCCTCTTTTTTTTTTTTTTTCTTTTTTTTTTTTTTTTTGTGTGGGTGGGTTCCCTGTGTCAATGGACATTTCCGCTGATTTTCACTAAGCATGCTTCATACCCTTACGGGGTTAGGGCACCCTTCAATCTCTGTTCCTGCCACGTTGGCTAATCCATTGCAAAGTATTGATTTGGAATTGGAATTTGGCTCCAGCATAACAGATAAATCACTGAATTGCTATGTGCTGGTCTTACCATATCTGTCCTGCTTCATGTGTGCCTTTAGTAACATCCAGCTTAAAATTTTTCACCTTCCTTTAACCTTTCTCACAATCATGTATTTATTCTCCTAAATAATGGCCACATTAAAAACATTCAGGGCTGGTAAGAGAATTCCTGAACCTTAGAGACACACACAAGATCCAGCTCCTTTCCACCATCCAGACATTACAGCTGGAAATGTTTGTGATTTATTGAGACAGTCAGAAATTGATTTCCCAAATGTAATTTAATTTTACATTCGTTGGGCATATATGAAAATAGATGCCAGATATAGAATATATTGTCAAAAAGAAAGAAAATGTAATGAATCCCTAAAAGTAATGTAATCTCATATCTTTCTATTATGTGTAAAAACATTCTCTGGAGGGGAAAATACCGCCTCTGACTCAATGTTAAAATCTTTCCAATAGTTTTAATGTATTTTTTAAATGATCCCTAGCATTATATACATTGTGGGCACTTACTGCATTAATAAAACTGAAAAAATATTTATGTAGTCCATTTGATGGATGGAGACATCATAAGCTGTTATTTCAAATGAAGCATCTGAACTTTTACAAATGACCAAAATTTAAATTTCTGACAAACATAAACATAATTATAAAACAGTAATAGGTTTTGATACTTCAGAACAACAGAGGGGTAGGTTAACCAAACCTTCTGAGTCTATCTGAAAAGAGAGTTGATGTGATACAGTGGATCAGCGAAGACTGGATGCGTAGGCATCTTTGTCTCCACTAGGTTTGCGTCTGGTTTTGTGGTTTGTATGTTCAGAACTGGCGAAAAGGGAGAGACGAAGAGAAAGCCTTACGTAAGGAAAATAAATGAAGAACGAGCTTTAAACAAATACACAGCCAGCTTTTGCTCTTGTGGATGTGAATGCTGATAGTTGTTCGTAGCACCCCAGTTAGGAGTGGTGCCCCCGCGTGCCGACAGCGCTTGCAGTGTATGATGTCACCCTGGCAGCCACACTGCTCGGATGTGAGGTCACGTTTGTCACCGCTCTGGTCTCAAGCTGCCCACATCCACACTGCTTGCACCAGGAACGCTTTTGAGTTCAAGCTGCTCCTATATGAAAATTGTCCTCCTGGAGAGCCAGCCAGCTTCCCTGAAGTGCAAGGCAATATTGGTGATCAGGAAATGTGTTCTTTTGCTTTTACGACAGTACAGACATGTCCTGTGTAGACATATGCAGATGGGGCTGACAATGTGGAGTTAATTACACATCTGAGGCGCAGAAAACAGATGGGATGAGGGGAGCAATAATAAATCACAAAGTTGTGTATATTAATACAAGCAGCTTGATGGTTTCCAGTTCAGCCCTAGATGATAAATAGATTTTTTTTTTCCCTAAAACAGTGGGAGAATTTTAAAACAGCATATAATAAGGGGACCCTTGGAAAGCTCATCTAAAAGTTTGATACACATATGCACCAGCATTTACATGTTTTGGGAATGTTTGCATGTTTACCTTCATGCAACATCTGCACTGGGCATTTCTTGTGTTGCCATATTTCTTGATACAAACAAAATATTTTAATTTATCTATAAAAAAATTCAGGACTCAAAGAGAAATTGCTTGTGTGTGTGACGCTGAAAATAACACAGGATTTTCTCCAGCACCCATGAAACTTCTGGGCTGCAGTTCAGTTCAAGATGAATACAGGTACATGTTGGTGTCTATGTACAAGCTAGGTGTTTGAATTCCCAGTAGAGTTAGGGGAGGAAAAGGGTCCTGCATCAGTTACGTCTGAGGTACTTCTGGTGTGTGAGACATTCAGACAGAGCTGGCCAACCTGGCACACAACCTACAAGACTGTAGTGCACTTCTGGAGCAGCAGCTGGAGACAAGACAGTGTAGCCTATAGTCTCTCAAATGGTACTGGTGCCAAGACAGCTGAACTGAGCACTGGAGACCTCTTTAGGTTGACCCTAAGCAAATAGCTGATGGCCTGTTAAATGAATCAATCTCTAGACTCCTTTGAATACACTGACCAAGAGCTCAATCAATTCTGTGGACATCTAATGCCACTTAAGGAGCTGTGGGATGTCCTACCTGGTCTCAGAATACCCTTCTGGAAAGGTATCAATTCCCATATGTGCTGTGCTATATCTACTACCTCCAGGGAGATGTCCCAGGTAACTCAGGTGTTCTCACATTGCTTTAGATGCCAACATGCAGGCAACTGAATCAAGCCTTGGATCTCCATTGGCTGTAACAGGAATGCAGACACATTTAGTTGCCTAAATATAGGCCCTAGAGTTGGTCATGGGCACCAAAGACATCTGCAGAGGCTGACAGGCATGATGGAGGGTCTGCAGAAGAACTAAACCTTCCTGGAGCTGCCTGTGGGTCTTGGCACCTCTCCCCAGCCCAGGTCCCTCTGTGGTCATAGATGCCTTATCCTTAGGCAATTGGACCCTGCACTTAGCCTGTGTGTGGATACTTAGGTCTGTGAGTCCGCCTGGTGCACTGGATCCCAGCCCTACTCCCTTCTTTGAACTTTGACTGGGTCCAAACATAGAAGATATATTTTGCAAATATGTATTTTTCACAAATGGGATGAAAGTTTGGGAGAATTCCGGAGTAATTCCTGAGTCTTTAAATGATCTGCAGGTTTAAAAACAAAGCAAAAAATGTAAAGTGTACATATGATGTTACCAATCACTAGATATTTTTCTCAAGGATTTCCCTACTTTTCTGCATAAGAATAAAGAAAACAGAAAATATTCATTTTAATGCTGATTTGAGGAAAATCGTCGTTGTCAAGGTTAATGTCAAGCTTATTCCACTCGTCTTGCTCCCATCCAACTTCCCTTCCCAGGCAAATGCAGACAAACCCATCCCCATGGCTAAAATGGTTTAACAGTAGAAGTATTTGGGCCTATGGCTTTGAAGGCCTATTGACAATGTTGAATACACCAAAATGCTTAATGACACTTTGAAGTTTTTTGTTTATTATTTCTCATTTTAAAATAGCTTGAAATAAAAGTGAAAATTTAACAAATGATTGTTTAGGCAGGTGCTATTAATTTTAACTGAAAGTTTGAGGCTCTAAGGTTACTTTTCATTATTAGGCATTTGGCTTGCTCTCCTTGGTCCTTGGGCTGCTGGTGAGCTTCTGAGTGCCAGCTCTAACACAGGTATTGTTACTAAAGATGCTCAGACAGGTCCTCTTCCTGCCAGTCTTTCATATAAGCCAAAGAAACATGCATTGGAAGTGTCAAGAGACAGAATTGAATGCAGCAAAAACATATCCACCAAATCTTGCAGCTGCTCCTTGTAAAGACAAGCATACAGTGAAAAGTGGTTTTGGTATTCAGACTCAGGAGTCACGCCCTTCCACTCTGAATCCAACATATCCTTCTGGTGAAAACACGCTTGTCAGTATTTTCTTCATCTGCTCTACTGAGACTTGTGCTACTACTATACACAAGGGGTGATGTGAAGGAGCATGTGACGTCATGAACATCTGATTTTCTTATACTGACATTAGATCTGACTTTGAGTCTAGACACTAGAAGAATTCTTAGTGATGTTGGGGTTAACAAAGGAATGTGGCTCAGATTACGTCTTAATTCGAGGGCAGTTTTACACGCCTGCTCCATCGACCAGAAGAAAAGATAAGTGCCCTCCTCTGCAGGAACCTTCATATTCTGGATCCGGCTGCCAGATAAAAGAGTGCTCAGAATCTCTCGCATTTTCTCTTTCTCTAAACCCTATATTCATTTTCTCTTTCCCTCAGCCCTATGTTCCGCTGCCTTTGCTCTGCGTGAGCCTGGAGAGCCATCGTCCCACGTCCTCCCCAGAATACAAAGCACCTTCAGTGCATGACCCCACTCCTTGGCCAAATGCTGAGTCCTTTTCTTCTGCTCTAAGAGCTTGTTCTGCATGACAGTGCTTGTGCCTTTAACACGTCTTTTGTGTGGCAAGTTTTGCCCTAAGATTTGCTATGGATCTCCCATCGAGGTCAATGGATGTGGTAAGTACGTCTGCATAGCTCAACCCTGCTTCACTGTAGTTGCAAAGAAAGGCAAAGTGCTCACATGTGATAAAAGTGTCATTCTTCACTCTGGATGCTGGATATCACAGCTACTGTAGCTCTCCGGCTCCTCAGAGGGAAGAATGTGGGCACAGCTGGCTTTGCCCCCAGCCCTTCTGCTCTCATCCTCACAAGCCTCCGATGGAGCATCCGTAGTCATATAGAGTGTCACTCTATCACAGATATCTTTATTCCTCCTTCCTTATCACAAGGGACCAGATCAAAACAGATCCGCTGATGCGTTTGGAGTTAAAGAAGTGATTTTAGGGCACAGTATTTGCTTCAGTGAACCTGAAGATTCAGCTTATTTCGGCTGCAAGTGCCTATGTCCGTGGACTTCAGTGGGAGCTGTGTCTGTGAACAGACCTGAGCCTGCAAAGAGTCAAGCTGGACAAAGAAACTGGACTTGATTTCGCCCCAAACACAATCTATAATTCCATTGAAGAGGAGGAAGACATGTTTGTCCCATTTGTTTTGCTACTACGTACTTTTTTTTGTTAGTTTTGTAGCCACATATTGTACCCTTAATAGTTTTTTTTTAAACATTAACAAGCTTTTAAAATAAGCTTTTTGTTACTGAGTGTGTCAGACTTTGCTTGGTTACCTCAGTTGAGAACCAGCTCATTAAAATACCACTGCAACTGGATAAATAATAGCTGCAAAAAAAAAAAAAAATTTGGATTTTGGGGAATTATTGTTACCATTGCACCGCACGACACAATGCCAGTATTTCTGCCTTCAGATGTAAATGCCTGTGCAAATGCTGCTTTTCAATTAAACTGTAGTACAATTCGTTGAAGTTTAGCCAAAGAAAGCCTGTGAATGGAAACACTTAAACGATACATTAGGATTTAGTTACAGACTTTGCATTTGTTTTCTCAACCAAATGTAAAACAATTGTGTAGTGGCCCATAGGAGCGATGATTGTACTTGGGTTTTGTTTGAGCGTCAGTGTTAACGATCAGTGCTCAAGCGTTTTAGATTTCAATCTTAAATTAGCAATTTAAAGACAACAAAGAATGATTTTCATGCTTGTCAGTTCTGATTAATGTAACATTAACCCCTAGAGAACAGTATATTGCTCCAGTACTTTATTTCAAGTTGCAAGAGACCAGCTTCTGGGAAAAAATGAAAGGCTGGTTTGGGCTTTTTTTCGCTTTTTTTTTTCCCCTCCCCCTCCTCCCCCTCTTTGAACTTGATTTATAAAGATACCACTATCTACTGCTGCTATCACTCTGATTGCGAGTCTTGTGGTTGCTATTGTCCAAGGTATGCGACAACGAGACATTTCCTGAATTACGCCCCTACCAAGTTAGTGTCATTTCGTTGCTTCCTGCAGATCCCGGCGCTGATTTTGCCGCTCCCGTGTTGATCCCGGGGAACCCCAGCTCGCTACCTGCTGATCTGAGCTTTCAAGGGCAAAAACTGCTGGGAGCATGCACAGGAAATTTATATGCTTCTCCCCTGCTGAGTAAATTACAGAGGGAGAAAACAAAACCAGAATGTGAAAGTGGCACACAAAATAAGAGCAGTTTTGCTGTAAAAGGGGTCGCTTTTTCATAACCGCCTGTAAAAACAAAATTTGCTGTAATTTCCCTGGCTGTAGAACAGCAGTTTAAATGGTTGCTGTTCCTTCTCCCCAATTTGGAGATGGTGAGTTAGGCGTACAAGGAGGATGGTAGAGATAAGGAGAGGCCATGAAATAGCGCATTTGTCATTTGGGGTGGATTAAGGTGTGAATGGGGGCCCTCTGGTTCCCTTGGTCCCTTCCCAGAGTAGGGTCAGGCAGAAAGTCCATCCATATGAGACTGCAAGAGATCTGCCATTGACATAGGTACTGTCCCCCAGAATGAACTGCTGGAAACCTGGTGCTGTGTTTGCAGCGTGCTCAGTCGACTCTGCAGAAAATGCTCCTCATGCATTTTTAAAAGAGGGTTTCAAGTCCGGAAAAAGAAGTTGCATTAGGAAAAAAAAAAAAAACCAACCAAACCTTGGAACGTTTCAGCTTTCCAAATTGCAGCAATTAGATGAACAGTTTTGTATACAAACTTCACAAGACTTCCAAATAATTAAATTATATCCTCTGGTGGTTGCAATCTCTCTCGCCCAGCAATCACTCTGTGGGAGAAGCAAAGACCATAAAACCTCAGCGGGGGCATGGAAAAAAAGAGTTTCTTCCATCCCAGCTGTTTATATCTACTTGTGTGTTTCCAGGGGTTTAGGTCACAGTTTGTTTTGCTTCCCTTCTGTTACTGCTTAAACATCGGGAGTGGAGAGCCAACAGCTGCCTCACATGAGCCCATCACGCAGCAATGAAAGCAAAGAAATAAATATCTATTGAACAACGTGTACTTTTTGTGCTTGCTGTATTTCCCTTGGTTCCAGAGGGATTTGCAAGAATCACAGACCTGGTCTTGACGGATGATTTATGCTTCATATATTTATTTTTTCGTGGTATTTGTTCAGAAGCATTCACAGATTTGAATGGAAGGTCGGCGTATGCCCATATACATATGGAAGTAAGATGGTATGCAATCCATGCAACAAATAATCATGACTTTTCATTTATACCAGAACAGTGTACCAGATAGTGGATCTTTGGCATGACCTGGTGTCTGAGTCTCCACATGAGCCTTATGCCAGGAGCGGGCAGCTGCCAGCAGATCCTCAGAGAGGGGTGCCCAAAGAGGGGCTGTATGTCTGCCTCTGCACGTGCCTCTCATCCAGGCTCTCCAAAGTCGTTTGTAAGGCAGATGAGATGCATACTTCGGTGCTCTTACCCCTGCCTCCCTCCTTTCAGGTCTCTCCTACCATCTTCAAGATGTTGGTGTATCAACTCTATGTTTGGAGAGCAGTGCTCACAGGTGGGTGCACGGGGTGGGTTGGGAGCCGCGGCATAGCCCCGCAAGAGCACGAGGGGCAGCTCCACAGCAGAAGAGCATGAAGCAGCAACCACATAAGTTCATCTCCCACAAGATGTGACAGACTGACAGCAGCATCCTGCTCCTTTAGGCGTGGTAGAAATGCATAGCAAGAGGAAGTTCCTAGGGTGAAGAGGCTGTGTTTTAAGTTGACAATATAGACACAGGGGATAGGAGAGGAAGTGTATGGTATTAATTTATTGTAGTTGTCGTGCTTCTTGGGCTGCTTCACCTGCATGGGGCTAAGTACCAGTAAGTTCTTCTGGGTGACAGCTGGCTTCCCAAAACTTGAGGTGCCTTTCAGGAAGCTCTTATGTGAAGAAAAAATAAAAATAATGAACATCTAGGAACATGCTGGTAAGCTAATGATGTTTTCTCCAGACGGTGGAAGTTCCCTCCCCAGATGATGGGGAGGAGCCAGGGAGGCTGGACTCCCTCATCAAAGGAGCTCAGGAGTCAGCCTCCTCGCAGCTCCCCCGAACGTTGGCCACCAACAAGAGGGAGGAAGAGGAAGGATGGCCAGATCCAGGAGCGGACATGCTCCCTCAGCCCCCAAAGGCAGCCCCTGGAGGCCGCTTTTATACATGCATGAATATACATGCATGAATATTTACACACCTTCCTGCCTGTAACAACTTTCTTTTTTAAATACATGCCTGATGCTGTTTTAATAATAGTGATGCTAGAATGTTTTACATTTATGTTTCACTTTTTGTAAATTTTTTTTGAGGATTCTCTTTCCTCCGCCATTTGTTGCTCACAGAGAAAAATGTAAAAATCAAGTGTTGACTGTTAAGCCTAACCTAGAATTTTGACAACTTCTAGTTATCCAGTGCTGACATTTAGCACAGTTTACTGTGCAGTCACTCAGTGCTATTGCGGTGAAGTTTCATAAAAGCTGCAGTTACAAAACAGATGAGACACTCTAGTTTACATAGAGGAGGTGGTGGTGTAATTTTTGTGGTTCTACTGCCAAGCGACTGAGGAACCAGGGCTCGTTGCAAACTCTGATGTGCTCTTTTTAGGCAGTGAGAGGTTTGAGATGTCACTTTAAGAAACACCAGTTGAAAACCCAGTTCTGAAAATATTTCACCTAATATGGGTAAAACTACCTCCTTAGTGTACTAGAACCAGAAGCAATTAAAGGAAACATCTTTCCCATTTGTTTACTTCAAACCCTCAACAACACTGTGGGCTTAATGAGGTTCACTGCTTGTTTCCTTTCTCTAGCTGTTCGGGGTGTTCTGGTGCTCCACCAGCTGAGTGAGTCTTTTATGCAATAAAAGTGAGAAAACACTGCAATAAAATGGGAGGGCAAGATTGCGAAACCACTGATGGTGGCAAAGGGCATTTGGCAGGCACAACCTTTGAAACCACTTTGATTTTTTTAATTGACTAGATTTCAAAGCGATGAGATCTTTCTGACTTCCCAGGCTGTTCACCGAAATCAGTCTTTTTGGTAGGCCTCTCCTTGAAGCGCACACTGACCTGGGAATACAGCACTGAATTAGGTCCTTCTATACACCTCATGAGCTCTATTTCAAACATCTTTCAGCTTTAGGTTTAAATGTATATTCTCTGTGGGGAGTGGCTTATACAGCATATGTATCCGATTCTGTCATCTGGAAAATCATAGGATCACAGAACCATAGGTTACTTAATGCTGGGGGGGATGTGAGGAGGTCTCCAGTCCAACCTCCTGCTCAAAGCAGGAGTGGCTGTGAGATCAGACCAGGTTGCTCAGGTTTTTATCCAGTTGAATCTTGAAAACCTCCAGAGATGGAGACTGGACAGCCTCTCTGGGTAGCCCATCCCACTGTTTGAGTGTCCTCATTAGGAAAGATTATGTCCTTATATTCTATCAGAAACTCATGTTTCACCTCATGCCCGTTGCCGCTCATCTTCCCAGCAGGCTGCGAGCAGCCTAGCTCCTTCTGCTCCATAACCCTCTCACTACGGGCTGCTGTTAGGTCCCGCCAAAGCTGTCTTAGGTCCAGGCTGAGCCACCCCCCAACCCTCAGCCTCTCCTCGTGGGACAGGTACATGAGACCTGTGCCTCCCTCCAGGCTGTCCTGACCAGCAGGAGCTGAGGAGGTGCGACGTGGTGCTTGTTCCATGCTCCCCGCTGCCAGCAAGGGCCTTGCCTAGCCACTGCATCCAGCTGTGGGCGCTGTCATTTAAGAAACATGGTGGGCAGGTGCAGAGAGCTACCAAAAGGATGAAAACTGATCTGTTAGGAAAAGCTGAACTGAATTTACTTCAGCTGGAAATGAATGGAGCATGTGTAGAGCAGGAGTGAGGGGGAGTGGTAACAAAGGTCTTCTGATGGGTAGAGGTTTGTTGTGTTGCCGGTGGTCTTTACTTGTCTTTGATAGCCATTGGGAGTAAGAAAATAGAAATTACGCACAATTTTCAATGCTGATCATGCAGGGGAACCCGGGAAAAATATGTAAGTGTACAGGCAGTGGAGTAGTGCCTGGTCAACCATCACAGTCATGGACTTGCTGTCACTGAATTTTTAAAAATAAGTTAGGTGAATCTCTATCAGAGTAGATATAGTAGTGCTTTATTCCTGCTTTTAAGCAGGTTTTCATGGGGGTCCCAGCTTGTCCCGCTGTTCTCCAACCATTGGAGCGCTGGGAATCAGGAACTGGTGTTCTGTCCCCACCTTTGCTAGAGGCTTTTCTGTCCCCAAAAAGGGTGTCAGAGTCCTGCGACTGTGTTATCTCTATGAGATGGGATCCAGCTAATGTAGCCCAATGTTATGAACTTGATGGTGGGATTTTGGGGGTAAAAAAACAGGACAGGGCTACTCCCACGCTGCAGGGCCTTAGTCTTTATGAAAAGGGCATATTTTGGAATATTTTAAGAAATCCTCTTTTTCTAGACATTAAACTAGGAAATAGAGGCATAACTTATGAGGTTGTGCTCCTGTATAACCTAGTCCTTCCTACCGTTGCAATCCTCTCAGGGCCCATCAACATGCACTGGAGGCTACTACAGAAGTTGGTTTTAATCTGAATTACAGGCAGAACAGATTTGCCACGCCATGTTGGATGGTTAGTGCTTGTTCTTCAGCCTCACAGGCAGGATGCACATCGCTAACACAGAACAGTTATCTTGCCATTGTGTCCATCAGGGGCTGGGATCTCCCGGTCATGGATGCTGTAACCATAGGATGAAAAGATGGTCCCTCCACTGAGACACTTAAGCGAAATGAAAAGCAAGGAAAAAAGCATTAGTACAGGCAGGGAAGCAGGGAGGAAGATGGAGAAAATAACACTGCTCTTGCAACTCGACTAGGCTCGTAATTCCTTGGGTATGTCAGCAGCAACCTCTTGCAAGCAGCAGCAGAAAGGAAATTGTTGGTAGTGTTCATCACAATGCCACAGGCGTTTCCTGCTCTAATTATAGATGTTGTGGTGTCTTGGGCATGGCACTAGGAGCAGGGCACAGATGGACTTGCCGGACTGCTGCTGTGCTGCAAATTGCAGTGCATAGGCCTTAAATGGTGTGGTCACTGGCGATAAGCACTGGGGCTTCCCAGTGGTGACCACTGTAGGTAGTTTGTGGTTGGAAGGATGCCAACCACAGTGACGAGCTTTCAAATTATTATTTAAAGTGAAAGGTAAACCCAGCAGGAGTCTGCAAAGAGTTTGCAAAGACATCCAGGCTCTTGTATGGGAAACAAAGAAGGCTGCAAAAAGTGCCCATTTTTTGCCAGTGTCTTCAGTTAAAAAAACTATTATTAAAACTAAAAATACTTGTGATTATTCTTTTATTTATTTATTTTTCATGCCATTTTGTTAAACACTGACCAACATTCTTTATGAAATCCTGACTTTGAGTTTCTTTTGGGTATAAACTGACCCCTATGGGTCCACAGCTGTAGCTACCACTGTTGCTCCCTGGTATGTGCGCCAGGGCCGGATCCGTGCAGGCTCCCTCCCAGACAGCTCAAGCACAGATTTCACTCTTACCTCGTGGGGAAAAGATGCTATCTTTCCGGCATGTTTTCATTTGGAGCTCTCAAAACCTCTGAGAAATATTAATGAATCAGATGTCTTGGATGTCAGCATGTAAGAGAAAGTTGAACATACTCAAGCGCTGCTGGGTGAGGCTGAACAAAGCCAGGTTTGGACCTAGCCAGTCCAGATGAGAGGTTAACCTGGAGCGAAGGCAGGTCATCATCCTCGCTGCAAGCGGCAATTGCACTGCACTGAATTGGCATGACCTGAATTTAAGCATTTTGCATGGGGTTTTCCTGCTTGCCCCTATCTGCTTTGATGCTTGGGAGAGAATGGAGACAGAGGAATTATGTCACATATTTCATATTTTCGATGATTTAAAAGCCCTTTTTAAAATTTTCTTTACCCAGGACCCCTCAAGCAGAGCTTCCCCCGCCTCCCTGAAGAAGGGGGCAGGCATGGGATGCTGCCTGCCCTCCATGAGGACTACGAGAGGCTTCGAGCCACTCTGTCTGAGGGAGGAGAGACATGGTGCTGCCTGCCTGCAGCCACCCACGGGGGAAAACAGCTGGGAAAAGCCAAAACCCAGAGCCTGCGCCTCTGCCTCCAGCAGCCCCACTGCAGTATCAAAACTTTTTAAAGATTCATTGGGGCAGCTGTGGCCTGGGAGAGATAACTGGGTTGTGGACTGGGGCAAAACTGTGAGTCCTTTTTGCAAACCATCAGGATTTGTTGGATTTCAGGGCGTCTGAGGACAAGAGCCGGGAAACAAACTCCACTCCCAGTGGCTCCGGAGGAAACAGCTGGAAGGGGAACCACAGGGGACCCTGCAGAGCCTCCTTTGGCACAGGCACAGCCGTGCTTTAATGTCTCGTGTTCAAATCTGTTCTTGTTTGGGGGGTGCACAGTGGAGGCTGGAGTCTGGGCTTCATGTGTCAAAGCTGGCAGCCTGAAAAGTAGAGGCTTAAATGTTATATTCCCCCCACAAGTGGAACAGAGCCTGTAAAAGTCCTCACGCTCATGCAATCCATCATCCAAGATGAATAAAGGCAGTAAAAGTAATGATGATCATCTCCACTTTATGCACAGGAAAGCAGATGGCTGAGGGAGAGAAATGACTTCTTCCAAGTCCCTGCAGGGAGGACAGACCCATTTCCCAAACTGAAGAGTCAGCAGGTAAGCCCATGTCTCTTGCCGCGAAGGTTTCCACAGCAGGGGCACCTTCTCATTAGAGAGGAACCAAAGCTGTATTTACTTTGCTTCCTCATTGGTTTCATGCTTTGAGTTTTGATCTTCTGGCAACTCAGTGCTTTCTTGTTTATATTCTTCTAATTTCAAAGGAAGGTGTTTTGCTGACATTTATACAATATAACTGTTTCTCACGTCAAATCCTTAGAAAAGTTTTAAATTTGCTGTTTGGGGGATATAAATGGGCTCCCTCCTCACTCCTTGCAGGACTGTAATGCATTATCCAGGTGCGACTCCTGGTTTAGAAATCGAAAGTCTAGGATATTGTTTTTCCAGATGGAATATGTAAATAAAGGAGCACGTTGAGACTTCATAACTCAGACCAGTTAACATATGCTAAGAGCTGGGACCCAAATGGGACTGAAAAAATGCTCATGAGTCAAGTATTTGCTCACCTTCTTTTATCTATAAATCATCTGTAAGAGGAAATAACTCCTTCCAGAGGGCTGTACTGTCGTGCAGGAGATGTATGTCCCTTCACCAGCCTGTAAGTTGTTGCAGTCAGGAGAGGACTGTACCTCAGATGGGCTGGTGCTGGTTAGGAGTGTGTAAATGTATCTCCTGGATTAAGTAATCTCTGTCTCTACATGGCCAGAAATGAAAGACACAGTTTTTCTCCAGGTCACTGCTAGTACAAGTAACACTGCCGCTATAGTTTTCTTTCTCTGTCCAGGCATTTGAGCATTTTCCAAGGGTCTGTATGCTGCAGGTAATGTCCTTGGCCTTTTTCCTGGTCACATACCTACAGAAGACCCAGGGCACTGTCCTAAAAGAAACTAATGGTGGCTTGAACTAACACCACTTTGGGGCAGAGGCCTCTTTTTGGCTTCCTCCCTGAGCCACCAGTTCCTTGCAGTCGGGCATACAAACTACTTTCTGTTATTTCAGATGTGTTTATACACCCGTGAATGCATTCGCCATGCCCGTGGCTATGTGACACCTCCTGCTGTCCTCTAGCGGGTGAATTCAGAAGAGCTCAGGCACACTGCAAGGCCCCATCTCTGATGGAAACACTTTAAGTCAAGAGGAACATCCCTGGGAGCTGAAGGACATAAGGTGTCAGTGCCACCACTGCAAGGCTCCAAATGTCCAGGCAGCCACCGCAGCATGGACTGTGAAGGCTTAGGTGACAGTGAAAGCATACTCTCTAGTCCTTTCACTACCATTTGTGTAGATTGCATGTCTGAAGTAAGTGACTGCTGTTTTTTTAAAGCATTTGCACATTGAATGGACATTACGAATCCACAGATTAGATCGATTCCTCCCCACCCCTGCACTAAAACAGTGAGAAACTCCTTTGCAGGAAGCCCTCTTCACTCACAGCCCCACGCTGGCCACGCATGTGTGGGGTGAGATGAGCTCCCTGGGGAGGAGCAGCCAGGACCAAAGTGGACAGAGCAGCTTTGAAGGTCTGGGAAGGAGGCTGCAGATTACCCTGCCTGTGGAAACCCTCCCCACTTGGTCATTTCCACTCATGGCTGGGGTTGTTGACCCATGCTGAGCCCTCCCATGTCTGTGCTCTTGTCCACAGCCAGCTGAGATGGCCTCTAGGAGCATTTCAGTGACCAGCAATTTTGATGCCCTGGTTTTCTGGAGTTTTCTGCAGCAGGGGAGAGCTCACCTGTGGCTTCACAAAACCTTGTTGGTGGCTGGCCCCTGGGTTTGAGAAACTCCTCCAGTTTGCCAGGATTTGGAGATCATTGATAGCCTGCCTCCTATGTGAAAGACACTTTCATGAAGCCAAACCTTCTTTAACATACACAAAGAACCCTGTTTATGTGCGTGTACATGCACGAGCGTGTGAGAAAACTTCCAACCACACACACCTAGCTGGGCACACTTCTGCCAGAGGAAGAAGGATGGGTGAGCACAAAGGTACCAGGTGGTGGTCAAGCTGCTGACCAGGGGTTGGTGGTGCTTGGGCACGGCAGGATGAATTAATGACAGGACCTGCATGGGGCAGAAATGAATCAGACAACCATGGCTTCTTCTGTCTCGTTGTTCAGTAATTTTTAAGACTAGAATTTTCAGTAACTGAACTTGCAAAACCTTTGAAAAGCCTAAGAAAGCCGACAGTTTAAAATTTTGCCATAAGAGGGCAGTCTGAGATAACTCCATACATAAGTTATCTTTCATAAACCTGAATTTTTCTTATTTAAAAAACAGACTTATAGGAATAAATGACTTGTCTCAAAACAAAGTCTTCTATTTACCTTTAGAAGGGATTTTTGCAACTGGTAACACAGAGTGAGTGTAAAAGGGGGGGTTTACCGTAAATACAAGGAAGTTCCTACTTTCCTGGAAGAGACGTAGAATGATGCCTGAGTCCTGATCTCAGGAGTCAGAGGGATCAAATTCAACTTTGTACAGCTGTATTCTCCTACTAGGAATGTGGGTTTTGAATTTTCCCTTCGGAGGAAAAGCTACGTGGTCTAACGAGGGAAGCGGACAACGGCAGCATGTGCTCAGGGTGAAAGCACAGTGCTACGGCAAGGCAGGGACGGGGCACTACAGCATCTTCAGAGGAATGTTTGTAGGGACCTCTCAGGTCTTGCTCTCTGTCAAGGAGCCAAAAGGGGACTGGCAACCATGACCCTCATAGTTCCTGCTGCGTTTTTCCCAGTGCACGTAATCTCTAATGTTGGAAAAGAAAAAGCCGGCCTGGCGCAGGGCATTGAAAGGTTGCCTGCTGCTAGTCTGATTGCTGGCGCCTGAAAGAGAAAAATCCCATCCTCTTTAAGCCCAAACTTGTCTTTCTGTGGTGCTGGCCAAGGCACTTGTATCCCCTAAGCATAAGCCACTGCTGAATGGACGTAGGATACTTCCCACAGCGCCGTTCACTGGCTAGTTCTTGCAGAGTGACTTAAAATGCCGCTGCCCTTCCATGTCAGCTATATAATGCACTGCTGCTCCAGCCCCTGGTTGCTGTTCTTGGCCATGCCCTGGCACAAAAGGGTAGGTCCAAGGGAAAAGAGGATTAGAGGTGTGGAGGCTGCTGCCTCCCAAGGTACTGCTGAGGAACTGGTGGGAGAGCTGGGAGAGCTGCTGGGATGCTGCCTCTTCTTCTTTCCGTTGCTTGGGCATCACGGTGGCTCAAAGCAAGCCCAAAACATCTTTTTGCAAAGACATCCTTTCGCTATGCTCTTTAGCCAATACGGGCTACATCTCATGCTTTTATTGTCTCAGAAGAATACATTTGCTTCATGACGCAGCTCAAGGGCAGCTGTTCAGTCAATAAACAACAACTGAAGAGAGAACAAATGTAGTTTATGTCCCAGTATCACCCTGGAGGGCAAAAATAAGCAATCTCAGTCTCTCCTTCAAGGAGAACCACAAAGGGAGACAAACACCAGAGGTGGCTGGTGACAGTGTGACACTGGAGCAGAGAAGCAGGCTCACGTTCAAACCACAGCAGCGCTCAAGGGCAGGAGACCAAACCCTTGGCCTCCAGCTGTAGGGTGTGAATTGATTTCATAGAAATCAAAAAGCTGTGCTCTCTGGGCTGTGCTATAACAGACCATCAGACTGAGAAACCTTCAAAAGCTCTTTCTGATGTTATTGAAACTACCAAGCAAAGAGGTTTGAGTGTGCTCTGGGAAGATTCATCCATTGGTGTTGGAGAAAAATATCTGTGCACCTAACGTACTGCAGAATCTCTTTGGGTATAGTTTAGGTTTTAAGAAAATAAAAGTTCTCATGAACCTCCCACAATCACTACAGCCTTAGGGGTTTGCTAGATAAGTGCCTCTGCATAAATTAGGTGCGCTTTAGCTGGGGCAGCAAAATCTGGCTTCCTGCATCGTGAAAATCAGAAGGGAGCTTTGAGTCAGGGCCCATTCTAGTTTAAGTTGCTGAGTCTGGGTTTGTCCTACTTTACCAATAATTGGTGATGAACCTCTGCATTGCACGAGTGCCCCCCTGCTCCAGCATGGGGAGACCGTGAAGCCCCATTGGGTTTCCCGCACAGGACATGCATGCTTGGGTGAGCACGCTGCTCCCTGTGCTCGCTGACACTGTTCCAGCACCCTCAGTGGAGCACCGCTGTCCCTCTCCTGTGGCAGCCAGGTGACAAAATTCATCTTCTGGTAATATGCCCTGAGATTCTCCTTGTCCTGTGCTCAATCTCTCCAGCCTAGGTGAACCTAGAGCTAATTTTGTCTGAGATGAGGTACTGATTTCTAAGGGAATGGGCAGTGTTATAGCAAGCTAAAACTGGGCTCTGCCATAGCTTTTGGCTGCAAAATTAGCTCTGATTCTGTTTTAGTAGTTCCAGTTAAAGGTTGTTTGCTGTGCCTTTTTCAATGTTATTTTTCAAGAATGGAAACAAAAAAATACATAAAATATTTGCTATTCCCTCCTCACCTCTGCTCCTACTATCATGTATAATGCAATAACATAAATTGTTAAAGATAAAACACGAGATACTCAGAAATAACAGCCTGTGGGAGGAAGGAATTGACAACTTCCCAACCTGCTGCAACCCAAATAATCTGAAAAAACCCCACACTTATTTCAAAGTTTTTTGGAGGGAAGGAGATAGAAGGAATGGGATATTTGACCCCCATGCTATCACCATGGGGTTATTGTCTGTCACAGCAAAAAAATGAAAGAACAATCCATTTATTTTGAGCTTAAGTTCATGGCATGTAATAGTTGATAAAATTGTTCTTGGGAAAACCTGAGGTCAATCAAATACACAGTCTTACTGTAATTATCGTGTTAAATACAATTAAGTGTTTAACGAGTAGTTAGAAATAGAGATGATATTGCTTTTGATGAGCAAGAGACAGATCTTTAAAGACAGTGATCCTTTGCCATCTATGGCTACCATTTTACCTTTAAAACTGAGGGAGAATGCAAACAGCTTTGCAGCCCAAAGGGAGTTTGCAGTTTGCTATAAATGCACACAGAGGCATCGTAAGAGCAAACTGAATTCCTCAGCTGTATACAGGCAGATTCCTTAAATCAGTGCAGTCATGCTCACAGAAGTAAAAAATGGACCTGTCATCTCTGAGGAGCGGTTATTCCACTGTACGCTCCCATGGGAAAGGGAAAAACAATTTTCCCAACTGAAGGAATTGCTCCGTAATGTGAGAGATCATTGAAATGCAAGTAACAAACCAAAACAGATGAAATATGCACAAAGTAAATAGATCAAAGACATTGAGATAATTAATTACCGGCAGTCCAGTTCTCAGAGAAAGACCGTTCATTCACAAAGAAGCCACTGTATGCGACAATTCCCAATATTGGTGTCTACAGCACGGATTTGCTGATGTTTGTTAATAAGTAAAGACAGAATTATTATGCCAGATAACTGGCTGCCCTCAGAGTTTATGTTCTGTTATGATAATGCCCTGACCTACAAATAAACTTTGCTACATTCATAACATTTTAGTTTAAGAAAAAGTGCCAAGTCCATTTTTGTGTTTACTAATGTGGAAGTTTTGATGTCTATCTGCTAATAATTTGTGTGTTTACACAGCCATGTCTAAAGAAAACTCAACGGCATTTTGAGCCCAGATTCTCTTAATTCTTAGTGCATGGATACTCATCTTTTCAATCCCGTTAGTACAGCAGGAATATTTCTGCTGTAAGGATAGCGAGCGTGGAGAGGATGAAGCCCTGCATTAGTGCTGGCTCTTTGTCTGCCCGCACACTGAGATGCTCTCATCCCCTAAGGAATTACTGGAATGATATAAAAAAATGGACTGAATTTATTTTGCGCTGCGTGCTCTGGTCTGATGGGGAGCCGAGCACCTCGAAGGCACGGTAAGGCTTGCGGCCACAGTGTTCTTTCTGTGAGGAGGAGTATGATACGAGCCAGGTGTGAACAGTAAATTTTAGTTGCTCTGAGTCTGCAAACCCAAAGGTTTGCCAAGTGGGAGGATTTGCTGGGAGAAGGCACTAAGCTGAAAGGCCTCGGGAGGAGTGAGGAGAGAAAGATGCTGATTGCTACCTGGGGGTGGAACCAGGTACCTACCCTCTGCCAAAACCACCAAGAGCTCAATTAGCACCATTAGGTATCTAAATCTTGCTGAAGAGTGATGTTTGAAGCACCCTGGGGTAAACTGAATGTTTCTCAGAGAGGTTCTGAGGGATGCTGAGGGTGTTCTTCCCACCCATACCCAGCAAGTTCTTTGCCATGCCCTTCAGCCCCTAATTTTGACTCCTAAACACTTTTTGATTGGCTGAGGGCACAGGGCTGGAGGTCCGGGCCCTGCAGTTTCTCCCACTCCTTAAAGAAAAGCATAACGCTTTCCTGAGGAGAGGACCGGTATAACGCAAAGCAGTCCAGGCAGTGGCGGGGAGGTCAGGCCAAGTGAGAGGCAAGGTCTCTCATGTAGGCAGGTGTTAGTGATTTGGGACTTTTGATGTCCCAGCTCTAGTTCTGTGTCCCCTGGAAACTTTGATTCCACTCAGGTGAGACCATGGTCTTGTGGAGCTGCCTGAAGGATGCACGGTGCCATAAATTGTGATTTTACCCACTGACACAGGATCTGTGAGCCCACCAAGGGACAGGTCAGGTGACTCCACCAGCTGTGGAGGGAATGGCATTAGGGGACAACAAGAGAGGGAGAGGACAACAGCCATGCTCTCTAAACACCTAGGGAGCAGGGCTGGGAGAGGGGGAAGGAGGACCAAAAGGGCCCGGGGAGAAAACGGAGAACGACTGCCAGGACCTGCAGGAGGAGAGGTGAGGGGCTCTGGGGTGGAAGGTACCTCTGATGTGGCTGCAGGAGATGTGAAAGTTCTGGGAAAGGGGGTTGCACAGTGCAGTGCCCCAGTTGGGAAGCACTGATGGCTGTGGGCAAGACTGGGATGATACCCTGGGGGCAATGGAAATGCATGTGAGGGCCAAGCCTGAGCTCTGCGGCACATGGGATAGTGAGAGCTTTGGGGCAAGAAGGATGTGGGATTCAGGAGGAAGAAGGTGGTGTTGGGGTGCAGTAGTCTTTCCTTACCCTCTCCTTTCTTTTTTTCTTTCCAAAAAACACGGCAGCCTTCATCTGGATGGACGGATGGACGGACAGACAGATGGATGGATGGATGGATGGATGGATGGATGGATGGATGGATAATTGGCAAGTGGTGACTGATTCGTCTTCTTCCAGGATTGCCCCCCAAACAATTGTAGTCCATCCAACCGTGTCCAAACCAGATGGGCTTCCAAGTGTTTTCCTGTGAAGATTTGTCACAGATTCTCTCTCCCTTTTAACAACATCTCAGCAACTGTAAAAGAAAGCACCTGAATAAAGTGCTCTCTCTCTATTTATATGAACGAGGGGGCTGCAGCACATCAGCTGTGAGACTTTGGGCTTCGTATCTGGCAAAGACCCCGCTGTTGTCTCCAGATTTAACACTCTCCCAGAATAGTGTTCTCCCACCAGGTTATAGAGCCTGAGACAAGGGATCTAAGGAGCAGCAAGTGATAGGGGCCAAGTGTGAAGGCTTAGTTTACTTGGTTTAACACAGACCTTTAATTTTAGCCACACAAATATAATAAGGCCTTTTCTTTTTTTATCTATGCAGCCGTGGGGCAGAAAGGGCAGAGGAGCTTAAAAGACTTATTCATGCAAGCAGGGCTGCTGTGCTAAGTCCACTATTTATACCCTGCAAATGTATTTCATTCACATTAATGCAACACGGAGGAAAATGGATGCAAATCGTGTGTCTCCATCTCCACGGCAGTACAAAGGCTGAAAATGTGACCAGAGGCCAGCGATCTTTGTATTTTCTCTTCTGCAAAATGGAAAGCTCACCTACACACAAGGGCTCAAAGGGTTTTTGAAGCTGCCCCAAAACAGAACAAAATTTGCTTGTGTCCTGTGGCTCAGGGACTGCTAAAAAATTCTCTATCATCATTCTGCCTACTTTTTTTAAAGCAGAATGATTTCCCTGCTAAGGGAAAAATGGTGCAAGTTTGAGACATTATTAGCATTTTTCAAGAATTCCTCCTTCCAGTCTCCTGCTTGTGCCAGGCAAATTGGTTTTGCTGAACTTCGGCACAGTTTATGCAGAATATTTCAATGTGTTACAGGCGTACCTTCAGGCTGTAGTTTGGTGAAGACTTGGTACAAGCACAGAAAAAAGGCAAACCCAAGTCATCTTTGCAAGTTGCATCCCTGAAGTGATTTAACTGTACCCAAGCACCTTTCTCTTGTTGATACCTGTAAGCCTGAAACAAACTGGGATTTTAAGATAAGAAGAATTGAAAAATCAGGGCCAAAATAGTTGTTTTGCTTCTAGAAGCCTGCGGTGGGGCTGAGGGAGGAGTGCTACATGACAGGTTGCCACCTATTCTCGGGGGGGTCCAGCAGCCAGAAGGGACATAGGGACCCTGCCTGCAGGTCATGTCCGGCTGTCACCTGTCCCCCACAGCACCTGGGGACACCCAGCAAATGCTGCTGAAGCTGTGGCAGCCATTCAGTTGCTCTTGCAGGTGCATTTGGTGCTCCACACAGCCAGCATCACTCCTTGGGCAGACCCAGAGCAAGGTGTCCCAGCTGTGCTCAGCCGCTGGTGTTGAGGACACTTGAGCCAAGAGTCTGCACAGCATGTCGGATGCCACTGTGGGAGGACAAAGCACTAAAGGACCATCACCTTTCCTGCTCCTGCATGCTGTCCACCACCAGCACCCCTTTCCCTCCAGCTCCATCACAGCTGAAAATACACTGTTAACAGCTTGCTTGTCCTACTGGGTGAGGATTCCCAAAATAACACCTTTTCCCACCCCTCCCTGCCCAGAGCAAGGTTATTTGCCAGCTCTGCTCAAAACAAGGACCAACCTGTACCATGGGAACACCTATTTAGAGAGATACTTTTTTAGCTACTCCTTTTCACAGCTGAAGTGTCTGGAGAGCAGCCAGGAGTGATTCTCAGCCATCTCTCAGCCGCTGGGTAATCCAGTTGCAGCAGAAGCACTGGGATGTGGGGGTCATGGTGGCAGAGGACTGGTTTTATCTGGCTCACAATTTTACAGTCATTCTTTCCAGGAATACGTTCAGAACGAGTCTGCATTTCTTTCCTTGCCCATCCTTGTCTCCCAGCTGATTTTCTGATTTCTGTCCTGGCTCTAACTTTTCAAAAAAAAGATGCACGCTGAGAAGTCAGTGATGAAAAAGTGCAGTCTTCCTTCTTGTCTCCTATGGATTATCAAGGCTGCCGAGACCAGAACATGTGTTTTTCCTACTGCATTAAACGTTTTGAATGTATGCTAAAAATGTTAATATGTTATTGAAGGGACTGGAATTTTTCCTTCAGGTGTGATGCCTTTAGGCCATTTGTGGTTCACACACGATTGCAGGTAAGGGCTTGTTACATTGGCAGAAACATGCACTTAATGAAATGTTATTCTCCATCTTATTATAGTCAATAAGAGAGCTCAGCAGTCACTCAGCTTTAACGTATCCTACATTTTCCTCAAAAGCTTTGCCCTGGAGTCAGAGCTGCAGTGAGGCTGGGGCAAGATGGACATCTGTCCTCCAAGGAATGCTCTACATGGGTGCAAACACGCCAGGACCCCGCTGGCCACTGTGGGCACCCGGGAAAGCAGCCAGGAGATGTGCAGCGAGCAGGAGGTGACAGCAGCAATGGGAAGGAGCCCAAGAAAGAGGAGGAGAGGGCACCAAAGAGTGCCAGGAATAAAACCTCTGGAAATGGAAAGGGATGGTGGGGGGCCAAGGCGCCAGGTTTCACCCTCCCTCTGGTGGCGTACCAGCATGGTCCTCGCTAAAGCTGCACAGACCCAGCGCTGCAGTCCAAAGCGTCAAGGAGGCTCACTGGGAGTCTGGGGATGTCCTGGCAGCAAGACATGCACAGGAGGGCAGACGGCCTGCGGGTGCCAGGGCCACGCATGGCACCTCTCGCCCAGGGGTCTGGCACCCCAATAGTCAGCCATACCTCACAGACACAGCCCTGGGGGATCCAGTCAGTCCTTGTGACCCAGAGGGCTCATGGGCTTGCTTTGCATCGGGAAAGGCTAGTGGCACAAGCCCTTGCACTTGGAGAAGGCTTTTACTCCTCTCAACAGCTTTGCAGAAGTTGGCTATAAGCTCGCTGCTCTGCTCTGGGATTCCTCAGGGACCCCATGGCCCTTTTGGAGACTTTGGCTTTCCTTTCTGGCTAGCTTTATCATAAGTTTTGGTGTGGCTATTTCATTTTCATTGCATATTATAGGTTAAAATAGGCGCACGCTGGCTCATCTTTATCTTGAAGCCTCAGACACCCAGCAGGCTGAGTTCTCCTGAAGGTATTGATCAGTACCCACAGAGGAGGGCTGGAGTTTTGCAGTATAGCTTGAACCAGCATCAAGTTTCATTTGGGTTTCTCAATTCAGATTTAACTTTTGGCAATTTGAAGACATTAATGTAGAAAGGGCACATTTCAGGTAGCTGTGCTCAACATGTAGGCTTTTTTGCTGGATGCTGGCAGGGTCTTACTGCATATCCACAGGCAGTGCCTTGGGGGACAGAGAACGTTCAGGGCGTCAGACCTGATAAAAAAAAAAATTCCACGTGCAAGGAGATGGATCCATATGGCTTTGCAGAAAGGAAAGACTTGGCGAGATGGGGGGATCACTGGGCTGAGCTGATCATACCCGAACCACACTGTGTGCCACAGAGCTCATTGACTTGGCTGGGAGGTGAGTGCGCTCCCTTCCCACTGCCGTCCTCACCACCTTGCAGGACTGTGCCCATATTTTGACTCCTGAACACATGGCCTCAGCATGGCCGGGCGCTGGTCCCAGCCTCTCCAGCAAGCGGAGCGTGTTGTTCCGCCTGTCTGCTCTCAGCTTTCGCCTTTCTTCTGTCCTCCTGCTATTCTATCGCTCCCATAAAATGCAGTTCTGACCTTTTTGTCCTCAGCAAGCTATTCATTTAAAATACAAATGCTGTCCTCAAACAGCAGTCATTAATATGAGGCAGCAAATTCTTTTCTTTGTTCTTTATTGTTGATTTCCCCCCATTGGGAAACTGGGTGGCAGGAGAACTGCATAGCTGCAGGAGCAGCTTGCTAATTGCATACTTTTAAATACTAATTTGTATGGTTTGTTTGGTTATAAAGGGAAAAAGAAACAAGCCAGGGGGTGATAAAAAAATGTCAAGGTTATAAACCCCACAGAAGCTCTCTGGCCTGGAATTTTTATTAATTCTTTAAATGTAAATTGCGGGCCAAAGGCTGCACATCCATGCCTCCCGCTGAGCGCCAGGTTAGTGTGGTGAGATTTGCCCTGCAGACCTCTGGTGCGGCACTCGACCTGAGGAGCTGAGCTCTGCCCTCGGCTGCCCTGCAGCAAGGCCGGTGAGACGCCAGCCAGGCCGCTGTTTCCATTGCCGACATGGCTGCCGGCTTGCACACGGCTGAGCGCAGGCAGGAGCCGGCCCCTGGCCCAAGTGGGGTCAGGTGGTGGTGGTGATGTGGTGAAACCACTTCTGCCTTCAAAGAGCTGCGGCTTGGAGTGCTGTCACATCAACGTGGTGTCTGTGGTGGTCTAAGGAAGAGGGTGAAAGTAGGTGCACATCAAGGAGTGACAACTTTTACTAAATCAAGAGGGATAGCTGAAAAAATGATAAGTCTTTGGGCACCTGTGCTGAGATCACTGCTCAAAGTTTTCCCTAAGTGTGTGCACCTCTCAGACCTGCCAAGGAAAATCCTTACTAAACATGAACCACAAGCTTTCACTGTTTTCTAAAGCAACTGGAAGATTTGGAATGGAGAGCAAAACAAGACTTACAGATATTCAGCTCTTTTGAGTGCTCAAACTCTTGGGTACCAGCTCCTGTTAGGTTATTAGAGATGTTTTTTTGAACACTTGTCTTTTTTCACAGAATCACAGAATGGTCAGTGTTGGAAGGGACCTCTGGATATCATCTAGTCCAACCCCCCTGCCAGAGCAGGTTCACCTCCAGCAGGCTGCACAGGATGGGGTCCAGGCAGGTTTTGAATGTCTCCAGAGTTGGAGACTAATGTCTTTGACTAATGTTTTTGCCTACTTCTAGTTTTTTTGCCTACTTCTAGTTTTTTTGCCATACTTCTTCCTTGCCACCAATGGATGTCTGCCACTTTTCTTCTAACTCTTTTAAAAGATATTTTTACATGACCTCTTCTAAAAAGCTCACCATGCCCATGCACAGTGCTCACGCATAGCAGGGGCATTTCTGCCTACAGCAATCAGATCTGTCCTATTTGGACATTATTATCACTTTACCTCCTTCCCTGTCTCTGTTGCTTGCAGTCACGGGTTTAGGGAAGCACTCCAGCACCCCGACACTCAGCAAGAGCAGCGCATCCCATGCTCACCCTCAGCACCAGCACTGCCCCTGCACCCAAGAACTGTGGATCCTGGTGGCCTCCCGCTGCCTGCAGGGATGTCCCCCAGCAGGGCTGCTGCCTGCACCAGGGTGCCTTGAAACATGTGCTAAGCTGCTGCGAACGTCACAGATAAACAGCTCTAAGGACCCGTTTTGGTGCTTCTGTGTGAAGGATGCAACAGCAGCCAGTGCCAGGAGGGACCTTCCCAGGGCAGTGAGCGTTGAAGGGACAGGCATGGCATGGGGACTGGTGATTCACTGTCACCCTGGTCAGAGCTGCCACCATATCAGCAGCTACAGATACCAGAGGGCTCCAAGGCTGTGAATGTGAGGGAGGCAAAGTCAAGGAAAAATTTTATTAACTGTGTTATTTTGTGTCTGTTTGCATGGGAAGCATAGCTATCTCTGTTTGTTCACAATCTTGTCACATAACATGATACAGAATCAAAAAGGATTTTATTGTGTACCGCTTGTATTAAAAAAAAAATTAAAATGCTTCCAGTATATACAATAGGCCACTGTTATTATTAATAAAGTAATTGTGCTTAATAAAGTAATTGTGGGTGCATGACAGCATCAAAAGAAAAAAAGCATGCAGAGGCACCAGCTGTCTCAAAAATAACTTATATTGTATTTCATTGATGAGAAAAGGTCAGAGTTGTTGGCTAAGGCACACAGTTCGAGTGGGTTTACAGTGGAAAGCACCGTAACCACAGGACTGTGCAGCAACAAAACCCATATCTAATTATAACACGTACAAATGTTGTGTTGGCTGGGAACTGATACCTGAAGGCTGTTTCTCAGTTTATGAGGGGCAGCACAGTGGAGCCCTTGAGAGAAATCTTCTTTTTTTTTTTTTTTTGAGTTACGTGATGCTTAAGATAGTTGACGAATTCATTTCCTTAACTGTAAGAGGAAGGATGAGTCAGGAACATCTATGGCTCATTATGATTAATGTAGGGTTTATTGAAGGAGCGGCAAGGAGAGAATTGGAGTGGAGGTCAGTGCTCAGCAGCTTGTGAGTCATTAGGATAAACCCACTTGGCCACAGCAAGTAAGACCCGTAGCACCTCTGGTTTTCAATTGGTGACCCCAGCTGGCTTTCAAACCTCCACACTCTTGCAGTAGAGGGATCCTCCCTGCCCCAAGCCCACAAGAGGTGGGCTGTGGTGGGCTCTGGATCCATGCTTTGCATTTTGTCATGGCTTTCATGGGCTCTGTAAAACAGAAGGTGGGTGGACTTAAAACCCTATAGAGTTTGAAGTGTTTTACTACCATATATTACTGGTTCTTAGCAAGCTTGTTTCATGGCAACTAAGCTGTCACCAGCAAGCTGGGCACTAGGACACGCGCTCCCCAGGACCTGGGTTTCTGCAGCCATACGGTGGGCTCTGCTGCTGCTCCCATGGCACCTGCTGCTCGATGGTGGCCTGCCAGTGAAGGGGACGAGCTTTTCAACCTTCTGCAAAATTTGTGTCAGAACTGCAGCAAGTGAGATTTGTGGTGGTCTCATCATCAGAGCATTGTTGGTCATAAAAGCCCAGCCCTGCTCTGCTCCTGAGTAATTCCAGGGAAGGAAAACAAAATCCTCCCAGCAAGGCAAGGGGGACAACGTTTTTCCCCCAAGCCCTGGTCTCCCTGAAGCCCTCAGGCCCTTCAGTCTTTGGGGGAAAACCTCTTTGGGCAGCACCTAGTATAACCCAGCACCAGCCTCCACCAACAAGCTGGGTGCAATTGCTGCACCGACTGGGGAGGGGGAATTGGGAAGACTATAGGTCTGTTACTCCCCAGCCTGTTTCCATGGGTGTATCTCCAGATAATTAAAATGAAAATGTTTCTCAGTATAATGAAGAAACATTCCGAAGATTTCAGAAACAATACTAAAATCATGGTAACGCTCACAGTCCTTTACCAGCAAAGCAATAGGCTTTCCTCATTGCAATCCCCTCTGAAAAAAACCCATCCTTAACATAATATTAAAGCAAAATCCTTGCTTCCCTGGGTGAGGGAAACTCGGGGGTTGGCCGTGTAGGTTTATTTTTCAGGATGTCTTCGGATAAGCTGTCCCCCAGAATACGCTACACTGCTAACTCACACTACAGTAAAAATAACAGCACAGAAATTGTAGCATGAAGTAAGAAGTTATCTCAGTTGTGGATTCGAGCTTGAAGCTGGCATCCAGCTGGCAGAGGCCAGATGGCTGTTAAATATGTCAACAGCCCCAGATAAATGCCAGGATAGCCTTGTGAACAGGAACTCCTAATGGTATTTTCTCTTGTACTGTTGCTATTTTAGTTCTATTTGTTTTCTCTCTATTTTGGACTTTATATATATATATATATATATAAATGCCTCTGCACAGCTAGAGAAAACGTAGTCCTGAAAGGTGAAGAATGAGGATGCCAGCTGGTCACTCCTCCTTTACCCCTGGCTAATATAACTGCTGCATCTTTGATTTTTTCCAAATCACAGAGGGTTTAAATGACAGGTATGGTGTATGTCATCATCTGCCGGGTATTCAAGGATTTCTAAGGATTTAAGCTTGCCTGCTGTTTGAGTAGAGGACGAGCAGTGATCCCTGTTCTCTGGTATGTGTAGGGCTTCCCTGAGGGTGGAAAGGGAGACTGGAATTTAGAGAGATTCTTATTTATTTAGTATTTCCCTGTACAAAAGCCGGGAGTTTTCCAAAGCTGATTGAAGTGCAGTCATTTGTGGAGAACAACCCGTAGCTGCTACCTGGGTTATGTCGGCATGTAACAATACCTGTCTGCCTCATGAATGTCAGACAAAGCTGTCATAAATCCTCAAGCCCAGCAGCAAAATTAATGGGAACTGCAGAGAGCAGGACCTTGTCAGCTTCATAATAGGTCTGTGGGTGGAAAAAAAATTCTCGTGCTTTCCTTCAGGCATTAGGCAACCCAGCTACTGATGCTCAGTGGCCATTATCCAATTATAAGTCCTTTTTTGCTCAAAAGAATTCAGTCGTTATTGCTTTTAATGTGTCAAAGTTAAATAGTCACCAGCGCGGAGCGCGGGAGAGGGAGCAGACCCCGCTGCAGTCTGCAGCAGAAGTCTCTCAGGCCATCTCCTCCTCTCGCCCTTTGGTCTTGAAGCGCTTTGCGATATTGCTCGTATTTTGTCACTTGCAATATTGCTTTGTCATTTCAGAGGTGACCAGGGCGCAGCGGGGGCCCGGCCTCCTCCCTCTTCTGCCCCGTCCAGCTGATCAGTATCAGCCCCAGGGTGGGACATCCTGTTTACGTCCCCGAGCAGGACTGGGAGTGCTGGCCTGTCCCACCATCCCTGTCACCATCGCGCTGCCACGGTGCATTGAGCTCCTGGGGCATGGGGAAGGAGAGCCGAGGCCAGGCTGTTTGTCCGTGCTGCAAATGCATTGTATTTACAGTGCCTTTCGGGGTTTTCTGTCGGTCACCCGCTGTGACCAGGGAAATATTCTCCACCCCTCCCACCCCCCCTTTGCTGCATAACTTGGCTTCTGTTTTCTTGTTGTTGTTTTTTTCCTCCTGCCTTTGTAGCTTTTGGCTGTTGCCAGGGTCAAGTCACGGGGCAGGATGTGCTGCGTCTCCGGGAGGCACGGACATGCGAATAATTTACATAGTTTTCAGGAACTTTTCTGGGCACTGGAAGGTGATCATCCGTACCGCCAAGCTGTTAGCACGGCTTCTGGCACAGCTCTGGTCTGTGCCACTGCGTCCCCTCCCGACCCCCTGGCCTGGGTGCTACAGAGGGCTGAGGTTCCTCCTGAAATGTCTGTTTTGGAGGTGTTTGACAGCGCCAACGGGGGCTGATTGCTCTGCAGAGGGGCCCTGGACACACTTAGTTTGCACACGTGGCTCCATGTGAGCATTTTCAAACTCCGTAGGTGGCTGCCAGCGGCATGCGTTGCAGTGACCAGGCTCGGGGTCCCTCAAATTGTCCTCCCTGTTCCTGTCACCCCAGCAGCTCTTTGAGGACCTGCTTTGCAGATCAAGAAACAGATCTTTGGGGGAAGGGACTGATAAGGTCTGTCAGCCATGCCAGGGAAGGGTCTATAGCAGCGATGGCTGAGGCTTCCTCATCTCCCACCACTGGGGTCCCTTGTCCTTGCATTTGCCTGCAGCTGCAGAGGCAGCAGAAGAAGCTGACGATGTCCCTGCTTGGGCCTCTGCTCTATTTAAGTTCCCTGCCCCTATGGAAGATGTGTTTAATCCCCTGCTCTTCTGCTGAGAGCATCTTGGTGATGCTCTTCGAGATACAAAAGTACCTATGCATCTTCCTGCTCCATGACCTGCCCCTGTGGGGCAGTTGGGCAGCTGTAATGGCCCCCTTGGGGTGCTCGTGGGTCTATTCTGCAACCCTGGGGAGATCAGGGCATCCTTGCAAGACCACCACCTCACGTTAGGTGGGGCGAATCTCCAGTCCTTGTTTGTGTACCTGAAATAATGTTTCCTTATCTCCTACAGGTGTTATTCTGATAAAGCCCAAGTAGAGATTACGCAGTGGATTTGACCACACAGAGGCTGCACCAATGCTCAAGGTCCAGGCGCAAGTTGCACCTGATGCAAACAAAGGAGAGGAGAACCAGCTCCCACAAAGAGCAGAGACAGAGAGCAACCGCTTTTTTTTTGCAGCCGTACATTTTAAGGTTATGATGTTTATAATGTTAGAAATATCTCCTACTGAACCAGGTAGGGATGACATGTGTGGATCAGGCGTGGGAAATACAGTGATGAATGTTCTTTACTCTGGGTTAACACCAGCCTAATGGCTGGTTGCTCAGTTTTGATCTCTTTTTCCTTAGTTTCAGCACCTCAGCGTGTGCCTGAGCCTACAGCTGGCCTGCATTTTGCACCTGCTGAAAGGGGTGTGTATCCACATCCACAGCAAGTCAGTTCAGGGAAACTTCACCAATATTGGGTTTAGAAACAATTTTATTCTTCTCAGCAATTTTCATAGAGATCCGAGGGCCTTTTCCCAGCCCTGTTTTTCAGATGACTTAAAATCCAGGTCCTGTGCTCAGTAAGTATATATGACTTCTATGTATAAGACTGAGAGAAGAGGCCAAAGAAAGAAATGCCAGCAGTGTGAGCAACATGCCTGGTCAGGGGGAGCTCGGAGACATGAGCGGAGGAAACGCCATCTGGGAAATGAAGCAGCCAGCAGTCCCATGGGGACACACATGAAAACACCTGCACCCATGCCTACACCCCCCAGACCTCTCAGCAGCCTGATAAACTTCTTTTACGCATCTTCTACTGCCGAGAAAGTGCCCAGGTAGAGCTTGTAGATGCCTTGAACTGCAGATTACGTTGTAGGCAACAAGGCTTGGGCACGACAAAATTTTCCCTGGGCTACGTGCATCAGCTGGGCTTAAGCATATCTGTGAGCATGTCACACCTGTGAGCACGTCACACCCGTGAGCACATCACATCTGCAAGCAGCCCAGCATTATTTTTGCTCCCAAGGACCCACCAGAGTGATGGAGAAGTGAAGAGATGGGCACAGCCTGGATCTGGGCTGGGCATAGAGAGTGGCTCTCCCGATGCCCGCCATGGCACCTTGGCCTCTTGGCCATGCTAACGTTTTCAACATGCCAACAAGTTTCCCATATATAGTATATTTCCCAGCCTGTGAGCCTTGCCAAGGCCTCACTGCCTTCTCCCGAAGCAATAAAAGGCATTCGTAATTTTTCTGTGCTGAACTGTGGGAAAAGAGCAGCAAGAAGCTGTGACCCCTGGGCAAGGGCATGCTTTGGAAACACCGTCATCGAAAAATCAACACATCAGCCCAGAAGGCCCACAGGCAGCCGATCTCCTCCTGCCTTATCGGAGAGAGGGCTCCTCGGGATGCTGGGGTAGCAGCCACCGGACATTTTTGAGATGTTTATTCTATCCAGTGTTGATACTGAAGTCAATATGATAACTAAAAATAAAGATTAAAAAAAAAAATACACTGCAGCTATTTGTTCCCAAGTTGTTATGTTTACCCATACCAGCCCGGCTTTCCATTTCGGCAGGCCGGTAGTACCAGATGTTCAGTCACTTTCAGCAACATGGTCATATCCCAGAAGATTTAGCCCGCTGGAGCAACTATATTAAACATGCCTGTAATTTTCCACTGTGACTGGAAGATCACGTTCCTCCGGGGCGAGCGACGGCTGGCCTGACAGGTCCCATGCACATGCAGCCGGCACAGCCCCAAGGCCTCTCCCAGCTTTTGCGGTGGCAGAAGGGGACACCACTTCTGCAGCTCGCCAGGGCTTGGTCTGGGAGGTGCCAAGGATGGAGGCAGCCTCTGTCAGCAGCACCTCCTGGGAGGTGATGGGACATGCTGTTGGGGTCCATGGGCTGCCCAGTACCCCTATGGTCAGCTGTGGCTGCAGGGAAGTATGTGGCCGGGGCTGCTGGCGGCTTCTCCCCCGTCCCTCCTTGCCTGGTTGGTGTTTGTTGAGGTGGTCTGAAGAGCAAAATGCTCTTTAACAGAATAAAAGCAGATGTTTCGCCTAAAAACCTCTGTCCAGTCACCTCCTGCTTCCTGCTGAACAGGCTGGGCAGAAGCACCCATCCCACAGACCTTGCAGAGCTACGGGAGAGCTCACCTTATTTGCAGATGTTTACTTGTGAGCAATCATGTGTGTGAGGTGACCTCCCTGAAGAAGGATGTGGGACACCTCTGAGTACAACCTCCTCCGAGCACCCAAGCCTCAGGTTAGTGAAAACTAACGGGCAGATCTGGGTGGCTCGTCCAGCTTTCTTTCACAAGTAGCAGTGGTGGCAGAGGACAGTGGAGAAAGCTTCACCTGCAGAGCAGCATATGGATTTAGCTTAGTGCCTGGTCCTGATGACCCTCACGGCAAAGGATGTGAGCTCAGAGAGATGTACTGTGGAAGGAGGGACTGAAAACTTGTTGTTGGGGGTGGATGTTCTCCTTCTCTGCACCACAGCATTTGCTGCAGGTTTGGATCTTATGCAGACACACTGGAGGGGCTGTATTGGCCATGTCTGCTTTGGGTCTGTGCTGTGGTAGCAGCCGGCTCCAACACACCCGCTTTACCTCCTCCAACCCAAGCACATGTCTCCAGCTGAGAGTCACTCCTGCAATGCTGACAGGAGCACAGGGTCTCTGGCAGCCAGCCCGAGCCCCCATCACTGACCCCCGGCCACTGCTTACATCTAGCCTCCTGCACTGGGAACAGGGATGCTCAAAGATTCTGCCATGCTTTCTTCAGTGGCAGGGAGGTACTTGATCTTTAGGTGCAGGCGAGGCATGAGGACAGCATGGGCATGCTCTAAGGAGAGCTGCTGCAGCTCCTGGTGCCACTGCCACCACTTTGGTCCCTGAAACCCTGGCACCTATCTCTGCCTTCCTCTTGCCAGGAGCAGCATGGTCCAGAGAGGGGCAGCTCAGCCTCTGGGAAGTTGCCAGGTTTGCCTCCATCAGCAACTCTTATCTGTAAGGCCAGAGGGGTATTTGTGGAAGAAAAGAGCCTTTTGTGGATGCTGCTGTGCACCCAAACCGGCTCTCTGCCAACTCTTGATTATGACCAGGTTGGTTTTCCTACCACTGACTTTTGCCACACAGCAGGACCGGTGAAAGCATTGCTACTCCTGGAGTTGTCAAACAATAAATCTGCTCAGGTGGGCAGGGAAAGACATCCTATTCTTATCTGTGTAACAGACAGGATTAAACAGAGAATCCAGGCAGGTTTCTTCCATGAATTCAGTTGCAAAGATTTACTGTCTGAACAAGCTTTTCTTGCTGAGAAGGGCTTGGCTGGCCATCTTGTCACATATGGATGGAGGGAAGTGCAGCTTGCCCTGCTCTTGGTAAAGGGACATTTCTCCTTCCAGCCAAAATCCTCTCACAGAAGTCCCTCATGGGCAGATTTGCCCTACAGAAGCTAATCCCTTTCCTTCATAAAACCACCAGTGCACAGACCCAAGGTTAGGACAGCGGTCAGACAACGTGCCATAAGCAGTGTCTGCCACTGGAGCCATCCCCATTCCCCATGATGCTCGAGCCCGCTGGGGCTGTGGGCCTCTCCGCTCACACCTTCCAGATTTCACGATGCCACATTAACCAGCTGGCCATTGCAATTGTAGTTCTAATGGCATTAAAATAAAATTAAGCTAAAATATATCAAGAAGGTAAAACCGTGAAGTTTTAAACCAAAATGGAGGTATTGGAGGCTCTTAATCTCTAAGTGCCACCATAGGAGGAGTCTTTCAACGCTCTCTCCTCCTCTGCTGGGGAGATGGGTGCTGCCACAGCGTGCTGCGCTGGTGGTCACTGATTAACCTCCTGCCCGGGGAGCTGCTGCCCACACTGCGGGTTATGCCTTGACCCCCCTGGCTGCTCATTTCTGATGCTTGACTTCACTCTGCAGTGTTTTTATAGACCTTTTGCCACAGCACTCATTTCTCACAGCCTTTTTTTCCACCTTTACAGTTTCCAGTGTTTCAAATGTAGGGAGTGAGCCCGATTTCCGTCATGCCCTGCTTGCTTTTTGTGGGTAACTGCTCTGCAGCTCAGCCATCAGGCCTGTGTGGATGCAAGGATCTGGCCAGCTTTGAAAATATTTAGGTGCAACTCCCCTTCTTCTGAGAAGAGCCTATGATTAAGCCTCCTAAAAGCCATCCATGCTGCTTGGTTTTTTACCTTATGGTGAATATTAACCCCCAAGAGAGGAAACTATCTCCTGTGGCAGCTTCTCCCTACCCAGCTTCACCTTCGCTGTGCTCTCTAGTGCAGGCACAAAGACTGCATTGCCAGGGGCGTAAGCAGTAACAGGAGATGAAGATGTTGGAATCATATTATATTTATTACATAAATGAGATATAAAAACAAATTACCAAAATAGTATCATTTTTTTTTGTGAGTCCACAGGACCTTGAAAGAAAAATACATACGTAAAGCGGATTGGTAGACTCGTGTCTTTTCTGGTGTTGTATGTCTTCTTTTCCTTTCCCCTCACACTCATGAACAAAATACACTATGCAACGTGGTTGAAAAATGCTTTACAGAAAAAATATATTTTAGTGCTGAAAACTGTGGTAAACTGTGCTATATTTCATACTGGTGTTAATAAGGAAGTATAATGGCCCTATATATTGCAAACAATAACACAGAAGAAAACATAAAATGTTCAGTTTTAAATACTAACATAAAAATAAAATAAACTCCAGGCCCACCATGAATCACTGGGTTGTGATATGTGAATGCAAGTCCTTTCTGTTCTCCGCATCCACTCCGTTTCCTGCAGGCAGAGTTTTTCTCCTCTGGCAATTGCATTTTTTGTCTCAAAGTCTCTTCTTCTTCTCACGCTGCTTGTGAAGTCTCGCTGGAGTCCTGCCCACGGGGTCCAAGTGCTGGTCTGAAGCTGGGACTTCAGTGCAAATACTTTATCTTTCAGACTGTGTCCTCAGATACTCTGAGTGGCCAGTGCCAGGCTGGCCGTTCCCTTTATACCATTAACGCCATCCAACTGGGGGGGGGTGTCTTCAGGAGTGCTTCTGTTTCAGGGAAGTTTTTTTCACGTGCTGCCTTCAACCTCTTCTTTCCCCAACACAAATAGACTTCCCACACTGTGAAGTGGCAGGTAGTAAAGTGCTTTATACGATGAAATATTTACACTAGGGCTAGGTTCATTTTTTAACACTTCAAGGACAAAAGCTCAGAGATGCTGCACCCTTGGGAGCAGGCTGTTCTCTGTGGCTGTGTGGTGGGTGGAGGGCTGGCCTCTGCTTGTGCCATGGCAGAGGGATTTGATTCACTCCAGCAGCTCCATTCTCACCAGCACTGGCAGAGAATGTAGCCCCCAAAACCCTCAGAGGGGTGACCTGGTTAAAAGCACGCAGTGCTCGATTCTCTTTGACAGGTGCCACGTCCTAATCCGAGGGTGTGTTTCTAGAAAGTGGTTGTCACTGCCACGCTGTCGCCAGTGCCCATCCGCCGCTGCAGCAGTCATCCTCAGCATCCACAGCATCCTCCAAGAGCCTCTGGAAGTCACTCAGGATCTGTGCTGGTGGCACTGGCAGCAGTGATTTGCTTCTCAGCTTTAGCTCGTGGGCATGGTTTCCCTCTCTAGAGTGGTAATTTAGTCTGGGGCAATCAGTGGCTTCATCATCTCACTGGAGTTGCTCCAACATCTCACTGGAGCAAGACAAGCATCCACCCTTCCTTTTGTTTCCCTCAATGTAGTGATGAGCTGGGCTCAGGCAAGCCCCTGGCAAGGAAGCTACAGGCAAGTCAATGAACGTTGGCCAGGAAGGGTTAAATTAGACAGCGCTTACAACTCTGAACGCCTTGCTACACGTTTTGGCACTATTTTCTTACATTCCAGTTTTCATCCTAGAGGTCTCCTCTCTGTGAAGTCTGTTGCATTTTGTGCATAAAGAAATGCCCCTAGGTGGTTGCACACCTCTAGTTGCAGTCTCTTTTCAAAATGTCCAGGACCTTTCTTCCAAGAGCCGACTTCCACTGATGGACAAAACTTTTCATGTTGACAATGAGTCTGCCCGTTCGGACGTCCTCGTGTCCTGCCACGAGGTACTCCAAGCCTGCAAAGCAGCAAAGTGGTCAGGAACTGCACAGCACTATGCTCAAAAGGCCTATTGATGCTGCAAACTCAGCCTGGATATCCAGTCCCATTTAAAAAAGCACTTATACGAAGCAAATATTTATACATATTGTTTCTTTCATATATCTGTGTATCTATGCCTCTGTCTGTATCTGTTGCAAAATCACCTCTGTGGCATATCAGTCAGTGACATGCAGCATACAAACTTTGATTTTGTTGGCTTCTAAATATAAATGGAAGCTGAGGTCTGGGGCTGCACTACAAGTTTTTATACCTCGTTTGTGAACTGCTATAGCCTTCATTTGGCAGCCACCAACTTCACGCCTCCCTGAATATACCTGGGCCTGGGAATCAGTCAGTTCAGCACATTCCAGCAATGACTGTGCAGGATGGCCCAGTGCTGGTGTCTTGCTCAATATGGCCAATGTCCCCGACACACCGGACCCTGATGAGAGGCAATACTAGATTTGCCAGCACGAGCACCCCAGAAGAGCCTGAGAGGGTGTCAGACACACTGAAAAGAGATGCCTCAACTTCTGCCTCCACCAGATGCTTTAGAGACATGACAGCAGCATCTGGTGAAGCCTTGCCTGGTGTCCAGAAGCTGCCAGAAAGGGCTGGAGCATATCCCTGCAGCACTTGCCACAAGGCTCGCCCCGGGCATCAAGGTCTGCACTTGGCTTTCAGGGCACGACCCAAAGACAGCTTGGAGCCAGGCAATAACTGCTAAGCTGGGGACAGAGAGAAGTCTTTGGCTTGAATTAGCTAAAGAAGCACTGTCACAGACCCTGACAGCTAAAATGGGCCACAAACGTGCCATAAATGGGGATAACAAGGAGGGTAATGCCTCCTGTGGCAGGAGGAGCTCCCTGCCAGGGCCAGCACCCCACTGAAGCACGCTTGTGGTACAGCAAGCATGAGAGCTCCCAACTACACCCTCTTCCTCGCACTGGTCTGGGGAGCACCACGTGGTGGTATGAACTAGCCTGGGCGAGATGGGTCTTTCCCAGTGCTCTTGGTCAACCCGCTCCATCCGGGCCACAGCGGGGAGTCTGCTCATGTTTTCTTGGGTATTCATTTTGTTCAGAATAAAGTGAGAGTGTCCCCTAGTTAAAGGTCAAGCATGTTTTTCTTTAATTCAATACCATTTGTTATTTACTTCATCTGAGTTTTTGGGGACACACATCTCTTCTGCCAAGTAAACAAAGGGTATGTGCCTGGCAGTACCACCCTTTGCAAGACATTTGTTTTGGCCATGTCAAGCCTGCTGTTATAAACGTCACTCTTCAAGGGCTCCTGAATCTGTCTCCCTTGTGACAGAAACGTGGCATGCACCCTCAGAGAGCAAGAAAATACTGCTGTGGTTGCTGATTCAGTAGGGCTTTCTAGATTGTCAACCAGACATTACAGGAGTGTAAAAATAAAAGGAATCAAACGACTGAGATGCTGCAAGCCAGGACTTGAGGCTGTGAGTGGTGCAGGTGGTGCAGGCAGCTCTCTGCATATCTGTGTCTGTGCTTGGCAGAGCCGAGAAGGGGACCTTGCGGACAGCTGAGACCTTTAAACTTTTTGGCTGAGTGTCCCTCCAGAAGTCCAACCTGCCTCTGTGGGTGCATGCACAGGGGAAGGTGTGCAAGGGTATTGAATATCCTCTCGTAGGAACATAAGCACATTTATCGTCTGAAAACAGCACATGGAGATTTGATAAATGCTTGGAGTTTCCATTGTAGCTATAAGTCAGGAAATTGTTTTACATCAGCTTGGCTTTTTATCTGTCTGGTTTTGGTTTATTCATCTGGAGGTCATAAGCTCTTACTCTGAGAGAGAGTTAAATCTACTAATATAGTGTTGCTGACCATCCAGAAATGAATGTGGTAGCTGAAGAAAATAATGAAATTTTTAAAAAGATTTGGGATCCTTTTTTTTTCCACTTTGCAATGATTGAATCTTAAAGATGCACCCAGTTGATGTTTTCAAATTTCCTGTTAGGACCCAACTTCACAACTTCTTTCCAACATGAAAGCTGAGATTAATTTATACTCATGGGACTACATCAGCTGCATTTCAAACAAATACCAAGCTTTGCAGTGTAAATCATGAGAGCTGGCAAGGGGGTAACACCCCATGTGTCAGATGCCTGGAGTGTCCCTAAAGATAGTTGCACCTCCACCATTCTGCTAATGCCCAAGGGATCTTCACTGATTCTGTGATTACTGCTGTCTTTTTCTCTGCTGGGGAAAATCAGTGAAGCTCCTCTGAAGTTACTGGAGTTGCAAAGTTGGGTGTCAGCTGCGGGGATGCCCTGCACAATCAGCATCTGACAGCTTCCACATCATTCCTCCAGGTTCATATTAAGGCTTTCTTGCTTGTGTTTGCATTGCATATGGGAAAATAAAACAGCTGCAATCTATTTAATTATAGATTTATGGTGTTTTACCAATATCCAAAGTCTTACTGTGCTTAAACAGTAAAGTCCTGCCTAACGCTGCTGATCGATCTGACCCTTCTGCCTGACGAGACTTCCCGACTACAGCTGTGCTATCAGGGCAGCTTGCCTTCAAAGCCAAAGACAGTGACTCCGGTGGAGATGAAAGACGACCGCAAACACCTCATCAATGAATAACCTTTCTGCGTGATCTGGCCTCACAGACAGCACTTTCCCCCCAAAGGGAGTTCCGAGTGCTGTACACATAAGGGATGTCTCAGCACTGAAGTCGACGTTTCAATCGGTGATTTCCAAGTGATGTGTGTGCCTCATGGAAAGAAAACCCTTTATCTGAATTAGTTGGTAACTGTTGGTTTATCTTGGAATTGTAAAGAAAGGTGTGTCAGCTGGAGCTTAGTTTTGCGTTATTGAAGAAAACCCTGAGTCCGCATCTCCTCGTCCATACCAGAGAGTGCACTCACTGTTTACCCACCACTGGTTATACTCCATTTCAGTGAAAGAAGATGAGAAAAAACTGTGAAGCCAAAGCTGCCCTCTCACTGTGTAAGAGAATCTCTTCCAAATCTTGCAGATGCAAATTAGCCTTACATTCAAAGAGACATCTTCCCTTGAGTTTAGATTAGAAATCCAGTACAATATCATAACTCAAATTAGATTTAAATGCATTTTTATGGATTCAAATTAGTATTAGTTTTGAAAAGATATGTTATGTAGTCATGGTGTGATATGCACCTCCCTCCCTCTGGGAACAGACTGAGACTGGTAAAGCTGTAAGACTGTCATTATGCTTCATAAAGAGAATCGTATGTTTGAAAGTCTATAGAATGAAACAAGTTTTTCTCTACAAATTCACATTTTATGGATATTGATGTTGGAATACAAATGATGTAACAGCCAATAATTTAATCAACACGAGGCTGCAATCTCAGCTCATTGGCATGAGGGGACGGAGGGGTGGGAATGAAATCTGTGTAAACGTGGTGGGGATGAACTGCTCAGGGATTTGAACCTACCAGGATTGAGGATGGGACAAGTGCAGCCTCTGTTAGTCCAGGATTCAGGGTAGAGTGTCCTCTTGCCCCGGAGGATCTTCAGCTTTGTAGATTTCAAGACTTTCTTGATCTTCACATTGACTTCTGCATGGGAGCCTTTGTCATGAGCTGACAAGATCTTTGTCTTGATCACTGGGAAGACATGAATTCAAACCCAAGAACTATTTACAACAGTCTTTTTTGTTTCGATTTTTATTTTTTTTGGTATAATGCAGGTGTTTGGGCTAAGTAGTGAGGACAATTACTTCATTACAGTGGAGCTAGCCCAATGCTCCTTGCTGGGGAGCCCTGGGTCAGTGCAGCGGCCAGGGGAGTGCAGGAATGCTGCCGGTTGGTATGGCCATGGCCCCTGGACCTGCCACATGGGCAGCGGGAGAGGTCCAATGACCTGATTTTCAAAACTTGTGAGGGCCCCATTTTCGCCCAGAGCTCAGCAAAGACTTTGGCTTCCTTAGCACTTTCGGAAATCAAGCAGAAAGCCTTGCTTTTAGGGCTGGACCTGGAGGCTTTGCCAGCCTCAGCCCGGGCAGGCCAGGCAGCAGGCAGGGGTGCAAGGGGCTGCCCCCATCCCGCCCTGGTGAGCACTCCTACTGTCGGTCCTCCTGCTCTGCAGAACCACCAAATCCAAACTCAATGGCGGAGACTGAGACGTTGGTGGGGACTGAGGCAAATCGCGGAGCATTTTGAGCTCGCAGATACCCACAGGCTCACTCTCTCTGCCTGGTATCCCACCTGCTGAGCCCCTGTGCGGTAGAGGCTCAGGGCTCAGGTCCCATGCGTGAGCCTCCCCCTGACCATGCTGATGCCTATAGTGGTAGGTGTCACCATATGGTGGTGCTTTATTCAGTGCTGCACTTTGGGAAGCTCAGAGAAACCTCTACTCCCACAGTATGGCCTCCTGAAGCTCATGATGAGCCCCATAATTCACCTGTCTCTCCAGTGTAGCTGACACCTTTGCATGTCGAGTGATAAAAGGGTGGGAAGCCTGAGTGCACTGTAGATAAGATTTATGAACTTGGGGGGTTTGTGACTTTTTTTTTTTTTATTTCTTATCTTTTGCAAGATTAAACACGGTCACTATCGCGGCCAGGGAGCAAAGCAAAGCAGAATCAGATTTTTTTTCCTAATATCGCTAAACCAGGGCTATATTTCAACAGCTGGCGGCCCCTTGAACTTCCCTTTGTGGGTTGGTTCGCAGCCTGCAGAGGTAGGGGTTATCTCTCTGTGCATTTTCAACTCCAGTGCGAGACGAAACAGGTGCAAGAGACCGCTGGAAGACTGAAAGGAAGGGAGTGCTACACAGAGCATTCCTCGCTCTGCTGCGGTATGAAGGAGGTGGTTCACTGGCACGCACCGGAGACGTCTTTGGAAACAAAGCGCCTCCTCTCATTCATTTAAATCCAACAGACACATAGACAATATACATCCTCCCATTGCAATAGCTGAACTTTGTTGACAGGAGGAAGCTCCCAGTAGCTGCCAGAGCCGTTTTCTCCATGTAGTGGCTTATGTGGTGACCACTGTCTCTCCTTACATTCGGTGTAATTCAGATTTAGTGATTTCTAGGCCGTTCTTGGGGCACCTGGTCTACAGACAGAGTTTTAGTGACTCGTTTCTGTTAAGAAAGCTTTCCAGTCTGTCTTGGACCTAGACAACCTCTGAGGGACTCTTCCACCTCTTGTCCTCCCATGATTTCGGCACAAGAGTATTTTGGTAGCAAGAGAGGTGGGTAACAGAGCAAGACGCATCACCCACCTTGACTTGGCACCATGATATCTACAGATTTTGGAAAAGCCAAACATCTGCCCATGGGTTTGCAGGGATGGAACGGTGCACACAGCAGCACCTCTCACACTTTACACTCTTGCACTGCCTCGCAGCACCTCCCTTTACGCCCTCACCCAAAACTCACCGTAGGTGTACTTCATCCCACAGAAGACCTTGGGATTCCCCAAAACTTGCTCTTTACATTCGCATTTACCTGGGGAAAAAGAAGGAAGCAAAAAGCTGTGGATTGTGCTTAAAAGATGGGAGCCTTCACAGGCAGAGCCTGGGACCTGCCAGAGGTTTTCACGTGGTTCACAAGCCCCATGCAAAGAACCACCCCTATTTTCAGATCCAGGCTGAATAGACAATCTTAGTCCAAGGGCAATGATTCCTTGTTTACAATTTGAAGAGAAGGGAAACAAAGGCCTTATTATTTTGCCTTGAGATGCAAATAACACGCATGTCTTTCCCCACGGTATTTTCCACACCGTAATGTCCCAGACAAAATTTTGAAAGGAAATGTTGCAAAGGTTAAGGCAGATTAATGACTTCCGTGATCTTAGAACAAAGAATAACATGATATACTTATTTACATTTAAAATGAAGTTGTCCAGACAAATGATAGAGCTTTCCCCTCAATTAACTCAATTATTGTATCTTTGAGATTTTATCATGCCACTTTCTGAAAATGCAGGAAATGACGCTTGCCTGCTTGCATGCAGCCATTGCAAGGGAGGACGGCTTGACGCTGCGCCGTGGGGACAAACTCACTCAGCACCCGCCTCCTTCAGACTCGGGGGGGGGAAATAACTTCCCCTGCTGACATTGTAGCTGAAATGCCAGGCATGCTCGAATTGCACCATAAGCTGCAACTGAGGCCAAACTTGACATGGTACTGGGGAAATAAATTTTTATTTGGAAATTTCCAATTCCCTGCCTGTGATGAGGCAAAAAACACCCTCCAAATATTGTTGCTAGTTTGTCCGACATGTAGTAGTTCTGGTGAATACACAAGACACATTTAAAACACGGTGGACAAAATAAAGAATGTTCAGCCTTGAAATTCAGAGCTGGGGCTGCAAATTCAGGCAGGCAACTCTTGCCTTACCGCCAGCTAAATGCTGGGTGCCGGCTTTCAGCATGGAGCATCTCCCTACAGAGTTTGCACGTCCTTACATTGATGGGACGAGCTGTAAGGCTCCTCCGGCTCATGGAGGGGAAGGAGGTGGTTGCACAGGACATTAACGGGGGAACGTCCATCCCCTCCTGCAACTGCCAGGGCGCCAATTACAAGCCAGTGCAGAAGACTGTATCCACACTGGCTGCTGGCAGGAGGAACGGGGCAGGGAAACATGTGTGAAGCCGTCACCCTACCAGAGTGCCGGAGCGCCGAGAAGCCCTGCTCATCCTCCCAGCCCCAGGCAGGCTCGCTGTCGTTGAACACCGCCTGGAAAGGTGGTGCTTCATGGTGCCAGGTCACATCCGAGCTGTTGGGGGAAAAGGGAGATGGTCAGCCTTCATCCTGGCACTGGCAGAAAGCTGGGCCACCACCAACGTGTCCTCTGGGCACAATGTGGTGGCACATCTTGGTGGTGTTAAATGTAAAGGGCAGTTTTGGAAAGTGACCAGGTTGATTGTTGTCAGAGTGGGTCAGTGTTGTCAGTGGGGTTTAAAACATGGTATAGGGATTTATATGCTATAAATATCCCCAGCGTGGTAAAAAAAAGCCACATATATGCTCTGTAGAGTGGGGTATTATTAACACGCACAGTCTTCTAAAAGTCAGAGGCTGACTCTAAGTCCAGCGCTGTCAATGCAAGCTGAATTGCAACAGCAACAATATTAACCCTGTGGTCTCCTCTCACTCAGATCTCCCCAAGACTCACATTTTGCTCATGGGGATGAAGCAATGATGAAGGTTATGGAAAGCCCCCCATGCACTAACACCTGCACCAAGATCCAATGATCCAACCTCGCCGGTGCCTGCCACCATGTGCCAGGCACCCAGGTGAACTGCAACCTCAGCTCCCGCTCCACCCCCAATTCCTGACCATACCAAACCCCAAATATTTTATATAATGGATATTCTTCAGGCTGCGTGCCATGCATAAACTGGGTTGGAGCACTGCCTTCCCTGGGATGGAGATTGTGGGGGGATTGTTGAGGCTGAAGAGGGGGTGACCAGGACCCCTCAGCTCACCTGCTGCTGCGGCAGTCACCGGTGCGGGGGTCACAGCTGCGGGCGCAGTCACAGGGGCGGCAGCCGTAGGCACCAAAGCCCCAGTAGCCGGGGAGACAGTGGTCGCAGCGGGGCCCCGCCACGCCGGGCTTGCAGGGGCAGTCGCCGGTGCTGGGGTCGCAGAAGGTGCGGGGTCCCAGGGGTAGCACGGCTGATCCCAGGGGGTGGCAGGAGCAGGCTGCAGGGGACACCGTGGGGGAAGAGAGAGCATCTGTGAGTGCAAAAGCTCTATGGGATGAAGGCGCAGGAGATGCCTGCGAAATTGCCGCTCTGCCCAGGGCCAATGATGTTTCTGGGCTTTTTTTATTCCTCTTGCCTATATAAATATGACCAGAATCTCCCTTTAGAAACCATACGGCTTTAACTTTTGTGACGTATCTTAATTAGTCAAACCACCTTTGTTTTGCATTATGTTTTGCCAGACAGGCCTTTACTATTTCCCTTACAACATCTGGACTCCAATCCAAAGTACCCAGAGATGTGCCTGCTCTGAGGTAGATGTTTAAGCAGCTGTGTAATCAGGGTCGAGGTGCTTCATTCCAAAAAATGGATCAGCACATAATTGCTTTCTAAAGTAATAACAGCTGTCTTGCTGCCAGGAGGTTAAAAAAAACCATCTCAGAATGGTCGTTTAATTAAAGTGGAGGCTGAGCAAAAAGCACCCCTCTGTCTTTGTCTGATTTTCTTTTAAAGCCATCATTTCAAAACATTAAAAAAGAACAAGGCCGTGGATGGCTTAGAGATGCAGAGATGTACACTCTGGGACACAGGTTTGCAAAGCACATCTCAGAACACCGGCTGCTGTTTTTTCCTCTCCCTGTAGCCCCTTGCAGCAGAATGATGCACTGGAAGTGTACTGGGACACTCTAGGATAAATGACCATTCTCACAAATCAGAAAGTATACCCTAAAACAGGTGGTGTGAAGTTTTCCCTGCATACTTCTTAGGATTTTTCTTTTCTATAGGTGTAATTTGTCTCTGTTGCAAGACTACAACCTTTTTTCTCCCAAAGATGTTAATCTTTTCAAAGGTCAGAAATACAGTCATCAGAAGTGTGAGCCAAACCTCTGACCGTTTGGCTTGGCCAGCTGGGAATGCAGTGCCCTGCAGGACCAGTAGCCAAGTGACTTGTGTTCTCCTTCCCTCAGGGTTTGGTTCTCTGACCACCATGTGTTACAGTCAGCCTTGAGCATTATGGTGAAAAAATCCCTCCTGACTGACTTTTGTCTAAAACTCCATTTACATAAAAATTGGATTTCCTGAGAAAATTTCATTTGGAGAGAAAATTTTCACCAAATTCTAATACAAATATTTCTATTTTGCAACTGTGAAGGCGATAAAGCAGAAAAGCCATTGCATGCAGCGCAATCTTTCTTTCTCTTAAAATACTTATTGCTGCGTACATATTTTTAACTTTGCTCTGACAACATTTTTGTGGTTTCAGGGATTTGACATACCTGGAATGTCGTTTCAAAATATTAAAGGATAGATTAATATTGGCAGTTAACTTAGAAGCGACTACAATTCTAAAATCTAAAAGTAATCCCCAAATTTTCCCCACCCTTTTGATTCCCAAACAAATATAATTATATAAAATTAAAAGATTAGAAAGCCTCTCCACAAACTGCATAACTAGCTGCAGGCAGTGAACTCCAGTACCTTTAATAGCATAGTTTTCAACAGCGCTCACCGAGACTCACATACCTTTCTCCTGAAGTCTGTGAATTGTTTTACACCTGACACATATAGCCAAATGCTCTCTTTTCCTACTAGATGCGGTGGGTATTTCTGGCATTCCTCAGCCCCTTCAGGGGAAATATCAAGCACTTAAAGCTTTTCTATTCCGCTGCAGTCAGGGAGCTAAACCCACTGCTCAGAGAGAGATTTGGTCCTGTTTCGGTTGGGTTTCAGCTGAGTTTTACACCCAACCCTATTGGGGGTTGGTGTTTTTTATGTTTTAGACAATGCTTTTACGCATTGTTTTTCCTAATGGAAATTTAATGGCAGTGGCACCACCATGGTGAGGCAAGAATATTAAATTTACAAAAGCTGTTACAAAAAATAGAGCAGCAAGCTCTTAGGCAATTAAAATGGCAACTAAAAATGAGAATGTAGTTGGCTATAGTTTTTAAGAAAAGCTACAAAGAGATGTGTTGTAAAGGTTGGTCATTTTTACAAGGGCTGCACACCCCCCTCCATGGCCCTTCTCCTTCCTGGCTGCTCCTCAATGAGCTACCAAAGCGTCAACTTGCTTTCCATCGGCGGCCAATGAATTGAAGGTTTTTGGTCTTGCATCTTGGGTGGAGGCCCACGATGGCATTAAGTGGTGTTAATCTGGCTGCTTTGGGTGGCAGATTTACAACACAGTAAACGTGTACCAACTTTGAAAAAAATGTATGAAAATAGGACCAAGTGCTTCCATACTATGGCAACGACAGGAAGAAAAGGACTCCAAGACTGAGTATACAATATTTTGGCAGCTGCAGCTCCCTCATGGTCTGCGGTACTGAGTGTTGGATTTAGACCCCACTTTCCTCCTTCCACCCAATCTGCTCCTCACTGTAGCACTGGTAGTAGGAGAGCCACCTCCAGCAAGGTGAGAGGAGCAGCCAAGCAGCAGATAAAGAAGCTACAGACAGTGTTGGATGGCACTTTGCGGTGGATACACAGGCACAGAGTGCAAGACTTGCAGTGTGAGGCTTTGGGACAGTGCCTGTCTCGTGTGCCGTGGCTACCCCGCTGGGGGGGCTGGGGGTTGCCATGGCCAAGGGAGCTCCAGTGAGAGAAGGGCTGACTGGGCACCACTAGCTTGGGACCAAGAGAAACCTTCCACAAGCTCCATCTTTTTGCTTTCTTTTCGATTTATAAGCAGCATCATTAAAACGCCAATTTGCCACCCTGTACTACATAACAATATTTTGCATGTGACTTCCATGTACATATGGATTAACAGCTGCCTGTCCCAGCATCACATGTGCTGATTGGGATTGAAACCCAGTGAGTGGGACTTCAGTGGGGCTGGATTTCCCCCACCCTGGATCGATGATACTGCTGTGGTTTCTTCAGCAGCCAGCTAACCTTTGGAAATGACAAATATTTACCCTCAAAAATCTACAGTGGAAAACCAAAAATAAACTCAGCAATTATAAAACCTGATTTATTGTCTGCAATTATACTGTAGTTGAAGCTTAAAAATTCATGAGGGGTGTAAAGAAAAGGACCGATAGGTATGGCAGGGGGAAAGAGTCATCAGATTGCTGTTTTAAATGGCAGAACGTCTCGTTTTATCGGGTACACACCTACTCCTGAGCAAATATTATATACGCTCTGCCTACAAGAATCTTTAAAGTATCCTTAAAGATTATGGCTTAACAACTCCTTTATTTACTTTGACCTTGGCATTTTTAAATTTTCAGTGTTACGCCGTGGTTGAGCAATAACGGTGCCTTGAGCCAGGAGCGAGCAGGCAATGCCGTGGCCTTCCCAGGAAAAAATAGCCGGGCACCACACACGTCCCTTGTTATTGCAGACCATGGCCCGGCCCTTGGAAATGTGCCAGGCATAGACTGTAATCGGTCTTATATAATTTAATTTAACAGTCATTAGTCATTTGCTACTGCCCTGCAAGCTGCCGGGCTCCCCTGGAGATGCCGGGTCCCTGGGTGCAGGGAGAGAAGGAAAATGGTGAAGGGGTCTTGGGGAGGAGAGCAATTGTGAGGGTTTGAAGAGCCCAGAGAGAAATAATCTGTGTGTTTGGAGCAATAAGGTCTCTGAAAGCAAAGCATTCAGACAACCCCTACATTTTTAGGGAACCCAGTTTATGCCGTGGAAAATTGTCTCCCTGAGATGTTGAGTACTTCATGCTCTGTAATTCATAAACACCAAAAAAAAAAAAAAAAGATAGATGTACTTAGTGCAGAAGGTAAATAAATATAGACTTTTTCTCACTGTACTCAAGGCTATCTTACAGTTCTTGTCAAACATATATTACCTTGGCCTTTAAATATCAGAATTCATGAATACATAGTGGTCCATAAAGAGGCCGGATTGTTGCATTAAAGAGTAACAGAAACAAATTTATAGTCTTTATGTCAGGCACACTTTTTTGGGGGAAAAAATGTGGAAAGTGGAATGCCACAGGCCAGTGATTTAGACATGAATGCAGAAATCCGAGAGGACCAAGCACGTCAACAAAAATATCCGTTAATCATCTCATCTCTACAGCTTCCTCCTGCCCAGAAGGGCTGGGAGAAACTTTTTAGTCGAGTCTCCTGGGATTTGGCTACCGTGAGGTGTTGTTATGCCTGACTTCATTAGTGCTGGTCTAACTTGCACACAGGCACACGCACACTGTTGGCAGCCTTCCCTTCGAGCTGTGGCTGTTTTGCATCGATACGTCCTGAGACCTCTGTTTCCATCTGGTTTTGGAAGGAAGGAGGCTCCATGCTGGCCAGCCCAGGAGGTGCCATTTGACTTCCTCTCAGACCCTCCAAACAGCCACAGGATTTGGACTGGGCATTTTGGCACCAGGAAAACCCTATGATGGGTCCCTTGTGAAACTCCAGCTCCTTGATGGGCTGCATGAGACATCACAGGAGATGGCGGCCACTCCTACCACCTCCAAGGTGAAGAGAGTTATTTTCAGCTGTTCAGAAGACCACACTCAAATCAGTGCCAAAGCTTGGCTTGGCTTCAATGACCTCAGAAAAGTGTGTCCTCTTCCCTCATGGGAACTGGCACGTAAAGAGCATCAGGAATTACAATCCTAGTGAAGGTAGCACAACCCCAGTAAAAGCATGTTTTGAAGCTTGAGAATTTATTTCAGTCTTTTGTCCTGTGTTATCTGCCAGGAGTCAACTAATCCTTTTTTTTTTTTTTTTATCAACAAGGCTGAATCTACGGGTGTTAGGAAAAACCCCTCAAACCCCTGCTTTGGGTCGAAGTGCAAGATTTAAACCTGTTCTTTTACTAATCAGACCCCAAAACAAAAGTTTGTTGCATAAATTGTGCCAGTAATTATGGAGGGAAGTGATGTTTCAGAGAAGACTTGGGACTTCAGTGTACACAAGTAGGTAAAGGAACTTTAAAAAGTCATTAAATGCACTGTTTAAAAATCCAAATTTGTGTACATACTACAGCAGCGAAATAATTATTTACACAAGTAATGGAGAACTGTGGTCAATTCTGTTTTCATAAAGAGAATTAGGGTTGTAAAAGAGGCGGTTCAGCTGTTGCTGCTGCTCCTCCTTGCAACAAGGTGAAAGGTGGAGAAGAGGAGGACTTCTGCAACAGGCTGATGGGGCCACTGGGAGTCTCACAAGGATGATGTACAGCAAGGGAGCAGGACAAAAGTGATTGTTCCCCACGAGACCCTGTAGACGAAAGTGAAACTGCACACACCCTCCCAGCCCAGGTTGCAGCTCCCCACCCCAGAAGGATTTCTCTTCCTTTAAACGCAGGTACTTCTCCTTTGGATGGGAGAGAGATGTGCTCAGTGTCCCCTCAAATGACACAAGCAGGGTGTCAGTGGGATTTTTTTTTGCCACCCATGACGGTCCTCCTCCAGATTTGGGTCAGCGAAGAGAAATCTGGCGAAGCTGGTGGGTGGCTGTAGGCGCAGAGCAGAGAGCACGCCTGCACCCTATATTTAGCTGACCGGTGTAATGTGCTCGGCCCGGTTTGGGGATCCGGAGTCCCCCACAGTGAGTCACCATTGCTCACAGTGGTCCCTGGGGAGCGTGGCTTTTGGATCGCTGCCTTTGCTTGGGAAGTATTTGATTTCACATGTGGCCAAGTCAATGCCTTTGGCCCGACCTCCTTGGTGTCATGCCTTCTGGAATATCACTTAACTCGTGTTCCCGTCTCTCCCTCCATACCCACCTGCTGCTGCCACGAACACGCACTGGTAGGCGATGCTATTTATCAGCTGCACCCATGTTGGCTGAGGAACCCTGCTTCTGAGGTTGCGGTAATCACCAAACAAGGAGAACATGCAAACATGATGCAGCTTTTGCCCTCCAAAAATAGCAGGAGAAAGTCAATGAATCATCTCTCTTCCCCTGCCCCTAAGCTACAGGGTACTTGGGATAGATTTGTCAACAGCATCTGCAGGTTTTTGCCCTGCAAACTGCACAATTGCTTTTTGCAAACAGCATCAGAAAGGTAATTCAAAGAGCTCCCTGTCCTTTACTGATGGAAGAAGGCTGCTCCAAGGAGAGGCAGGAAGATCTCCCCTTTTCTTTGACACTCTCCCATTTGAGAAGCATATTACTAAGTACAAGGTTGCTGACTTACGTTTGCAGGCGTCCGGGGCAGAGAAGGGCTTCCTGAGGTCCCGATAGAAGCCCGGCTTGCAGCGTTGGCAGTGCTGCCCTTCCGTGTTATGCTGACAGTTATCACAGACGCCGCCGCTACGATTGCCCGATGCCAGCCACGCATCCATGTCAAAATGACAAGTGTCGGCATGCCCATTACACTTGCACGCTGAGACAAAGCCAAAGGGAACAGAAAGACTCATTAAGGCAGTGAAAGATGTTGATTTACAGAAAGGAGACACAAAAACCCAAACCATGTTTTGGAATGGGAGGCCTGACCTATGAACCTGTTATTAATTCAAATGCATGAAGTATCATCACATTTTCATTCACGCTTTCCAACCTCTAGAAGTGACATCCAAGAAAAAATAATTTCTTTGACTCTTTTATTTCCAGTATGGGTTTCCTGGTACAAGGACAGCAACGTGGTTAGGCCAGTGCAGGGAGACCTCCCACATTGACTGGTCCTGCTGGGGCAGGATCCTTCCCTCCCTGCTTTAGAAATCAGCAGTACTCCGTACAGCATCTGCCACATGGGTGCTGCCAGGATGCTCCTTGCATCTGACAGAGGGAAAAGGCAGGTGAAGTGGAGGTGTGTGAGAAAGAGCGAGCATCCCCCTTTCCCTGTGCTGGCAGTGGAGGCAGTCTGGATGCCCACACGCCTGAAGTCAGGGGCCAGGTGAGATCTGTTCCAACCCCTGCTCATCAAATGCTGCTGGTGCAAACAGGGATTCACTGTCATTCCCTTGGGGAACACCCATACTGCAGTATGACTGCAGCCCACATATGCAGGCTGATGGTAGCTTAAGTGTTGATAGCATCATAGCCATGGCGGTGAGATGGCACTCGGCACGTCTGCAAAACTTCCAGGGTGGCGTGGTTAACCCTCAGCACCCTTCTGGCTAGACTGCTGCTGTTACTGAAGCAGATTTCCCTGTGATCTCTGCGGTCCCATGCAGCCTGCACTAACCCTGAGCATCCCTCCCCGGCACCACAGAAGTAATCCCCAAACCTCCCCAGAGCTCAGGGGACCTGCTGCCCCCAGTCCCCAGGAGGTGAGCAGAGCCCATGTCCAGCAGCAGAAGGCCATACCTCCCGCAAATGTGTTTGTCAGAGGTGCCCGTGGAGGGGACAATGCTGGCCTCCCATCACCTCCAAGGCACCCTGGTGGGCTGCAGTCTGCCTGCAGCAGAAGACCATATCTCAAGGAGATGCACTTGGGTCCCACAGAAAGGTCCAACCAACAGACAACATGGTCTTGTGAGGATGTCCAAGCTAGGAGCTTTGTGAACAGGGCTGTTCCCCCCATACAAGCATGTGGTGGGTGCTGGGCAGGAGTGTGGCATTGGCTCTCCACTCGCTGAGCTGCTCCACAAGCACCTGCCCACCACCCCAGTATCTGCTGCCTCTTGGAAACAGAGGAGAAAGGCACACAAGGAGGAAGTGTTTCACTCCCACAGAGGCTCTAGAGATGTTGTTCCTGGCTGGCTACTTACACTGACACTCTTTGGGGGATCCTGTTTTGCCATCTGCAGCCTGCCAAGGTTGGTCGTTGTAGAGCGGGGCACAGTGCTGGCAGTGGGACCCTGCTGTGTTGTGCTTGCACATGCACTTCCCATGGACCTAGTAGGGGAAAGAGAGCAAGGATCACCCACAGCAAAGCCCAAAGAGTCTCTGGGGCATGAACAATGCCCATGTACAGGAGATACCACACCAGCTAGATGCTATTACATAGACAAGAAAAAGGGTTAGCGTGATGTCCGTCTTGGTGTCTAATTCAGTCAAAGGCAAATATTCTGCTGTTACACTTTCAATTAGATCAGTATTTGTGGATCTGTATGTCATGGTATTGTATAATCACAGCAGGTTTTGGGTTTTTTTGCATCTAAAAGAACCTTTAGCAGAGAGTTTCTAGCTGCAGCATGAATTTCCTGGAGAGATTAAAAGAAGCCAAGATCCAAAGCATCCTTGGGAAACACTGTAAAACATTTCTCTTTTTCACCCTCCCAAACATCAATACACCTTTGCACACCTGCAGCAACAGCACACACAACCTCAGTACCCAGCTCTGTGTGTCCAGACATCACCAACATAAATAAGCATGAAAATAAAAGAAATTCAGACCCCTGAAACATAGATATCTACTCATCCTAGGCACAGGTTTTGCCCCACAAAGGAAGAACCAGGGATAGCACAAAGACCATGAGTGACTATACTCGGATATCTTCATGACAGATAGGTAATTTAACAGCTAGACAGCCTAGTGTAACAGGGTAATTAGAGATGAAAAGCCAGTGTAGCACACTCGACGCCAGCTGCCCGGTCAGCCTCTGGCATTACACTGTTGGCAAATCCAAAGAAAACAGGACGTAGCCAGAGGGCAAGAGCAGCCAGGCAGGCCCTAGATGCAATGAAATCAAGCTCTGAAGCAGCATGGCTCTGCCTGCAAGGCTGAAGGCCTTGCCTTTTTCTGCGGAGAGTGGTGGGCACCTACCTACCATAGCTATTTTGCTGGCTGCCTGTGCTTGTAGCTTTACTCTGCTCGACTTTTTGCTTTTAAATACAGTTTTACTAAAAGCATTTCAGCTGCAAGTCCCTCCAGACATCTGATACATGGCCGGGCTCAAGGCTGGAACAGTGTCCTGCATTTGACGAAACACAAGCCAAGTGGTGCCTCACCACCCTGGTGTCCTTCCTTCACCAGTCGCAGGGGAGGTGATAGAGAAAGGAAGGCAATAAACTGACTGCGGTTCAGCTTCTTCTGCTGCTCTGTAAGAAGCCGGAGACCACAGCCTGCCCTGCCGGTGTGGCCCTGTACTCATGCCACAGGTTGGCCATAAAACCAAAAACCAATGGAGCTGGGGAGCTGCACGGGCTACCGGCTGCTTTCATCATCGGGAGCGACACAGGGTGGTCGGGATAGCCAGTGGTCCAGCCCAGAACTGGGGCACGGCTTTAACTTCTACTGGAAAATGCTGCCTTTCACTCTATTTAAGTTATGGTTTTACAAGTGTGCTGTTCCTAATTGTATGACTTGCTGCCGAGACCTGCCACGAAAAAGGTTCCTGTGAAAAACCCAATCAGTAAACAAAACAGAAGAGGACCTTGAGCACATTGTAAACAGCTCCTGCTTGTTACGTAGGTGCACCCCCCCCACCCCCTCACATTCCCCCCCTCCCCCCGGCTAACCATGACTTTCCGATTTTTTTTTTTTTTTTAATGAGTAGATTTTAGCTGATATTTCAAAAGGGTCAGATGTAACCAGTACAGATAAAACTTCAAAATTGACCTTGAAGGTCCTTAAAAGACTTTTCAGCAGCAATGCCAATAGCAAAATATTTTGAAAACTTTTCAAGTGATCCTTTCCTGCCTTATTAAAATGTCTGGATCATCAAAGCAGGAATAAGCAAAATACAGTACAGCAACTGGACTGCATAAGCAATGGACAGATACAGACGGAGTCAGACAGAACACGCAAGTATCTAAGCTAAAGCACAAATACTAAGATAACATCGCTTTCTGTGCTGTTTTGGCCTCATCACATTGATCAGTTGGTCTCACCACAGATACTAGTTGGTCCGTTTGGTTTATTGTATTGATATGTGCTTAAAAGTGTGCTAATGTTTGAAAAGAATGAGAAGCAAATACAGAAAAGAAACAAAAATTTGCAGAGGGAATATTTAGTTCTCAAAGTGTGTCTCATGTTTTCATATTTTCATTTTTGCTACCACCTACAAAGCATTCTTCTTCAAACTCTCAGATGCCTTGCTTTCCTAAATTATCACTCTTCAACAAAATTTCTCTCTCTCATGTATTTTTTAGGCAAAGCTTACACCTTTGCCAATGCTACAGAGCTACTTTACACATATTTAAAAGCATCCACCTGCATGGAAACAGAAATTGCTTAAACTTTTATTAGTCATGTGGTCATGTCCTGGTGGTTTTGATGGAGCCCTAACTCTTTGATGCTATTTTTGGTAGGGGTTTCTTGCAAGTCCTTTGGCCATTGAGTGGTTATCGTTAAACAGGCTGTAGTAGCCTGAACCTCTGTGGCCAGAGAAATCCTTCAGCTTGTTCCTCTTCAGACTGACCCAGGTCTGAGGGTAGAGGGACAAATCAGACCTCGGATATGTGTGATCAGGATGGGAGGGTGACCTGAAGGAACCAGAGGGTACCATGGTCAAAAACAGGTGGTCCTTTGGTGATTTGTCGATCATGATGCCAAAGTAAAAGAGATGTGGGAGAAGACTTGCAAACAGGGGTATGTCTCAGCCATGGTGACTCTTGGGATTACTGTGGGAACTCATGCTCCCCCTGCCTGGGCCCGCAGGATGCAGCCTCACCCCTCAAATTCAGCTTCCCCCTTGCCAAAGCTGCACAAAGAATCAGTGGGGACTTAATCAATCAGCCAGTGGCTGCTCAGCATTAATAATATACAACTCTGAAACTCAGCAGCACCTAAGAATCCCGCAAAGGATTAAGCATCCCAAGACACCAGCACAGAGCTGGGCAAAACTCCCTGCCGAGGAGCATTCACAGTCCCAAGGCACAAGAGCCTCCACGTTCTGAAAGCCCAAGTACTGTATAATAGAGCATGCCGTGTTGCCAGAATAGGGGGAGGTGGAGGAAAATAAAACAGAAGAGGACGGGTATCCCAAGAACCTGATGTGCAGCCATTAATTTGGCATGCAGAGCTAATAAGTAAACCACTGAATAGCTGTGCGCCAACTTCTTAATCTGTATGTGAATGCTAAAGAAAGAGGTTTTATAAACTTAAAAAAACTGCTGCAGCAACAGCAGGCTTGTGGGCTCTCACATGCTGTGGCAAGGAGCACTGCAAAGAACCAAATTTGGAGATAGTTCAAATCAAGCCAGCCGGTGTTTAGAGAGTCCCCAAGGCAGAGCAGGGCATAATGTCCCTGGTATTGATTGCTTATAAAGGTACGATGCACCTAGGGTGAAGAAAACTAACGGCCTGGCTGGAAAGCTTAAAAAATAACAGAATAGCACAATTCCGACTTCTGCGTAATGGCAAGTGCAGGAGCAGCACAGAGGTCTGTAGGTGCAGGCTCCCCAGCCATCTCGGTGGGGCTGGAAACCTGCTCCCACGGCCAGTGCTGAGCGCCTGGCGGGGGCTGTTGCAACCTGGGTGAGGAGGAACCACGTGTTCCCCATCGTTATCGTAAGGGCGCTGCTTTGCAGTCTCCTTTCCTCCAGGGTTTATCACAACCAGATGCTTCAGCATCTTCATCAGGTGCTCCCTCCCAAGCCCAGATCCTGCAGTGGGTCCTGCAACCCCTCTGCAGGAGCTGCTCAGCCTGGCGTGGGATGGGATGGCCATTCAGTGGCCCAGCCTGCCATGCACTCTTTGCAAACCAGTGTGCCCCTGCTTGCCACGGGGCAAGGGAATCATAATCTCAGCAGGACTCATGTCTGGGTGAGCATCCACATGGGGGCACAGGACGTGACGGCCTGGCCGGCCCTGCTTCTGCATCTGATGCTCAGGCTCTGGCCTTTGGGAGCAAACTTTGGGAAAGGCAGCTGGGTTCCCAGTTCCCGGGGTGCTGAGTCTGTAAAGATCACTCACGGTCTTAGTGCTATCCCTGATTCTTCCTTTGTGGGGCAAAAACTTTGCCTAGTATGAGTAGATATCTAGTGGCGCTACTCAAACAGGTTGGACCCTGAGAAAACTCTGCCTCTGCAAGGTTCTCCTGGGTCCCACGGTGGCCCTGACCCCTCTCAGCCAGGCAGAGCAGGGTGCAGACCTGCTAATGAACAAGCTGAACAGCTAAATGGCCCAGCTCAACTGAGCGGGGGGGGGGGGGGAGAACAGGCTCTTTAATAACTTGTTCCCCAGTGCAACTGCTTAGCTAATACCTTTTTATTGCCTATTGCTTTTTTCCAGAAATTTAATGAAAGTCGGACCTAAGTGCTTCCAAAACCTTGCCTCAGGCTGATGTATTTATTCTCTTTCAGTCGCATTATAACAATTACCCCCCAAAAGAGCTCTGCTTTAAACATCTCTCCATCCTAGCTTTATCTCATTGAAGAAAATCTCTTTTGTCTTCTACATAATTCCAGCATGACAGAAAAGATTTTTATGCATCGGAAACAACAAAAGAAGGTGAATATTAGCAAGCCCTTTCTTGCAGCCTATAGGCAGACAGGTATTTTTTCTAGTTACAAAGAAATACTGACAGCTGAAAAAGAAAGGACAAGAAGAAGGGGTAATAGAAGGAAAATAGAAGCAGTGGCAGGCAAAATACAGCCAACGGACTGTCTGCACTGGGTGAAATGAATGCCCGTAAGAGCTGTAGGAGGGCCAGATGCAAGACTGTGATGCCCTGTAAATTCCCCGTCGTGCCATGGAGTGGCTGGGAGCCAGGGCTGAGACACCAGCCCGGCAGCTCTTCTGGCACCCAAGGTAGAGCAGGGAAATGATGTACTTGACCTCGGAGATTTCTCCGGCATCTCAACACCTTTCTGGAGGTAAAATGTGACCCCCACGCATCAACAAGGGAAAGAAGGCGTTTTTCCCTCCCTTTTCATTCACCTCGATTTACATTTAACTGTAAGGCGTACCCACTTGGGTCATTCTGGAGCATTGCTAAGTACACAAACACAATTCCCAGAACGTCTCACCCCTTTAAGCATTCACACGGCTCTTGACTCATTTAAGCGGCAAAGCCTTCTCATACCATTTTTCATTTTGTCATGGGTCTTTACATCCAGTTCACTTTCACACTGTTTCCCTTCTTAGCTCGACAGCCCCGTCGCAACGTCAGTCATTAGAGGGCACAATGCAAACAGTGTTACAAAAGTTGACTTCTGTAAGATAAATGAGCGACTGATTTCTCTCTACAAAGACAGTTGCTAGGACATGCTTCCTTCCAGAGCCTTTTGTTGCTGAATTATAACCTTCCAGCGCTTCCTTTCAGATTGCAAATACATGTTTTTTTTTTTTTTCTTTAGTTGAATCTTACAAAATACTTTCCTCCTTGTTTATCATGTTCCAAAATGTTGGATAGTGAGAAGAAATGCTATGTTGAGGGAAAAATGCTTTCAGTCACCTGTTATGAATTGATTTATATTGCAAGAACTCACCCACTATATAGAATCCAACACAAACAAACACTAAAGGAAGATCAATGTCCCAAAGACCTGATAGTCTAAATAGGCTAAATAGCTGGGAGGGGCAACTGCTTTTAATAGAGTTTCTTTCTTGGAACTGCTAAAATTGTATTTTCTCTTTTTTTTTTTTTTTTTTTTTTTTACTTTCATGGAAAATGGGCACGATATCAGCTGAAAGGAAAATCACGGCATTCATGTTGACTCTGTAATGATAGCTTTTAAACTGTAGCCACTGTGCCAATTTTAGAACCGATGCCTACTGGCTGCTGTCAGCATGCGGGGAGGTATTCTTTCCCAAAGCACCAGACAACCAAATTTATGCATGAGAAAATTCTCATATCCTATCTTGTTCTTGTGAAAGAATACAAAGCTTGTTGTCCAGGGTGTGGGGGCTGTCCGGTGTTTTTTTTTTAATTCCTTGTACAATAGGCTTCTGTCAGTGCTGCCGGAGAAGACCTTCAGTATCTTTTGATGTCAGTAGCATGATAACAATTTATAACAGCCACTGGGTTAGGCATGTGGGAAAGGGGAGGAATATTCACCCAACCTGACTATACAGAAGTGCTTTAGCACAGTAGCTCAGTGTACCCGGGATCCCAACCATACTGTATCCCCCCACCCCCTTCATAACTATGGAATGAGCTTGGGGACACCAGGTGGTTCCTGAGGACAAGAGGAAACAGCTTCAAGTTGTGCCAGGGGAGGTTTAGATTGGATATCAGGAGAAATTTCTTCACCGAAAGGGTTATCAAGCGTTGAAACAGCCTGCCCAGGGAAGTGGTTGAGTCACCATCCCTGGAGGTATTTAAAAGATGTGTAGATGTGGTGCTGAGGGACATGGTTTAGTGGTGGACTTGGCAGTGCTGGGTTAATGGTTGGATTCAATGATCTTAAAGGTCTTTTCCAACCTCAACAATTCTGTGATTCTACTCAGATCGCAGTCAGATTGCAGAGCAGGTCCGATTCTTGACACAGGCAAGAGTTTTGCAGCTGGCCAGAGGTGAGGGCACAGAAACAAACCTCTTCTCTTACCAGGTCTTGGCTATTGCTTTTTGCTGGCGGGGCTAATGTGAAACAATTTTTTCTCACAGCAAATGTTTGGATTCTGTAAAGTCCCCCTTTACTCTGACCTGACTCAGAGGGACCACAAAGCAGGTTATCCCACCCCAGTGAATGAAGCTAGAGCTGCTTCTGCTGGGGTGGAAGGAGCCCCCCATTGTCCACAAAGCCACCCTGTTCGCATTTCACTCCCATGCCCTGAAGATGTCCTGGGTCAGTATTATCTCATGGCCAAGCTGGACTTCTAGTTTCCCTTCAGCCACTCCCAGCTGTCATGAAAAAATGCATCGGATGGTAGGAATCCCATGGCAGCGAGCCTTGCCGATGTCCGAAGCTGAGTGGAGCATCCTGGTCCCCTGGGTCAGGCTCCTGCACCAAACCTGCCCGAGCAGCAGCCACCAGCAACCCTGCATCCCCACGTGGCTTTGTCAGATCCTCTCTGGGTGAGATGGCTGAAATGTTTCTGGTTGCTCAGTGAGATCTGACTGAGACCTGGCAGCTACGCCCAGTGCTGCCCAGACACCCCAGCTTACTGCCCAGAGCAGTGCAAGAGAAAAACAAATATATCACATCCAGTTCTTCCACTGGGGGAAGCAGGGACTGAAACTAAACCTGCAGTTAGGATTTTGCCTGTGGGCTAAGACCAGTAGGGGGTTAAGAAAACTAGTGTATACTTTTTTTTAATTTTTTTTTTTTAAAGTTCTTAAACTTGCTTAAATTTTGATGTTAACTCTCTAACTTAGGGGATATTCTTCAGGAATGCTCTGGTCAAAACAAGCATAAAAAAGGAGCTAGACTTTATAATCATATTGAGAAATGGTAATGTGTTTCCCAGCTTTTGCTGTCCTTGGTTTTATAGTGAAGGCTCTGCTAAAACCCCATATATATACAGTTACATAAAGACAAGAATACTAAAGTCCCCATCTTACACTTGAATGACTGACCATAATTCTTCAGAATTATCTTTTATGTAACTGACTTTTTCAGGTAAAATGCATGACTGGTGTGCCACCGCAGTCCCCAAATCACTGCAGCCTCGCACCAGACAGGAACCTGGCACGGACCGGGCTCAGCCCCAGCTGCCCCAGTCCTCTGGTGGAAAAAGTGGTATTGGGAGAAGAAACATCTTACCACTCCCTGCCCTGCCCTGCAAACCATGGGGCTACGTCATCCCTACACTGGCACATCCCTTACGGACATGCAGAATAAGCTGTAAGGCACAGTAAAATGAGTCAGCCTCACTGCAAAAACGTCACCTTTGGGACTCCTGGCACATACACATTTATAACCGGAGTTGAACTTCCAGTCCCCTCGGGGCTGACGCAGGGGTTTGTTGCTATTCCTTGCTTTGGTTTTCGGTGCAGTTCTGGCACTTGATTCCTTCCCACAGCACCGCCTGTTACCTGCGCACTACGGTTTCCATAGGCTGTAGCCATACTGGAAGCGTATTTGGCTGTAGTCTCTGTTACAACTCTCAGCGGTGCTCCGGGGCACGCTCCTGTGCAATTGCATCCCACTGAAATAATCCCATGCAAACAGCCCCTTTCAAAGACTTTCACTCAGGGAACATCTGTGGAAAGCAGAGCAGTGCTACTTGAAACAGCCTTATCAATCATAGCGCTGCATGTTTTCAAATTGCTATATTTTCAAGCTGTTGCAAGACTAGCTCTATTAGAAGGGAAACATGCTGTCTGCTTCATGTCTGAGACCATAATTTAAGTGAAATGAGAGTTCCCCGAAGAGCTGGACAGATGCCAGACCTCTTTACCTCGAGTAACTGCCTTACAGGTTTTTTTATGGTCTTTCTCTTTCTAACATTATTCAGCGCAATATGTTTGACTGCTCTGGCTTTCCCTACTGCTCCTCCGTCAGCAAAACCAGGACTTTCAGAGCCAGCAAAGACAGCCAGAAAGGACAAGATGTGTTGAGGGCAGCGAGACCAGGGTGTCCCTGGACTGGCAGGGTGCAGGCACACCATGCCGCAGGTGTCCAACACATTGGTCGCTGCTGTGCCCATCACCTCCCCAACACGTTAGTGGCACTCGCTTCTCTGTGATGTGGGAGGACGGGGGTTTATGTCTTGGTCAGTCCCAAGGGATTTGAGCTCAGAGGTCTTCTGATGGGAGTCCTCTCAAAACTGGAGCACAGGGTTCTTATCCAGAGAAAGGTATTGCAAAGTGCAATGGAAAGCACTGGGAGTGAGAAGCAAATCCCAGCTCTCCTTCCTTTCAGTTCAGGAACCAACCCAGTATTTGATGGTCCTTCAAAAGCAATGGCAATCACATCACTAGTACATTTGAGGAAGCTCTCCTCCCTCTCTACCATCAAAATGCCCTGCATTTATTATCTTTTAGATATTGTGTTATTGAGAGTCAGCATCTTGGGGAAGAAGGGAGTCACCAATTTTAATTTATTTTAAGGATGCACCTGAAATAAATAAACTTAAATTACCGTGGAGCACCCTTGAAGGATGAGAGTCCCGGTGGATCCTCCACCAAGGCACAAGGGAAGCCCAGCACCTCAGCCTGAAACCACCTCCTTTGTAAAGACCGCTTTTGCTCACTGTGCTTGGAATTCAGGGCATCACATGTCAAATACCGTATACCTGGACATATACCATACTCTATACTGTTCCCTACTGTTTTTAAAACTCTCTCTCCTGCGGCATAGACATTGTTGGGCACGTGTACATACCACGTGGAAAACACCGGCTGCCTTGACAGGCTTGAATCCAGCGACAGGGACGCAGTGGTCAGCGTGGCCATTGCAGAAGCAGCTGCCCTTGACGATGAAGTCGTAGACAGCGTAGTTCAGGGGCGGCGGGGGCTGCGGGGGCTGCGGAGCTGGGGTGGCCGGGAGGCAGGGGCAGGCCTGCCGCTCCAGCAGCCGGACCCGCAGGTTGGTGATCTTCAGCTGCGCCTGGGCTTCTGTGCTGTAGGGGTTCTCCGCGGCGTAAGGTGGTGACAGGGCTCGGTATATCACCTGGACAGAGAAACGCAGCAAGGGAATTAGAAAGAAGGACATCAGCCAGCCCTGTGGCAGGCCGGGGGGTGGGATGGCAGTGGGAGCATCCCCCAGGAGCACGCACCAGGGTCTCATGATGCTCTTTCCCCTCCACAAGCGGTGGGAGCAGCAAATCCACCTCCACCCCAGTGTGTGGGAAGTGACCCCTTGTGATCCCCTATGCCCCGTTCCACATGATGTCCAGACCCTTTGGGTGTGAAGCAACATCTCGCCATCAACATAAAGCAGAGGTCGGTGTCGCTGGTACGTGGCATGGCCCAGAGCAGGGATGGCGGTCCTGCAGGCGATGCTGTGGTGGAGGACTCTTCATTAACCTCCCCTCCCCGAGAATGGGTGGGTTTTTCTAACAAATAAAGCTCAGTTTTCCAAATATTTGGCTCCTATCAGTCCCAGGCTGCTTCCTAGTGGAAAAGTGATTAGGCATGGCAATTAGTGACAGCAAGCTGATAGTTGAGAAAACTGAGATAAGAAAGAAAGAAAAGCAGGGGGCTTCTGAAGTTTAAACAAATACTTATCAGTCACTCTTTATTTTAACTTCAGCCTGATTGAATAGGTAAATATTGGCTCAAACTGAAAATTGAGAGCACTCGATAAAAACAACCAATTTTCTTGAAGAGGTTTATTTTAAAAGTGTTGGTCTAGCTGCCTACAGTGTGACATCAGAAACAGCCTATAATACATACAGCTACCGTTCACATAAAATGACATATTAACAACACCAGTACCAGTTACTTGTACATTTCATTTACAGTGACACTTTCTAAATAGTTAAATAGCTCTTCACTGAGTAGCCACCAAAGGCTCAATGAACTACAGTATTTGTAAGCAACGTTCAATCAGTCACTTGAGGAGTGTGATGGCTTGATGTGCTGCTCCCAGCAGCGGCTTAAAACCTCCTCAAACCACCCACGCCACCCGAAATGCCTCCTATGGACAGCAAGGAGGTGTGTGGCAGCAAAGGGTGAACATATAATTTCTTGCCAGGACGGCAAAAGGCAGCGCGTGAGCCTGCCAGCACCGCTTAGGGGAATGACAACCTTCTCTCCCTAAACCCACTCTTCCCGAAGGATGTGGCTGATACACTTCAGATGATGAATTTTATTTCACCGGGATTCACATATCCTGGCAATAATGACCCCAGTGCTGCCAGCTTGCCTGCCCTTGGGCTTTGCCTGCCGGCTGCCACCTCCACCAGCCGTGCCATTGCTGGCACCACTTCTGGCTGGGACCTGGCTTTTCTCCAGAGCTGCCAGGATCCGCCCAAAGTAAGCTTTGTCCCAGCCTGGAAGATTTAGAGCTCATTTTGGAGCTGAATGGCGGCAGTGTGCTTTTGCACGTCCCATCGGCCTGCCAAGCGTGGTCCTGACCAGCAAGCCAGTGACAGCGGGACTTGGATGTGCTGGTGCTGGACACCGTGCACAGCGCAAGCACATTGTGGCTGCAGCCTGGCACCACCATCCCGCAGATGCTCTTTCCCAAAAGTATTCTGGCATCTTCTGCCAGAAAGACATCGATAAGGGATAAGGTCAGAGGGCAAGGCTGGTGAGTGGTACTCCCCTTGTGTGGGAGTGTTGAGTCTGATGAGGGATATTAATAAATAGTAACACATTTCAAAAGTTTTTTTTTGTTTTTCCTCTCTTTCAGGAACATACAGAGTTTTTTCTGCTTTCCTAAAATAAAAATATCAAGCAGATATGAACAGAAACCTAAGAGAACCCAACTATCAGGTCCTGCACCTCTCCCCAAGGCTTGTTATTTACCCAAATTTAAATCAATGTCATTCTGATCACATTTATTTGTTAGTGGCTTTGTGAACACAAGATGCTTTCAGATATGGAAAGAAAATTCCTAGGGAAACATCCAAACTGGAGGCACTGATTTCCTTTTAGTGGAGATGATGGAAAATGTCATGCTGAGAATTTTCAGTAAAAACTAGCAGTTTGGGTTCCTTCAGATTACATAAATTGCATCTCAGAGAATTCTTTGTTCATCCTGATTCAGATGAAAACGTCAAGGGAAATACATAAACGGGAACAACTTACGCTAGATTTAACTACAGACTTTCTTCTCATAATTTTCAGTTTTTCTTGTTTATCTGTCCCCATTTAATGCATGTGACCAATGCTTGTAGCTGTAGTAAAGACAATCACAGCAAGGAAATCAATAACCCTGAGCGCCTTTGCACTGACAGAGTTAAATCTTGCCTGTGTGGAATTCAGGGGGAGTTATGCCACTGCTTTCAATGGAGCCAGTATTCCCTCTCAGGCCCTAAAAACATTACAAACATTTCTTTTTATGGCTGCTTGAAAACAGTGATGCTAAACACGAGCCCTATCTGTAATTCCCAAGGGCTGCAGGCTCTCATCCGCTGCCCCCGGCTGCCCTGTATCGCTCCTGCCGTGCCCAGCAGCCCTGGCCCCAGGTCCAGAGCCCCGCTGCACCCTGCAGCAGGGCAGTGAAACAGGGTGAGCCTGGTCCCAGTGCTGCCAACACAGTAAACACACTTGTCCCTCTGTCCCAGACGCTAGTGGTTCTGTTTTAATAAAATACAAACCAGTCATTATAACATGTCGGATGCCATACAAACAGCAATTCTCCGCTCTGCCCCGACCGACTGAGCTGGAGCCCCCAGAGGCTGCATAATAAGGTCAAGGATGTGTTTGCCAGCAAGATTTCCCTGTTCAGTTGTTAACCTCGCTGATATATTCCAGCCCGTCTCAGAAGTCAGCACATCTCTGGGGCCACCACACCCTCATAAAGCTGTTATGGGTCTGCACCCCTGTGCTGCCCAGCACCCCAGCCCCATGTATACATACATGTAGGTGCCAGCTTTCCTGCTTTTACCTCTTCTGGGGCTTTTCTGTGCAATTCTCCCACCGATAGGACCGGCCCAGGGTTGCAGCATCCTGTCTACAAACAAACAATGGTTTGCACAGCAAAACTGACTGGGTTTTCACACCTATGGTTCTGCCAGCAGCCCCTGGCCACCACAGTCAGAGGTGTCCTCAACCGAAATATTTTTTAGTTTGCAGGTTTCCCTGTGCAGGGGAAGCATATAGGCAGGATTTGAGAAGAACGCACTGCTGACACGCATGTGCACCTGATGGTCGGGTTTTACAAGCCCATCATTTCCCTGAAGTCACTGGGCAGGACTTCAGTCCTGCTGCCCAGGCAGAGCCAGATGGCTCCTCTGGTCGACTCTGTTGAGCCAGCACTCCCCAGCCGCTCTGGGATGCTCATGTTGATGTGCCCAACCCACAGCCATCATTTCCTTTTTCTGACAGTTTCCCAAAGCCCTCTGGGTTTATCCTGCTAAAGCCACACAGAAAACATGCGTGCCGGGCTCAACCCATGGGGAGAGAAATTTTCCCTACTGGCTCTGCCACCACAGTCATGGTCTTGGCTGATGTGGGCACATGTCATGTCAGTTTTTTAGCTGTTGGGGCAGCCCCTCTGCCAGATGTGATGGGGGGATGGCAGTTCTCTTCTGTCCCCCAGAGAAGTTGCTGCTTGCAGAGCCATCAAGTCCATTACTTTTCCTATCCCAAAAGCTCTGGCAGAAGCCGTGCCGGAGGGTCCTGCCAAAGAGCCATGTTGTGATTACACAAGGGAGATAAATAGCTCCAAGAGGTACAGGAGAACATCCTTTTTGATAGATGATGCTGTTCCTGCTTTCACAGAGCGAGGCCTCTGCCAGAAGCTCCGCCACACACAGGGGAAAACACTCCCCTGGTGGTGGAGCAATGGCAGCAGAACATGGCCATCTTGCATGCAGCAAGCCTCACCATAAAGCACCCCATGGTGACCAGACCTCTGGCTTTCCTACTCTAGTCTGTCTCTGTGTATGTGTCTTACCAACAATGTGTCAAACCCCAGCATTACAATGTCAAGTAGATGATGTGACTTCTCCCAGTAATCAGCACCATGTGTGACAGCAAAGGGTGGGAGGCCTGGATCTTTACATCAGCAGCTCTTTAGTGCATGCAGTAATCCAACTTTTCTAGTTTGTAGAACAAATAGGAAGTAATAAATTGAAAGCCCACAGCACTTCTATGCTAGACATGCCATAATATATCCTATCAGAAAGATATTTTCAGTCCCAGTGATGCTAGCTCACTCTAAATCTTATGATATTTGGGATTATTCTTAAACACAGTCCCAGGAACTGAATCTTTATCTCAGCTTCCATTTAAAACTAAATATCTATCAATATCTCATATCTGAGCAGCAAATGTCACAAACCAGGAGGCAAACAAAAAGAACAAAATACTTAGCATTTGGGGTAATGTTCCTTCCATGTTGGATCCCATGTCCTATAAATGCAACATTTGCATGAAGCACCATCAACAGAGGAGGGATTTAAAAGTTGCAAGGGGCTATTTTTGGCAGGGCAGAAGTCTCTCTACACGGCCAAACAGAAACTGTAGACTGCAATCCCTGAGTGAGGAATGCCACTGATATGCCTCAAGAGGGTCGGGTTCACCTGATCCCCCAGTGGGAAGCCCGGTGGTGGCAGGAGGGAGCCCACTCCACTCCCAGGGAAGTGGGAGCAGAGAAGCTGCCCCACAGCGCCTTGTGCATGCCATGGAGTAAAAATATTCTGCTCTTCAGCCAGAGCGCTCCAGTTGTCTGTGGTTTGGGCACATCATTACATAGACACCCTCTCATAAATTTCCCCAGCGTTTCAATTTCCTTATGGGCTGTCATGAGCAATTCTTGCTCTGTTGATTACTTCACTTTATTTTGTCTTAGTGGCGCAAGAAGCCTTAGCTACTTGCCATTCCACAGATGCAATAATGTAGCCCTGTATATAAATAAAACAGCAGCCATGAACATGGTGCACTCAAGTAACCGCTTGCACCACAATGACCTCGATTTATAAATACATAAAAGTCCCTTTGCAAGAAGTACCCTAGTATGTTTACACTCGAGAGGCGATGAAAGGACATCTTTATATATATCCACAGTGGGAAGGAAAATGGTAATGAATGATGCTGAGAGCAATAAAATAGGCTCTGAAGTCAAAGGTGCCTGAGGAAGTCAACAAATCCAATGAAAGATTTGCCATCAGCAAAGCCTTCTCGATGAGTCATGGGCACATCTCAGACCACTGGAACCTCCACCCACTGCAGCTACAGGGGCCCAGATCTTTGTCAAGATACAGCAGCCACAGTCAACCTTTGTGCTGCAAATGCCCACGACACATGATCCAGAAGCAGCTTCTTCCACACAGACTTTCAGAAATAGGCACAGCCATAGAAGCTGTGGACAGGGACCTGCAGCCCACACACACGTGCCCCTTCCCTGGATCTTGGCACCTGGCTAGAGGTGCTATGCTCCAACCTCCATCCAAGAGCCCGGCCTTGGCCTGAGTTTCTCCCCTCTAAGCGTGGAAGCCATCAGGAGATGGTTTACAAAATGACAACACTACCAAATTAAAGAGAGAGGGAACAAATGGATGGGAGGCTCAAGAAGCATATACATGTGAGAACAAGTCAACAAATGGGGATACAGCAGAAATAAAAGCAATAAACAAATATTAAAAACATAACCACATTTTTATTTGGTTTTAAATGAAAACCAAGGTGGTAACGCTGCATGAAGTGGTGTGTGGTTTCTTGTCAAAAGAGACTGATGGACTCTACCCTGTATCATCCGACCTGGATGTATGAAAATGCATCTATAAGCAGTCTATAACAATGACCTATCCATATTAGTGATTCACCTCTTTGGCTCGTGGGCATTTGATAAATTCAGGACCAGTTTATTTGATTTTTGCTGGTGGTTTTATTCCTTTCAATGTATTTTACAGGAACAGAGGAAAAAAATAATAAGCATAAAAAGAATATGACGCTTGCTATCTTCTCCAAACAGAGAGACAGCAAAAGCAATGAGGGGCATGCACCACCTTACAAAAGCGCATGTGATGTGTAGGTAAGTGTTTAACAGAAAAGTTAAGGTTTGCATTAGGAGTCTGCAGTGCCTCTTGTTATACAGGCACTAAACAAATGTGGCTAATTGGCCTGTATTACGGGCCGCTGTTGAATCTCCATGTCACTGGAAGCTATCTGGTTTATTTAGTGCCTGGACAGTGCCCTGAAAATGTAGGCAGTAAAGGCGGTGGTGGAGCTCTGCCAGCGTGTCTGGCACCTCATCCCTTTGCCTCCTGAAAAATTTCCCTCCAGCCTGGCACACGGCTGAGGTCAGGCACTGCCTGCCAGGCGCTGGGTCTAAGGTGAATGGGAGCCCTCATTCCCCACCTCCCAAACCCAGGATTTCCGGCGGCGTGCCCAGCATCGCCTCACTCTGGTGGTGCCCACAGGCCCCAGCTGTTGCTCCCAGTCGCACGCAACTGCAACTCAAGCTGAGATGCTCTGTGCTATATCTGCTGCCCGGTACACCTCTGCCACCCCCTGCTGCTGTGTGCTGGCACCCATGCCACATCCCCCCACGCCTCCCTTCACAGCCAGGACAGCCCACCAAACAGCCCAGGCCCTCTCCCATAGGGACTACCCAAAAGTGGCAACTGCTTTCAGCTGGTCTTGTTCAGAGAAACTCAGCTGGGAAATTTTATTGAGCTAGTTAAGCTTTCCTTCTCAACAGATGTAAAAGTTTAAAGTCATAATTTCTCTTGGTAAGTGTTACAGAAAGCTCATAAGGGGCAATAAGGCTGATTTGTAGAAATGGGTAATTTAAAGAATAGTAATAATGATGCAACATGTGTGTGCCCACTGGGGCTTTCTATAACATCAACCTGCCACAGTGTCTGATTTCAACTTCCACCCGAGAAACTGCACCATCACCACAAAAGCCTGATTAAAGTTTTATTTTTTTCACTTGCAGAGGGAATCGGATATAAATTTAGCTGTGGAAATCCAGTGCCAGCCAGGTGGTCCTGCTCCAGAGAGGGTGTCCCCACACCTCCTTCGCTCACCCCTGTTTGGTCACCTCCTGGTGGTGCAGAGGAGCCTTGGGGCTGAGACTGCCCCATGCTCATCCCTCTGCACCTTCCCAGAAAAGAGTAATTAAGCCTAATTAAACCTAACACCCAACAACACATGTAAGAAAGACTGAGAGGTGAGACTGTCTCACTGTATATGTGAGGATGGCTTGACTTTCAAGGCTTGCTGTGCCAAGCGGTGAGACTCACTCTGCAGATAGCCTTTTCTTGTCTCCCAGTTTCAGTATTGAGGGCTGAACCCCATGACAGCATTTTCTGCATCAGTGTGGTCAACTTCTGCCAGGCTCTCTCCTTGGCTCTTCCTGGAGGGAGAGCTGTGCCTGCAGAGGAGTATTTCGCCTGCGAAGCCTTCCCGTATATTTTAGGTTAGTTCCCTACTGAAATAGGCCTTGTGCCATTGCACTGCATTTGTAACTAAGCGTCTGTCTGTTATTCCACCCTAAAAACTTTTGAAACTGCTGGCTAACTTCAACCACATTTGGGAAATATATCTTAAAGGCGTTAAGCTCTTAAAATTTTTATGAAAACAGTCGCATTCCTTCACAAAGCCAAGCCTCATGGACTCCTCCCCCTGTGAAGAAGGCTGCTAGAGCCACAATGCTGGTACGCCCTATTGACGAAACAGACTTATTTGTTGTATTACCACACCAAGCAAAAGAGCTTTTAAGAGAGAAATCCATGTGCCTCTCTGTGCTATGTTCATTGCAATGACACTAGGCTAAAAAAAGATTTTTTTGGCAGATGCTGTAAATAATTCACATGGTGTGGGAAGTTCATCAGCCTAAACTGGGCAGGTATCACCCACCAGCTCCTCTAATATACTTTGGTTTTCTGCCTGTCAGACCAAGTGGAGTGCAGGGAAGAAGAGCCTCTCTTTTTCTCACGGAGAGGTCTGACCATCCCCTGCATGTGCACATTCAGGGTGCAACCTTCAGCATCAACCTGGAGATATGAAACAGCAAGAGAAATTGGGAAACCTGCCTTGCCACTGCAGAGAGGTGACCACCAGAGACACAAAGGTCACAGTGAGCAGTGGAGCCTGTCTTTTGGGCCACAGTGTGAAGCACTCTGTCCACATCCCCAAGCAACGGTGACAGAAACACGCTGTGAACAACCAGCAGCAGCCCCTGAGCTTCTTGAGACACTGGAGAAATGGCACTCCTGCAGCTGTTACAGCTGCTTCATATGTTTTGACAAAGGACAGCATTTGGCCCATGCCTACAGCCCTTCTGCGACCTTTTACAGCACATAAAAAAAGGCAAATAATTCCTTGTCTCACCATCCAAAAGTTAGGCAATCTTACAAAGACTTCAGGAGGAAAATGCAACTACTTCAAATAACCAGCCCTTGTGGGGGCCTTGGCAAGTTAATTTATACCAAGGCAACTTTTATCTTTTGGGAAACTCAAGGCATTCTTATGCCACTCTCAACAGCAAGAAGCTGTACAGGATGAGGTCCTACTCATGCGCAGCATCCGGCTGGTGGGGGGCTGGAAAAGGCATGGAGAGAGCTAGGCAAGTGCCTTGGGATTTCTTCAGGACTCTTGACATCTCTGGCAATAATCAATCAGACAAAAGCCATCTTTGCTTCCCTTCAACATCCCACCGCACAATTTCATTAGATGAAAATGAAACACTGTTAGGTCATACCTATCTTCATGCAGACATTGATCATAGAAGTAATATTCTTACCAGAAAAATCTCTCTCCAGCTCAAAACAGCTCAAAACATTTGGATTTCTTCACCTCCAGTTAACAGTGCTTCTCCAAGGACTGATAGTTTATTCCACAACGGTTTTGTTTTGCCTAATCACTATTTTCACTCATCAAGCAGATAGAAACACTTAGTTTCCTGGCCCACAAAATCCTCCAGATGCATGATATCATTGGCTATGCACTATCAAGGCAAATAATTATAGCTTTTTTTTTTTCATCTTCAGAATCACTGTTTCCAAGGCTGCACTATCCCGCATAGGAAAATGAACCAGCACATTTCAGCTGATGACATGAAGAAGTCCTCTGACCGCTCAGCAAGAAAGACGGTATTTAAATACTCTTCCCTCCAGCAATTCCCCTCCTTTCCCTATCCCCACAAAGATTTATGTTCTCAGCCTTGGCCTACCGGCACTACCTGTTATGCGTATGGAAGACCAAGAAAACCTGGAGCTACCTCCAAAAAGCCAGAAAGAGAACTGGACTTGCTTGTTTGTAGGCAGGGCTGGAAGAAAAGCTGGCTCTCTCCCCAGAGCTGCAAAATAACCCCTTTAACAGCTTCTGAGCGAGATGCAGCACTGCAAAAGCCTGCAAGGCAGCAGGTTAGTGTTTCGGCAAGAATGCCTGCGACAGTACAAGGGATCAAGAGGATTTCTTTCAGTCTAAGAGTAACCCGATTTCATGAATATTTTTCAATTGCTCTTGTCTCTAATGAAAAGGCTTTGTGTCTATTGAGCAGGATTCTTAAACCATCCACTTACCATAAGCTACATTTAATTTTGAGAAAAAGAACACCTGTCTGAATTATATGTAAATACGCATAGTCAAAAAGGCCATGAGAAACAGCACTGCCATTTCAACTCATGGCTACAGGTTTTGACCACAGCAATGAGTGACACTGCACAGACTGGTGATAGAGTCACGGCATATGTGTCTAGTGAGTTTGTTTTTGGACATTAACTTCTTTTCTTCATAGAAATGTTGCCCATGGTGAATTTGAGGACCTCACCATTTGTGTAGGATTTTGAACATTGGTAGACTGGGTATCTCATGCCGACACCCATTGTGCATGGCGATTAATCTCAGATTAAGTCCCCATGAGCTTTTGATCAAAAACTTCTGAGATGTGTCGATTCACTGCTTTAGGTTACACACTTCCCCTGTAATCGGTTGTATCCAGGAATCCCAAAGAGAAACATGGCAGCCCTACTTTCCAGCCAGTGAACTGTGAGCTGAATAAGTGAGCCAGTCATCCCTTCATGCCAAAAATGAACTGTGAAATGAAGCAGTGGGGTGCAGTGCCTGAAGAGAGGCTCTGGCTGCACCACTAAAATCCCGCGGCACTTTTCTCAAGGGAAGCAATAGTCCTGCTAACAAGGCCAGGTGCCAATTTAGAGAATTAAATTCTGCCTACCCAAATTCCTCTTGTTTCATGTGGGTACAGTGCTCTTCACTTCCTACATAAGAAGTTTGGAAAGGGTCTCCTGGAGCCCTGGGACTCATTCCCTCCTGCTGTTGGCAGCCTACAATATGCCCCCTTTCACAGACCGGTCAAGCTCGCTCTGAGGAATAATTTGTTTTAGCCATAATTGGAGGCTGATCCAGAAGCTCTGATCCACAGTTGTTAGAAACTTGCTGTTCTAAATGGAGGACCGCCGATATGCACTATTAAACACTGGCTATGCTCCATCCCAGGGCAGGCTGCATTTCAAGAGCTGGCCAAGCGGAGGACCAACCTCCAAGTGTCAAAAGGACTGGGAAAGCCAGGCAGAAAAGGAGATGATGAGACCTTCCTGTGGGCTAGCTACAACGGGGGGGAACCATGCGGAGGAACACCAGGCAGGCTGAAGAATTCTTCAGAGGTGCTGAGAACCTGTGAGGCCCAGCAAAGGGATGTGTTGCTGCTCTGGGACGGCCTGTGGGCAGAGAGGGAGGTTTTTGACACAACCTGGTCCAGAGATCTGGCAGTATCACCCCCGGTACTCCACATATGGAAAGCTTAAAAAGCAGGTGCCTGGAAAACAGCAGTTGTGTTGTTCAGCCCTGATGGTGCCCAACCTCTAGAGGGAAAAAACCTTTCATGGTAAAATTCCCTGAAGACTGAAGGTTTGTCTCCACATGTGCCCAGAACTGCCCTCATCTCCTGTCCTCTCAGGCACAGATTAAAAACTAAGCTCAGGTTTCCCCTTTTTCCCTGAATCCCCTTTTTTCTGCCCTGTTATATAAAAGCAGAAGCTTTCCTCTACCCCACTGTGTTAAAACCAGTGGAAACCCCGTGCAGGGCTTGGGAAGACGGGCTTCGCTGCCAGGAGGGAAAGCTCAGGGGCCAAGCCAAGAGATGCACCTCCCCACAGCCATCAGCAAAGTGGCTGGTGGAGGGACGGCATCTTGCTGGTGTGCCACTGGTGCTCACAGCGAGCCCGGTGTTGTGCTGGCTGGCAGGCAGGCATCCTGCTCGGCTCCCACCAACCCTCCCCAGCCACCCCCCGCTGAATGGCCGGCTGCCACAGCCTGGGATTTCTAGGTTCCTACATCATTCCATTGACTCTGGCCTGACATCGTTTACTTCGTCTCGTTAACTTTTTCCCTAGAAATCGTTATTCTTCTGATTATGAAATAATGGCCCCCATGTTTTGCTAAGTTCACGGATATGATGCAAAGAGTTGGGCTTGGTCTGGCCATCACCCCCATCACCCCTGGCCCCCAGCTGAACAGACTCTCTTTTGCATGTGGCATTTCTGTACAGAGCCCGACAATCTGTGTTTTCCCAAAGACAGAATAATCAGGAAGATGCTGTTAAAGAATTGTTTGGGTTTTTTTATTCTACAAAATGCACTTCTAAAAAGTGTAGAGATAGGACTTGAAAACACACTTCTGTGGCCCCATCCTCACGTGTCCTGAACACCATTGAACACCAGCCAGGATCCCTCTTTCCTTCTGGTCAGTTTTAGTGTTTGTTTTCTCTCTGTGCAGACACCAGTGGGACAGGACAATTAAAAAAGCTGTTTGCTGACATCCCGACCTGTTTTGAAGTTACTCCTGCATTTTTGCCCAAGTTCTTTGTGGAGTCCCAAGTCCTGCAAGTGACTGAACCCAAATCTCCTGTGACCCACAAGATCCTTGGAGGATCTCAGAGCAATGGAGATGTAGCTTCAGTTAAGGACAGCAATGATAAACTTATTCAGGCCTAAAAGACAAGCAAAAAAATGGGCAAAAGCTTCTAGGCTGCAACAGAATGTTTCTACAACCCAAAATTAGGGCTCTGAAATAAAAATCACTGAGCATCTTTGCTCAGACACTTCTGCTTGTGTCAGTAAGTGTTACAATTTCTCACTGTCTATTAGGGCCAAACTTGTGAGTAGCACGACACAATTTAATTCTCCTCTACACAGCTAATTTCAGGTAGAACCAGTAGGACTAGTGTCCAAATCCTTAAGGAACAGAGGCAGGCTGCACACAATAACAGTGCAAGTCAAAACATTTGAAGGTTTTTTTGCTATAGAGGCACATGAGATCAATAAAACGCTCAGTAAGACACACACCCCACAGTAAAACAGCAGTATGTGATGTTTCAAAACTTAAAAGCACGTTAGAATTTGTTGCTGGAATATAGTCAAGCTGCAAATACGTCTCTCCTATTTATAGCAAACAGCAACAATAGCTGAAGTCTCAAAGTGATTTATTAGCAGTATTCTGAATAGATGAACACTCAAATAAGTTACTAATTTACTAAAATCTTGTCAAGGAGACTCTGCTTCAGTAAGTCCTTTTATCCTGGAGCTTGTCTAAATGGGGACACTCAGGCGAGCTAATCTGAATTGACCACAGATGGGAATGTAAAGTGAATGAGATAATTGCATTGCAGAGTGGACAGTCACTCTCGCTCACAGTTAAAGAATTAACATCTGCTAAGGGCCCCTCCTCGATGAGCCCTTAACAGTGAACAGATTAGGCTGTAAAGGAAGAAATATTAACATGATCTGAAATACGGGAGGGAAGATACCCTTTTATGCATACTAATAAAATTGGCGTTCCTGTCTGAGCATGACGCTGAAAGAGTTTATTTCTGCATCTTGTTTACTTAGATCAGATTATGTTTGGCTGGTGAATCTAGTTCTGATTTCCCCTGCAATAACGTGGCTGAAGGGTTACACCCTGGAAAAGAGTGGAAATACTCTGGATTTGTAGCACATTTCTATGATCCAGGCTAAAACTTGGCTTTAACCTTTCTCTTAAAACTCTGATGATAGAAGGCCAGCATTTAGAGGTTTCTGCCTATGCTAAACTAACTGCTGCTGTGAAACAATTAATTCACTAAATTAAGGATCGAGGAAGACTTTAGCGACCCCTCTGTGGGCAGCTGATCAATGTTGCAAATCGGACCCCTCAAACTGGCAGATGCTTGAAGCTTGCTGTAAACCCGGGTTAGTTGTACCGAAGTTTCCTTCTCGCTTCTCCTTCACCCATACTGGATGGGCCCCACGACGGGGGACAGCCTGGCCCTCGGTACTGAATGGCGAGAGCCCCCGAAAGCAGTGCCAGCCTGTGGGTGGGTTTCTGAGCACGACTCACTGAGTGCCAGGAGATGCTGGGGCAGGAGGTGGGCACCCGCCATCTACCTCTTTTCCTCTGTTGCCTACTGAGGAGGGGCTCAGATGTTTTGTTTGGCTCCTGGACCCTTGCAGAGAAGTCATTGCTTTCCTGGCTGCTGAAAGGGTTGTTCTTCTTCGCATGAAGCCAGACTACAGCCAGGCTGCTCCAGCATGGGGCTCAGCTCGGCAAAGTCTCTGAGTATGTGCTGACCTGTGAATTCATGCTTACTTCCACCGAGAAGGCCTTTTAAGACCAAACCCAGGGCATCAGTGCAATGTTCCTGACATCACCACTGTGCCATACAGCCTTCAACCTCTTTCCTCTACAGTTCTGTGCAGATCTGCTCTTTCCTTCCTAATCCCACCATTCGGCTGTTGATCCTCCAGCTCATGCCTGCTTCAGGGCAGAGGACTCAGATCCATACTAAGAGGAGGACAGCATGCCTGGTGGTTTTACAGGATCAGGGACAGGTAGCAAAGAAAAGCAGAGACCTGCCAAGTCCCTGCTGAGGTGACTCTACCCATCAGTAGACCTGTTAAGTGCCATACATGGTGGGTGACATTACCTCTTCCACCGCTGTGGTGGCACCCAGCTTGGGTGACTGCAGCATGGTGACACCCTCTGAGTGCAGACCACTCTCCCAGCGCTGACCACTCTCCCAGTGCCCTTCACCACCCCAGCCCCACCACTGCAAAGGGAAGCCCAGAGCCACTCTACTACAGAAGAAAGATGAAAGGTGTCTTCCAGAGCCAATTCAGCATCTCTCATCTCTCCACAAGCTGTGAGCTCTGGGTCTTTGAAATGAACCCAGGGGCTTGGCAGCCTGCTTTCTGCGGCAACATAAATCTCCTCAAAATCAACATCATGGCAAAGTTGTGTTGAGGGAGGATTTTTGTCATAAGAGTTGAACAAGGCATCTAAGGAATGACTCATGATGATGAGGGCAGAAGAAATGCAAAAAGCCCACTTTTTCTTTTCAATAAAATTGAAGCAGATACACGCTTGTTCCAAATTAGCACATGTGATTTATTAAAAAGAGGCTGTATGCCCCTGAGTACTACGAGCTTCTGCATGCTGCTGCCTTGAAACAGAGCTTGCAGTCACTGCAATGCTCGGCAGAAACGCAGGTGGATCGGCTCCAGTGCCATTTGGGGTGAGCCGCCGTCTCCTGAGGCCTCCCCTGAGCATTGCAAATTGTTCATCCAGGGGGACAGGTGGCGGTGACCGAGCTGCCAGCAGCGTGTAGAGACCTCACTGTCCCGCAAAACCCTGCAAGCCCTGACTCCGTGCCTGGAAATGCGCATGTGGCATTGAAATGTTTGAAGTGGGAGAAAGTGCTATATAGATGGTGGGATACACAGTTTGGATCATGAGTTACAGTTGTTACATTGCAACTCAAAACAACTTTAAAAAGTTAACAAAGAAATCCAGTAGCACTCGCAGAATTTATGCTTGTGCTTTAAAGAAAACTGCGGCAACTGAGCCGCAATTAAATAATGCCCTTCAGACTTGGACATTTCAGATGACTGCATATTTGAAACCACTGTTTCAAGTGAAATTACTGTTTCCATATGTCTGAAATTAGGTGCTACCAGAAGTGGGAGTAAAGCACAACATAACTCCAAACAGAACACAAAACTCTGATGTTTCTTTAGGTGAGATACATGTTGCTATTGGCAGTTAGAAGTAATTGCTGGAATGTAGCACGCTGTAATAAATTAAATGTGATATTTGCTAAGCATGCAGGCTTGCCATCTGGTCACCAGAAAGCCGCTGTTATTACTTTGCAGGTAAAAAGTGGTGTTTAAGTGCAGGGAACTGAAGTGTGCCTTACAAATAAAATCTTATAAGCTCCAGCCCCTTGGACTCAATGTTTGTTTAAAACCTGGAATAATTAAATGACCTTGACTTTTATAGCTTCTTTGTAATAACACGAACTAAAGTGATGCCAAAAGAAGAGATCCCACAGGAGCAAGCTCGGTAAATAGCCTGTTTTTGCAGGATGCTACCACAAATGTATCAAACACCACCAAATTCCTTTCCTTCCTGAGACAGGTATTGGTTTCTACACACAAGATCTCAATCCTACTGTCCTCATGCATTGCACCAGCCTCTAAAGGAGACGGCTCAAGGTCAGGATTTGCACAGGTTCTCACCAGGCATAGTCCCTGTCCTGGCGTGTAGGTAAATCAATGGGGTGACCACAGTGAAAACCACACTAGGGTGCTAACTACATGGGGCCCCGGACAAATGAGGCAAATACCACGCCAAATGACACCCTGAGTTTCTCAACCCTGAGAACAAACCCTAGGAAAGCTGAAAAAGGAGCATGCAAGTCAGAGAACTGCAGACATGTCCTGCTGGCTGGCCCAAGAGCTATAGATTTCAGCCCCTGCCCTGTATCACAGGCTGGCATAGCCTTATCATTCAGGTGGTGGGACACAGAGGCTGGCAGAAGTGCTGAGGGCCTGGAGAATTCCCAGCAGGTTACATCCATTGTTTCTTTTGTAGGTCGCACTTTGTAGTTAGCCCTGATTCAGACCCACAGCGTATTTTGGGTTGGAAGGGCCCTTTAAAGATCATCTAATCCAGCCCCCCTGCCATGGGCAGGGACATCTTCCACTAGATCAGGTTGCTCAAAGCCCTGTCCAACCTGACCTTGAATACTTCCATGGACAGGGCATCCACAGGTTCTCTGGGCAACCTGTTCCAGTGTCTCACCACCCACATTGTAAAAAATGGCTCCCTTATGCCCAATCTAAATCAATTTCAGTTTAAAATCATTGCCCCTCGTCCTGTCAGAACAGGCCCTGGTGAAAAGTCTTTCTCCATCTTTCTTATAATCTCTTTTATATATTTCACTGTGAAAGGGAGTTCAGGAAGCTTTTTGGGAGCATGAGCAAAGGGAGGCAGGAGAACAGAGGAAGACAGCAGTTTTTCTCGCCAGCTGTCATCCCGGGTCAGTCTGGCAGGTCTGGAGATCCTTGTTTCTGAGCTGATAAGTGCACGGAGCAGCTTCTCCTAGAGCAGGACATCAGCTGCCTCCCGAGATGCAGCTAAGAGATGCACTTTGGTGAACAAACAGCTCTCGGTATTTCTGCAGAGAGCGGGTTCCTAGCCAGAGCATGGCTAGAGATGACCCCGAATGACTGCAAAGGGGTCTGAAAAGGTCATTTTTCTCAGACATGAATGCTGGTCTCTAAGAACCAGGCTTTCACCTCAAAACATGCTATCAGCAGAATCTAAAATGATATAACCCAATTCACTAATCAAATTTGCTCCTTTCTCTGTGTTAGGTCAAAGGGCAACTTTAAGTTTCATTAAACTTTCAGACAAGCCCGTTAAATGAGGCCACTAGAGGGAGCAGCCTTTAAAGTCCAGACCTGGTCACTGGGGATGCATCCCCATGAGTGGGGAACCCGGAGGGCAGCCCCATGGCCGTGGCTCCCAGGGGAGGCTCTCCAGCACCGTGGGACAGGCTTAGGCATTGAAGGGAAGAGTATTATTGGTAGCACCTCCAAATGCACGATTTATTATCTGCTGTTTCTGTTCTGATGTTTTCACATATATTTTTCCTCTTAACAAATGTGACATTTTTCTTTATTTTTTCAAACCTCTTTTCACATGAGAATAAGTATGCACAGGGGAAAAAAAAAAAAAAAAAAAAAGACAAGGTATAAACTGCTTAATTACCTGGCTAATATGGGAACCATACCTCAGTGTGGTTAGTAGCTATTTTGACTGGTTACATCCTTACCTCTCAGTGAAGGTGGTCATTATTAAAAGTGAATCTGGTGACCATTAATTTTAACATAATTGCCCTTTCATAGAATCATAGAAACATAGAATGGTTTAGGTTGGAAGGGACCTTAAAGATCATCTAGTTCTACCCCACCCTGCCGTGAGCAGGGACACCTCCCACTAGAGCAGGTTGCTCACAGCCCCATCCTGCCTGGCCTTGAACGCTTCCAGGGACGGGGCCTCCACAACTTCTCTGGGCAACCTGTTCCAGTGTCTCACCACTCTCAGAGTAAAGAATTTCTTCCTAATATCTATTCTAAATCTATGCTCTTTCAGTTTGAAGCCATTACCCCTCATCCTATCACTACATGCCCTTGTAAAATGTTGGACTGATTTGCATCACCCCAAAACCACACGACTGCAAGATCCAGAGAAGACCATCAAGAGCGACATTCCCTTCGGCTTTCCTGAGGAATCGGCAGCATCCACCTCATTTGCAGTTGTGGCAAGCAGTTTCACAGCATGAGGGGAGGAGTTTTTAGGAAAAAGAGGGGGGTTACGAGCTCCTCAGCAAAGCGAGGGGCAGGGCGGTGCCTACATCACCTCGGAATGAATTATGTTAATTCACCTTGTGAAATAAATTCAATGGCAAGGGATGGTGGTGCAGCAAAGAAGCATAAACACCGGAGTGGGGATTGCAGAGGGAAAGGGAGCAGCTGGAGCGAAAGCTTTCTCTTCCTGACCCCGGCGGACCTACCTCTCCTCCGGTGCAGGGGAAGGGACTCGAATATCTGGAAGTGCAAATGGCTCCTCTCTGCCTCACATCATCCTCCAGCCCGAAGGTGGCCGAGCAGTTAGCAGCAAAGTATTTGTAAGGCTTCCATGTCTCGCCGAAGTCCTGGGAGCGCTCCAGCACCATGGCAGCCGGCCGGGGCGACTTGAAGACCAAGATCAAGTGGGTGAAGTAGAAAGCAGTTTCCAGGTCCAGCCGGATGGTCTCGCGGGGGGCGTCCTGGGCCGCCTGCCACCAGGTGCGGGGCAGTCGGAAAGGCGAGTCGGCCATGGCGGCGGCAGGGTGGGCCAGCCCGGCGTGGGCCCCACTGCACCGGCCACATGCCGGGCGCTTGCAGCGGCGCTGGGCGTCCTCGGTGTAGGCGCAGAAGGGCTCGGCAGCATGGCGCCCACAGGCTGTCTCCGTCCGCAGCGCCCGCCCGTGCGCCAGGTTGCCCATCCGGGGGTTGCAGGCCTTTTCGCAGGGGCTGCCCGCTCCTGCCGCGCTGCCCAGACCTGCAAGGCAGAGAGCAGGGGGGAGGCTGAAGCTGACTCCCGAGGTGGGGAAGCACATTTTTGGGGGACGCTGCCCCCACCAAGACCCCCAGGAGAGGCCCAGGGAGATGGCAGCACAGCTGCTCAGCTCTACCCCTGCATGGAGCTCAGCCTGTCTATAACAGCAAACCAAACCAAAAAAAAACCACCTCAGGGCTTCCCTGGACTTGGGAAAATCCCTACCAAGAGATGGAGAGCAGAGCAGGCGGCATGGGAGGAGAGATGACTCCACCTCGCCCTCCTGCCTCGAGGGACACAGAGCAGGGCTGGGGGTCCAGGGTACTGTGGCTGTGGCCATGCCACCCCTGCCTTGAGGCCTCCAAGGGGATCCAGGCGGCTCTGGGGAAGGGGAAAAAAAGCAAAGAAAGATGGGCTGCTGGTGACACTGGGGTAGCCAAGGCAGCATGCTGGTGGGAGGCGAGGAGACAGCCATGGGGGACACCATTGCTGCGCCCTGGCCCACCGTGCGGCAGATCAGGTACCAGAGGCGTGAGAGCTGGTAGGAATATCTCCTGCCACCAATGACCTCAAATCTTCACCCCCTTTCCCACCCCTCCATCCCTACACCAAAACTGCCACCACTAAGGTCAGGGTTGAATCAAAGCATCGCTTAAGTTTGGGAAGGCTGTCACTGATGTGTGTAAAGGGGGAAAAAAAATAAATAATCCTTGGTTGAAATGATGCTGGCAAGCTGCCTTGCAGCTGAGGCTCTGTGGTTTTTGTTCAAGTTTCTCTGGAAGCCTTGTCAATTTAAAAATCCACAGTTAAAGTGTCAAAAAAAATAAAATCACCATGGGGTTTGGTTTGAAAACATCTGCAATGTAACCCTCCTGGTGCAGGAATGTTTGATTAGGGGCTCTCCACTTCTTTATTAATAAATGTAACAGTAGGTCAAGGCTGTATTTGATGAAGCATAACTGTTTAACATAAAAAAAAAAAAAAAACACACCAAAACTCTGATGACTTGATGGGGGCAAACCAAGCTATCTGAGGTGCATAATGTCTTCTTTATCACCGGGCCAGTCATACATAATCAGCTTTGTGCACCAATTATTACAGCTTCTTCTTGGCATTTTTGTTATGCCCAAGGGTTGTTTCAGTTTAGCATCCAATAAATCCTTTATGTGGGGTTTATTCAACTTTTGTCTAGAGTGTCATAGTTGCGATTAAGCTATATTATGCACTAGCAGAGGCTAAGCCTTCAGAGCCTGACAGCATTCCCCACTCTTTCTGCCCCTCAAGAAACACACTGGAAAGAAAACATTTCTGCCACCAAAGGTCTACACAGGTTTTCTATACCAGTTATTCAGAACAGATGTGGACCACTGCTAGTTAATGCATCCATTACAAAGCACTTCTGAACCCAGTCTCTAGATTTCACCGGGTGAAGAGTCTTGGGAAATTTTTAGTGAAGAAGAAATGCTCAGTCAAGTTAGCTTCCTATAGGGGCCTGGTAAAGCTGTGTCTGAGATGGTATGTATTAACTGTGCAGAACATGTTTACTCTAGAAAAGTAAACAAATCTAACTGCAAAATTAACGTAATATCACTTACATCTCCTGAACATCCTTTTCAAAGCATTGTATAAACATTAACCAACATAGCTCTCCTCAGGGGTAGGTAAGTAAGTGCTATTATCATACTATCAGTTAAGCTTGCCACACGTTGGCCTAATTTATGTCTTTGGCTGCTTTCCTGGATTCTTTGGCTACACGTAACACAGCACAGTTAGTCGCTAAACGAATAGATGAACATTTACTGCGGTTCCCTCAGTTGTGGGACTGCAAGGCGGATTTGAGAAGAGGTAAACAGAGCCCGGCTCAGCCAGCACCCTGAGACAGGTCGAGACTATTGTTTGTGTTCATCAAGTCCTTTTGGTTTTTTGCACACCACTGATTACCACCCCCAAGGAGGCAGTGGAGGAGGACCTGGTCAGTGGGAGGTTTCCCAGTGACTGCGATGGTGGCAGGGCTCGGAGTAGCCCCCTGGGGTGGGGGGCAAGGCTCTGCCAGTAGCCCGGCTACCAAATTCCCATGTGAGACCCTGGGAGCTGAGAGTATTTGATTGCTTCCAGCTACTGGTATGCCCCAGCTCCGGTCACACACGTTCACTGACTGCAGTTGTCTTCAGGACAGGCACGGAGGGTCTCTTCCACACCTGGGGCCAGATTTGAGGCCAGGGACCTTGGTTTCAGCAGCAGTTGAGAAACGCTGCTGGCACGCAGACCCCACTTCCCGTCCCAGGGGCTGGAAGGGGGGAGAGGAAACCCCCTTTGAAAGGGTGTTTGTTTTCACTTGAATTGGAAAGAGTTGCATGACGGATGCAGAGCACTGCATGTTATGAAAAGTGACAGCTTTCTAGTGTAATGCTGGCTGCCACAGGAATTCAGGAAAAGGACAAATGAGAGCATAAAGATTTCCGTGTCGTCAGCTCCAAGCTCATAACTGCCCTGCTGCAGCCCTGGAAAAGGTGTTTTTCCTTACTTGCACTTAATGAATCTGCCCGACTAAATACTCCCATCCTATATACTGTACATGCCACCGGACTGGGATCTTCAGCAATGAGTAAGAGCATGTAGCTAATACCATGACTCACCTGTAAAACATCCATGGAAAATCATATGCTTCCTGTTTAAGCATTTTAGCAACACTTGCCTTATGATGTTTCGTTTATATCTTGTGCCTGATTAAATGTTTGTTTCCCATCTGGGGTTTTTTCTTCTTTTTAAAGAAGAAAACTGGCACTCGGCTTGCGACCGGCCGGGGAAGCGTTATGCAAACTGTTTATGCCCGGTTGTCTCTGCTGCGGCGCGGCAGGACCCCGCTGTGGGCAGATCTCAGGGTAAAGTGGTTTATGCTGCGGGAAAGGGGCTTTCAAACCCCTGCCCGCCTTGCCCTGCCCGTCCTGCCCGTCCTGCCTGCCCTGCCCGCCGCCCTCCGCCCCCCGACGGCCGGGCCTGGGGGGACACCGCCGCCCGAAAGCGCTTTGCGAAGTCCACACCGTCTTTCCTCCGCTTCCCGCCGCTGCATCCCGCAGCGGTGCGCGGCCGATCCCCGCTCCGGTGGCATCCCCCGGCTCCCCCGCGCTCAGCGCCCCCGGGGCCGAACCCGCTCGGTCCCCTCCGCCCTTCCCGGCCCCGGCTCCCCCCGCCGCCCCTCCGGAACCTCGGCGGGAAGAGCGGCGCGCCCGGACCCCCTCTTTGTCTGGGGAGCGGAGCGCAGCGCTCCTGCCCCCCTACATACATACACACATACCTACATACATAGCACGTACGGACGCAGGCATATATGTGCGGACATCGGCATACACAGCACGTGCGTACATATATATGCGTATGTACACGCATATGTGCGTGTATACAGAAACGCACATACGCGGACACCCGCGTGTGTATACAGTGCGCACACGCGTATGCGACACTCTATGCACGCGCGCGCCTGCACACACACGTGTGCGTACGCACACGCGCGTATACATACACACACGTGTACGTACGTCCATACGGCCCCGTATCTACCTCGTACGCCGCGGAGGACGGAACACGCCGGGCACCGGACGGTCGCGACCCACCTGCAGCAGCGGCGGCGGCGGCGCCCAGCAGCAGCAGCAGCAGCAGCGACAGCGACAGCGGCGCCGGCCGCATCCCGCGCCCCATGGCCGCCCGCCCCGCGCGCCCCGCCGCCCCGCGGCGCGACCGGCCCCGCGCGGCATCAGCGCCCCGCGCGGCACCGGCGGGCGGGCGCGCGCCCGCCCCGCCGCCCGCCGCGCACCGCGCCCGCCCCGCCGCCCGCCGCCCCAGCGCCCCGCCGCCCGCCCGCCCACCGCGCCCCGCCCCGCCGCCGCTGCCGCTCTGCCCTCCCTTCCCGCCGCGGGGAAGGAGGGGGGGGGGCGGTTGCCGGTGCGCGGCGAGGCGCGGTACTGCAGCGGAGGGCGCACCCCCACCCCCGCAGCCCGAGCGGCTCCGCCGCGGCAGCCCCCGGGGCGGGCGGGTAGGTACCCGGGAGAGAGACCCGCGCCTCGGGGCTGGGCCTCCCCCGCACCAGCCCCCGGGAGGCACCGGCTGCCCAGCCCGGGCGCGCCGTCGGGGCGGGGAGGGTGGAAGGTCCCTGCTTTGAAATGCAGCCTTCCTTCGACCCGACCTGGCTTTGACAAATCGACCCAACTAGCCGCTAGCCAAATCCGAGTTGCTCAAAACTTTGAAGACTTCTCTTGTTTAATTAGCTTGTTTAATTAGGTAACGGAAGGACTAAGCGATGGAGCCATGTCAACGCAAGAGGTTTTCCCTTCTTTCCCAGGAGTTGGCAATCTGTGGTTTAGCTCACAATATTAAGGGCCATTAAGTCATAGAATCATAGGATGGTTTAGGTTGGAAGGGACCTTGAAGATCATCTAGTTCCACCCCCCTGCCACAGGCAGGGACACCTCCCACTAGACCAGGTTAGCCCCATATAGCCTGATCAATTCAATAGCACTGGTCATCATACCTACACAGAATTTTGAGCTTTGAAAATAGGAAAAGAGACAGTGACATCTATCTTTTCGCCACCACATCATTACCTTTTTAGATCTCAGCAGAGGAACGTTAGGAGAGCAAGGGTGGAGCGCTTCTGAGCAGTCACTTTTTTACTTACCTGAATCTAATCTGGGGGGTGAGCACATTGCAAGCGTTGCAAAATGTTTCATACTTCCTCCTCTGCACTTTGAGCTGAGATAACTTAAGAACAGTTCTGTTTTAAAACCCAGTGTGGTGGTATCTTAAGGCCACTGTGCTACCTTCTGCAACACATTTCAAAAATACCATGCATTTGGGGCTGCTCATGATTATATGGTCACCTAAATGCCCCCTGAGAGATATTTAGTCTATAATCTACTGATAGTAGTTGAACATCTGACTCACGGGATGGTGTTATCTCTATACCTTAAAGGGTACAGGTAGGCTGATGTTTGTCATCTTTCTAATTTTTCACTGCTGACTGACATACCACAGAGAAGCATTTTTACTCGCGTTGCCGCTGTCATTTTCTCTGCCCTACAGATGAGCGCGTCTAGACAGGGACTTCCAGCCCCCAGGCAACCCGCCGAGCCACCACGGCTGCTTGCGGGCTGCTTGTCCTGCAGCATGCCCATCACGGCGAGGGCTGCACCCACACTTCTGAGCCTCCTCAGGGCAGTGGACATGGAGAAAAAAGATGTTCCACAGGATTTCTACCTCATGTCTCGCAAAAGGGTGATGTGTGGCTGAGGAGTCACATGGGAATTTTTGTGGCTACAGCCAGGTTGCAGCAGTCACATTATGGAGGGCTAGGAAAGTGAAAGTGCAAGCCACGGGCAAGGAATTTATCTCCATTGTAGCTCATCGCTCATAGTTCCTCCTACGTCAAAATTGCCACATGACAAACCTGCTGTAGGGTGATAAGTCTGGGCGGACCTGAACAAGAGCTCAGGTCAACCCATTTGGTATCAGGACCATAGGGCAGGTTGAGATCCATGAGCAGGAGGATTTATTGTCTGGAAAGAAGAAGAAAGGTCTGACTTGGGCAGAGGACAGCTCTGGAGAAATCCCTGAGGCAGGAGGGAAGGAGATGACTTGGACTGAAAAACTGCGGAACAAAATCCTGAGGGAGGAGATGGATGGTGGTATCAGTGACTGGAGAGAAAGAGAGCAATCAGGCTCCAGCTGGAGTTAGAAATGATAGGGAAGAGCAGTGGCCAGCGAGAGAAAATGGGAGGAGAGAGGCTACATGGTGGGTAAGGAACCGCTGGCATAGGAAAGAGAAAGAATGTGTGGTAAGGACATGCTTACAGAAGTGGCAGGGGCGGGAGGTTTGATACTGCTGAAACAGATCCATTGCATAGAAAATTGGAGAGAATCATAGAATCATAGAATTCCAGGTTGGAAGGGACCTCAAAGATCATCTGGTCCAACCTTTCTTGGCAAAAGCACGGTCTAGACAAGATGGCCCAGTACCCTCTCCAGCTGAATCTTATAAGTGTCCGATGTTGGAGAAGCCACCACTTCCCTGGGGAGATTATTCCAAAGGCTGATTGTTCTAATTGTGAAAAATTTTCCTCTTGTGTCCAATCAGAATCTGCCCAGGAGTAACTTGTACTCATTACCCCTCATCTTTTCCATGTGACTCCTTGTAAAAACGGAGTCTCCATCTTATTGGTAGCCACCCTTTAAATACTGGCATGTGATGATAAAGTCTCCCCTAAGACTGCTTTTCTCAAGGCTGAACAAAGCCAGTTCTCTCAGCCCTTCCTCATATGGCAGGCTTCCCAGTCCTTTGATCATCAATAAGAATAAAGGACAATTTCCCGGTAACAGAATCACAGAATCTCCTAGATTGGAAAAGACCTGTAAGATCATCTAGTCCAATCATTAATCTAACACTGACAAGCCCACCACTAAACCATGTCCCTAAGCACTATATCTACACCACCCTTAAATACCTCCAGGGATGAGGACTCTACCACTGCCCTGGGTAACATGTTCCAATGCCTGACGACCCTTTCAGTAAAGAAATTCTTCCAAATATCCAATCTAAACTTCCCTTGGTGCAACTTGAAGGCATTTCCTCTTGTTCTATCACCTGTTATTTGACAGAACAGGTTGAGCCCCACCTCTCTGCAACCTCCTTTCAGATAGTTGTAGAGAGCGATAAGGTTTCCCCTGAGACTCCTTTTCTCCAGGCTAAACAACCCCAGTTCCCTCAGCTGCTCCCTATAAGACAAGTGCTCCAGACCCCTCACCAGTTTTGTTGCCCTTCTTTGGACACGCTCCAGCGCCTCAATGTCCTTGTGGTGAGGGGCCCTACCAGGTAGGACATGAAAAAGTCAGCTGGAGTGTGCAAAAATGAAGAGCTGTTGTACTGCCCTCACCTTGGGAGCATAAGCCTGCTCATCTGAAATGGCACTGGCTCACATGCCTTGGTCCTCATAAGCTAAATATAATTGGGTTGCACGCACTTCCCTGCCTAGCGAAGTGCTCTGCAACCTGATAAAACCTGTTTGATCTTCCTACATGAATTTGTTTTACTTGTTGGAGGCCATACAGTCTGCAATTCTGGCCATGAACAACTCGGATCCTCCCAACAGCCCCTCGTGACTCTTAGTCACCTCATGGGACCTGCACAAACACATGTCCGTGACTGCAGCCAACCTGGCGGCTGAGTGAATACCCCTTGCAGAGCTGTGCATGGCCACAAGATGTGGGCATCTTCCCAGGGCAGGCATGGCTGCCTGCTGCGTTGCAGGGCTGGTGGGACTTCAGCAGAGGGTAGGAAACACAGAAAGATGTTTCAGCACAGTTTTATTTTCTTTGTCTGTCATTGTTGCCTTTTGAGGTGCTGGAAGAGAAAATCACATAGTTATGAAGAAGTTATGAAGAAGTTATGAAGAAGTTATGAAGAAGTTATGAAGAATTATAGTTCAATTGCCCTGAACTTTCTTCAGGATCATAGGCCTTTGGGGTTCATACTGTACTATTGGTTAGGGAGGAGCAAGAGGTGTTTCCAGCTGTCATTCCTGCAATGGTAGCCAGGTAGGTGGAAAGGCCGAGAAATGTGGAGATGACCTGTTTATCTGGCATCTGCATTTCTCAATTACACTGAAGAAATCTTTAAAGAGCGATAATATTCCCTGAGTATATGTGTCCCAGTAAGTCAGAGCGGAACAAGCAGGGGTGACAGGCCCCGGGGATGGTCTCTGCCTCCCCAGAGATGCTGGGGAGGTAACCTGGAAGAAAGAGCAGAGCCCACTGCTTTGGCAGAGGTCCCCAGGGGTGTGATGCCATCCCTGGGGAGAGGCAGCAGAAGCCCTTTGGACCTTTTCTGCCAGGTGAAATCCTGGCCCCCAAATTGGGCGATGAGAGCAGATCCTCAGTGAATCTCTTCCCCCAAGCCCCCTGCCAAGGGTAGGGATGAGCCTGGATTCAAGTCAGTGTGTGAAGCTAATTTTAGAAGCAAACCATGAGGAGAACACCTCACCTACTGCCCAGTCACAGCTGTCTGGCTTAGACTTTTGTCATAAAAAATCTCACAAACTCAAAAGATCAGATTAACTTTTTAACTAGAGGCTTGTTCAAAGATCACCATTTTCTCTATTGGCATCCGTGTAAGTATGCAGGACTCCTGTTACAGTTTAACCGAAGGCCCTTGGGGCCGACGCAGTCCTTCAGACGTGCCTGACTATTTTAAGTGGTGTCACATGTGCCGTCTTGCACCTGCCCATGTACTCAGAGCTCCTCCATGGACTGGGCATGGCCCACTTGGTTCTGTGCGGGGAGCGGAGGTGATACCCAAATGGACCATTGCCTTTCAGCGGGAAAATGAGAGGCCGGATCAGAGCACTCTCCACTGAGGAGCGTAACTGCAGAGCAGCAATTCCAACTGAACAATTACTTACATGCTTTAGCTCTAGAGATTCTTATTTTTAGTTTTTTAGTTATTTTTCACTGAGGGGCCCTTTCAGGTGTCCTGTGGACAGGGTTGGATATACCTCACACATTGCTCAGCAGTAGGTTGCTGGTGGGAGAGATGGGGGCGAAAGGATCCCCCCTCCACAGTGGTGCAAAGTGTGTTGTGTTGTGCAAGAAGAGCTGTGACACTCCAGTACAGAGCTCTTCCCCATGGCAGCCATACCTTGCTCCATATCATTTTCACTGGTCTGGTTTGCCTTTTCCCAAGATTTTGGGTGACCAACATAAAATATCAAACCATATGGTACTGGTCTCCCACTGGTACCGCATGGGAGATGGTGATGCTACTGTCTCTAAAGAAGACAGTAAAAGCAGAAAGTGTCCTTTTGACTTCAGAGAAAATTTGGCTGATCCAGATCTGGTGGCTGTTCTCAGGAGATGATCCACTCCTCCAACCATGAACAGAGGTTAATGTACTCCTCTCGAGGGAGGTCATTCTCCCCCTCTACTCTGCACTGGTGAGGCCACAACTGGAATACTGTGTCCAGTTTTGGGCTCCCCAGTTCAAGAGGGACAGGGAACTGCTGGAGCGAGTCCAGCGAAGAGCAACTAAGATGATTAAGGGCTTGGAGCATCTGCCTTATGAGGAAAGGCTGAGAGAGCTGGGACTCTTTAGCCTGGAGAAGAGAAGGCTGAGGGGAGACCTTATTATGGCATACAAGTATCTAAAGGGTGGGTTGAAGGAGGATGGAGCCAGGCTCTTTTCAATGGTTCCAAGTGACAGGACGAGGGGCAATGGGCACAAGTTAGAACACAGGAAGTTCCGTTCAAATACACAGAAAAACTTCTTTACGGTGAGGGTGACAGAGCACTGGCACAGGCTGCCCAGGGAGGTTGTGGAGTCCCCTTCCCTGGAGATTTTCAAGACCCGCCTGGATGCAGTCCTGAGTAATGTGCTCTAGCCAATGCTGCTTTAGCAGGGGAGTTGGACTAGATGATCTGTAGAGGTCCCTTCCAACTCTGATGATTCTGTGATTCTGTGATTCTGTACCACATACAAATTTAAACATGTTAAAAGGGCTTTGTTGAAAGGAATGGAAATTTGTTTCAAGAAAACACATGGTCTTGATTCAAAGTCCACTGAAGTCAATGGCACCTGACATTTGATCAGTGGATTTTGGACGGGGTCTGAAGCCACCTCCCTCTTGCCTGTTTTGGTATCACATCTTTGATCCTTTCTATTAAAACCCATTGTTAGACCTTGCACTTTTCCATTTTGTTTGAAAATCACTGAAAACCTTCCAACCATCATCAAATGAGCAATGAAAACATTTCAGTGACTCATCGTATTTTGAAACAGCTTGATTCCTGTTTTCTGCATGAAAATAAACCCAAGGATTATCCAGAGCGATAATTACTGATTCAAGCTTCATATTTCCGTGTTTAAGCTCCCGTTAAAGCTGAGTTCTGATATAAGGCATCACCCTACAGACAACTGGAGAAAATGAGGGAACCAAAGTGCCCTTACTTTTCCCTGTACCCAGTGATCGACTTTTTGGAGCCAAGTATTTTGCATGCCGGACCAGTGCGCATACAAGAATGAGAGCACTTCCATGGGATTTAGTAGTTGGAAGTCAAGTCACAGAAGCATTGCAGCAATGATAGTGCTGCTCTTCAGAAGCCTGTAATGAGGATGGAAAGGACCCTATTTCTGCCCACCATGGAGAAAAATGCAAAAGGTCAGTAGGGAACCTGAAAAAGAGAGGAAGAAGCAACCCTGGAGTTGCGCACTGAGGTTCATTTTATATGGGGGCAAAGCTGAGACCATCACAGTCTTTGGGTGAGCTTTTGCACATTGCACGTAGTGATAAATCCCTTTATTGAGCACAGACACACCCATTTACTATGTAATCTGGTAAAGATTTTAATCCTTCTTCCTCTGGTTATAGCATTGATCCTTTTAGTGTGCAGAAGGGTCTCCCTGTACCAGTCAAAGGAACCCCTGTGCTCTAGAAAGGGTCATGAGCCCCTGTGCTCTAGAAAGGACCACCACCTGGTCATGAAATCAGGTATCGCTTCTACTTACAGTTCTTTCTTGGGATTCAAGGGAGGGATGAGAGGGTTAAGTCTCATGCAGGTGTCCAGGAGGTCCGATAGCTGCTATACTTCTCTGATTAACAGCATCAAAATGCCTTTTGACAGGGATTTGTGTTAGGAAGGAGGGTGACCCTCCGAGCCCAGAGCCACAGGGGATTGCCTGGCAGCATACAGGGCTGGACCCAGGTGCATTAGATTCTCTGCATCCACTGCTAAAAAAAACCCCAACACCCAAACCCCTATTTTCAACAATACTTTTTAAAGGTTCTGCTGTCTTTTTGGAAGTAAGGGGTGAAGCCGGCATTTTACTCTCCAAACCATAGTAGCTCAAAAACCACATCAATTATTTTTCACGTGCAGCTGGTTTTTATCCACAAGCCATGGCTCCAGGCATTTTGAGTTTTTTTTTTATTTTTCCCTCTCTCTCTCTCCCTCTCTTCTTACCATCCATTTTGGACAACCAGGAATGAAGGGGAACCAGCTAATCTTCCCATGTTACATTTACAGGGGATTCAGGAGGGAAAAAAGCAAAGCAAAAGAGAGAAAGGGATGGGGAGGACTTGCTAAAGAAGGAAAAGTATTGGTAGGCAGCTGGCATAATTTTTTGCAATAGGACCCGCGCTTGCCGGATTATTGCCGTCACTATTTTCTTAGCTGCCATGTAACCTCTGCCCCTCCTCCTTCCCTCCTTTCCTGGCTAATTGATATGCAGATATCAAGACAATGATGAAATTTAAATGCCATAGAAACCCATGGCACTGAGGCTTTCTACGTCAGTTCTCCGCTCCATCCTGCATGCTACAAATTATTAGGAGGATTAACCTGCCTGCTGCTTCCTGAATGCCACCTCTGCCAACTTCGACATCTAGCTGGCAGAAAGCCTCCGAAACACTGCTGGCAGCCAGGGACAGCGGCCAGGGCGGTGAGGCAGCCATCCATGGCCGGCAGCGTCGGGGCTGGCAGTGGGATGAGGCTGGTCACATCCCTCCCGGGCTCTGGCTGGCTCTTGTTTCAGCCCTGGCACCCACCCCAAAAGCTGCGAGCAGGGTGCCGGAGGGCAGCCCAGAAGCCAGCAGCAGCCACAGTGGTGGGATGTGGGGCCGGGAGGAGTGAGCTGGGGGGACAGAGGGAGAAGGGTTAGGCAAGGACGTCTGCTGTCATCTCTCCGCCACCCTATGAGCCCTACAGGGAGATGGTGTGGATGCTGCCTTGTGCTGGAAAGCCACCAAGTGCAGCAGGGTCAGCACATCTTGCATCTCTGAGAAACACCCGGCTGGCCATGGCGTACCGCAGCCTGTTTCTCGGTTCTTCGCAAGGGAATGACTCTCAGCATTGCTCTGCCTCACCACTGATGTAAGGCGAGCCAAACCTTGAAAGCTGGGGCTCAGGGAGACTGAGGGAGGTGTCCTCTGCCAGGACTGTGTGGAGACAGAAACCACCATGCCATGCTCCCCTCTTTGCCTTCTCCAGAGAAGGAAGGGAGGGCAGGGCAGTTGTGTTTCTCCCACCTCTTAACCAGAGCATCTGCCAGCAGGACCCACTTGCAGGATCTCAGGTTTACAGGGATACAGGTATTGGTGGACCTGTGCTGCCCCTTTTGGCATCTGCTTTTTGCCTTTTAGGTTCAGTCCCTGAGCATCATCCTTCCATAGTCCTCCTCACCCCTGGGCTGCTGAGCAGGCAGGGTGCCCTGTGGGCTGTCACAGCATCCAGCTCTTCCATGGTGACCTGATGGATGGGAATTTGGTGCTAAAGTGTGCACATAAGCCTATTGCAGCGCATTTTACAGAAAGGTAATTAAGCAGAGACAGCCCCATGGACTCTGAAATCCAAACACAGAATGCATTTAGAAAATGGACTTGAAATATAGCTTTTTAAGTCGGAAGTAGGCACTGGAGGTCAGGACTTCCTCCAGGACAGTGACTCGCTGCTGAACCTGCCTCCCCAGCAGGACTGTTTGAGAACCACATTACATCTGAATTAAATGAGGTTTAATAGCCTTCAGTTACAATCACTACTCATGCGGATGAAAGATGGTATTAGTAGAAAGCAAGACTGAAAAAATGTGCCTCTGTCTGCTTGATCAACAGGATGAGCAATGAAAATCTGACAAACTGAGTTTAGAAATGCTCAAAGAAGCATTTAGCAGTGGTTTCACAGCAAACTTGGGGAGGGTTAGGTGGTTGTAAATCACCCCCTTCAGGCATTTCAGGTTAATTTAAATAATGACATTTTATCAAACATAGCAATAAAGGCAGCATTTAGAGAAAGTAGGTTATTTTTTCGTGATCTCATTGAACTCCATTGAAAAAGAAACAGAAATGACTGTCAGAAAACATGTGGAAAAACATTGACTAAATGATTGCACTTTGACTGAATGAGCTGGTGGAATAGAGAGCTCCTCCCTGGGTCTAAGAGCGTTGGTCCTCTCTTGAGCCTGCATCCCTTTGGAAAGCAATGCAAAGGCTCCTGCCCCAGAGGCTCAGCAGACTCACTGCAGGGCATGTGGTGCAGCCTCCAAAAACTGGCAGAGCCCCACACGGAAGCAATGGGGAGTTTGTGCCCGTGAACCAGCAACAAAGACGGAAGGAGCCATGGTCCTGAGGAGGACAGGATGGCCAGACGGGGCAGGGACATGACTGACTGCCCTCCTCCTTCCCCTCTGCGTAGCAGACTCCATGAAAGTATGACAGAAATGATGTCTGTCCTGTGCTGTCGGGAAAGATCTCCTGACAGAGAAGTGTATTGCAGAAGGTCTATTTTCCCTCCTTTCTTTGGAAAACAAAGTATCTTCAGCTAGGACATCAGGAAGAACCCAAAAGAGCCAGAGCTCTGGCTCAGAGGAGGACACCAGCACTGTCAACACAAAGACCCTTTCTTCTAACGATTGCACCTGTGCTGGCATGACAGTCTGGCTTCTAAGTAGCCATAAGCACAGTGGACTTTGTGCCCTGCCACTGTCTTTGCCAATGTGTCATGGAGGCATGCTCTGGGAATGCAGCGGGCGGCTGCCTGGGAGATGCAGAGCATACAGAACATGGCTAGGTAAGCTGGGCCCCACAGCTGTCCTGCTCTGGCTGTTTCTCAGGCCTTATTTGCAGGCTCATAACATGGATTTCAGGTTAATCTTGTTCAGAGGAAGACTCCAGGCCATCCTTCACAGTGTCAGCCCAACCAGTGCACATCACTCATGTCTCCCAGTATCAGCGAGGAGCATGGATGTGCTGGACGCAACATAGAACAGTCTAAAAAATACTCCTTTGAACGTGACCCTGGCATGACAGTGAGAGCAGTTATTGGCCATGAATTGCTGATCTCAGCACGCCAGAAACAGCAGAAAGATTTGATGGTGGTTGATGGTGGCACTAGGGCTTTCAGTCATACTGCAATGTCCCCATTTTCAGGTACCTAAAATGAGCATATGCAGTGTGAAAGTTCACAATTTGCATGCACCCTCTTCATGTCTCTGGTGGGGCATTCAAAAGCCAGGCACTGAAAGTCAAGCCTAGCTGGAAAACCTTGGCCTTTGTCCTTGTCCACTCCTTGCTTGCTTGCTTTGCTTTTTCACTAGTGAGAATTTTGTTATGGTTTCTTTGTTTTTGAAACTCTCTTTGGGGCATCAGCTTAGTCACACAGTCACTTTTACCAGTCCCAGTCTCTTTACCTGTGCAGTCTGGTGAGCCCCAGCATGGTGGAAGGTGCCCATTGCCAGAGGGCTTCCTGCTAATGCTGCTCCTTTCCATGAGACTCGAGAAAAAGCCCTGCATTATCCCCAGACACACAAAGTTTTAATTCAGTGTTGTGTGCTTGGCCCTTTGTACACTTGCAAATGAAAGTGTCGCATAGTGTTGCTAAGAGAAAAGGAATGTGGCAGCCCGGATATGGTGGAGCACCGGGCACTGGATCTGACAGTGGGCTCAAGCTATGCCTTCTGTGCAGGTGGAAGATTCAAAAAGGTGTGATTTTTCCTGCTGGGTCAACATCATCTTTTGCTCTGTTAGCTCAGGGTCCAAAATGACACTTTTACCGCCAGCATTTATGGATTTGCTGGGCAGAGTGGCCATACTGGGAACCAGAAAAATGCAGCCTGGAGATGTACTGGAACCTCTTGCACACAGAGGAGGACACCCATGCAGGCACATAGGCACAGTGAAATCTTCTTTTTGGGCTCAGGTAAGTCATCCTATGCATCTGAGAGCTACAGAGTGGGACTGAATTTGGCTACATTTCTATTTCTCCGTATACAAAATAAGTAACACTTGTGCAAGTAAGTTGCAAAATGTAATGCATGTGATGCAGTAGTATCATCGGTGCTTCCTATGGTATTTACATCTGAAGGGACTTCAGCATCCCCACCAGAAAATTAAACATCTGAGATAGTTTGTATATACTAAAAGGAGAGTGTCAATAATATACCGGGTAAAGAAATTGCACTCTTGATCAAACCACAAGGCTGTCTTTAAAATCTGGAGCTCCAGCATGTTAGAGAAGTCTGTCTATCCCCATGCCCCTTTTCTCAGCATCAAAATCTCAGCTAAAATGTTGCTTTTGCTCTGGGGTCTTGGCAGCCCTTCCACCCGCTCTAGACTTTGTTTTGCTTTCTGCTGGATGTACACGCAGGGTGACATCATGGCTATTTCTGGTCTCTGACAATAATCTCTTCTCTTTTCATAGGCAGAGGACAAAGCCATTTCATATTGATGATTCCTTGACCCACATGAGACTGATGTGCAGGAAAATGTGTACAGTAAGATTCATCAGCTTGGGATGTAGTAGAAAGACTACTTGTGCCGGAAAAACCTCGTGCACTCATTACAGTTGTAGTTCACGCTACAGGTTACTGGGTGTGAGTATCCACTGAATGCTGGCATAATTTATAGTGGAAAATACACCTTAAAAAGGGGATTTCTTCTTCTGTACATCTAACAGGCATCTAGCAAATTATCTGGAGTACTTCCTGGAGTCAAATGGATTACCTTCTTATAAGTGGAAATGGAAGACCACATAGCTCTTTAAATGAAAAGGACTCCATAAATGTGCAATGTGCTGTGTCTGTACTGTTGTGGCAGCATAGTGTAGCAGAGCTACAGATTCACATAGCTCGTGCATGTGAGTCTGCATTTAGTCTAGTCACCCTTTGGCTGCTTCCAAGCTTGGATCACTAGGGAGCTTTTAAACGTCATTTTTTTATAGGTAGTTAAATATGACAGCCCTGGTTGTTCAGTGTGTCCGTGGATGTAGGACACGTACGGAGTGGGAAAACAGCCAGGGAACCAGCCTAAGTAACACTATTCCCAGCTGCCTTGTTCCAGTATATGTTAAAAGATGCCAGGGGCCTCATGACTTTTGCTCTGATGATTGAAAATTGAGCAATTAAGCTAAATTAGCCTGTGTTGAGCTCTTGCTTACAGCTAGTTTTGGTACCTCTAAACCACGCTGCAGGCAGCAGTGAAGACATGAAATATCAGCAGGGCCAGAAAGAAGCTCGATCTCCTCAGAGAGAGTCCTCTGGGGGATCTCCATCCTTCTCAAAGCAGCTCAGATTTCCAGGCCCTGGTGTGCGTGCCTCTGATTCCACAACATCCAGTGGGAACATGGGGATCTGGAGACATTTTGAAGTACATACCAGTAAAATGAGAGATTGTTACCAGAGGACACGCTGGCCACGTGCCTTTACCCAAGAGGTTTAGGAGGAGCTCCCAGAGGAGAAAGAGAAGTTGAGCCAGCTTCTATCTGGACAGCCTCTTCTCACCCAGCATAGACAGAGGCTGATCTGATAAATTAACAGAAAGAACAGAGGGTATAGCTGCTATAGGGTAGGGAGGCCTTAAATGCCCAATTTACTTCTGCAAATGGGCTTTCGACACTAGTGAGACGTCACCCATTTTGCCTGGGTCCCGCGTAAGGGCAGAAGGCACCACCAGATCTGAATGCAGCCAGGTGCAATAGTTTGTCTAGGTCTTTCAGCAAGGACCTGTGGACTCAAACGAAGACATTTCAATAAGCAAGCCTTCTTTAAGTGATTGCTTTAAACTCTGCCTGAAATCTGTAGGGTAATTTTGGTAGCTGGTGGCTGAAGACCACTTTTCCTGGGCAACTGGCTCCTCCTTCAAGTATCACTGATGCTGTGACTGCTTGGAAGGGGAGGAAAAAGCACACCAAAAGGGACAGATACCAGCCAGACGCTACTTAGTTTGTACCAATGGAGACCATTTTATAAAGAGGCCTGACACTCTTGCTCATAAGGGTATGTTAATTCCACGGGGAACTGGGACATTTTTGCAGTATTTTTGAAGAAGGAGTTTGAGTTGCTATGTACACTTAGAATGAGACATGCCAAAAATGGGGGGTGGGGGTTGCTCTCTTTTTGCTGTTGCTCTTGACTTGGTTCCCTGCCAAGTTTGCTGTTAAGCCTTAGGTGAGGTCTCTGCTTGGGTTCAGCTGGCACAGCTGCCCTTTAAGGTGTGATTGCTTTCGATGCTTAGTTTGGGGAGATCCAGCTCATTCATTTACTGAGGCTGCTAAAGGTCCTTGGCAGACATTACACTGTCAATCCTCATGGATTTCCAAGCCATTTAAATGGCGAGCCCCTGAAATCACTGAAGGTCAGGGGTGCTTCTGTAGCACTTGAAGGCCACGGAAGCATCATTTTCAAGAAAATCAAAACCACTACCTAGGACCGAGTCAGTAGCTGCTTTTTCCTGACTGAGTCAGTAGCTGCTTTTTCCGTTCATCATCTGATCAGAAATGTAGTTGTTTTCTTCTTGGATAACCACATGTTAAAAAGAATGCTAATCATACCAGTTTCTTATTCCTGAAATGAAAATCTGAACATCATTGATTTTTGGAGCACCTTTCTTCATATCTTTAGATATTGTTACTGGCTATGGTCCCTGAAAGTTTTGCTATTTGCTGTTTTCAGCATACTGAAACATCAAGTACCCACCCATAGCTGCTGAAGGAATGAAAGGTGTTCTCACCCACAAATAGGATAATATTGGTTTGAGTCCTGGGCAGAATTAAACGTCCTTCTCAGGAAAACATCCTAACCAACCAGCTGTTGTAGGCTGAATAGTTCTCAGTGTTTTTTCTTGCTTATTTAGATTTCCTCAGCAAATTTCACAGCCTGCTGCAGCAGAGAGATTGTGCATGAGAGGATGGCTTCAACACCTGGTGCTTTGGGTACCACACTAGGAAGAACAGTCCATCTCTACAACGATATATATCCAAGTACAAAGCAAATGTATACGCAAAGAGGCACAGTGTCAGCAGAAGCAAGCAAAAGCAGCACACCCCAAAACACCCACCAAAACCCAGAGCAGTGTGGTAGGAGACACGTGTGAATCTCTGCAGGTAGAGAAAGGGCCTGAACCAAGGTCTCCCGCATCCTGAAGGATGCATCCTGGATGCACTGCTATTTCAACTGGGATGACACCAGTAGCAGTCAGTGTTGATACTGTTACTGCTTGACTGTAAACTTTTGCCTTTATCACAAATGAGTAATAAAAGTTGCTGTGGAGACTATGAAAAGGTTTATTTCAGCATTTCCAAATCATTATTTCTTGTTATAGGCAAATCTATGTGCTTAATTGACAAAACTTTTCAGCTACTCCAAACTGTGCCTTTCAGTGAATGAAAGCTTTGACAGGGATTTTTTTTTTTCTCCTTGTCCTAAACTGATCAGCTGAAACATGTATCATATACTATAAGGAGAAAAAAAAAAAAGGTCTGTTTGGGCTGGAAAATAAAAATAAATGAGCTTTCCTTTCTATCTCCTCTTCTTGTTTTTTTCCTTACTATCAGCTCTTCTGGAGTCTCAAACTTTCTCTGCTTTTCCCTGTTGCAGCCTAGATCCATCTTTTACTTCCTGTCATCATGGTCTTTAATTCCCTCCGGTTGACAAAACCAATCCCACCCCTGTAGCTTACACCTAAGATCTGTCTTCTCATCCCTGATCTGATCATTCATCCCTGTCCTCTGCATCCCCATCCCTTTCTCTTCCCTCATTCCCCTTCTGCTGGTACCTTTTCTACCAAATTAGTGTAAGAAATTACCCCTAAGGAATATCATACAATCAAGTAATAAAGGAAATGTTCAAGCATGGCAGACCATACTTTTCAGGGTCATTATAACATTTCTTACTTCGTGCTGCAAAGCATGAGTCCAAATGCCAAGTGATCTGCGGAACTAAAAAATGTGAGACAATCACTCTTTATGCTTTGTCTTTATAAAACAAGCCTAGACCTTTTGGAAAGTGTCCATTGATAGCCTTGAAATCCCTCCTTCACAGGACAGTACCGCAGTGACAAAGTAACTGTTATGTTTAGCATCTGAAAACAACGAAGTCCAGCTATGCAGTGGCATGTTTCCACCTTTATGCCCGTAAAATCTCTGAAAGACAAAGATGTCTTGGCACTGCAGGAGTAGTAGTGCAGTTTGTAAACAAATTCTCTGATAATTTCCACTTATTGCTCACTGGTTGGATTTGCAGAGCAGTTCTGTCACACGAGAACAAGATTTTCTTTGAAAGCTACTAAACCGGAGGCTCTGCTCCAGGTGAGCATCAGCAGTCCTCCAGCACCCAGGGGCGCATACGGGATCACACGAACGACCAGTCCTTTGGGCAGCTATAAGCCACATACATGACAGGGACATTACAGTGCAAAGAAAAAACCTTGGACGTGCATAGGGTAGATGCTGCTCTGATCTACTGATCCATCTAGCATGACCTGCTCATGTCCTGGATCTCTAATGCCCTGACCCTGTAGTCCCATTGCCAGGCACCCAGTGCTCTCCAACCCCTTACAGGGAGCATAGACAGCTCACTCAGGACAATACAGACAAGAAGATGGCAAGATGCCAAAAAAGCAGATGACAGGACGCTCAGATTTGCAACGCTTCTGTCTATTTGTGGCCCTGGTCCCAGTGGAAACTGCATTCCTACTCACTAAGCCTTTCAATCCTGGTCCGTCAGCTTGAGTGAGGGGGATTGGGCTCACTGCCCACTGACAACACAAGCAATGAATTAATGTTCTTTATGCCCTAAGACCTCTTCTGTACTAGAAAAACTCCTTAGACAGGATCTAAAGGGCTGTTCACCACCTTGGGAAGGTTGGAAAGATGCTGATATGCTGAATGGAATCTGTATGAGAGCAGGAGGAATGAAAGGGGGAGGACAGACCTCTGCTAGATGGACAGAGAACCAAGTCTGATCTGGCTGACCAACAACTGGAGAGAAATACTGATGGTATACTGATGGTATATGAGTCATGATATGGTTGTTCGAGGCAGTACAGTGAGCAAAAGAAAATCATAACCGAATGCCAGGAAAAATGAAATGAAAGAAGAAATGAGAGAAGTTTAGGGGTTTTCCAGGTCCATTAAAAAACATAATAATGGATAATATAGCAATATCACAGCACTCAGAGAGTGAGACAGAAGAGAGGCTCCTTTTTACATCTCCAGTTTCTATATCTTTACAGACCACAAACCAGAATGTGCTGACCTGCAGAGCTAAGATTTTTAAGGCAAGCAAATAAACACTTACATAGTTGCATATGAATGAAGAGTCTGTAGCTTTAGGCAGGATCAAAAACTTTTTTAAGACACAGAGCAGATACTAAACGCTGGGGAATATCTCTAACTATGGTCAAATCATTTCATAGTTTTCCATTCTGGGCTTAGTTGGCTCTTCACCAGGTCTCGGCCATTCTCAGAGATGGGACACTGAATGACTGAATTATGACTGAGATAATGTTCTTCCTCAGTTTAAAAACAGAAAGCACTGGAAAAGCATGAAGAGAGATAAGCAATGCTTAAGAGGAAAATTCAGAATGATCCAGGAGTTAGTAAGGCTGGGAATATTTTTTATAGCTTTGCGATTTTGGCTTCAGACAAAATTCTAAATACATTCCTGACAGATGAGATCCCCAAACATCTGGAAAGATACAAGCCGATAAGAAGCCACTTATTCACATTTCATAAAGGATAAATTTAGATATTTCTAACAGCTGGAGTGCCTGTGAGACTTGGGCAGAGCCGTGGACGCAAGCTGTCAGAAGTATAGCAGGGAAACAGCCTGACAGCCAGGGCTTTACCTCGCCGTTGGCAAGGGGAGGATTTCCCAAGTGCAAGGGGATAACAAAATTCTCCCCATGTCCCACATGGACCACTGCAGATCCAAGTGGTGGGAACGTGTTCCCATAGCTCCTATAGGCCAGTGATATGTTAACACCCCTGTAGGTACCTGGACAGAAATGTCTACAGGAGTCTATAGACTGAAACAACAGCTTTGAACCCTATCTGTCCCCAAACTGCCCCCCCCTCCCCGGGAACCTGCTGCTTTGGGGAGGGGGTTTCTAACAACCCTGGCAGGGACACGGGGTGCCACCAGGTCCCTTTTTCACACCAGGGTTCAGCCATGGGCTCCAGCAACCTTGTGTAACTGCAGCACTTGCAGCACTGCACCCTGCAGGGGAAGGGACAGCCAGGACAAACCTTAGACCACCAAATGGGAGGTATTTTGGCACCTTACTGCCCCTGCCTAAATATGTCTGAGCTTCTGGAAACCAGGCAGGAGTGGGAACACCACAGGACAAATGGTTCAGATTTTTAATGGGTTTAAAATAGGTTTGAAATCAAAGAAGATGAGATCCAGTGATCCAATGTCGACTGATGTTCCTGAGAGGCAGCCAAGAAAAACAAGCTGCCGTTCAGAAACCCACCGAAGAACAAAGGAGAGAAGAAGGAGATGAAAGGGAGAATGGAAAAAAGCATGAAGCCACCAGCTTAACACATGTATATAACAGAGGACTTCCATGTCACACTGGTGTCTAATGAGGTCAGATGAAAAAGGATTTTTCTTTCGATAAAAACATGTTGATGTGTTTGAAAGGTCTCTGATTTTAATAATAAAGTAATTTCCAATTTCCAAACACATGTCAAGCCATGAATTCCCTTTCCAGATTGGATGGAAGCAGAACAAGTTTGGGAGTTTGATATGGTTTAAAAGGAATTAAAGGGGGCATTTTTCTTTCTCCTCCCATCCTCCAGTGGGTAAAGCAATATTGCCTTCACGTTTACTTATCTAAACTGAAGTATCTCCCTTATCCTATTGTCTTTATTTCTCCTTTCTAGTGTACAAAGGCCAGAGAGAAGGAAGAGGCCAAAATGAAAGTCACTTGTTTTTTTCTATAAGGGCTTAAACAACAAAAAAATTATACTTGTCTGAAACAATGTTTTTTAAGCCATTTCTGTTCTAAAATGTTCCAACAGAAAGTACTACTAATTTTTATCTGCTGCTTTATTTAACATACAGCATGTTCCCTGTTGCTGCAGCAATACATCACTAAATCTGAGCAAAATTTGAAAGGCAAGAGAGATGTGTGACAGACTATTTTTTATACATTTTATGAACAGGAATGCAGACACAATGAAAGTAATCAAATTCTCCCAGTCTGCAAAGGAAGGCAGAGGCAGAACTAAGAGCACAGGTTCAAAACAGAGTCTGGAGAAAGGTCAGCAGTGACTCATTAGATTGCAGTTGTGAAGGGTTAGTCCCCCGTCTTCATCTTCAGTGCAGTGATTTATATTTTCTATCTTGGGACAATGTTTTTTTCAGTAAGTAATTATGTGGGTTTATTGTGGCCTCCTACGCACAGAAGCTCTGTGTTTTGTAAAAAGCAATGTCCGGTGGGATTGACAGTGAACTGTCTGACAGCAGATTTTAGTATACAGTGAGCAGCAATGATTGCTTGTGTTTTTGCAAGCAAGAGTGTATATGAAACACGTTTGGGTTTCTTTTGCCTAGTTAATTTTCAAGATTATTCTAAAAATGAATACTGAAGCACAGTCCCCAAAACCCAGCAACCACTTTGCATATGTCCACATAACAACCGTAACATTCATGATGTTGCTGGGACATGCGCTGTCTTTACGGGCTCTTGGTGTAAGAATTTTAATTTATCTTAAGTTAAAAGTTTAAAGCTTGTGCTAGCTTGTTCCAAAGACCTTTTGTAATATTAACTGAATTATGTCAAGTATTTTCTGTCAGCTATAAGATTTGTCATAAATCACAAGAAATCTTGTAATAATGTAGTTCTGAGTATTATGCCTCCAAAAAGCCCCTTTCATAATGGGAAATACTGTCTTATGTTTTTTAATGTCTTTCTTTCCTCCCTTCCCTTGGGCTGTGCTTTTTTTCTTTCTTTTGTCCTTTCTATGGAAATTAAAGCTTCCCTTTTGACTGACTGGAGAAAATCAACCATTTAGTTAAATTCTATGTTTGTATCTTCTTTATCTCCCTGTAATAGAGGCAATTTCCTTTCATCTGCACAAATATTTAGTACTCTGGACTCCACATTTTCCATTTAGTTTCTCCTCAGTAATTTCCCACTTGAGATCTTTTAGCAAAGATGGGCATGAACAAGCTTATGGAAAAGATTTCTAGATGCTGGGGACATTCCGTCCAGAGCCAAATCCGCCCCTTGTAAACGACCAACATCTACAAACATCCAATCCAAAATACCAGAACTGGGTAATGCTGCCTGTTGCAGCAGATTCTCATAATATAAAGAGATCTCCTAGAAGTCACCCTCCCTCTTGTACAACCTTGGGAGGCCTAGAGCAGAAGGTGCCATCCCACTGGCCCACAGATGCCCAAAGCAAAGGTAAGGAAGCTGAGCTGGGCCACGTGCCCTTTCGCTACGGTTTATTCCCCTGGGCAGTGCTCAGTGTTAAGCCAGGGCCATGCACTTTGGTCTGTGACACTGAAGGAGCATGTGAAACAGGAGAAAGGAGACACTGGCATTAAACAAAGCCAGTGAAGGGCTGTCTTTGAAGATGGAATCCATCCAGGACCACCTGACGGGAGAGGCCATGTCCCAGCTGACGTTACCACTCTGCGGTGACTCAAGGCGGGCAGCAGCTGTGGCTAAGCTGCACACAGCAGAGTTCCTGGGAGGTGGCCATTTACTTGTTTTGGATCATATCATGAAAGGAGAAGCTGCTGCAGCCTCTTCAGTTTCAAGAAAAGCCTTGCAGGAGTGTACAAGTCTTTGGAGAATATGTCAGTGCAAGGCTTGCACATCAAGTCTCATACTGGGGACTTTGATGTACTTCTGCAGTGGACTGAGAACCCTGTTTTGATCATGTTGCTTCACCTCTTCTCCCTTCTCATTTCAAAGAGCACTGGGCCCATGACTGCTTGATGGTAAGCTTTGAGGATGGTCTGATCAAATGGGAGTCCTTGCCAAGAAGCAGCTGGCTCCTGCTCAGAGCCACCTCAGCATATGAGCCTCATCTTCAAGGAGGGACAAGTGAACTTGGGTGAGGCTGTCAGGTCACTTCATGAGACAGAGCCAGAAGCAGCAATGCAATGAAGCAGGAGCTGATTCTGGGGCTCTGCTCCAGAGCCTTGTTCAATGTGGACTTTAGACCCTGAAATACCCCTGAAATACCATGTAGCCACTCAAAAAGGCTTGAGCAGCAATTAAGTGACAGGCAGGAGCCTAGTACCAGCCCTCTGCAGATCCCCTGGTCAGAGCCACTCAGGGCAGTCACGCAGCAGAGAGTATGTTGTTTTGGGAAAGGACTCTGAAACGTTTGAGTTTTTTTTTAAACATTAGCTGACTATCTGGGCAAATAATTTTTCAGCTATGGATGTCCCACAAAACTTTGGCTACCATGTTCCACTAATGAACCTTTGTGACCGGGGTGCCTGGCGGGTGAGCCAGTGTGGTTTCTGATTCCCTAAGCAAACACCGACATTTCCTAGCATGAGCAAGTTGAGTGGTGAGCAGTGACTAATGAACAGCTGGTATGAATTCTTGACACTCCTGGAATCCAGAAATATGTTGATGAATTCTGGCAGAAGTCCAAATATTTGCAAAGTAATGACTAAGGTGGTAATGAACTACAGCTGACTGGCTTATTCACGTTTTTAACATGCTCAGCAATATATTCCAGCATTACATCCAGCATCTCTGGCCCAGCTCTGGGTCACCTCTTCACATCTGGAAGGTGGTGTGTGCCTGGGGATGCTACAAGCACTGCTGCCAGACGGGGACGCACAGGAGAACCAGTGCTCATCTGCATCATGCATATGCTCCATCTCAAGGCAATGAGGACTTCTGGCTTGTGTGAAGGCTCCAAGCCCCTTTCTATCTGCATTGGAAGGTGTGCAAACAGCAAACACTGACCCAAGGAGAGTAGGTACCACACAGAAGGTGGCAAATGACCATCAAATTAGGAAATGCCAGTGGCCTCACCTTGTACAAGGAGCAGTACAGAGAAGATTCAAGTTGGTGAAGGAGATGGAAAGACTACCAGGCCAGCAGGGACTGCAAGATTTAGGATTAGATCATTTCAAATGGGGAGAGGATTATTCTCTGGAAATACAACCCATAGATGAACAACAGAGAAAGACAGGAAAAACCTACACTAAAGAGCATAGATTCTATACTGTGTACATATGTATTTACAGATGCTGATAGGCACCAGTAAATCTTGGCTCTTCTACTGGGTCACTTTTGAAAATGGGACCTAGGGTGACTTACATTTTTGAACACACTGCCTCCTGATGAGGCATATGCTAGTTTTATATCAATGCCATGCACTGATTTCAGTAGGGTTTCTCCTGACGTGCACAAAGACAAATATGACCAGACCATCCCTCGGACTATCTTCCTGCAATACCTGGGCACGTATCTGGTTTGTCTTCCGGCCCTCCTGTGCAAGCAGACAGACACATCCCATATCTGTGAAGACAGGCACATTTCCCAGCGTGGGCTGGGAATGCTGCTCACAAATTTCCTTGGGTAGATTCAGGCAGGCATCTCAAATTAAACTAAACTCAACCCAACAAATGGCCTCACTTTCCCTTTCCCTTTTTTTTTTAAAGGGATTTATTCTACTGATAAATGAATTTAACTGGCAGGCAAAACCACAGATGGGCGAACATGACAGATTGATGTAACCAGATGGAATCATGTTTGTTTTAATGCACAATCAGTAGGCACAGCAGCTACAGCCTTTTCATGCCATTTTACAGGAATCAAGGCCTCTGAAACTTGATTGGAATAGTCATGAGAAATAAATAGCCCAGATTGAGCCAGAGATAACAGAACGTGCAAGGCAATGGTGGTACAACATTTCTTCAGGGAGAAAAATGCATCTAGAAGTCATTGAATGTAACAAACCCAAGGACTGAGAGGAATAAGCTGACCTGGGGGGATATTTTGGCTGTCACTGACCCCCCATCAGCCAACAGTGAAGTCTCCACAGCATTTGGGAGTGGCAAGAAACACAGCCCTGAAACAGCAAAAGATATTTCTTGGCAAGTGCTATTTTTCTGCTGCTACAACTGCTGACCTCCTCCTCTTCCTCCTGCCTCACCATCAGCACCAGACACGGACCCCGCTGATGCCGCAGGGATGTAAACCCCTCCCATCCACGGGCCATCTCCACTGCACGCACCCACTGGCTGGGGCTTTCTACCGACACTCAGGGGTTTTGCATCAGGGCAGGGGTTTGCATCAGGGCAGGGGTTTGCATCAGGGCAGGGTTTTGCTCACACGAACCCTTTTTTTCATTTGCTTACCACCAGATTTGGAAAGAGGAATCCAGACCAGTGACGAAGTTCTCCCCTCTCTCCCCGCCAGAGCCCCTGACGCTTTTGTCACGAACAAGCCATAGTTGTTAGCGCTTTCCAAGAAAAGCAGCAGTGTTTTGCTAAAAGTGCCGGCTGGCAGCAGGTTGGCATTGGGTTTCTTTGTTAAAAGATGACAGAGCTTACGTTTTCTGGGAGAAAGAAAAGTCTTATTGATATAATAATATCATGCCAGGCAGACAGCCCTGCTTGTGTAATCCGCTTTGAGCACAATGCCGTGTTGTGGCTCGAGCATTGTTTCCAGCTGAAAAGTGGCTGCGATTTGCCTGGTCAAGGACGTTATCCTGACTGACAGGTATACAAAAGGAGACGGCATGTGTGGTGGGCTGAGAGGCTGGGGGAGTCCACCTGAGGGGGTGGAGTGGGGGCCAGGGCGCGGGAGTCCTCCGGCATGTGCACCTCCCTCCTGTGGGTTGAAAACATGCTGGGGCATCCCACAGTGCTGGTGACATCCCATGGTGACAGGGTGCTGCTTCCCTGGCGCAGCAAGGATTCACAGCAAGGATTCACAGCAAGGATTCACAGCAAGGATTCACAGCAAGGATTCACAGCAAGGCTCGTCAGATTAAGCAGTTTCTACCGAAAGGCGCACAGACAGAGCAGAGGAGAAGGAGGGACCCACACCGGAAAAGTTATCCCCAAGCCCAACCCCCTTTAAAGGTGATAGTTTGATACCTTACAAGAAACATGATGATGTCTCTGTTTGGAAGGAATGAAGGTGTATGGTACCTTCCCCCACCGAGACTTTCTTCCCCCGCAGCAGTGAAGATGTTTCCATACCTGCTTTGTATGGGGTTATTGCTGAAATCCTGGTATGCCAGGGAAATAGCAAAGCTAGTTTACAACTGCAGTGGCAAACTCCCAATACCACTAAGACCTTCTTCTTCCTTTTCTTGCTTTCCCCCCAGGCCTATAGAATTACTCACCTTAGAAGCTAAAATGGCCCTTTGCTCTCAAAGCTATGTGCCTTGAGAAAGGCTGGGCATTTAAATTGTTAATTAGTCATTGACAATTGCAAAGGCACTCAGGTTTTGGATGAGTACTTTCTTACTGGAGAAAAGTAGAAATGGAAATAGTGGAATAATATCAGACTACCGCCTTGCAGATGGATCTGTCATTACACTTCACTGCTAGCACACCATCTTGTTCAATCAGATGTCCTAGAACTCACAGTAAACAATGAGAAACACGAGCAAAGCTGTGCTGATTATGCAGACAACTAACAAAGAAGAGAGAGCTTTTTTTATGTTCAAATTAAAACATACCGATAGTTCCTGCCCACCTAGAATTAGAAATTAGCTGCAAGGGGAACACTCATATTTCTAAATCTGACAGCATTATACAAAAAGAATTAGACACTGTTTGCAAAAAGCACCTTGATTTTCACTTTGTATTAAAAAAAAATTACTTTTGCTGTTTATTGGCTATTGAAAAGCCAAACTGGTTGACACTCTCAAAAGGTGTGATGAATGTGACAAAGTTTCTTAACAAAGAGTTAAAAGATAGTACCCTGTTGTAGGCAGGAATCTTCTTTGGTTCAAATCTGTAAATTGTCCCTTTACCTTCTGTCTCTTTTTAACTTTCGTACAATTCAGGTGAAATCAGAAGCACATCATGACTTCAAGACATTGATCCTGGCTTGCTTTGGACCAGACGTTGATTCTGTGGCAAAGATGATGGACCTTGTAGGTATTTCTGCCACCTGATGGGCTGAGCCTCGTGTTTGCAACATAGCTAGGGAGTTAGAGGGTTGTTGAAACTTTGTAGCAGAAAGTCTGCTGTAAAGTTTTGCATATATATGTACTAACCCTTCTCCAATTGTAGAGCGTTTGTCATTGGCAAAATAGTGTCTTCTACATAAAGTGGTTTATTACAACCACTTGTGTTGTAATGACCATCCCTAAGCTGTTTGCAAAACCTTTTCTAGGGCTAAACTCAGCTATCATCTGCTATGAAGTGATAAATCTGGTTCATACTGAAGTCTTATACGGGTCATTCGTGGGTCTCACACTAGCCATTTTAACAGAGGCTGAGTTTCACTCAAACGTGAGAAGTGTGTTAACAACAACATGGCCGGATGAGTGTAGGGATCAGACAGATAAGCAGGACAAAGAATACAGCAAAGAAGAGAATCGTTCTCTTTGGAGCTTGATACCTCAATCAACATCCTTCCTCTAGCAAAAAATATTTCAGTATTTTACTGATGATAAACGAGCATCTGCACCAGCCCAGCCTGAACCGTCAGCATTTTCATTATGTATTCAGGGGATGGCACGAGGAGATGGCACTGTGCAGATGGCCAGCACACATGTTCTGCAGCATCAAAATCCTTCTCTGTCCTCTGGACAGGAATTTGGGGATTTAAATGCCAAGTAGCCCTGGGCTGGTCTTCAAAATCAGGCTGGTTTTCCCTTTCTGCGTGGAAAAACGAGTATGAAGTGCTGTGCATGTAATTAAATCACACTCTGCTCCAGACATTCAAAACTGCCGAGCTAAGCGTGGTGGTGACAGTAGTTGATTACCGAGAGAAGTGCATCACCTGCAGTCTCTGAGGCCACTCCTAGCTAAGGCAGATAATTTTTTGACAACTTTCCATCCAGTACTGACCAGGCCTGAACATGCTTAATTAGTGAGATCTGATGAGTGCAAAGCCTGAGGTTGTGTTATTCTTGCTTCTAAATTTGGACACGCGCTTTGAACTAGTAATATGGGAGTTAAAAGCATCGTGTAAACAGGATTAGACTTGGCTCGCAAAACCTTGGCTTCCTCCTTGTTTGAGGGAATAACAGACAGCAAGAAAGCACGCAGCGGAGCAGATGCTTCAGACAAAAATGGCTAGTAACTCTAAAAACACACCTTTCAACATCTTACCTCTGAGCATGTAAGAACATGGCGTGCCTGGGGTCCCGCGATGGGCGTCAGCACTTGCAGGTGGGCTGCCGTGCCCGGGAGGGCAGTGGCACTCAGCTGCAGCGGGGAGGGAGCACAGGCCTGGCCGTCCCGCTCAGAAATATGTGCCAGTGGGATGGCGTCGCACGTTTGCAGTAACGAGCGGCCAGTGCTATGGAGCAGCCAGTGCTATGGAGCAGCCTGGGAAGGTGCAGCATGGTCCAACCTCCCTGCTTGAGAGGGAGGTCAGGAAATCCAGGGCCCGTGGAGGGAGCTGGCAAAATCCACCCGCGCAAAACTTGCAGGTGGAAAACAAAGGAAGTGCCCAGGAAAAAGACCTTGTGAGGTTTACCCCATGGCTGTGACACAGCACTCTGGCTGTTCTCCTGGATCCAGATCTTCTGTTGCTGGACCTGAGAGATCACGGGCTGGGCAACCACAGGGCTTGGAGCAGCGTTGCCTCTGACCAGGGTACAGACACGATGCAGGGAGGACTGGAGAAAATAAAATGCGGGAGCCTTCCACTCAGGGATGTGGCGCAAGCATTTATCCAGGGATTTGCTGTCTCAGCAGGAGTGCACAAAGAATACATGGAGCTTGATATGTTTGAAAATATGTCAGTCAGCACTCAAGCCCACGCACCAACGTATGTGAACAGCTCAGTATGTTCCATATATCTCAAGTATAGTTTCATGAGAGAAATTCAAGCTTTCAGGAGGTGACTAGCTTTCCAAGAGAGTATCTTCACATGTGTAAATTCAGCCTTGCACATGAGATTCTGATGTGATCTTTTGACATTTTCTTGTATAAGTACTAAATGATAATTTATTGTGTCTTCTGATTATGACCATGGATGCCCCCCTGCTAGTTTTGCAGCTCTGAGTGACATGGATGCTCCTAGAAATGTATGTTCATATAATTCCTGTCCAGTCTCCAGCATCGATCTCCCTGAGTGGGGATCTCCCAAGCTCGCCAGAATCCCTTCATTTGCATTTCTGTTTAAGAGAGTTAAATCCCCTTTATGTGCTATTTTGCCTTCTTTTCTTTCTCTCATTTATCTGCAGACGTTTCAGGACTGGAGTAGAGTGCTTAGAAGAAATCTCCCAGCTGATGAACAAAAGACAGTATTTAATTTAGTTACTTTCAAGTAATCCAGTCAAGCCATTCAGACATGTGTTGCCAAACAAGATCATCAAGGCTAAGAGGCTTGTATATATTATTCCTATTGTTCTGGTGAGTTATTTGCCTTGTACTTAGAGCAGTCTGTAAACTATTTCTCTCTATATAATGAGAAGGAATTTTACACACGTAAAGAATTCTCCATGCTTCGGTTTACAGATGTGATTTAACAGTCCTTGCTTTCAGAGAGCTTGACGGAGAAATATCTGAGGTATCTAAAATATTATAAGAGAGGTCAGAAATGGCACCAAGAACTTAGGGCCGGCCACTTTCCTGAACTCATTCAGCCTGCTGCAGTGAAAGAAGTGCTTTGACTTTGGGAAAGAGTGCTTAATGGGCTTGGAAGGAACTGTACAAAAGCCAAAAACATCTTCTGGAGAGTTTGCAAAACATTCTCTTTTTTTCTTTACATGTTTGTTTTCCCATTGAAAAGTAGTTTCAGTGGAACACATCAAAATGGCTTGCTGTAAAGCCTTTCCAAACAGTATTAAAATACATTTTATATATAGCCTCCATATCATAAAGTGGGAAGATTCATGTGAAACCATTTTTTCCTTGTCTTACATACTTCCATACGAACGCACACCCAGAAAGTGGAGCTGTTCACACACTAGGAAAAGTAACATCAGCTCCCTCCTTTGCCCGGAGGAATATCAGATGAGCCGCTGTTTGTTGCATTCACAGAGGTGGTGGCCCTTAGCATTAGTCTCTTCTAAAGGCTCCTCCTCCTCTGTGGATTCCTGCTGACTCGCTTCCCTCCAGACTACTGCATTTCACCAGGCACTTTTGGCTTCAAACATTGGACTCCACATCACTTGCAAATTCGTGGACTGGATCACAGCGAGGATAACATTAGTGCAGATATTTCATTTGAGATTTTAAGATGTATGTGTCACTGGGGGGCTGCAACCAGCACAGCTCTGTTAGTGGCTCTGAGATGCAACGCTGAAATCTTTGTTCCTTTGGACTATGTCTCTTTTGGCTTAGTCAGTCAAGTTTTGTCTTTCCTTTTTTGATGGTCCTTTTGAGCCCATTTTAAATTCAGTGCTGAAAATGAACATGGAAGCAAAGCACGTTTTTTCTAGTTATGGATGTACTGTTGGAAGATGTGGCACCATCAGCTGGAGTCCATCCATGCGCAAGTGCAGCAACCACTTCAAACAGCAGCCTTTAGCAAGAGTGCAACCACTTTCAAATTTGAAGGCAATTCAAAAATACACAGTCATCTCCAGGAAGATCACTATTTTCCACCCTAGAGGAAATTTCCACACCTAAGAAGATCATTACTTACAAAACACTTTGAGAAAAATAAATTCAAAAGAATGTGCATTTCCAGTCATGCATTTTTTTTCTGCACGAGCAAGTTTTTAGTACTTGGAGAAAGCTTCTTTGATATTAGTTTGGTAAGCCAGAGTTCCTTGGAAATAGATAATAAAGCTTGTTCTCTGCTTTGTACTGTATGCTTAAAGGTAATTCAGGAATATGAATCTGCTCCAGAAAACTGGACACTGGTGTCATTGGCGAATCCCCCAGAGGAAGGTTTGCAGAGGAAAGCCTCTGAGCTGTACATGGCTGCCTCCCTCCCAAGACCATTTTAGTGTGTACAGACCACTGGCTGCAGTCCTGCCTACCCCGCTGATCATAGTTCCTTCTTCACAAAGTCAGAGTTTCTCCCTCTAGCAGCTGAGCCTTCCTGGTGGGAAGGACAAGATACTTCCGTGGTTTATCCTAACAGCAGGGCCTGACTTTCCCTGCCTTTGACAAAGTACGCATCCACATCCACAGACATTTCTTTGCTCTCCTGTTTGAGAATCCCATGCAGGATGGCTTCTACAGGTTTTTTCATGTCTTTCTCAAGACAGTCTGAGAACAACACATGCCTTGTTTACTTAGCTGTATCTCACCGCAGCCTTAGACCATGTCAGCCAGCCTTTTCATTTGGATTAATTTAATTTCTTTTTCTCTCTTCTCACCTTTTTCCATCAATAGCTACATTTTAGGCCAGCGGGACAGTACCAGCTGTCACTTGCCAGCAGGTGATGTCACCATGATGTACATCTGCTGGGCCTCTATTTTTACAGGAGGTCAGTTCCTTTGGCTGCCTGGACAGACTGCACGTGTTGTGAGGACCAATGTAAAACCTACATCTATATTTTTGACTTCCTTTTCAACAGTTATAGTTCCCAAAATTGAATGACTCTGTATCAATTCTACTTGGTCATTTTAATCTCCACATTTGCCTTTGAGAAATTTTTTTGCCTGCAGCACATTCAAATTTAACATTTTCTACTAATGTCATTGACATGCTCCTCCCTTTCCAGTTCATTAACAAAGTTGTTAAAAACATTCAATATGATTTACTTTGTGTTGTGGCTTCCATGACTAAGGGGGACTATTAGCAGGTTTGGAATGTCTCCAGTGTGCCTGGAATATCTCTGCATGTCCATAGTTTATGTCCTGCCTACAAGACAGACTGCTTAGAAGACCGAAACAAGAAAATAACACAGTTTTAGACCACTGCATGTGGATTCACCCCTTCCCATTTCCCTCCCTTCTGAAACAGAAGTTGTTTCTTTGTGATTTTACATCCCCCCAAAACTTTAGCAATAGCCGTGAGCCTTCCCTGACCACAACACTCAAGTACTTTGAGAGCTGTGGTTCAGAAAGTCTTCATTCTTATTTCCAAAGCAGCTGAGCTATGGGAACAACACACTGTGATGATTCCTTTTATTTATTTACTTATTTATGGCCTGAATTGGTTTTTACTTTCTTTGCTGTCAAATTGGGTGTTGCTGGCATTTGCTTTAGAGTGACTGTCTCCATTCCTTGCAGATGGCATTTCTCTGCGGTAGTGCTGAAAATTACTTCTCTTAGTGAAGCCGTTTCTTGTTTCTGCACAAAAACGTGTAGAAAACTCATTAATTTTTCATTGTCTACCAGTATGCAGACAGACAAAGGCCTTATAAATCAACTGGTTTGCTCTTTCTGAGTCTAATGATTAAACTTGAAAACATCAGAGGACATGCAGTCCAGGGTTTCGGTTTGCATAGAAAATTGCCTCTGATATCAAATAAGATATCAAAGCAAAGAAAGTAAAAGGTGAAATATGTGTCCTCCTTTAAGATTCCACATGTCTTGCTCCCATCCCATTAGAAGCAAGGGCATCTCTTGCCTGTAGTGACCAATCTACTCCACATGGCTCTTCTTGGGTGTTTTGAGTGAAGATCTCTCCTTTGCAAGCATCACTTTCCAAGTCGGAGGTAAGCCAACAACATTCCATGACAGCCAGAAAAGAATGGCTCTTCGTGGACAGCCTTCCACATCCCCTCCTGCTGAACCAGCCTGAGGAACTTCTAGTTGGTGGTTTTCAGAGACCAGTTATGCCTCACGACTGTTTCTGCCAGACTCGGAAGTGCCCTGTGTACCACTCCAGTAACACAGGGGAGCAGGCAGACTCTCATGTGTAGTCTTCAACTGGGCCAAAAAATCGCAGGGTAGTTCAGTGCACCTGGATTTTAAAAGACAAACTGCAGAGAATGGCGAAAAGCAATATTTAAGAGAGTCTTCCCAGCTCTTTTCTTGATTTCTTTTCCCAGACTGATACCTTCATCGTGATGTCCTGGTGAAGCCACAGGAAGAAGACAGAGAACACTACAGAGATCCGACCCAAGGCCTCAGAACTGAACTGCTGCCTCGAGGTCGGAGGATGTGTGCATGTGTGCCTAAGCTGAGGGCGGCCTCCCATCCCTCTGAGCAGCTGTGGTTTCATTGTAGTATCATACGACCCCCTGCTGGTCTCATTTTCCTCATCAGCACTTCTTGCACTGCCAATTTTTCTGTTTTTTCCCCCCTCAGGATACTTCGCGGCACCACACTCCGCCGGTGCTCCTTTCTGAGGACAAAAGTAACTGTTTCGGGAAAGGATGGCCCCGAAAAGGGTCTGACCGGTGTTGCCCGGCATCGTCCTGCTCCCTCTGTGGTGGTGGTGGTGATCCCTGGCAGGAACCGAACGCATCTCAGGCTAATGAGTTGTCAGAAACCCGTCCCCGTCCCTCGCCTCCTGGGCAGGTTATTATTATGAGGGCTGTCAGTGGCGGGTGAGGATGGGGCAAGCAATCCATTTCTGCAGCCAGCGGGGAGCTGCGAATCTGTTCACAGGGGATCAGCGGGGTGCTGTGGGAACCGGCTTGCCCTGCAAGCGTCCACCAAGGGCTACCATTCACGAGAGCGCTATGGGTTCATGGCGAGCGCAGCGAGTTTGCCTCTAATGTATGCCCTAATGAGTCGGCGGAGGGTGTTCTGCCTGCCTGAATGTCTTTAGTGTGGCAAAGCGGAGTGGACATTCCCATACAATAGTGGGCTTAAATTCAGCTTCTCACCGACGCCTAATTCATGGGCGGAACGGCTTTTGTAATACCTATAGAAGAGAAGTACAGTAGGTCATTTCACCAACTAATTGAAGTTGACAATCCCATATCTATCCATATCTCAGAGCCATTTGCACGCATTTGGAAAGGGAGGCATTTTGCCCTCCCTCTTGTGGTCAGCCACTGAGAAGGGAAAAATATATGTATGGCTTTGTGCTTTAGACAGTCACAGTTTTGCAACAAAAACTGATATATTGTGGCAATGTCTTTTTCACTTCCTGAACAGCAGGTAGAGCATTAAGTGTTACCTTTCTTGCCCGCATTCTCCACCTTTTCAGTGATGCTTCCTTTTCCCCACCCACGGTTTGGTGTTTCTGCAGGGCACCGCCTTCACGGTTGTCGGGTGCTCCACACAGCAGAGCCTCAATCTTGCATAAGCCTTCTAGGTGCCATCATAACATCAATAAAATCATGCGATGATGGTCAGAATAGCAAAAAATGTCCCTGCTTTGCAAAAAGGAGTTTCAGACCTCGCTGAAGGCCACTTGCTGGACCAGTAGTAGTGGTAAGACCATTCCCTGACCCCACACCTATAATGACAGAGTGCATCAAAGCTGTCACATGTTTTAGTCTTTCAGGGCATAGCATGAACTTCTGCTCTTATTAATGCTTTATCTACTGGCCAGTTCAGATACAGCAGTTGCCTTTGAGTGTACACCCAGACAGTATTAATTCTTCCATTTTAATTAGGTGCATAACACCTGAAAAAGAAAACCTCCCAAATTCTCTGTGGAAGCCAAACGGGCACCTTGAGGAGCTGTGCCAGTTAAAACTGTACCTTCCCCTTTCAGTAGACCATTTTGTCCTCAAAAACATCAGCCACAGAACTAAGTCCTGTCCCCGTCTATGGCAGTCTTTGGGAAAAATTAACTGTGGTTTGAGCTAACTTGGGGGAATTAATTTATTTTTTTTTTTTTTTTTAATAAAAGCCTGCATTTGTCCATCTGTCAAAAACCTCCAGGCTTTCTCAGTGCAATACTCAAGTCCATTAACACTCTACAATTAATTCACAGAACTAAATTAATGGCTTCTTCCATTCACTAAATGTTTACTCCACATGGGATCCGAAATGTAGAACATGGTAAAATTACCAGGTTGGTACTTTATGCTGGGACTGAAGGAGACTTTAACGCCACTTGGATGGAGACAAATAAACTTTATGTGTCAATCCTATCAAGTCGGGGGCAAGTTGGCTCTTCTTGATTTGACATGGAAGTTTTCTAAGACACTCTAGAGCTAGGAAGCAGTATAAAGCCGCACAACAAACAGAACAAAGATGAGAAAAATTGCCACAATTTTTTTCCTAAATATGTTCCTTGAGGATATTACTTTGCTTAGGATGAAAAACTTTACCATGTTTTTGCTCTTAAAAAACAACAATCTGCTGGAAGTGTGGGAAATATGTTTAAAAAAAAACAGTAAATGGAGCACACGTCAGTAAAGACAGCTCAATTTCGTTACGGTGGTGTGATCACAAAAACATTTTCTACCATGCAACTTTTAATTAGTCTCGCAAAAAATTATTCTGCTTCACTTATACAGAGTACAGTAAATGGCTACGTAAATGCATAAGGAATGAAATAAATACGCTTTGTTCAAATGTGGTGACCTTTGGGAGACAAAGATGATAAGAGAATGAAGTTTCTTTCTGTTCCCCCTTGTATTTATCAAGTGGCAAGTCAACGTTCCCTCATGAAATACAGTAATTATGATAAAAAATAAACTGAAGTGAACTTCTTCACTTCACACTTCAACAATCATCCAGCCATACAGACGCATTCATGCATGTATGGCTGTCATTTCCAATCCAGACAATTTTTGATAAGCTTTAGCTATTCTGAGGTGCTGCCAGTTTGAGTGACAACCTTGATACCTGCAACTAAATGGTTAATCTGTTCACCATTGTGAATGTAATCAGTGCTCTCAGACACAGCGGAATCCCGCATTTTTCTGATGTCTGAAATAAAATGGTTGCTAGTAAATAAAATAGAGCATATATACATATGTAGCAGAGAAATATAGATTAATATGCATAGTATTGTCTGCACTGTTTTGTGGTATCACATATATATGAAATACACATATGAATATTAAACCAGAGAAAATATGGGAAGTAAACCATATTTTAAAAAGATATAAAATGGATTTGCCTTGTCTATAAGTAAAATAAAACAAACAATAAAGCTATGCTTTTCATTACAACATTTCAGATGCACGACTCAACTCTGAGTCATGTGTGCTCCATGAATTTTTAGTATAATTTAGCATCCAGTTCCCATGGAACTCGGGGGCATTCTGCCCTTGAAAGCACAGTCATTACTTCCATCCTGCTGCTATTTAAACACACTTGGAGATGATGTGTACTTCCAAATGTGAATAAAGCAAAACCAGTGAAGGCAAAGGTTATGCAGGCAAAGGGTATTCAATTTCCCTCATTTGCTAAAGACATTACCGCTCCAATCGATGTGCTTAGCTTGCACCTTTTAGCCCATTAGCTGAGGCTGGCGTAAACTTGGCAACGTCAAAAAGGTGGTATTTTTCATTTGTATAAGCTATTATATACTCATATATTTGCTCAGCATCAGAAACACTGCTCTGCAGTATTTTCCATCTATACTTAATTTACTGGTGTTGACTATTCAGAGGAAAAAAAAAATCAGTTTCATGCAGATGAACTTTTTATTTTCAGAATACACTCCCTGAAATTCTGTCAATTTTAGCACTGCAAGTAATGGACCCATAAAGAAAAACTATTGTATGAATAATGTATTAGAGGAATGGAGAACAGTTATACATAGCCTCAAAGATACCTCACAAAATACAGGTTCTTAAGTCTGGTAAGTTCTGCTCCCCAAACACCACGAAAAGCAGAGACGTATTATAAAGGTCATTGTCAACATGGCCTGTGGGAAAGTTCCTCCGCAGACCTAAATTCAGTGAATTATTAAATGATGAACAAATATCATGGCAGTCAGGTTTCCAGCCACTCTTATCTTCTGGATGGGTAAAGTATCTGCCAGATCTTCCAGTGGGAGCTGGTGTCCCAGTGCTGGTCACCTGCTGCCGCGACCGTGCTGCTCCTCGGACAGCCCAGTTCAGAGGGACATGGGAATTGCCATCCACTTGACTCTATCATGAATCATCTTATCAACTACTTAACGTAAAATCATACCTCCATTAAAATTCTTGGGGTTTCAACATGATAGGACTGCGAATTAAACTTAGACAAGACTGTTTAGCTGTGGATTTGATATCAGTTGTTAAATAAATCTTTAATTGCATCATTTAATCCTCTAGATCTCCTTTCCCAGAGATAAAAAATGATAAGAGCTTCTTCTTGAGCGTTTAAAGCAAGAACCCACAAAACCGCAGATGAGCTGAAGTGTTTTATGTCCAATTCACAGAAGCATGTAAACCCATAAAGTGTCACAGGTATGAACTAGCCCCTCTCCCCTTCTAATTACGTATCTTTTACAATCTGTCAAAACAAGTAGCCACTTGCCTTATGTGAAGCATCACATGAAAGGAACATCAATATCAGTCCATTGCAACCTACAACTGATAAACAACCTTAACGATAATTTTAGGTATACAACATTTGCCAGAAAATACTCCACATTGTGCATGGATATGCTAAATCTTTGTTTATTGCGTAGCAAAAAAATGGTACAATGGTTTAATATCTAAGCTAGTGTTTATTATATAAATCCATATTGAATGCATCTGCTTATTAAGTGAAGTTGGCAATGCTATTATTAAGGTTTCACTGTTTTCCACTCTAAGCTCCTCTTTCTTAGTGGCTTATGACTTTGGCAGCCTTTATCTGTTTGTATAAACATTTACAGGAGGCAGATCTCTAGAAAAGCTTTCCTGGAAGCAGGAAATATCTGCACCAAGCTGATATTTTTCAAGAAAATTTCAGCCAAGAATGTCGTTTCCAAGAATGGTGCTTGGGAAAAAAAAATAGGTTCCTTTTCCTTATTTAAAAAAAAAAAAAAAAACAAACACAAAACAAAACAAAACCCAAAACCCCAAACCGTGCTCTTTCTGGAAAAAAAATGGTGATGAGCTTTGGAGCAAAGACTTGAGTGTTGCAATAAATGGTCTTTGTTAAGGGTACACCTTTTGCTATGCTTGTGAAAATCTATGGACATGCAGCCACAGTCTAACCCTTGAACATACCCTAATCCACCAAATTATCGTAGTTGCACATGCTGGTCAGAGCAAGCCAGCTCAGACATCAGATTATGTTTGTTGGCAGAGAAGCAGGCTTTTTTCTATTGTTTTTATTACCCAAACTAGCTTAAGTATCTCTGTCCTGCATTGCTGTAAACAATATGGTCAGGGCCTGATCTCCTCTTCACTCCCCTGGCCAGTACGTGACCTTGCAAGTGTGTTTTGTCAGTGCATTCCTGAGCAGAAAAGGGGTTCTTCTATTGATCACCCCCTCTGGGTCCTACTACAAGAACACCCTCTGCTTACCCACTCGACCCTTCCCATTACCTGTGGTGTAAATTGCCACAGAGAAGACATTGGTCTGGAGAAGCAAGGCACCAAATGGAGACAAATCGCTACACTGCTGAGGCCACCCATGCCTCAGGACAGACAGGCGATAGTGGCTGCCATAAGACTGTAAAGAATGGAAAAGGACATGAAGGGAGTGGTGTGGCAGTAGGGCCAGGTCACCTAGGACATGTGAGGAGCATCAGATATTGTCAGTGCACCATTGGGAGCACTGAAACTGCTTGTTGAGGCTCTCTAGGCTCTTGGTGCGCGAGCAGGGAAGCCCACAGTACATCAGGGGCCTCCTCAGAACCATCTGCTGGGCAAAAAGAGGGGCCAGCTCCCATCCTCTGTGCTCTTTGGGAAAAAAAAGTAACAGTTGTATAACCGATCTAACAGAGTACTCAGCAAAACGAAGGCAGAAACAGCAAACTAAATAGCAATCTAAAGCGTTACAGAAAGCACTTGTGCCAAGGGAACACCAGGACATCAATGGCCTTCTGGTTAGAAATGAAGCAGGTAGAGCTGCTCCCAGAGAGCACCATTGCCGTTGACACAATGCAGTGCAAAGTTGGCTGGCCAAAACTCCAACTTACTGAACTCTTAAAGCATTTTGAAGACAGGCACTGCATCCAGCACATACAGCCGGGCACTGCCCCAAGAAGTATGAAAGTCAGGGCACTGGTAATTTGGGAATGGTTGGCAGAAAACCAGCATAAACAGCTACAGCCATGCTTTCTCTCTCTCTCCTGGATTTGTATCAGATGATGTTTGTTGAACCATGGGATTTCCAGTTACTTCTGCCTTGAGCACGCTGCAGTCTTTTGTGTGTCTGGTCCTAACCCACTGACCACCCCCACAGGTGATTCCTGGTCCCTGTAACCCTTCCTATTTCGGATAGGCTAACCCTATGGGGTTTGTGGTGTCTGAGAAAAGCTTGCCCACCTACACAAGCTTGGACTCCTGCCTGTTTCAGGCATGCAATAAGATGCTCAGAGGTTCTGGTAGCTGACCAGGATCTGGCTGCACAAAAGCTTCTCCTCCACTCTGCTCCATGAGGAAGGTTTGTACGCATAGGTTTGACTTTCAGCAGACCTTTGCCACTCCCTGGTCCTGGAGAGGTCCCCACAAAAGGACCACAAGTTTAATGGAGAGGCAGAAGTCACTGGTCTCAGATGCAGGGCAGTGATTGCTGTCTCCCAGCTGAGATGTGGGCCCTGGGCTCAGGTTCAAGTAAAACACGAAATGCAGACATCGCCTCTGGAACACTTTCAGAGCACGGGGGGTTGGGGATTTTTTCTGTCTGCAGCCCCTTCCTGGAAATGAGACTTTCTGGCCCAGCTGCCCCAGGATCAGCTCTGGCTCCCCTGGGAGAGGTGCAAACAGCAAATAGCCCAGCAGATTTTGCAGAGGCTCCAACCTCAAGTCACTCTCCCCTTTGGCTATCACAAAAATACATGTATCTGGCCAAATTAATAAAACCACAGCGCACTTTCAGTGCCTCACAGTGTAATGGAGGGAGTTCAGGACATACTTGTTCCTACAGCTGCCAGTCAGCCCTCATGAGTCACTGGTTTCTTTGGGGCCTGGGGCCCTATTTCTGTGCCTCATCTCTCCAGAATATTGCTTGGGCTCAGACAGAGTTTTCTAAGAAGTTCAGGAGTCCTGGATTTAGCTCCTTCTTTTAACCCAGCAGTGTTTCTCTCTCTTACTTTCTCCTCAACAGCTAGTTTCCTTTTGCTCTTTCTCTGAAACAATGAGGGAACCTCTTGTACAACATGTATTCTCTCTTTACCAGTGATCTCCTGGTGACCCATGTAGGGTGTTCAGGCGCCATTGCCTAAACACTCCTTCTTCTCTTTTGACCCATAAGATTCACTGTTAAAAATTACTTTCCTCTGTTTGTCAGGGTAACCGTTTGTCTGAGAGGGCTTCAGCATGAATAAAGGACAATTAAAGTTTAGAAACTGTCGTTAGGTTTGTACCACCATCACTGGAATGTCATCTATGGCTGGAAGCAGAGGGACAAGAGAAGCAGACAAGCTCCTCTTAAAATACAGCTTGCCACCTAACATGGAGAGCCTCCACCACCAGCCAGACTTTATGAGCTCTGCTCAGACAGATTTCTCAAAACACCAACTCTTGAACCACTTCTGTGATTTGGAGCCAGCTATTAGTTTCCATTAAGATGTTTGTGTGAAAGCACAGTTTCCAAATTCCTTCTGTACAATGCTTGATCCCCCCTCTTTTTGACACACACAAAATGCCATTTTATTATTTATACAGATCACTGTTTTCCTCAGCACAAAATTTCAATTCCAATTCATTAATGTCAAAGTATAAAAGAAACAACATAAAGCAACAAAAGTTTGCCAAAACCAGAAGATAAGAGCTGATAATTAAGGAAGTCCCATTATTTCTTGGCAAAGGAGCCTGTGTTTTCAGAGACACATTCTTAAAGGGCCTCCCATTAGTGTAGCTGCATAATTTGCATGAATACTATTTGCACAAACAAATAAAGGTTTTCAATATGCATAAAGGGAGGCTTTAATGTTCCTGTAATTTCTGTACAATACCCATCCCATGCCCCTTCTCGCTGGCACAGCCCAGCCTGGTGACAGGTTCACAGCAGGGCCACTCTGGCAAACCTTGGGGTGGGGGGTGGGGCACAAAAAATTTTTGTGACTCCATCAAGACCTGGGCTTTTGATAGCATCTACCTACCACCCCCCAAATCTCATTTCATACCAACACCACTCTGCAGGCAAAAGGCATTGCGTTGATCTGAAACTGCACATAAATCCTCCACTTGAGAAGAGACACTGTGACCATGTTCCCTTTTTTCCAGGCTCACCCCTGGCTCCTGCATTGGGAGTCCTTCACTGCACCATGTGTGCTCACTGGGCAAGTCCACCCCAAACAGACTTTTGCATCTCGCTTGTGTTTCCTCACATTGGTAGGCCAGCCACTTCCAGGCACGCAGGGCTGACGGTAAGTCTCCCTTGGATTTTATGGTTCCCTTGTGTCCTTCCATTCAGCTAGCTCCAAGCGTTGTTCAGCAAGACCAAACATCTATTCTAGGCTACAGACATGCACCGAAATGTGAATGTGGCAGCATGCAGAAAGAGGCATGTCAGCTGGATCAAACCTGAAAGAGGTTGATCAGTTTTGTGGCCCCTGGCACTTGGATTCTCTATACCCACCTCTACAGCACGGCTTGGCTTTGGTTCGGTTGATGATCCTAGGATGTCAGAGAGAAATTAAAGACCTCTCTTCTTCTGGAGCCTGATGTCACTACCTACTGGATCATAAAACCATAGAATCATAGAATCGTTTAGGTTGCAAAAGACCCTTAAGATCAATGAATCCAGCCATTAACCTAACACTACCAAGTCCACCACTAAACCATGTCCCTAAGCCCCATGTCTACACGTCCTTTAAATACCTCCAGGGATTCCAGTTCTTATCCATGGTGAAGGTCTGTGGTGGATGGTTATTACCTCATTCATGGAGATATGATCAAAGATGCTGCTATTAAAATAACAAATCATCAATAGAGAGAGGAAAGATGTTTTACAGGTAGAGAACGCTGTGAAAATACTGTTTGAAGAGAAAATGGTTTATTCTGGAAAAGCATCAGAAGGTCAGGATTATACCTTGTGTGAGGACTATCAACAATCCATACATACTGCCACAGCAGTTCCCAAGTCACCAAGAGCTGATAACCGATACAGATTTTTTGGACATACAAAAAATTTGTAATTCTTATTGGAAAAGATTTGTAGATGAAATTTGATCAGATACTTTCTACAGAAAATTTGTGGGTGTGAGCAAATTTTCCATTACAGTACGATTTATAATGGCAAATCTTCCATTATGCCTATTGCTGAAGGAAAACCAAGTTTATTTCATGGCAAAATTTGGCCTGAGTCCTAGATCCTCTTCACATTTTAGCAGTATTGCTAGAGCAGCAAAAGTCTCCAAGGGTGTACACAGCCTCAAAATCCTTCTAGGCCCATGAGAGTCATAAACCACTGCATCTCCAAGTAGTTAGAAAAGGGAGCTTGTCAGAAATCAACTCCTGCTCTGCACAAGGCTACTTAACAACTGTCTAGCTTAGACCAAGCCATCATATCACCTAATACTTTCAAGAACCAGACACTGCGGTCTGGGACTCTGGCAAGGGGGGGGAAGGAGGGTGGTACCTCTTCACCTGGGAAAGGTTCATACGGGGAGAGCAACGGGTTCTTCCATGGCTTTGTCAATTATGAACCCAACAGAACCAGAAGCTGAGGTTTATCCATCGCATAGCAGGGCTAACTCTGTGCTGCTACACTGGATTTGTTTTGATGCAAACCTGTCCTTTGAAGGTACTGTCTCCTGGTGGAACTTTTTGTTAACTCAGTTCTCCCCACTCTTAATTCAGGGCTGTGCCTTCATGGCTGCTTTAAGTTCTCTGATTGAAACCGGTGCCCACCTCATGGTGTCTTTGGTGTGATGGCAAAGTTGAAGCTGGTACTACTCCGATGGAGATGAAGTGTGTGGTATCAGAAGTAACTCGCTGGATGTGGGAGAAGAGTGCAGCAGATCAAAACCCCGTTTACACTGGGATATTGCTAGGAAGAGGCACGGGATGGTCACTAAATGTACCACCCAGAAGCTGGAACATGGGGCAGCTCCAAAATTTTCCTTAAGAAATGTGTTTATGGGAGGCAGAAGGGGGGGTTGTTGCAGGGAGTTCCTATCAGCAAACTCGGCTCAATCGGGAGGTATTTTTGGGCAGCTCAGCTTTCTCTCAGCGATGTGAGGGTATAGGCGCTAGCCGTCTCTGCCTGGCATTATGGTGACATGGTGTGTTAATGATGTCAGTAAGCATTTGCACTTACACAGATAACGCCATCTAATGAGTCCCTCCACCAGAAATGCTGCTGCCATCAGATGTCCAGCTGCTTAATGTCTTCCCTTAGGAAGACAGTGCAGGCAGTCATGTTAAATTCCCACCCCTGAGCCATAAGAGAAAATCCTATTAATCCACCCAAGATCTAAGGTTTGGATTAATCTATGACAAAAACTCTTTCCTGTTCATTTCCTGTTGAGCAGCAGCCTAAATACCCTGACCCAAAAGCAGAAAAGAATGCAAATGATTACTTCCCCTATTACACAGGGAAATACAAAGAGGACAAAAGGTGAACTTCACCCCTGTGCTGAAGGTCAGGAGAAGACCCGCGTAAGCAAACTGTCTCTGAGTCAGAATGATTCAGTCAACAAGGTAAACAGCAGATTCCTCAGAGGGGGAAAAAAAAGCAAAAGCTAATTCGTTTCCTGATTAACCAAGTTATCCAGTTAACTACATCAGATGTAGTCACGCATTCTGTGCTTTCAGTAGTCCTTCCTACCCTACCGTCACACAAAATTGCTGCAGACCCAGTCTACAGCTGATGAGATTACTGATGCGTGAATTCACACACTGATTATGAAACTAGAATTCAAGCACTCCCCCTCTCTAACTTCTATGCTGATATCTATGACCCTGGGAAATTCTTCTGGGTTTTGATAACTTTATAACAACAGGGCTGGAGTATTTGCTCATCTGTCAGAGGAAGAGAGTGTATTAAAAGCTGAATGTAAATGCTCCTGTATTTCTTCGTACACAAAAAGTTTTCCCAACATGAGTAGGAGACACTGTGATCAAAACTGGTTCAATATGTAAAAATAAGAAATACTGTTTACAGATAACATACCAAACTTGTTACATTGCTATTCACAGATATACATATTTATCCTTGGCAATTATCAGAAAAGTGCAAAAATTACTCCCACAGTATGATTTTATCCAAGACACTCACGCTAAGCTCATTGTGTTCTGCCACACTGTACATATTATCACTTGAAAGCAGCTATTATTTACTCTAAGTGGCATGAAAAATTTTGCTATATATACCATTTCCCATTGTGTTCACACTTTTCCTATACAAGCTCAACACAGACTTCCTTACAGAAATCTTGCAACTTAGTTACTCTTTCGGCTGGCCCATAGTGCGTCTTGCTATCAGAAAAACTATTAGCATAATTTTTATATTGTCTCTGCTGCCCATCCAATACACCCTAAAAGAAAACCACACCCATTTCTGATGATCATGGAAACAAGTATGAGTGCACTTTTGATACACGCTAGTTAAAAAGAATTACAGTTCCAACTCTCATTCACTCCTATCCATCCTTAAAGGTACCAGAACCACTGTGTGTGAGGACAGTCTGATCCAGAAAAGATAGGTTTTTGAGTCAACAGCATTAAACATTCAGATTTAAGCTGGTGATGATGTCTTTGTTTTCAACACTAGGACAGTAGACTGACCTTTGGAAGGTAAAGTGCACCAAAAAAATCTGTTACAGAGAGATTAGTCCCTGAATGTGTGTTTTCCACATTCAGCATCCAATACATTAAAGATGAAAAGAATATGCTGTATGCAGGAACATATACATACATTGTGGCATTTGATGACTTTGCACATAGAGTAGTAGAAGACAGTGTAGATTTGAGAAATTCGTAAATAGTACAAACATTGGTTCAACACATTTGCCTGTCAAACGTTAAGCGTCACAAATTACAAGCTACAGCAGGGATGACGTTTCATGAGTGTGAACAGGCTGATGTTCTCTACAGTCAAGAAAAGCTCTGGCAACTTCTTTGCCTGGGAGTCAACTGAGACTGAGTAGAGCACTCACGCATTGGCAAGGACATCGCTTACGTGTCTTATAAACTCTGGGGTTTTCTATCCATGCGTGTGGAGTAACGAAAACGTACTGGTCCGCAAATTTATTCTTAAACACGAATCGGTGTCGCCACACTTTCACCGCCTGCAAGGCTCGCAGGTAACATCCGATGAGTTTGTCAGAGGCCTCCCGTTATGTGCCACAGCCGTCGTACGCGTTCTGCACTGCCACCCCGTGGAGATCTACCCGCATCGAGAGAGACGCAAACACCGACATGCTAACCGCTGCTGAGCTGAACACGCGCCTCAAAGCTGGTAAATCCCGAGGTGAAAGGCAAGCAACACCCGGCTGCGAAGGACACACACAGGATCGCTCCGAAGTGAGGCGTCCGTCCTGGGCCGGGAAGGCAGCTGCTGCTCTGCCCGTCCGACTTTCAAGGCAAAATAAGCTGGCTGCCGGCCTGAGGGGAGCGAAACCTGCCCCGTGGGGCCTGCGGGGCTGGGGGGTGGCGAGGAGGTCGCAAGCCGGGAGGGAGGGAAAGGCCTACGATCTTCAGGTGCTCATGAAGCCGGTCCCCCGCCGCCATGTCGGCCCCAGGCACCCGGGGACAGTAGCACTACCCCCACCCCGCGGAACGAATGATTGGCTGGAAAAGGGGGGAGGGCGGCCAGTTCGACCAATAAGAGAGGGCTCTCTCGGCACCACCCAGCCAATGGGCAGCCTAGCTTTTCGCCTGGCGCGTAGAGGCGCCCCAACCTATTGAAAGTGCGGCTCGGCGGGAGTGAGGGGTCAGAGGTGAGAGTGGCGCCCCCGGAAGTGGAAGCCGGAGCGGCGCTGCCTCCCATTCTCTCGCCGTCTGCGCCGTGCACGAGGGGTTCCCGCCTGGACTTGTGTTCCTCGCGCTGCTGCGCGCTGCGCCGCCATGGTGAGGGAAAGGGGCGGGGGGGGGGCACGCGGACAGCGGGAGCCGCGGCTGTTAACGGTCCTGAGGCAGCGGGGCGGAGCGGGAGGGGGCGGGCGGGCGGGCAGGCAGGCCGGCCGGCCGGCCGACCGACCGACCGACCGCGCTGACCCGGTACTTTCCCCGGCAGAGCCTGCCCCTCAACCCCAAGCCCTTCCTGAACGGGCTAACGGGGAAGCCGGTGATGGTGAAGCTGAAGTGGGGGATGGAGTACAAGGGCTATCTCGTCTCCGTCGACGGCTACATGAACATGCAGGTGAGGGTCGGCGGAGGGGCAGGAACCACCGCGGGGTTCCTGGTGAGGCGTCTGGGGCGGGGGTGGCGCCAAGCCTCGGCCCCGGGGGGCCGGGGGGGGCAAGGAGGGGCGCTTTTGAAGGTTCGGCGGTGCCTCGCCGGTGGGAGCGGGGCCGCTCAGCCTCCCCCGGTCGCTGCAGGCAGGTGGTGGGCTGCGGGGCAGAACCGCCATGCACGTTGGGAAGTTTCTTTTGTTATAATCGTTCTGAGTTTTGTTGATTTTTCTTCTCAAGCTTGCAAACACAGAGGAGTATATAGATGGTGCGTTGTCTGGACACCTGGGTGAAGTTTTGATAAGGTAATTAAGACATTTATGGCAGAGGCAGGGTTGTTTTAAATCATCACTTGTACTAGAACTTGTATTGCTACGTGCTGTGTTTCTTGTCTAAGATGCTAAACGTTAACATAACTCCTATGTGAAGGCTATGAGATCCCTTCTGAGGGGAGAAAAAACGAATTTTGAAATATTTACAATATATTGTATTGTAAATTTACAATCCCTATTTCAGGTAACTAAATACTTTAACTTTCCAGATTATTGTACATTTATTAATCCCCTGGCGTTAATAGAGTATATTAGTGTGTCGCTACTGAAAACATTTTGCATGCTTGGAAATTAAACTTGACCGTAACTTAAACTAAGAGTAAAAATGTATTGTACTGCATTGTCGACCAGTGACTGCTTTTATAAACTTGAGGGTTTTGCAGTTGTTATTAACTTTGTGGAAAGGTGCACAAGCTCAACAGCAGCAATTTATGTGGAATTCGGCTGTTGTCAGGCTACACTCAAGCAGGAAAATGCTTTAAATAGTGCATATGAGGAGTGGAAAATTAAACCACATTTAACGGAACTCTGTTTCTATTTACAGGTGCAATAATGTTTTGTACATTAGAGGTGTGGAAGAAGAAGAAGAAGATGGAGAAATGAGAGAATAGGTGTTTTGTATTTCTGGAAATAAACTCTTTTTTTTCTTTTTTTTTCATAATTTTGTAATAATGTGTTTACTTTTTTTCCCATTGTATTTTAATATGGGGAAGTTAACTCTTGGGAAGGTCTTTAATCTTTTATTGGAGTCCAAAAAAACCTAATGCTGGAGGAATAGGCAACTATTTCAATTTAAAACTGAAAATATCAGAATAAGAAGCGAATATTTAAAAACAAAGAAGCAGCCCCCCCCACTTTTAAATACTACCAGTGTCAACAAATACCGTTATTGACAAGGGAAAAAGCTGAATTTAAGTGATTTCTGGAATAAATTAAATCTTCCAAGTTGCGTACTCCAAAAGAAAATAGATGGTTCATTCATGTATCAGCACAGTTTAGCATCAGTATCAGTGCTTTGCCATCAGGTAGTCATACAGAATGCAGACTAGCGTGTAATAGAAAGTGAAGAATGTGTCATGCCCTGTATGTGAGTTTCTTGTGTCATTCTAAGCTGCATCCCGGAGCAGATTGAAGGAGCTGCAAGAATAGCTTTTTCTCTCCCTAATGATGATAATATAGACTGTGGAATGAACAACAGAAAAGCTTTTAAAAAATAACCCTGATGTGTTTACTGCAGACTGCTGCTGATTTGGTAATGATTCCTTCAGCTCTGAATCAATTAATTAAGAGGATGCAGCTGTAATGCTTTGTAGCCTTGTTTCAGTAGAAGCTAAGTTTCACCTCTAAGCAGAAAAACTAATTCATCTTCAGGTTTTGTAGGAACCTCATTCTTCACTGTCTTTTCTGCTTTAATGGCTAAAGGCTCTGGACAAAATAGCAGTTATCTTCCCATCTGAAACACAGGAAGATATGGCAGTCTGTAGAGTTCACAAACTGTATGTAGTTACTACTTAAATACACTTAGGCTTTACACCTGTTTGTAAACTACTTGGAAATAGTTGTGAAGACTTAACTGCAAGTGAGATGTGGAGATCTGTTATACCCCTGTGTCGCTAAGAAATATTCTGCTGCTTTGAGTCACAAAGCTTGAAGTGTGGCTGTACAATTGGTATTAAGGAAGGACAGGTTTGTATCAACTTTGTAGCCAATATCCACAAAAACAAAAGCCTCCTGACAGCTGTAGAGGTCCATAGACTTCAGTGGCATTAATAGAGTTAAAACAACACACTGCAAAATGGGATTGCACTTTCCCAGTCTGTCATAAAAAGAAAGTCTCTCTTTGTTAACAGGCGTGCAGGATGTTGAAAGTTTTGGCAGGAAGACAACAACTATGTTTTCAAATGTTTATTCTTAAACATTGTGAATAACTGAATGTCCCTTACCTGTCGGCATGTCTTAATGAAAGGTTGTTGCTTTGCCAGTGCTGCTGGTCTGAGGCTCCCTGTTTGAGGTTCTGATGGAGCCAAGAATCACTACCTGTAAGATGTGGTTTGGTGAGGTGTTCTGCAAACCAGAACCCCGGCAGCTAGAGGTACACTTTGTGAACGTAAATTACAACCGTTGTTACTTTGACCCTTTTCTCATCAGTGATTGCTTACAACAGTACTGTTGTCAAATACAGAAGTATTATCCCTGTTTTACACATGGGGAGAATAAAATTTCTCCTTTATCTCTGTGATCTCAATTGTGGAGCTTCACAAAAGATAAAAATTCCTGTGGTCCTGGCCTGCCTTAGACATGGTTGAAGGGTGGAAAAGGGAGAGGAAGGGACCCTTTTCTGCTCTTTGCAGCCTCTAGCCCCTACCCCGACAGGGTTCATACAGGCAAGTTGCACACAAGGCTGAGATGGTGCGGAAAAAAGTTGTTTTCCAGAAGCTTTCAACGTGCCACAGGTTGTGTCATTAGCTTATTCGGTTTGCCTAAGGAGAGGAGGTATGTGATGACAAGATAATTAGGGAAAAAGCCCAGTATTACTGCCAGCTTCCCATCTTGGGTTTAAACACCTCCAGAGTGCTGTGTATGAGCTTTCAGTAAACCACTGAAAGCGGAGTGTGGCTTGGGTCCTGCCAGTGTTGTGCTGGGGACACCAAGGAGACCTCAGCACCAGCTCTGTGCCAGCACCGTCTCTGCATCGCTCCCGGGAGCAGTTTGATACGAAGGATTCTGAAATAAGGCATCAACACGAAGGACGTCTATAAACTCAACCTCACACCTCAGGATATTCACAAATGAGTTTATCTTTCAGGTTAAACACTTATTATTTGTCACCTATAGAAAACCATCGGTGTTCTGAGGTATTTAAAGTGGAAGTCTCGGAGATGGGTCAGTCATGAGCGCAATTCCACAAAAACTCAGCTAGGGCTGGTCGTTTACCGGTAAATGACACCACAGAAATTGCTGCGTGCAGCACTTGCAAAGCACCAGTATAGGTTAGGGGCGGACCTGCTGGGAAGTAGTTCTGAGGAGAAGGATCTGGGGGTCCTGGTAGATAGTAAATTATCCATGAGCCAGCAACGTGCCCTTGTTGCCAAAAAGGCCAATGGAAGGCTGCATAGGGAAGAGTGTGGCCAGTAGGTCGAGGGAGGTCATTCTCCCCTTCTACTCTGCACTGGTGAGGCCACAACTGGAATACTGTGTCCAGTTTTGGGCTCCTCAGTTCAAGAAGGACAGGGAACTGCTGGAGCGACTCCAGTGAAGGGCAACTAAGATGATTAAGGGATTAGAGCATCTCCCTTATGAGGAAAGGCTGAGAGAGCTGGGACTCTTTAGCCTGGAGAAGAGAAGGCTGAGGGGAGACCTTATTCATGCTTACAAGTATCTAAAGGGTGGGTTGAAGGAGGATGGAGCCAGGCTCTTTTCAATGGTTCCCAGTGACAGGATGAGGGGCAATGGGCACAAGTTAGAACATAGGAAGTTCCGTTCAAATACACGAAAAAACTTCTTTACGGTTCAGGTGACAAAGCACTGGCACAGGCTGCCCAGGGAGGTTGTGGAGTCCCCTGAAGATTTTCAAGACTGCCTGGATGCAGTCCTGAGTAATGTGCTGTGGGCAGTCCTGCTTTAGCAGGGGAGTTGGACTAGATGATGTCTAGAGGTCCCTTCCAACTCTGAAACTCCGTGATTCCATGATCTCAGGTCTGCTACCTGGCCACCAAATGCAGTAGAACCCTGCAGGCACTCTGCCTTTCATTCATTCATTTTCATACTAAAATTCTACATTTCTTTAGAAGCAGACTGTAGTAGCTGTAGTGTACAGATAGGAAGAAAAATTATAGTTTATCACAAAGTCTAGCAGTCCATTTAAAGGTGGATACAGTTCCAAATTTTTTTTCACTATCCCCTGAAGGACAAGCCATGGAAAGAAAGAAATCTGCACAGACTGCTGTGTTTCTAAAAGGCCAAGTAAGATCAGTAGCTTTCTGTGGAGGGACAGTGTTCTAAAGAAAAACCTTGGCCTTAATAACTAATGTTATGAGTGGCTGGAATCTGAGACTGGATAACCAGAAATAGAGCTGCAGATCTCACCTTTGCTCTTTGAAATTCTCTCTGGAATTGCTGAACGAGACAAAAGGTAAAAAAATAAAAAGTGTAGAAGTGAGAAACGTAAGAAGCATTCAGGCCGGGTTCTGTTTGACTTCTAGCCCTTGCTCACAGAAGCACTGGACAGCCAGGCATGCAATTAAACATGGGAATGTGCAAACATGGGTGCAAATTTTATGTTTGCTGGTGGTCCTCCCAAGGGCAGAAAGAGCAGCTCATTGAATGTATACCCTAAAATATTTGTGAATACACGGAAGATAATTTTGCAGCACTTGTGCTGCCATAAGACAGTGCCACAGTGAGGCTGTTGGTTCTAGATATCTTTACTTGCCTGCCACCCCACTGCTCACAGAGATGTGAGCTGCGTGCGGATGGGGGGTGCTGCCTTCTGCTCCAGCTGAATCATCTTCTCCCCGCTACTCTTCTTGGCAAGACTGACCCAGCGAGTACCAGGCTCCACCACAGCGTGCTGTATGTCATTCCTGACACACCAGCTCTCACTCCACCACTGCTGCTCAAGCATCTCCCCTCCATGGAATGTCCTTCTGCCTTTGGTGTGATTCTGTTGCAAGATTCCTCTTTAATTTCTGCTTTCAAACATACTGCAATACTGCCAGGGAGAGCCAGAGTCAGCAGCAGGAACTCCTGGAAGCAGTAAAGCACCATCTAGCATCTCTCCCATCAATCTCCCACACACCTAGTGAGAAAGAATGTTCAGGAGGAAGATGAAGATAATGTGGTGGTGCGGTATTGAACTAGTGGAGCAGTATCACAAGATAACACCTGACCCTGTCGTAGTTCTGCTCTCATTTCAGGTTTGTTATTAAATGCAAAGTACTGTTTTTTGGCTGCATACCTCACCTCATTTGCAAACCAGACTTCACCGGAAAGGTTCGTTCAAAGAGCCAGCATATTCATCTGTTTCTGCTGTACAGGAATATGCATATGCACGTAGGTGTGTTATAAGCATTTTAAATCAGTCCTCTTTCTAAAAGATAAGAAGGTCTAAAGGGGATTACTACTACCAGAAAGGTGGTTGAGGGACCATGGATTTAGAAATACACTCCATTTGCCACCTGGGAATTACTGAAGCCCTGCACTCGCTATGAATGTTTGAAGAGAGAAGAAAACCAAAAATCCACGTTGAGAGTAAATATTTGCTCCCAGACTCTCCCATCCCGAGTACTGTAGGGGGCAGCAGAATCGCACAAACCTATTGATCATGGAAATGGATAAATTAATATCTTCCTGGATAAATTAGTATCTGCCTAAATATTCGGTGCGGTGAGAGGTGTTATGGTCCCTCAGGGGATGGTGCTGGGATGCTGGTGAGGTGATGGATGTTGGCGAGGTAATGGTCACTGGGGAGGTGATGGACACTGGGGAGGTGATGGGCAACCCTGGGGAGGTGATGGACGTTAGCGAGGCGATGGATGCTGGTGAGGTGATGGACACCAGCAAGGAGAAGGATGCTGGGGAGGTGATGGATGCCGGGGAGGAGGAAAGTGGGCAGACAAATGCTCCCAATTCAGAAGCTCCTGTTTTCTTGTCAAAGGGAAGTCTCCAGGTGGTGCAATGGGGGCAGAGGGCTCTGGGAATCCCCAGCTGGCATAACTGGTGCTTCGGAGCTTATCATAAACCAGCATGATGTGCGGAAGTTGTCACGTCGCCCCGGACTACAGCAAGAGCAGCATCCCTCACACAGCGCGGCAGGTGGCTGCCAAATTCACACTTAAAGCCCTGTAGCGTTTCCAGCCCAAATTTCTGCCAAGTGTCGACCGTGGCATGGGCGATGGTGGCCACCCTCTGCCAGGAATTTGGTTAGCAAAGACCAACCCCAGGGCAGGGTCAGTGTGAGGGTCAGGCCCGGCCCGCGGTGGGGGCAGGAGGACTTTGGATGAGGGAGGACTTTGAGCCGAGTGGCGGGCCACCCCCCCGCCCGCCATTTGCTGCACTGCCTGCTGCCATGGCTGGCCGGCACCGGCTCCTGCTGGAGAACGCCCAGCAGCTGGTGCTGGTCTGCAGCCGGGGCGAGGAGTACCTGCGGCAGGAGGCTGCCGCCAACCTGGCCGTGCTGCTGGAGGCCAGCCTGGTGGTGGGGCTGTGAGTGGGGATGGCGGTGGGGCTGATGGCGGGAGGGGGTTGGTGGGGCGTCGGGGGCTGATGGCAGGAGGGGGTGGCCCTGGGACTGCAGCCACAGGCCTCTGTGGAAATGGACTGTTGTCATTTCGATTGTTTTGGTCCATATGGTGATAACTTCTGTTATCACGCTGCATTCGCACTTCCAGCCTCGTAACGATAACTTCCAGCCTGGTGCGTTGGTCACAACTGCTACCTTCTTCTGCCTCTGCTTTGTTTCTAGGCGAACTGGCATTGAACTGGCATGAACTAATAACAATCCCATAAATAATTTGTGTCATTAATGAAATTATAGTTAATAGTCATTGTATATAATTACATCTCTCCCATTTCTAAATGCTTTAACTGGTATTTGCCTCTTAAAAATTCAGCTGTGTACCTCAGAGATATCTCCAGTGAGGTACCCATGATGACTCCCAGGTACTATTCCAGTGGCTGGAAAAGAGCTGGAGAAAGACAAGGCTGAAAGGACAGAGGTGCCATGTGTGCCCCAGGAAGCTCCTCTCCTGTCAGTCAGGTGGATGGAGCTCCATGCATGGCTGGAGGGGATTCCTTCAGTGCAGTGTAGGGTTCCCAGTACCATCCTCGAGCTCCACCGGGAGAAAATGTGTTTAAGTTATGTCAGGGGAGGTTTAGATTGAATATTAGGAAACACTTTTTCACTTAAAGGGTTATTAAACATTGGAATAGGCTGCCCAGGGAGGTAGTGGGTTCACCATCCCTGGAGGTGTTTAAAAAAAGGGTAGCTGTGGTACTTGGGGACATGGTTTAGAAGTGGTTTTTGTCAGGGTAGGTTGATGGTTGGACTTGATGATCTTAAAGGTCCCTTCCAACCTCAGCAATTCTATGATTCTTTCTATGAAAATTGCCATTTAACTGAAGATCAGCCCTAAAGAGGTTTATCCCTATGGCTTCCAAGGGTACAAGGGTATGAATCACGTCCAGGCAGTGGAGGCTGGCAATGACAGTTTGCTTTCCATGAGAAGAGTGCCCTGCAGATACTGGCTGGAGGAATGCTGTATATTTGCTGACCCACAAGAGAAAAACAATGTTGACTAATAGAAATTAGAACAAAAGACTACCAAGGTATTGTCCTGAGGGATCTAAGCAGAGGACATGGCAAACAACTTGAAATCCATGGCATCCCCCCATCATTTTCCATGCATCTGTAAGATTAGCAAACCACCTCCTGTCTGCATCTTCAGTCCTGGTGGAGGTCTCTACCCCTGCTTTCAGAGCGTTGCTGCTCCAGGAGCTCTGTCAATGAGCACTTGACTTTCCAAGAGGCTCACGCTTCCTTTCTTCATTGTCTGTTGTTTGCAGAGATGGCTGTATCAAAGCTGTGGGCCAGACAGATGTTATTCGCAGTCAGTTTTCAGGAGCGACATTTGAAAGAATAATTGACTGTTCCGGGAAGTGTGTGTTACCAGGTAAGTGTGTTTTCTCATAATGATACAATGCCAAATGGCGGCAAGGGCTTAGAGACAAAGTAAATGTGTATTAAACATCCCTCCGTCCTTTTTCCTCTGTATTGAGCACTGATTTGATAATATCTTGTGCTGAGGGGCAGAGTATCGCAGCTTCCTCGTCAGGAGTGCTGCAAGGGGAAAATTGCAGCATTTAGCAATTTAGGATGGGGTTTTTTTTTGGCTTCATGGTAGAGCTCTGTCCCCTTGTTTTGCTTTTCATCTGTTCCTCTGGGTCATAGACCACAACAGGAACACAGCTGGCCCACCAAACGACTTGTGAGCTTCACGTCTCTTCTCCACCCTTTCCACCCATCAGCTGTTCAGCCAGGAGCTCAGTCTCTCCATCCTGCCCGCAGCCGGTGGGAGGCAAAAGGGCAGTGCAGGATTTTAAGTCACATACTCTGCAACTTTACCTGATAAAAAAAAAGAAAACCAAAATTGGGCAAATCTATTGCATGTTAAACTTTGCAAGTGGTGTTAGTGCATGAGCTGTTGGACCGCTGTTTCATTTGCAATGGCCTTGGACATTCAGTAGTGGTGGTTCCACTGCTCGTAGAAAAAGCTCCCGCTGGAGTAAGTGGACTTCTCCTAAAGTAAGTGCTGGCGTACTAAGCCCAGCTGAAGCACTTTGCTTTTTTTTTTAAAGAACACAGATTTAAAGTCTAATGAACTGTTCCAAAGTTTGCCATTTATAATTTCTTCCACAGTTTGAAAACATCATCAAAGTAACATGAAAAACTCAGCTACTGGTGCACTTACCTAGACACATTTTGCATAAGATGTCACACCAAAAAAAATCAAAAGAAAGTTGATAGCCTTTGAAGAAAATCCTAGATTTTTGGCTGGTTGGATTTTTCTTTTTCTCTAACAAATAGAGGCTTTATAGGGGAGCTTCTGCTGTCCATTTCGTTTGGTTGCGTGTTCATAAGCTTTTCTTTTACACAATGAAATAACCCCAGTGTACATTTACTTTGTTTTTTTTAGGCCTGGTAGATGCACATACACATCCAGTGTGGGCTGGTGATAGGGTTCATGAGTTTGCAATGAAGGTAATGGCATAAAATTGCACAGCTGGATTTTAATTCCTCTTGTTTTTTGTTTTTTCTTTGTTTGTTTGTTTGTTTGTTTGTTTGTTTTTTAATGCATAACTATTTCTACATTCTAGTGACTCCCATCTTTCATCTGTAGAAAAATATATAATTTCTGTCTGATAATCGAACCGAGGGAGGAGGGATGATACTGGTAGGCTGAGTGAGGAGTGTAATTGCAGCCCTTGCAGCCAACCTTCATATATTTTTGCATTAATCGAAGCAATACAGCAGTTCCACCTTCTATTACCATCTAAATCTTGATTATTTTTTTTTCCCCTTTTTTCCACATAACAAATTTTTGAGCTAGAGATAGGTTTTCTCCTTGGGCTCAGAGGGAAGCAAATCTTGAGAGTAATTCTCTATGTCACTTCTTACATCATTTCTTCACTTAAGTAGAGGGGAGAGAGAAGAAGAGGGGAAGGGAGGAAGAATTAATAGGGATTTTTTTTCCCCCTCTTTTTCTCTCTCACTGCAGAGACCTCAAGGCACTTTCCAGAATCCCTTGGACAGAAAAATGCACATTTAATAGTTAATTGTATGGGGGGGTTGGTTTTTGTTTTCTTTTTTTTTCCCCAAGCTGGCAGGTGCATCCTATATGGAGATCCACCAGGCTGGGGGAGGAATACATTTTACTGTGGAACACACTCGGAAGGCCACAGAAGAAGAGCTGTTCAATACTTTCAAACACCGACTCGAACGCATGCGCAGAGCAGGATCTACGTTGGTTGAGTGCAAGAGTGGATATGGCTTAAACTTAGAAACAGAGCTTAAAATGCTCAGGGTGATCGAACGTGCTAAGCGATCCATGGATATTGGCATTTCTTCAACATACTGTGGAGCTCATTCCGTGCCGAAGTAATGTGACTTGATTTTTTCTTGCTCTTGTTAGGTATTACTGCTTTGCATTGAAAACTGGCTGTTGTTTTCAGAAAGGTTTCTTCTGCCCAGCCCTCCTAAAATATAATACATTTGAAACGATAACCAGTATTTGCAGAAGGCTCTCCTAAATTTTAATTTGAGGGAAGACAGGGAAGGATTATTTAGTGGATACTAAATGCCAACATAAGCTTAGCATGGAGTCCCTGTGATGCACACACTGAACAGAAAGCAGACTACGGGGTTTCCTGTATAGACAGTTCTGCTTGGGTTTGCAGCTACCCATCAAGCTTATTCCCTGCCGTGAGCTTTTATTTTGACCAGCTAACAGAAAAAAAAATTGTATTTAATCCTTATATACCTCAGGAAACAAAGTTTAATTATGCTTCCGTGCAATGAAGCATTGTACACATCTTAGAGGTATGAGATGAGTAGAAGATTAAACTAAATGTGCTTAATCACAACTATTTTAATGGCTCAACTAGACATACCATGACAAGCCTTTCTCACGTTGATATTTTTTTTTCCCTGTGATGAAAATAACATCTTCAAGTTACCAGATTTCACTGTTTGAAAGAATTAATGAGGAGTTTTAGCTAAGTAGGTGTATGTGAAACATATATTTTGACAGACTAAGCAGTAGGCTGCTGCAAAACAAGGCATGTAAGATGAAAGCAGGCCTAACATCACAGGGATGCTATGGCAATATTTAAGAGACGTTCATTAAAAAAAAAAAAACAACTCCCCCCAAAAATCTACCTCTTTCAACATTTAAGAAAACACAACCTAGAAAAATTTATTTGCAATTTGCAAATTTATTTGTATTCAGGGCAGAACGGGAAATTATCTTTTGTTAATGTGACAATTCGAAAGGAATCCTGTGTCATCTTCAGTAACTGGAAGACAGTTGAGAATAAAGTAACTAAAATCTGCTGAAAATACCAAATATTTCTTTCAAGAAGTTCTACTAAAATTTGGAGGACTTAACAGTAAAATATAACTGAGGTTTTACCCCAAACTGTATGTGTTTCTTAGCCCTTCCTTTCCTCCTCCCCCTCCCTTTTTAGCATTGGGAGGGTTTCAATCAACATCCTGATAAATAGTATTTCCAACCAAAACATTTCAAGCATTTCCAGTCTTTTCACGAGTATATCAAATCTTATGTGTTAGAAAGACAGCGGTACCATCTCACTCTCTGTACGGTTCTGTCCCCACTGATGCAGGTCAAGCATAACAAAATATTGGTATTGTAAGTAAGGAGAAAAGGTGGTTGGGGATTTGTGGAAATTTCCTGAAGGAAATACTGAATTATCTGTATTTTCCAGTTTGGGTCTTCTTAAATCCTCTTCCCTTTTCATTCAAATGTTCATGTCTAGAGTATTTTGCTTGAATTTTTTGCGAACCTTCAAACCTAGTCCCTGCCTCGAATATTTATTTTGACCACGAGGAATTCTGCAGTTCTTCCCTGATCCAAGGTCAGATGTTCAGATCCGTGGTCCTCAGCCTTTGGCTGACTCCTGAACTGAGTCATGTATCATGCTGAGGGAAGCATCCCTCTTTGTTGATCTCCAGTTTTAAACTCTGAATTTCCTGCAGCTTCAGTAACAGCGGAGAATCACAAGGGGAACACATTGCCCTCAGGCTTGGGGCTGGGAATTGCTTTTTGATATTATTTATGCAAATGAGATTATGATCTTGTGGATTCTAGAAGCTGTTAAACAGGCATCTTCTATGTCACTTAAGCTCATGCCAATTTTCTTTCATCATTATATTCCATAGAACTGCCCTGTAGCTCAGTTATCCATAGATCATGCCAGCAAAAGAGTAAGATTGATTTAACTATTTTTACTTAAATCCTCTTGATTTATGTAGGTCTTAAAATGTGGTGCCCTTTTTTGTTGTAGATACTTAATGGCAACTCTTGACTAGATAGCCATTAAAAGTCGAACAGTTTTCTGATGACTTTGGAATGATCATAGTTGTGCAAATCTGTTACCGCCAATCACATTGAGGAACAAGAAGTTATTAGAAGTGGTCAACATGGATTTACCAAGGGTAGATCATGCTTGACCAATCTGATAGCTTTCTATGATGTTATAACTGGTTGGCTGGATGAGGGGAGAGTCGTGGATGTCATCTACCTTGACTTTAGCAAGGCTTTTGACACTGTCTCCCATAACATCCTCATTAGGAAGCCGAGGAAGTATGGGCTAGATGAGGTGACAGTGAGGTGGATTGAGAGCTGGCTGCGGGACAGAACTCAGAGAGTTGTGATCAGTGGCACAGAGTCTAGTTGGAGGCCTGTAACCAGTGGTGTCCCCCAGGGGTCAATACTTGGTCCAATTTTGTTTAATATATTCATTAATGACCTGGATGAGGGGACAGAGTGTATCCTCAGCAAGTTTGCTGATGATACCTAACTGGGTGGGGTGGCTGACACCCCAGAGGGCCGTGCTGCCATCCAGCGTGACCTGGACAGGCTGGAGAGCTGGGCAGAGAAGAACCTAATGAGGTTCAACAAAACCAAGTGCAAGGTCCTGCACCTGGGGAGGAAGAATGCTAGGCACCAGTATAGGTTAGGGGCGGATCTGCTGGGAAGTAGCTCTGAGGAGAAGGATCTGGGAGTCCTAGTAGATAGTAAATTATCCATGGCCCAGCAATGTGCCCTTGTTGCCAAAAAGGCCAATGGAATCCTGGGCTGCATAGGGAAGAGTGTGGCCAGTAGGTCGAGGGAGGTCATTCTCCCCTTCTACTCTGCACTGGTGAGGCCACAACTGGAATACTGTGTCCAGTTTTGGGCTCCCCAGTTCAAGAGGGACAGGGAACTGCTGGAGCGACTCCAGCGAAGGGCAACTAAGATGATTAAGGGCTTGGAGCATCTGCCTTATGAGGAAAGGCTGAGAGAGCTGGGACTCTTTAGCCTGGAGAAGAGAAAGCTGAGGGGAGACCTTATTCATGCTTACAAGTATCTAAAGGGTGGGTTGAAGGAGGATGGAGCCAGGCTCTTTTCAGTGGTTCCCAGTGACAGGACGAGGGGCAATGGGCACAAGTTAGAACACAGGAAGTTCCGTTCAAATACACGGAAAAACTTCTTTACGGTTCAGGTGACAGAGCACTGGCACAGGCTGCCCAGGGAGGTTGTGGAGTCCCCTTCTCTGGAGATTTTCAAGACCCGCCTGGATGCAGTCCTGAGTAATGTGCTCTGGGCAATCCTGCTTTAGCAGGGGAGTTGGACTAGATGATGTCTGGAGGTCCCTTCCAACTCTGAAAATTCCGTGATTCTGTGATTCCGTGATCTGCTAACATTGAATGAATTTAAAATCATTCTATTTAATGTGAAACAAGAGAGCACTGTTACGTGTGCTCACGAAAAATTCTGCTCAGACCCCTGCAGGGCTGCTGTCGAGGAGATTTGTGACATTCTTGCTAAGCCATTTGCTTGCTTGCTTCTTACACTTGGCTTAATTTACTGTTGCGGGTCCGGCCTCTTATAGCGGAAGCATCACCAGAAAGTTTGTTTAATTGATAAAGGTGTCAACGATTCCATGTTGCCAAGTCTTGCAATATGTCTCGTAAAGCTTCAATACTTGGACTTGTAAGAGGAGCCTGCCTCTAGACTTGCCAGAAATGGTTATTGTTTTTTCCTACCTGGAAATTAGCTTTGGGCCAATGTTGAGAACTTTCTGCGTGTATCTGTTCATGATTTTTAGGTATACAGTAATTCAATCTGATTTTCTGCTTCTGGAAGGCACCATTGACACATTGTTCAAACTGACCCTGCTCTGCACCAGGGGCTGGATCAGATGGGCTCCAGAGGTCCTTACAAATGCAGTTATCCTGTGGGACGCTGATTCAGTGCATTGGTGACAGGCAGTACTTACTGAAGTATGCACCAACTGGTGCAGGCTACTTTAGTGTGAGCCATCCTAGAGAAAAATAAGCCTTCTCTGTTTATAATGATCCTTGTTCCCATCCATCACTTTTAAAAATGTTTCCAGCCTCAGAACTTCCAGTTCTTTAGGAAATGAACCTAAAAAGCTCATAGCAGGGGGGGCAAAAAAAGAACTACTCTGTCATCCCTCCAGTCATCATTTTGAATCAAATTCATGATTTTGAGGATGTCTGATTCTAATTTTTTTTTTTTTTAATTGGCAAAGCTTCACTGGGCCGTTTTCATCTTTAGGAAGACATTTTCAAAGTTATTTCCTGAGCAGAAGTCTCTTGCATTAGAACAATCACAGTTGTGAATTCTTGGGCATTATGTCCCCCCAAAAAGTGAAACCAAGACTTATGTTTCCCTTTGTTTTGTCTTGGCTCTGGTCCTAATCTTTCAGTCCAAATTTCTCCAAAGGCTGCAGAGTGAAAGAAGAAAAGGGAGAAGGCTCGACACAGTAAAAGCCTCAATGACTGTTTCAGAGGTGCATGAAAGAAGGACCATGAGCTGGGTTCTGCTCTGCTTTATAACTGCACAGCTTGTTTGTAAATCAGAGCCGAATGTGGCTTCTTGAATTTACTGCCACTGTAAAGCTCCCAACTCGCCCACTCGTGGCACTGGTAGAATGCTGGTCTGTGCATGCCCTACAGTGCCTGAAATGAGGATTAAGGTGTCACAGATATTTAGCTGCAGTACGTCACTTATCTTTAGATCTTAAAATTGCAAAATACTAATGCAACTGCATTTTTTGGGATTGTTCGCTCTTTCAAAGGCATTCACTGATCTCTGCTGGGTTATCTTTGTGTAATAGGGGGTTCATAAATGGTCCTGACTTTCACAAAAGGAACCTCGGGAGGCCCCTCTGATCTAGAGTTACCTACCTATCACTCTGCATGATATAGAAGGAGGAGAGGTCAATTTGAAATATTTGTGCTGTACATCCCCTTTGAGCTTTGATATTTGGATAAAAATATTGCATCAATACCATTTAAAATGTTTAAAAATCCTTTACATATTTTAAATTTGTTTTAGAATACAGTATAAGTAGGTCAGAATATATGAACAGGAAAGCAGAAAAATTCATTTTAAAATGCCCATGTCTTGGTTCACATCCAAGAAGGTAAACTTATAAAAAATATCTAGTAATACTAATCTAATATTCTTTGAATGGAAAGTAATTAGTGTTTGAGAATACATGAACTAGAGTAACTTTAGGTTTTTTTAATCTGAAGGTTTTTTGAGTGATTTGTGCTTGCATCGTTTTCTAAATAATCTAGTAATTGCATGTTTAATTTGAATGTTTGCCAGACTTCAAGGATGTTATTCTTATGGGTCTGTAACATTTTCTTTTCATTAGAGGGAAAACTGCTACTGAAGCCACAGATGACATTATCAATAACCATCTCCCTAAACTGAAAGAACTCAAATTAAGTGGTGAAATACATGTTAACAATATAGATGTGTTCTGTGAGAAGGGAGTCTTTGATCTGGATTCTACTAGGAGAATTCTTCAAGCTGGAAAAGATATAGGGTTACAGATTAACTTCCATGGTGATGAACTCCATCCAATGAAATCTGCTGAGGTACATCTTTCTTAATGTTCAGTTAAGCTATTTTCGTTTTTTGCTTTGCTTTTGTGAGAGCTGAACTTTTGAAAGAATTGCAGTTTTAAAAAACAAGTTTTTCTTTTCTAAGACTTTATAAAATAGACCATTTGTACACATCTATTTCTGTCAGATGATAGAAAATACACCTCTTGTGCAGCTTTGGAGTTAAGGACGTGGGAGCCTTGACCTCTGGGACTAATGCGCACTGCCTAATCAAACATTGACTTTGCTTATCTTCCACATAGGATGGGGAAGGTGGATATCCGTGAACCCAAGAATGACAAAAACATGGTTTCTATGCAACTTGAAAAATCTTTTTTCCTTAAATGCTGTTAGTAGCAACAAGGCAGATGTACAGTAAGCACACTCGGAGGGATAGTTTAGTCAAGAACAGGCTCCCAAATATCTTGATAAAGTCACTCTGAGACCATATTTTACCATCATTTAAACATTGCTTCCTTCCTATGGGGTCAAGTTATTCTCTGCTGTATTTAAAAAAAAACAAAACCAAACACAAAAACTTGGCTGATCATAAAAACCTTTTTGGTGCTTCACCATTGAAGGCAGCAGTTGCACTACTAGTTCTGCAACCAATGTAAGTTTTGTCAACCCTTTTCTGCTGGATACCTTGTGAACAGGAGTCGATAATGGTTTTATCCATAGCTGTCCCATAGTTTCCATGTTAGACTGTTAAAAACACCACTGAAGGTGCCCTTCCACGCAGTGGATAGTTAATACCTTTTTGTGATCAACCTTTCTTGCAGTAAATTAGCAAATAATTTGTCTCTGCCTTTTGTTTGTTCTATCAAGCATTCGTTCTTTTTTTTTTTAGTTTAGTTAATTTTATATTAATAGTGAATTTTCTCCTCCGATAATTAGATAACACTGCTTTACTGAATAACAGGAAGTAATTTTCTTGAAAATTTGCTTAGCTTGGAGCTGAACTAGGAGCCCGGGCTATCAGCCACCTGGAAGAAGTTAGTGATGAAGGTATCACAGCAATGGCAAGAGCTAAGTGCGCCGCTGTTCTTTTACCGACAACTGCCTACATGCTAAGGTAAGGCCAGTAGATTGGAGAAAAACTTTTGTAACAACAAAACCATGTTTGTTCTTTTAGGGTCTTTTAATGTAAAAGTGTGGGCTTGTATCTATGCTTTAAGGATCAGGCTAGGTCAGTGAAGACAATCACAAATACAAAGAGCTGAATGAGCCTACTCATGTCTTGGTTTTGGTGGAGATCCTCAAAAATTAAGCAATACCCTACTTCTGAGAAGTGTCACGGTAGATTTTGAGTGGTTCAGTCAACACTGGAATTTAATCCTTATGACAGGCTAGGACGGGCATTCATTTCAGAAGAAAACCGGACAGGTTTTCTTTAATCCATTTAGACTTTGAAAACTGAGTTGGCTTCTTTTCAGGCAAATTATATCTGCAATGTATGCATTGGCTCTCTTGCAGAAGCTTTTGCTGAGAAATGAATCCTTTGGGTATCTAAAGTGCTGAGAGACCGTGGGTAGCATTTTTAAAATCTCATCTGATTTCACTCAGGCAATACTGAGGAGAATCACCTTAAGAACACTGTTTTCTATATGCAGATAAGCATAGATGGATCACCTGCTTACCCCTAATGCCCCAAAAAAGCCAGCTAGATAATGAGGACCACAACCAATAATACGTTCCCTCCTGTGAAGAGAAGATCCTCAAGCCAATTTTTGTTTATTTTCAGCAGCCCGCTTTCTGAGGGATCAAGGCTTGTGCCATTGCCACCCATGTTCATGTCTATGTCTGTGCTTGTGTTTCTATTTGTGGTTAGCTGTCCATGTCCTGCAGCAGTGCTTTTGAACCACTGCCTGATTGCAACTACATCCACCACCAGAATACAGATCTCGGGGAGGACCTGTGGTCCGACTAACTGACCCCAGGCAGGGTGGTAAAGGAGACAGCAGAGACACAGCCACCTGTGGAAACGGCTGCAGCTACAACTCATGTGTTACTCCAGAGACTCCATGCAGTGGAAAGTTTATAACCTCAGGATGAGTCTAAGACGGGGATGATAATGAGCTGTAGGAAATGAGGTCTCATTTGTTCCAGTGTCTGGTGCATTATTTACTGAATACAGGACTCCCAGTCTCATACACTCTAAAAATGAAGAAGCCGCGTTTGAGATACTGGTTAAAAGAGCAGCAGAGGGCCAAAAGCTGTGTGATGTATAGAAGAAGTTGCTGTGAGGCGATGTGGTACATCCTTTGCTGACCTCCCTCAGCTCCCTCAGCACCTATGGTGAGAGCTCAGACCTTGAGATGTCCTGCACCTATTCTGTCCCCTGGTTTTAAGAAAAGCAGTAGCGGTCAGGACATCACCTATTTGGCACCTAACGTGCCAAAGAGTGCAGCTGGAGAGTTGCTTCATGGTAAGCCCGCTCTCATTTTGGCCTTTGCTAACCATTTCCTGCAGCACTCCTAAGGAGTGTGGCAGCAGAGCACAGCAGGGGATGCAGAGGCTGGAAGGACACGTAAGGATGAGGAACATCTCTTCAGACAAATCTTTTTAACACAGTTAGCTCCTGGAGCTTTGTGTTGTGCAGGGACAGGCGGTATTTTCTCATAAATCTTCTAAGAAGCTTCTGTAGAGTCATAGAATGGTTTGGGTTGGACGGGACCCTAAAGATCATCTAGTTCCAACCCCCTGCCATGGGCAGGGACACCTTCCACTACACCAGGTTGCTCAAAGCCCCATCCAACCTGGCCTTGAACACTTTTCAGGGATGAGGCATCTACAGCTTCCCTGGGCAACATGTTCCAGTGTCTCACCACCCTCAGAGTAAAGAAATTCTTCCTAATATCCAATCTAAATCTACCCAATGTAAGCACTTCATTGAGATCTCTGTTAACTGTAGCTCTTTTAACACTACTTTTTGAGCAGCAGTTGCTCTAGTGTTTCATTTTTATTGTTCCACTGGTTTATTTTCAGACACGATGTTTGGCACTACTGGCGTTACAGCAACTGTGGCTAAAACTTCTTAGAGTGTGTATTTCCTAGTGCCCACCTTTGGAAACACCTACCCAGATTAATCCAGCGGCCAAACAATTTTGAAATGGCTATTCCAGACATTGAAGTTATTGAAGATATCTTTTGCATTAACATTGCTAAGTTAAAAAACATCCTCTAATGTACACAAATGAAATTCACAGCCTCAACTTACTTATTTCAAATTGCCAGCAGAATCAGGAAGGGACTATTGCATTGCTTATGCCATTGCTCATATTTGGGAAATTGTCTTTGAAGCTATAAGGACTAGAAAATTACTTTTTTGAGAAACGGAGATTTTCACCCTGTAAATCCTTAAGTGGCTGAGGTCTGGATAAATAGCAGAATTTCAGTGGCCTGGAGCCTGGTGCTTGATACTGGCTGCTGCCACGTGCTGTTACTGCAAAAACAGTGGATCTCAGTTCCCATTTATGCTGTCCATAAGGTGATAGGTAAGGAGCTAAGAGGAGAATTTGGCCTTTTGCCTCCAAAAGGATTACTGTAACTGAAGGCATGAATGTAGCCCCAAAAAATATGACTTTTGCTATTGTAATTAATTGCGCAATAACTAGGTGAATTGTACTGACAAGTGCTTTTTTCCCACTAGATTGAAGCAACCTCAAGCTAGAAAAATGTTAGAAGAAGGAGTTATAGTTGCTCTTGGCAGTGACTTTAATCCTAATGCGTACTGTTTTTCAATGGTAAGCTTTTCTTCATACTTACGTCAACATAAAATTATGAAATGTCTTACCTGTACAACTTGTGTATAGATATTGCACACTTAAAACAGTCTTCATGTCTGCAAAGAGAGCTGTATGCCCAGCCTAGACAGTAGCTTGTGCTTATTTATGTGGGTTGGTAGTTTTTGTCAGAAATTCTTGAAACCAGAAGGGCTTCTATTCTTCATATGCACCGAAAGGCTTATAAAAAAGGCTCTCAAAGTTCTTGATTTTAGGTTCTCATTTTGGAGTTGGCAAGATTTACACCGTGCAGGACAACTCCTTCTGCTACCCAAGGAGGGAGGAAAGCGCTTAGGGATTTGAGGCACGAACAGCTTTATTTGTCTTACTGGTAACTCCCATTTTCCACTTAACTTGCCTACTAGCCAATGGTGATGCATCTGGCCTGTGTAAACATGAAGATGTCAATGAATGAAGCACTAGCAGCCGCCACCATTAATGCAGCTTATGCTCTGGGAAAATCGGACACGCATGGTTCCATAGAGACTGGCAAGCAGGGGGATCTTGTTATCATAAATTCATCAAGGTTTGTCCATCCATTGCTGTTTGAAACGTGATTTAGCATAAGGGACTTTGTTTTTCACCATATTGTGGATAGTGGAGAGGTTAGTGAATTCCTCCTGCTTTAGAAGTTATTTTCCTCTGAAAAAGGGGACATTGCTCACATTTTAGACCCACTTTCATTCACCTTAATCATTCCAGTGGAAAAAAAAGCCTAAACCTTTTGGGGCTAATATTACAAATAATCCATGCCTAATTAAAAATTAGCTAGAGGTAATACCTCTTTATTTTGTGGAAGGAATTCTCTACTGATTTGCATATTAACTCACTGTATTCATGCAACAAGAGATCAACGTGCAAACATGGAATAGTATTTTCTGATGGTTCAAGCAAATCTTTTGTAATTGCCAGGTATACTAGGTACATGGCCTGCTTTTATGCAAGTGTGGATATTCCTAAACATCTTGTTGTCTTTTTAGGTGGGAGCACTTGATTTACCAGTTTGGGGGACACGAAGCATTGATCGACTATGTTATAGTTAAAGGAAAAGTCGTCTATCAAAATGAGAGGTGCGGGACAATGAGCAGTTACTGAGAGAAGACAGTGATTTAGGAAGCTACTATAATCAAATTAGTATTTGGAATATACATGGAATATTACAAAGGAACAGTCAAATCAGATTTGTATTTACTGGTAAATTGCTTGCCTGCTCACCTTACCAGCCCTCTTATTCAAATAAACTTGACTAAGCATTACCCGTCTGGTGCATCTTCATATCTGTTGTCCTTCCCTCCACTGCATAAAAATAACTTCAAATTGTATCCATTTGAAATAAGACAGTTCCCAAAAATGTTTTCTATAAAATTTTAATCTATAAAATTATTATACTTCAAAAAAAAAACAAACAACCCCAAACAAAAAAACACCAATGAATGAAGAAGTTTGGATCCAGGTAGGATTTATTGGGAAGAATGACGATAAGGGCCAGGGGCTCAGGCATGCACATGTGGAATGGCCCTTGGCGGTGCTGGGAGGCCACAGCATCCCGAGGAAACATTCATAGCTCCCGGGTCTGCTCAGTCTTGAACACAGCATCAGGGTGGGAAGCGCAGTATGTTACCTCTCCAAAATACCAAGTCTCCTGGTTTCTGCAGCCTTGAAACTCAGTGGGAGCCAGCACCTGGGAGCCCAGCAGGGTGCTGCTTATCACCAATCTGCAACATCTTCCCTTGCTGAGGATCTCACAGCTCCTTCAAGGCTGTAGGGGCACAAGAAGGAGGAGGAGAGGAAAATGCAATCAGGTACACCACTCACTGGGCTGCTGAAAGTTGGCGTGCATGGTAAGTTAGAGGCTGAATCAGGAACTGTTGGAAATTAACGATGCCAAAACCTTACAGTTGACTCTTAGAGGCAGTTAGCCCAGGAAGGTCTGGTGAGTACTGCCAACCTCTCAAAATTTCAATTATCTTGAAATTTAAAAGATCACATGCAGTATCATACAGATGTTAAAAAAAAAAACAAACCTGATTTCATTTATTCTAGGCTGAATCTGAAATAACACGAGACATGTTTGTTTATGGTAGTTTGAATGTGCTTCTGATGATAAGTTGAGAAGGACAAATACTCACAGCAATGTCAAAACTTAAGATCCGAGTTTTTTAAAATTTTTCTTTTTTTTTTCATTCAGCTACTATTTTTTTTTTTTTGGGGGCTTGTACAATCATTTGGGGATGTGGTATGTAGAAAAAAGGATGGTACAGCTCTGGAGAGTTCAAGCTGTTGCAGTGTTTAGGCAGAGGGTCTAAGGTAGGGAGGGTCTCTGACTACACACTGACAGAGGTTTTTCTTCAACTTTTCATGGAATCACGGAATTTTCAGAGTTGGAAGGGACCTCTAGACATCATCTAGTCCAACTCCCCTGCTAAAGCAGGACTGCCCAGAGCACATTACTCAGGACTGCATCCAGGTGGGTCTTGAAAATCTCCAGAGAAGGGGACTCCACAACCTCCCTGGGCAGCCTGTGCCAGTGCTCTGTCACCTGAACCGTAAAGAAGTGTTTCCGTGTATTTGAACGGAACTTCCTGTGTTCTAACTTGTGCCCATTGCCCCTCATCCTGTCACTGGGAACCATTGAAAAGAGCCTGGCTCCATCCTCCTTCAACCCACCCTTTAGATACTTGTAAGCATGAATAAGGTCTCCCCTCAGCCTTCTCTTCTCCAGGCTAAAGAGTCCCAGCTCTCTCAGCCTTTCCTCACATGGGAGATGCTCCAAGCCCTTAATCATCTTAGTTGCCCTTCGCTGGACTCGCTCCAGCAGTTCCCATTCCAAAAGGAATGTCCTGTTTTCAAATGGATGGTGGCTGCAGAAACAACAGGGCTGAACTTTCTGAAGGTGAAATCATAAAACTACACCTGACAAGCATGAAGAACTTAGCTTCAAAAATAATTATTGATGTAAGCAGGTGACATAACCTGTGGCACAGAACAGAGTGCTTTAGTGAACCAGACCCCCGAGGAAGGACAACAGTCTTATTCTGATTAACAGGTATTTGAAAGCCACCACAAACACGTATGAGCTTTATTATGACCTGACCTCCTTGAGCCCTGGTTAACATCCAAAATACATAAACCATCCCATAGAGTATCTTTGTTCATGTTTCATTTGAGCCAGGCTAGGCAACTAAATCAGTTTTTAAAACAATTTAATGGCATTCCTGCCACTAGAAGCATTTTCCTGCAAGCAGATGTTGCACCAGATGTGGGTGTGGACCTTTGTTTTTATAGAGCTTGGAAGAACATCTGAAGTATGCGATCGCACGGTCCATTCTGCCCAAGACAGTCTTCATAAATAACGTTTATGCAGGCAGTTGGGGAAAGCTGTCAGGGTACAAGCACAGGCATTTCTGAAATGCAGCGTGAGGCTGGCCCGGTGCCTCTTGGCTTTGCATAGGTGTGGGGCAAAGCTGGGGCCACCGTGCTGCAGCATGTGCTGGTGGTCCCTTGTTCCCAGGCAGCCAAAAGCAGAGGTGAGCAGGAAGCGATGCCCATCACCTTCTCTCTGAAGCACCTAAGGCATTTGGGAGCCCATGATTGCATACAGAAAACCTCAAATATTCTCTTGCTGGACAGGAATAGGTGTTCATGGCCTGAAACTATTGATCTGAAGGGATTCTGCTCTCACACATGAACTCTGACCTGAATGTCAAACCACGTGCTTGTCCAACCAGCTCTGCCAAATCCAGTAGCCATTTGGGAGTATACCCCAGGGCTGTAATTAGTGGCAGGTTTGCAGTTAGAGGATGTGGTTATACTTCAGTGGCACAGCTGGCTTAAGTGGTTCCTGATGGCCAGCTACGTAGCCCTTGCCTTGTAGGAAGATTTTTGTTCGCTTGTTTTTAACATGGCTCACTTCAGCGATGGCTCCTGTGGTGGCCGGGAGCAGGAGTTAGGTAACAGCACGGCGGGTAGGAACTTCCGCTGGCTTTGCTGCTGAAGGAACCGTATTGTTTAGCCATAATGCAAGGCTGAAGGAAAATGGTTGACCCCACAAGACGCAAGCCTGGCTGTTCGCTCTCATGCTTGATTTTAATTAATACCTGATTTTATACAAAGTGGAACAGCTTTGGGGGGGATTGAGATACGCCTGCTACAGAGAGCCTTTAGCTGAAAGGGCAGGAACTTACTTGGCACACGAGGGAGAGAGGAAGGCTGGAGAAGCTGCAGATCAGGCACAGAAGGAAGGAGCTGAACTGGGAGCTCATGTGCCATGGGTGGATACCCCTTTTCCCAGGTCTTCTGGCCAGGGTAGGTGTCTCCCTCCAGCTTGCCAACAGGCATGAGTTCTCTCCTCAGGGCATGTTTAACACAGCAGGTCTCAGACATGCGAGGGAAGCCCCACACTAGCACTTAGGTGCCCCTTGCAGCATAGCTGGGAAGATTTCCAGCCCGTATGGAACCCCCTGCAGCTGCGGGCATCAGGACAGTAGTGCCAACGCTGATGGTGGTTAACCAGCCTTAACATGTCGTCACTGCTTCACGATGTGAAGTCTGAGTCCTGACTCTTCCCTTGTAAAATAGAGCCTGTGCCAGAGGTCAGCATTGTAACATGGAGCAGGTGATGACACGAGCCCCTTTTGTGGGGACAGGCCCTCGGCAGCCAGGCAGATACCTGGTGGGCCATGGGATTGTAGAGCTTGGTGCTATTGCTTCAGCTCTGGGTCACATCCACTACTCCTACAGCTCCTCCTCCTCCCCCCGCTTTCCTGGCCCCTGTTCCACCTGTCCTCCTTATTTCCAAATTAAGCTTTTGCTTTATGTTTTCGTCATCACACCTGACAGGAAAATAGATTGTTACAGCTGTTATGTGAAGCCTCAGTTTATTTATTGCAGATGTGAGCCCATAGCTCTTGGAAAGCTGCATTAAGCGTAGTCCATCACCAGAATACATTGTATTTGTTCTGGAGCAATGATATCCACAGCAGATGTTTATGCACGTAGCTTTTCTGATTTGTGAAGCACCTGCTCTAAAAATGCTCCTGTTGTACAAGAACCTGTACCTCACATATGATCTGCAAAAGAGAGGAGAATTAAGTATAAAGCTAATTTAGCTTGTGGCAGAATGGAGCAGACTACAGCAATTACCCAAAGGAGAAAAAGAAACAAAACCAAAAAGGTGAGAATATCAAAGCTAGGCTGTTTGGTGTCATTGGCACAGATGAAGAGAAAACAAGCAAAGAGCTGACAAAACAAATAGAGGAGGTCCTGTATAAAACAGCCACTGGTTTCAGCAGGAGTCAGAACGTTTTCTGTTTGGAGGCTCAGGAAATTCAGTGAAAACCACATTATCATGACAAAGCTGTCTTTCATGCGTGAGGAAAAGAAGTGAGCTATTTCTCTGCTACCTGTATGTGCACCTGAGCTAGACAGTCAGTTCTTTTGGGTCACCTGGAGAAATCACATTGAGTTCGAGTAGAACGGTCACCCACAGGCAAAGTCCTGCAAAGGATCTGCTTTCTACCAGAGGACTGCAGCTCTTAAAGTTCATCCTGATGCCTGTGATCATGACCAACACCTGTATGCATTTCCAGCAATCCCAGGGAGAAAGCTGTTGGTGAAATGGGTCTCGATTCAGGAATGTGTTCCCTCCTGTACTTTTCAATGTAAGGTTTAGCCACTTCCCACACCTGTGAAACAAGAAAGTGAAAGAGCAGAGTCAGAGGCAAAACAAAAGGTCAGGTCAGACGTCAGCCCACAAGTTCAGGAAACTGTAGAATGAGTTGTTGGGATGGAGGTGAGAATTACAGATCTACGTAGATAGGCTGTACGCGATCAGTAGAACCAGAGAGGCAGCCAGAGTGAGGTGCAGGGAAGAGCATCTGGATGGAGTTGACAGGGGATGGGAAAAGATACAAGGTGAAAGGATTCAAGGCAAAAATGTTGCATCTTGGCTTGTTACCAGGCTGATGTTCTGTGTGCAATAGTTGGGAGAGGATTGCTGCCACTTGCTACAAAACCACTTGGTCATAAAGGAGACAGGGAAGCAAAATGGCAGCCGGCATGGACAAAGGAAAAGGGAAGGGACAGTAGCTGGGGTTTAAGGAAGATGAGGAAAATGTTCTACAGTCTCCTTTGTTTCTCTTCCTGTAATGGCTGCAAGGCAAAAAAAAAAAAAGGGGGGGGGGGAGGGGGAGAATTTGCTTCTACCATCTTACCATTTGCTTACTCTCCTCAATTCTTCTGTTACTTATATTTTACAAACAAATACAATTGATAGATCCCGTAGCTGTATAAACACTTGGCCCAGGTTAACACATTTCACCACTGCTATTCCCTCATCCACGTCCCCCTATTTCTTCCAGACCGTGCTCAAGAGCCTCAAGGCTGGTGAACCCTCACTGCCTCAGGAACGAGGATCACCACCTGGAAAGACTGCCCATTTCTCTAGGCATCTGTGGGGTTACAGGACCCTGCCCTCAAATGATTCAAAGTTGGACCCGTGTCTGCACCCTGCGAGATTTAATAATGTAAGCTATTTGTTACACAGGGCAAGTTTAAGAACTGATTTCTAAATCTATCCCACTAAAACTAAGGAAAACCAAATCTCAGAATATCTGGTGGCTTTGCCCCAGGCACAGGAGCGCTTTTAGCCAGGCCATCCAGTGAACATGTGGAGGGGTGTTTCCAAAGCAGAGCCTCAGCTTGCTCCTCAGGACAGTCCTATGGCACGTGCCGAAAGTCAACACTCACCTTCTGCTCCACGAGCAGCCTGTGAGCTGCTTCGATGTCTGGGGCCATGAAGCGATCCTTCATCCAAGGCCTATAACGAGACACATTGTGAACATTGGCCAAACATTAACCACCACCGCTGGCAGCCAATCTCTAGGCAGGTAACCTCTGGGGGAGGCATCTGTCTGATCTTACCTCACAACGGAGCGCACAAGGTCGTAGACCTTCTCCAATGGGGTTGTTGTTCTCAGAGGGCGTAGGAATTCAATGCCCTGGCAGGCTGCGAGCAGCTCGATAGCCAGAACTAGGAAATCGGAACAGTGACCGGGATTTTTAGCAGCTCAAGGTGAGGTTTCACAGAATGGTCAGGGTTGGAAGGGACCTCTGGAGATCATCTAGTCCAACCCCCCTGCCAGAGCAGGGTCACCTACAGCAGGTTGCACAGGACGGCATCCAGGTGGGTTTTGAATGTCTCCAGAGCAGGAGACTCCACAACCTCTCTGGGCAGCCTGTTCCAGTGCTCTGGCACCCTCAAAGTAAAGAAGTTCCTCCTCATGTTAAGATGGAACTTCCTATGTTCAAGTTTGTGCCCGTTACCTCTTGTCCTATCACTGGGCACCACTGAAAAAAGATTGTTCCCATCCCCCCAGCACCCTCCCTTTAAGTATTTGTAAGCATTAATAAGATCCCCCCTCAATCGTCTTTTCTCCAGACTGAAAAGACCCAAGTCCCTCAGTCTTTCCTCATAAAAGAGAGGAAATCTAATCTAATTCTAATCCCCTAATCATTTTAGTAGCCCTTTGCTGGACCCTCTCCAGCAGATCCCTGTCTTTCTTGAACTGGGGAGCCCAGAACTAGACACAGTACTCCAGATGTGGCCTCACCAGGGCAGAGTAGAGGGGGAGGATGACCTCCCTCGACCTGCTGGCCACACTCTTTTTGATGCGCCCCAGGATGCCATTGGCCTTCTTGGCCACCAGGGCACATTGCTGGCTCATGGTCATCCTGTTGTCCACCAGGACTCCCAGGTCCCTTTCCACAGAGCTGCTCTCCAGGAGGTCAGCCCCCAACCTGTACTGATGCAGGGGGTTATTCCTCCCCAGATGCAGTACCCTACATTTATCCTTGTTGAATTTCATTAGGTTCCTCTCTGCCCAACTCTCCAGCCTGTCCAGGTCATGCTGTAAGGTGGCACAACCTTCTGGCGTGTCAGCCACTCCTCCCATTTTTGTGTCATCAGCAAACTTGCTGATGGTACACTCTATCCCTTCATCCAGGACATTGATGAATATATTGAACAGGACTGGACCCAGTACTGATCCCTGAGGGACATCACTCGTTACTGACCTACAACCAGACTCTGCACCACTAACCACAACCCTCTGAGCTCTATCTTTCAGCTAGTTCTCAATCCACTGCACTGTCCATTCATCTAACCCACACTTCCTAAGCTTGCCTGTGACGATGATGTGGGAGACAGTGTCAAAAGCCTTGCTGAAATCAAGGTAGACAACATCCACTGCCCTCCCCTTGTCCACCCATCCAGTCACCCCATCACAGAAGGCTATCAGATTAGTCAGACATGACTTCCCCTTGGTGAATCCATGTTGACTACTTCTGATAACCTTCTTCTTTTCTTCCGAGTGCTTTGAGATAACACCCAGAACAAGCTGTTCATTCATCTTTCCAGGGATGGAGGTGAGGCTGACTGGCCTGTAGTTTCCTAGGTCATCCTTCTTGCTGTTTTTGAAGGCTGGAGTGACATTGGCTTTCCTCCAGTCCTCAGGCACCTCACCTGTTCTCCAGGACCTTTCAAAGATGATGGAGGGCGGCCCAGCAATGACTTCCCCCAGCTCCCTCACCTATCCCTGGCACTGTTTCTGGTCAATGTGATGTGGTTTCAGGCAATGTGAGAAGATCAGTGGATCCACACACCACAGCAAGGCACCTCAGCAGCAGAATCATTTCATGGATAGTGCTGGGGCAGTATCCAGCATTTTAGCAAGCAGATTTTGGGTGCTTTGCCATACAGACCTTTCAGTGTGCCAGGAATTCCTGGTCATCACAGTCTTAAATCCATAGGAATCTCATCCAGGGTATCTTGAATACTTAAATTAATGGCCATCATAAATCAGAAAACCTTGTTAAGATTGAGAAGAAAGGGGCCTGAGCTATAAAAGAAAGTTCTGCCTACGAAGCTTGCAAGAGCCCATGTGAAAACACCAGTAAAATTACAGAGCTTTGGAATAGTGTCTTCTATTTGGAGAAGTTTGCACCGTATCTTCCCACCTCACACCTGATCATTATTAGCATTAGTTCCTCATTTTCACAAGCCAATTCACCCAAGCAACTGAGAGAACCAACTGGAAGTAGGACACACAGTTCCTCAGCACATTGTTGAAATACACGGTTTCCCAAACATATTTCTCTGCAGACGAAAAACATATTTCTACAGAATGAAGTCTTCAGAGCACTCAAATGTAGAAGCTTAAGTGTGCAAGTGAGTTCAGTATTTGTGTGCTGTGTATTACTCTGCTCTTCCACTAACAGCTGACATCTATATCTAAGCACACTGTCTGCCAAATAAATAAATAAAAAGCAAGAGAGTGATCTGTCCTTATAAGCAAGGGAGGAAAGTTTTGCTGAATGTCCTGCAGCAAGCAGTTTTGTTTCACAAGAAACACGTAGTGCTACATCTATCTAATTTCTTTTAGAAAGATCCAAAATGCTTGTAAAAGTATGTACTTAATAGAATATTTTTTTAAACAGTTCTTTCAGGTGCATTAACTCCTTTTTTCTTAAAATGTATCTGAAAAGAATGGCACTAATATTTTCATCTAGTTATATACACAAGGTCTGTCTGGAAATCAGCATTTTAATTTTACCTTGTTCCACATGTTCAATAACTCTCAAAGCCTTTCTTGCAGCCCATCCTCCCATGGACACGTGATCCTCCGTAGCAGCACTGGTTGAGAGAGAATCCACAGAAGAGGGGTGGCACAAGGCTTTGTTCTCAGAAACTGCAAAAATCCAGTGCAATGAATATAGGACAGAATGGGCAAGAGGTACCAGAAGCAAAGGCCAACCTGGAGCAAAGGTGACAGTGGAGAATCCAACTCTCTCTCCTTTTCCAAGAATGCATTGATGTTTTATCTGGATTGAGTAATTTGTAATAAACACCTTGAAAACTACAGTTGCCTCTGAAAACTGTAGCAAATTTCAGTCTTCAGATGCAAATATTAACCAAATACAACGAGACTGCTCACTCCTTCCCCATCTCTGGTGTTGGGTTGCTCTGGCTTGATGGAAACTGAAGAAAAAGAGTGGACAGCATAACTGAAATACAAGCCTGGTCTTGCCTGTTGCTTCAGGGCAACTCTTTGTAAAGAGCATTGGTTCCCTCTGTTTTCAGTCACAGATACTGCCTCTACCCTGGTTTCAAGAAGAGAGCTGGAGATCAGCATCTGGTCTCTTCTCATCGGACCTGAAGCACTTGCAGAAGTTGCTCTAGGAAGATGCTGCGGGAGCATGATACGAAACCTCTCCCACCCTCCTCGCCTTACTACCAGGCTGCCCATGTCCCTCCTCCAGGCGCACACACTCCTGAGGGTGGGAGCACTTCAGCTTTGAAAGCCAGGTGCCAGACTTGGGCTAAATCTCTCAAGCTGCACCCAAAAGCAAGGAGAATTTGGCCGCAGGCAGGCATCCACCAACAATTCGAGGTTGAGAATTGCTCTTTGGAAGAGAAGAAACGAAGCCTGCATTCACAGGGCTCTGGCTGCGCGCAGACCTTTTCTTTCTGAAGCCCAGCAGGGCGCTGCATGACGCCCTGGCCAAATTAGGGGTTTCGGAAAAGCAACAAGAGCAACAGAGAGGTGGTGACAAATAGGCTGGAGTGACAGAGTCCAGGGCCAGAGCCCAGCTGGCACATTCAGGCAGGCCACAGCAGGTCCAGAGAGGCTGCACGGGGTTACGGCAAACAGTTAGGTCTGGCAGGCACAGTTCTACCAGAGAAGAAGGGAGAGACACATCCAGCGGCATTGCAAAACATCTGCATTGTTGATTTTTTTTTTTTTAAGCTTTATCTATTAACCCTGGGAGTGAACAACACCAGCTGGTACACAAACATCTTAGAAACTGTAGAATAACTTTAAAAATAGTAGTAATACTGTATTAAAGAAAAAGAGCTCAAACTTCACTTTCAGATAAATTCCTGGCTATTTTGTCCAGGGAAGGATGGTTTTAACCCTCGGACTCCCAGTGTCAGCACAGCAATAGGTTAGGAGGCAGGGCTGTCATTTTCATTCCCCACAGCACACCCCAGAATGTCTCGTTCCAGATTGCAGAAGTGAGCTGCAAAACCTGAAGCCAAGAAACAGCTAAGACCTGGAGTCATCCTAAACCCTGCCCAGCCAAAAGGAAAAGTTTCCAGCCTTTGAACAAGGGGATGAGCACTTCGGCTCCTTTTCCAGCCCCACTTCCCAAAGAAGCCTTTAGTCAGGATCCTTTTATTACATTGATTTAGTTCAACTGACTTTTTTTTTTTTCCCTCTGCAGGATGTTTATCTACACATTTATCTGACATCCTCCATTCCTTTCTCTGTTTAAATCTCTTGTAATTTACCCTCTACTCATAGCATGTTTATTTTTATATTGGCTCGTGCTTTCCTGAACCTTTGAGCTGTAATATCCCAGCAGCCAACAGCCTTCTTGTTGCCTTAGTCATGAGTACTAGCGGAAAAACATACTAACGCTTATTTCTAGTGTGCTCCTCCGATAACAAGCCCTGGCAACTCCGGTCTCCCGAGGACTGTGAAATCTGGTATTGATGTAGAGACCTGGCTGTCAAATGGAGACACCGAGTACTAAGGGTATCAGGCCCAGCTTTGAGACAAGTGGTGTCCCCGTGCTAGCGAGAAGTGAGGAATAGAGGCATAGCCTGCTTACAGACCTTAACTATTCAAACAGGTTCTGGGTTCAGCAGAGTGGCGCAGACATGTATATTTGTTGCCTGCAGTGTTTGCTGTTAATTACATCCCTATCTGAGCTGATTTGCAGCAAGTCCTGGGTACACAGCTGTCACTGATTTCAAACAGAGCTCTTATGTTGGTGACTGTAAATCAGAGCGTTGCCTGCCAAATCCATGAAGACGCAGGCAGGCAAGCGCTCCCACCAAAGTCCACCTAAGGGTTTGCATGCTCAGGGAGCTAAACATGCCCATGGGTCAGTACAGAATAAAGAATCCTGAGCTGAAATAATTGCAGCCCCACTCAACGCTCAAAATTTGCACTCAGACAGCACAAAGCACATGGAGTAGAGATGGAAAACAGGAGTGAGATCCCTTTGTATCTGCTATCAAATTACAACTGCCTCGATATAAGTTGGTCTTCCCAGCTTGCTCTTGCGATGAGATCGCTCAAGCACTCACCCAGGGCAGCTGCTGTGCAGTGTGCAATCATGAAGCCCGAGTTCAGACCTCCTTCAGTGACCAAAAATGCAGGCAGCTCGCTGAGTGAGGGGTTGCAGAGCCTCTCAATTCTTCTTTCACTAATTGCAGCGAGCTCGTGCACACCAATTGCCAAATAGTCTAAAGCCTATAAAAGATCACATTAAACCAGATGACAGAAACAAACAAACAACCCCCCCAAACCAGAAACTAATATATTTTTTTTTTTCTCCAAATGCTTAATTACCTTTGCAGGATATTCACCGTGAAAATTGCCTCCAGAAATGGTCTCTGCTCTTTCAGCAAACACCATCTTTAAGGAGAAGTTAAGGCACAAACACAAGTGAAATAGTTTACATGACAGATATCTGTCAGTAATCAGAATATCTTAACTGAAGGAATATTTGTGCTCGTAGGCTTTTATTTGCAAGCACATTATGTTACATCTGCATTTTCACTTTTCAGAAAATGAAGACCCAACCTCAGGTCTCCTATTTTTTCAGATAGACTACATAAAATTAAGTGTTTGATTGGGGGTGGGAAGGGATGCAAGGTCCTATGCAAATTATTATATAGAAGAAAATTATAAAAAGGCCGAGCAAAATTTTTACATAGAAATAAAGTTCTCAAAAAGATACAGGGTTGTCCGTGGCACTGTTGATTTCAGTCATCATGATGTCCTTCACAAAAGCAATTGTATCATTTACAACTCCGTGGACCTAGAACAAAACACATTAACACCTAAGCTTAGTATGTACACTTTGTTCATCTTCAGGATGCTGACTGAGCTGCAAGCACCCTCTTTGCCATCATTCCTGTCTCTACATCCACACAGAAAGGTGGTCTTGTATTTGCTCTTAAAATCAGGAGCATCACTGAGATACACTGCCCATCCTAGACTCCCGGAAGACTGTATTTACTATTATTATGACAGTATGGTTAAAAGAATAATCCGAGTATGTCATTCTTTACTTGTTTGGGTTGGTTTACCCTAAATGGAAGATAAAATACGTATTGACTGGAGGAAGTGTTATTACGAGAGAAGTAACCTTACAAAGCACCCACAGAGAACAGAAACTCTCATTAATTAACTCTCATTAATTCCACTGGTTTAATAGGTTTGCTCATGTTAAAACTCACGGGGTCAAGTTCTTCCAGTACATTAGAGATACTACAGGTAGATGAACAACCTATCACTCTGACTTCTGGAAACACCGTTCCCCAGTTCATTGTCTCAGCATCAGTGTAGAATAAATGCCCTCCAAAGCCTGCAAGAGCTTCCAGCACCTTCCTCCTACTTCCGACACTTGGCCTCTTTCGGATCTGAACACAGCTTTGTTAGACGCTGCCTGACGGGTGTGTGCATGGGATCAGTGGATTACACATCTCCATTAATACTAACTTCGAAGTGAGAGGGAAGCAAGATAAAACTGCTTCCTCTAATGGAGTCAGACAGTGCATAGTTGACAGTATTTCTGATGTGGGAACTTCATCATCATTTTTCGAGTGCTATGAAATAAAATAAAAGTCAGTTTTTACCTGAGGGCAGCAGCGCATCGTGTATGCATCCTGAACTCGGTCACAGAATCTATGGCTTTCTAGAAGGAACAAGGGAGGAAAAAACCAAATATTCCTCACACAAAAGCATGTGGGCTACTGCTGAAAGACCCGGCCTGTCCTGATAACCCGAGAGGGTGAAGGTTAAGATTGTTCACCTGCTATTTCTGATGGATGATGGTCAGAATCTAGAAGGGACCTGAATCGAAATGCCACTTCAGCTTGCCCTCGATGTGGGCGCACTGCGTGGATATCTGCCAAAAAAAGTTAGACTGTTAGGTTTTGCTTCTCTTGTCAAGGGCTGTTAAACAGACAGGAAAGGCCCAGTACCCACCAGTGTCAAAGGCCCTTGTTGTACCCTTCAAGACTTCAAGTGTAAGGGCAGCGATGATGTCAGCTTGTCTAGCGATAGCACTGGCTCTTTCAACCGCTTCACATCCCAGCGAGGTGATCATTTGTGTCCCATTGATGAGGGCCAGACCCTTCAAAGAGAGAGCAGATGTTAAGCAAATTCATTGCAGCTATTCCACATGCTGTGATAATTCCTCCTCTCTGTGATAATTCTCCTCATATGAATGAGTTAAAGACCTTTGCTCAGCTTCCCGGATCATCCTGAAATCACAGAATGCACAGCTTGACTGGGCACCTTTGCTACATAAATTGTCAATGGTCATGACCCTACTAAGTCATTATATATACACCTTTGGAGCTCCAGTAGTTCCAAGCAAGAGGTTTATCTCATGTTATTTCAAGATTAAACAAGAAAAGTACGTGAAATCTCTATTATTTTCCAGTTCTTTGGAAGTGGAATGCTTTTTAAATTCATTTCTTCTTAAGTTATTAGTTAAACCAAAGAAGTTATGAGCACGGGGAGGTGCAAGACCTAATCATAATGGCAAGGTGGAGAATTAAAACAGAATTAGAAGTTATAACTTATAACTGCTTTAAAAGATTTGTCAAGTTCAGTTAAATCCAGCTTCAGAGTTGTTCTAAACAAACATGAGGCCATGGGAGCCTTCCATTTGCCTTTAGGGGACACTGGATTTGGCTTCTTGCTCCCGGTGCTGTTTTACAGCTACTGAGGCCCCTTATCAGCGAGGTCCACAGCCCTCAAATCTGTTGTGTTCCCACATAAATTTTAATGCTTGGAGCGAGATTCATCTCGCCTAGTTTTAACGATCTGGAAGTCAGATACCTGGTTCAAGTCAGTCATCTGAGCTCCTGTTACGGTCAAAGAGCAGATAGGTATCTTGAGAGGGCTTCTTAGACAGCTGTTTCAGGATGATGTAAAGTGTTTTCTGAAGAATGCCCATCTCTTTCCACCAACCACAGAGCCAATCTAAACATCAAGCTTGGATCTGACATTTCAAGTCAAGTAGGGTGACACTAGGAGAAGTGAATCCTGCTCCGGATAATACTTAATTGATATAATTCTGGAGCTTGATTTAAAATGACTGTTCATTCATTTCAGGCTTAAATTGTTAAGTATAAAACAACTAGTGATTGACTATGCTTGTTTTCATCAGCTGGCATCATTATACTTTATTACCTCTTTTGGTTTCAAGGTAATTGGTCTCAGACCATGGGCTTCCAGGACCTGTGAAGGAGTTTAATGACAAGGTAATCAATGAAAAATGTTTTTCAGTAATTCAGCGACCAAAACTCTTAAATCTTAAATGTTTCCATAAATAAAAATATTAATAAATTCCTTAAGTGAAGGGAGAAAGAGAGCTTTATGAAACAAATATTTAATTTTTTTTTTTTTTTTTTTGCTGGGCTAAATAAAGGACAGCATTTTTGGGCTTCCAGACTAGCACCTCATTTCCCAGTGCCAGTAAAATAAAGTAGTAGGAGCACTGAAGTGAAATACTTTCACAGCCCATTAACATCTATCATGTGCTAGCTGATGGGCGAGAGCAACAGGAGAGAAGGCTGGAAACATCCTGGGAAGGTAGTTCTGTCTATGCCCTGCCTCATAGCAGGTTTGGCTTGGCATAAACTATTCCCCAACCCTTTCTATAGACAATCTCCAATGGCAGGAAGAGTCCTACTCAGTTTATTCTATACACGTCTGTTCCAGAGGGCAATCACTCATGTGGGAAATGGAGGGAAGGTACAACCTTGATTCTGATTAGAGTCCTCTCCACCTTTCTGACTGAAGAGGTAACACGTCTCAGAGGTGTACAATTGTAACTTCTGGCCCTCCATGTCCACGACACACTGGCCTGTTTCTTCCCTACTCCTCTCCCTATGTAGTTCTCAGTACTTCTCCAGCCTACAGTGATGGTACAGCTATCAATCCATGAATAAATCAGGTGTTCAAATATTCATGGATAGGAGTGGTAGGTGTAGCAGAACAAACTACCATGAAAGATTCTGGAAGGGCCAGTCTTGGAGATATTCAACACTAGATCAATCTCCTGATGTATTAGTGACAGAATAACAATTAATTAAAAATTAATTCCATTGTAAATTTTCCATCTTGTAAAGGGGGATGCTATAAAGGTTTCTTGTAACCCTAGTTAAGCTATCAAAAATGAGATGTCCAAACATGTGTATTCACTTAAAGCCATTATGAAAATCAGTAGACATTTTACTGATAAGTTTCTGCCTCCAATAAATTGGCAGTTATTCTCAGCATTTGAAGTTTTGAACTTGAGAGGTGATCTTGGGTTTGTTGAAACCATGTTGATGTTTATGGAGCTGAAGATGTAAGAACAGTTCTTTCAAAGCTGATATCACATCCTGTCCCTCTCTCCAGATCCTAAATGCAGTATCTTGTGTTGCAATACTGTGGCATGATATTTCTTTAGGACTTAATAACATGCTGCATATTCATATCTGCTCCAGAGACATGTGGATCAGTTATTCTCATGGATCCACTTTCCTCAAGGTAGACGAGTTGCTAAAGGCGACGTAGTCCCAATTCAAAATGGTACAAAAAATCCAAAGACTTTGACTTGTTATTAATCTGAGCAAAAGCTGTCTTTCTCTCAAAGCTACATGCAATTTGGCAAAAGAGCCAGCAAGCAGAAAGAAAGCAATCAGCTGTGAGAGTCTTACATATTTAGCATCAGCCCAGCCACTCTTTGGGGACCACATCTTTCCCTCTCCAATTAATCCCAGAGCAAGATGAGAGAGGGGGGCCAAGTCTCCGCTGGCTCCAACTGTCCCTTTCTCAGGGATATAAGGAAGGCAGGACGCTAGAAAGAAAACAAAAACCACTCCTGTTAGACCTTCCCCTCAATATGCTCCTTGGAAAACAGAGAAGCCAGCATGTGAGTGTGGTTACAGCAACACCCTGCAATCATGGTCAACGGCACCAACAGGACTACTCTCATTGCAGACTGGGATTTGTCCCTGCTCGCGTGCGAGCTGCAGTTTGTAAAGAAATCAATTCCCTTCTGTGTTTAGTTCTGGAGCTGGTGGATCACAGCCCAGCGTGATTGCATCTACAGCCCAAGGAACTGGGGAAAAAGCAGGGAAGGGACCAGTCTTTTTCTCTACTGCACAGAGAGAGAAGGTGCTCTTCGCTCATCACAGCCACACTGGCATGCCTCACCAGAGGGACCGTTAAAGGATGTCAGCTAACGAACAGCACAGCCATCCCTTTGGTTTCCCTGCTGCAGCATCCGGCAAGGCCACCCAGCTTTAACTGCTTTGATAGCTGTGGCCACGTGAGCTGCTGACCAGCTGTGTGCTACTGCGCGGCTGCCTTGTAGCCCTTGCTCGTGAACACTTGTGTAGATCTCAGGGGGTCTACTCACAAAAACACATGTTGCTCAAGAGGGTCTGCTTGACAAACACCAACACGTACAGTTTTCTATGTGGTAATAGCCCCACCCAAAAATCCTGGTGTCCCAAAAGATGGTGGCACATGGGACAGGACAAAAGTTAAAGACTGAAGCCTTTTTAGAAGAGCTTGCCCAGAGTCAGAGTCATGCTCTCAGTCTTGAACTAACCACTTGACCTCTCAGAGGCTCATTTCCTAAACTTCTACCTTGTGTTTCCCTTTCTCTCAGCCTTTCTTGTCACTTCTGTTCACACCTTATGTTCTTCAACAGAGGAACGGCCTCTAGCCATGGTCTTCTACAGGACCTGTCACAGCCGAGCTTTGGTCCTGATTTCTCACAACTACTGAGTCAAGAGACCAACATCCATAGCTCGATCCATTGAGCTAAACCCTTTAATGGAACAGTTAAAAGACAAAAAAAGGGGGGACGGGGAGGGAAAGGGGATTTTCTTTAAACATCTTTTTACCATTAAATGCTTCAATAACTTGTTGGAGCGTTTCTAGGGATATTCCACTGTATCCTTTTGCTAGGACATTGATTCTCAGCGCCAACAGCATGCGAGATCTCTCTGGGCTCAAAGGTTTCCCCACACCTGAAAGAGTAACCCTCTCCGTTACTAACCCACCACCAACAGAGGCAGAAAAGGGAAAACACCAAGTGATTTCTTATTACCTGCAGAATGCGAACGGACCAAGTTCACTTGAAGTTCCCTATGGAAAAATAAAATAAAATAAAATAAAATGCAAAGCTCCAAATAAGTCTTGTCAGGTTTTACTTTGCACAAAGCAAAGGGAAATACTGAAGCAGCCCTCTCATCTGACGACAGGGTACAAATGTACAGGGTCAGACTGCTCCCTCCTCTTCCTTTCCTGAAAGGAAAGGATGGAGAAAGCCACACACACAACTTACCTCAGCTTACTGTTTGGGATGACAGTCCTGGCAAATTTCCCGAACCCCGTGGTGATTCCATAAACAACTGCAAGAAACACACACTACTGGGTAAGGAGGGATAAACCTGACAAAGTTTTCTAAACAATTAATAGAGGTAAAAATATTTACCCGTCTGTTCCTTTACAATCCTTTCAATCACTTCTCGCGATTGTTTGACTTTAGCTTCAGCTTCAGGTGTGAGCTACAACATAGTTTAAACATAAGTTTATCTATCATTATTTAACTGTAATTGTAGAAAGATAAATGTGTAATTTTAAGCCTTGTTTGTTGAGGATCTTTACCTTTATCTTGTAGAGCCCCTTTCCTAAATTGACCAAGTCCTCCGTTGTTAGGCTGTTGCCATCTAAAGAAATATACTACACCAAAGAACCACCTTTTAGTTTGGGATACATATACATATAAAGTTGCTTAATAATCAGAATTTTAAAAAAAATAATACAGTCAAAACTCAGCGATGCCAGGAAGCTTGCTCACGCTCATTTGTAAGACAGGAACTCGCTAAAAAAACCACAATAAGCACATTATAATTTCGATTCCCGCGCCCAGCCAATCCAACAGCCCCTGCTCTTGTGAATGTTGTGGCAGTGGCTCAACTCTCGGCACCCTCTGGGGAACGGCAGGATTTGTTACCGAGTTGTAAAATCATTGGCTATTCCTACCTGTTCTGGTTCTCGGTATTTGCTGTATCTGAAAGTTCTGTAAAGGAAAATAAAGGGCAGACAGGATTTCACAGGTAGCGACCCTTCCATTACAGCTGGCAGTGTGCTTTAACAATGAAGGAACACTAGAAGAACAGGGAAATAGAGGAAATAAAGAGTTCACAAAATGCTCAAAAAAGGATACAAATGAACTCCTTCTGGCTGAGATGGTATGAAATCTGGAGACATTATATCTCCTTCTATAACTAGAAGAAATATGCAAAGAAACACGAACAGGATTAAATTGTATTCTACATTAAATGAATTTGTTGTTCATTGCAATACACACCAGTAAGTATTCTAATTTGCAATTGGCATCCTCAAATATATTTGTATGCTTTAATACATATATGAGATTATGTAGTTTATTTACAGTACTCTAAAGGCAAAAGAGCTGCCCAACCCTTGGACACATGATCCACGTCCCATACAATCATATAGCATACATGATATCATGCACAAATGGTATATATAGAACCCTGTGGCTTCTATACCTTATATAGTTCTATACTTAAAAACTAAGGCTGCACTGTGGTATTTTTTCCGTAAAAATTGCAGACACTATCTCGGGCGCGATTTTAGATAAGCTAAATGACAGCTTGCCCACGCAGATGCCAACGTGGTCCTTCTGCCATGCGTTGCTTAAGGTTTTGCTTACCCACTTCGACAAATTCATTGTCCTCCAGGGCATCCTCCACCGTATCATCGAGATCCAGCAAGCCAAGCCCCTTGCACCTCCGAATGTAAAATTTCACTTCTTCCACCGAGGCAAATCCCCCGTTGTCAGGTTTGTTTTTCATGTACCGTCTCACAGCTTCCTTTCCCAGCCACCTGATGGTGTTGGTGGGGTTCAGGCAGGGCACTGCCAGCCATTCTCCTCTCACGTGTACCGTGTATCTCGGCATGGCTTCCTCTCCAAAATTGTCCCTTGACCGAGAAGGGCTGCAGCGTGCAGCAGCTTTACATTTACGATGCGCTGGCCTGGAGAGCGGCGGTCTAGCTGGAGGCCACTGTCGCAATCGGACAGAGGCAAAAATCCGCCCCTGAAATCCCCACCTTTGTAAATAAGCCAGATCAATGTATCCAGCTGACTTCATCCAATCAAACCAAACCCAGGGAGCACGCCCTATCCAGGGAAATGCAGGAAGAACCCCCAACGTCCTATTACCACGGGATTTTTTTTCTTTTTTTTTCCCCAAAGATCACATCAGGAGTATAGAAATTAAAATCCAAGAGCTGGAGTTCGTGTACCAAGAACGGATAAATAAATCTCCCCAGTTCAAGAAGGACAAGGAACTGCTACAGAGGGTCCAGCGAAGGGCTACGAAGATGATTAGGGGATTGGAGCATCTTTCTTATGAGGAAAGGCTGAGGGACTTCGGTCTTTTTAGTCTGGAGAAGACTGATGGGGCATCTTATCAATACTTATAAATACTTAAAGGGAGGGCATCAGGGGGATGAGAACAGTCTTTTTTTTAGGTGGGGCTCAGTGATAGGACAAGAGGTAATGGGCACAAGCTTGAACATAGGAAGTTCCATCTTAACATGAGGAGGAACTTCTTTGAAGGTGGCAGAGCACTGGAACAGGCTGCCCAGAGAGGTTGTGGAGTGTCCCACTCTGGAGACATTCAAAACCCGCCTGGACACCGTCCTGTGCAACCTGTTGTAGGTGACCCTGCTCAGGCAGGGGGGTTGGACTAGATGATCTCCAGAGGCCCCTTCCAACCCTGACCATTCTGTGATTCTGTGTAAATCAGACTAAGCCAGAATGCAACCATTCTAAAAACTTAAGGGTTTAACAAAAGTTAATGGAGTCGTCACCTGGCTGTAGGTGACACTAATGAAAACCCCTATGAGGGACCGGGCTGGGAGAGTCACCCCATTATTACGGGTCAGCCACGGCTGCCAGGATTGAAAGGAGACTGCATTATATCAGTATATCTCTGCCCAGAGCAGGAGAGCGGGCAGCGTAGGAAGCACGCCTGCTTTGCTCAGTCCAAGCTGAAGTCAGAGAACATAACTTTGTATCATAGGGGAGGAGATTAATGAGTTGCCCTCGGTCACCCTTTCACTTACGCTCTGGAAGGTGTTGCCAGAACCGGTAGCACAAATATTAGGACCCACCTGCCACTACCGAGCCTGGTGCGGCTCCACCACGGCCTCTTTTGCAGGCAGATACAAAGCGGGAAAGACATGGAAAAATATCTGTTAAGACAGTGCCAAAATAAAGTTTATCAGTGACCATGTCGACACAGAAGCTGAAAATACCTTTGTCTTTAAAGATGAAACAGTAACAACACTCGTAGCCCATGCTACCCGCAACAGTGTTCCCACACAAAGGGACTGCTATAAAGTGCACTTACCTGGGGTGAATTGTAGGGAATTTTACCCCGAGACCCATGGGTGGAAGCCTCTCTGTGGGAGACACTGCCCCAGCAGAGCAGGACAACACCAGCCAAAGCCATGCCTCCCGCTTCTTTTATTTCCCCTAGCTCTGACAGCAAGAAACCAGGATTAGCTGGCAGCACAAACTCCAACTGCTAAACAACTATGTATGTATGATATACGGGCTTTTACAAAACCTTACCCCAAAAACTAGTAATGTAAAACCTTTCTAAAACAAAGAACAGGAGTTTTCACTGCAATCTGGTAGCTTGAACCAGAACCCGTTAACACCAGATACCCCCTCCTCCTACCAGAGCCTCGCCCCAGAGAATCCCTGTTCATTTTGGTGACACTGTAGCAGAAGCCTAATGAGATTTTGGGAGCAAATGCAAGGAACCGCATGTTTCTGACCCAAAGTATAGAAAAATTATTTTCAGTGAGTTTTCCAGCAGAAGTTACCACTCATTCAGAGGAGCAGCAAGAAGAGAACGCATGGCTCATTAGGTCCTTAACACAAGAAAGCCTGTAAGTTCTTTAGCCACAAGGACATTACACTATTTTAAGTTCCAAGAAAGCCAGTATTTTATTGTGCTTATTAAAAGCTGAGTGGCACAAAATTAATATAAATAATTTAAACTGATTTTTGAGCCTCAGTCACCTATGAGTTGATTTTTCTATCATTTTTATTTAAACTACTTAGATATATGAAGGTTAAAGTTGAATGAAGAACTTGGGATGCCTCGAATCAATAAAATCCAACAGGACACGTTCATGCCAGAATTTATATTAGAGCTGCTAGCGTGAAAAGATGAATATCCCAGTAAAGTCCACTTGTAAACTTAGTCCACTTGAAAGCTTATAACACTCAAAACTCAGATCAGAAATATATTGATTGACAGACACTCCACTCCCACTCTATATGCTATTATTAAAGCCAAACCTTTTGCCATGACCTATATTTGGTATCTTCCTCCACTAAAACACCACTTATTTTTTCTTTGTTACTCCTCCATATGGGTTTTACGTCTATGTCAACAGATTTAATTTATGCTGATCATTTCCAGGAAACGCAGTTCTTCTCAAGCTCACTTCAAAAAACTACCCGTAGATGGCAGTATCCACAACATTTTCACCTAATTCTGCAGCAATTCTAGGAAACAGCCCTCCAATTGTTTTTATTTTTTACTTTATTTCGAAGTTGTTATATTAGTATAAGGGGCAGTGACCAAAATTGGTTAAAAAATGTAAATATTAAGAATTCAAATGGGGGAAAAGAAAGACTTTGGCTTTAGTTCCCCCCACGCAATAATTATAAGTTTTGAAAATACCTACTAGGTTGAAATAATTTAAATTACTAAAAGCATAGCAAGATATTAAATCTGAAATGTGGTAAAAAATCCAGGTTTTCTAACAAAAACAAAAACAAAAACCAAGGAAGTATTTCAGACAACTATTAGTGCACAACATAAGATTCAATAGGAATAACTAAGTAAAACCATCACGTTGTGATTAACATGAAGAACAGAGTAACGTAACAAAGCCATGACAAATAGGGCTAGATGCAAATTCTGCTCTAACACTAGAATGCTGTGATCCATTTAGGTCCTCATATTCTTCTTGGACCCATCATAAAATTTCTCCCACAACAAATAAGAGTAAATGAAACAAAACTATTATTTCAAAATTTTGCGTACAGATCAATACACAGACAAGCAGACAATGAAAAGTAGACAATGAAAAGATTTATTTTTCTAGTCTTCAGATACTTGGAGTTTCAACCATGTTGCTATGAAAAAGAAAGCTGTGCACAAAGAGCCATACCATCCACCAATTAATTTTCCATGTTTTTAAATTCTGTGACTGACAAATGACTGCATCTCAGAACAGTTTTTTTGTGTGTTCTAAAAATTGCTTGTAACAAAACCATTCTCCCAATTCCAGAGATTTAGCAATTTTGCTGTTTTACTTGGAGGTATAAAACAGAAAGTACTGAACTTGATTTGGAAAATTCATTTTAAGCTAAATTAGTACCAAAGCAGCAGACCATTTTATGGCATAGTCAAGCACGCATATCAGCAACTTGTGGAATCAGTCTCTTCCTTCAGGAGCAAGAAATTTAAAAAAAAAAAAAAAAAAAAAAAAAAAATCAGTAAATTTGTCACTGATCCTGTTTCAAGTCTTTGCCCACAAGCATTGAAGTGACCGGGTGCATAGAGGCTCTATGCTCCAGAAACGTCTTGACAGCCAGATCTCGACACTTGTCAAAATTGTAAAGGTCCCTGTAAAAGAAAAAGTAAAGAAAAAAGCACCATTATAAATATCTATGAAAACAGTACAATGGGAGTTTTCTCAAGGTTTTACTTCTCCTTTGAAAGCATACTGGGAGACTCAGCTTTCTTCTATTAAAAAAAGTCATAGAATCAAAGAATGGTTTAGGTTGGAAAGGACCTTGAAGATCACCGAGTTCCAACCCCCCTGCCATAGACAGGGACACCTCCCACTAGACCAGGTTGCCCAAGGCCACGTCCAGCCTGGCCTTGAACACCTCCAGGGATGGGGCCTTAACAACCTCTCTGGGCAACCTGTTCCGGTGCCTTACCACCCTCAAAGTGAAAAACTTCTTCCTAATGTTCAGTCTGAACCCGCTCTCTTCCACTTTAAAGTCATACCCCCTCGTCCTATCACTACATGCCCGAGTAAAAAGTCCTTCCCCAGCTCTCCTGTAGGCCCCCTTTAGGTACTGGAAGGCCACAACAAGATCTCCCTGGAGCCTTCTCTTCTCCAGGCTGAACAGCCCCAACTCTTTCAGCCTCTCCTCATAGGAGAGGTGCTCCAGCCCTCGGATCATCCTTGTGGCTCTCCTCTGGACACACTCCTGCAGGTTCACATCCTTCTTATGTTGGGGACTCCAGAGCTGGATGCAGTACTCCAGGTGGGGTCTCACAAGAGTGGAGTAGAGGGGCAGAATCACCTCCTTTGACCTGCTGGCCACACTTCTTTTGATGCAGCCCAGGAGACGGTTGGCCTTCTGGGCTGCGATCGCACATTGCTGGCTCATGTTGAGCTTCTCGTCAGTAAGCACCCCCAGGTCCTTCTCCTCAGGGCTGCTCTCCAGCCATTCCCCACTGAGCCTGTATTTGTGCTTGGGATTGCCCTGACCCAGATGTAGGACCTTGCACTTGGCCTTGTTGAACTGCATGAGGTTGGCTTGGGCCCACCTCTGCAGCCTGTCCAGGTCCCTCTGGATGGCATCCCTCCCCTCCAGTGTGTCTACCTCGCTAAACAGCTTGGTATCATTGGCAAACTTGCTGAGGGTGCACTCGACCCCACTGTCCATGTCGCTGACAAAGACGTTGAAGAGTACAGGTCCCAGTACTGACCCCTGAGGAATGCCACTTGTCACTGCTCTCCACTCAGACATCGAGAGTCAGCAAGTGGAAAGCAACTCTGAAGATAAGCTTGTTCACAGTATACAGAAAACTCCTTATTATATCACTTCAAAGCATAACAAATACATGTATGGTGTCAAGTATTATACATTCCACTGTACTAAAAATGTCAACAGCATGAGCTCCTACAATTTGGAGATTACTTTTACCTGAACAGAGGTCGAGTAAACTTCATCCTGCCCTGATCCGTTGCCATTTTTAGAGCCAGAGGAATAGCTTCTTCCCACTTGGACTTGATGCAGAGGCGCAGCCATCTGGCGAAAAAAAAAATTAAGAAAAATTTACACTTTTATTTTCATTTGCTGTGGTTAGTTAGCTTATGATTCCATTCCCATAAACACTCTGGGCAGTGCTATGTCATCAAGGGAATGAGATTCTAGCTAAGTTCAACATAAAATATGTAGTGTCTGACTAGCACGTTACAGAAGCGGACTTTTCTATAAAATAGGAAATTTTTTTTCAAAGTCTCTCCAATATGATCTGATTATTTTTTGCAGCTATGTATTTCTTTTATATTACAGTAGCGTCCAGGTGCATCACTCGGAATTAGAGCTGAATTATATAGCACTTGTCACATTTGACAAAGCGATTAAAAAAAACAACAAACCAAACCCAACCCAAATAAAACATCACCAGCAACTGACATGTGCTTGTTTTGTTTTAAAAAAATAAGAAGAAATTGTTCTTTTTACAAGAATTAGGAACTATATTGTATATTAGTTAAGGCAGAATAACCGTCACTATTGCAAATGTATCCAAGTACATAATAGTAGCAAAATATGCAATACATCAAGTATTTAGAAAGATTACTTACGTCCTCAACAATACCTTTTTTTTTTTTAACAAGTGACACGTGTAAATACAAAACAGAAGAAATTACGATGGCACAAGAATCAAGCCATTTAGCCAGAAGCACTTCCTACTTGTTTAGAAACTTCCTTTGATATTTACTATTTTGATGAAATAAAAGTTTTGTGATAGCAAGCATTTGTATTACCCAATAACACTCCCAAAATAAAAGTTATCAGGTTTTCGGGTTCCCTTGCTAGCATGACAGATGAAAATAAAGCACAGATAATCCACTGCTCACTTCCAGTTCTTTTATTAGACTATATTTACCCAATTCACAAGTAACAGAATACCATTCTGGTAAGCATGCTTCCACAGGTACTTACAAAAAAAATCCACAACAAAACCAAACCCAAAACCCTGCACCAGTTGTACACAACAGTATGTCTCAGACCACTTATGAAACAGGACATTTTGTTTCACGAAAGCATTTAAGATTAGAAAAGAGCCCATGCTAGAACACACCTGAATCTTATTTCAGAATTGTTTATAGCATTGAAGTTATACACTTCCTGCATTCGTTTGACATGCGACACTGGAAGAGGATCCTGAAAAAGAAAGTTGCATAGTCAGAATAAGCCAGAGGCACACTTCAAGCCACATACCTAAAAAAAAATAGGTTCATTAAAGAAGATTGATGCTACAAAGGAATCAAAAGACAAATATTTGTATTTGTTTCTTTCACCTTCTCATTGTATTAGGGAAGGGGCAAGGAATAAATGTTAGCAAATTCCCACATCCCATACTACCAAAACATTCATAACTTGAAGTATTTTCATTCCATTTTATTTATAGCTTACTTGCTATAACATCAAACACAAACTCAAGCACCTTACATTTTTGTTTTTACTTTTCAATCTAAAATGCTCTACATGTTGTTCCTTAGCTGAAGAGCCAGACATAATCAGGGAGGCATGGCTGAAGGTTTAAGTAGTTACGTATGGTGAGAGTGCATTATTTTAACAAAACTTGAAAGAAAATGGACAACTCTGTTCCAAAGCACACTGGGGCATCTGTGCCTGCTTTTGTGATACCAGATTCAAGTTACCCAAGGTGTGCATTTACCTCCAGAAGCAACAGTGCCAGGAACTCAATCAACTGATGAGATGACATTTCCTTCAGGTCTGCTGAGCTGAATGAGCCCAAATCACTCTCTTTTGCCTAAAAGAGAATGATTACTTAAGTTTTTAATTGGTATTTCAAAGTACAATCAGGTGTAATTTTTTGTTTGGACATCCACATTTACTATTGAGCCACTCCACATAAAAAAGATACCGATTTGTATTTGTGCAGGATGTTACAAGGGGAAGGGAGGGACTTAAGCTACTGTCTGATGGTTGGTATTCTTCACTTCAATTTTCACTTGTTTCTCTCTACTGATCTTTTTATCTCCACTGTCTTTTTATTAAAGTTAAGTGAGAAATTAAATACTTTTTTCTTTAAAAAGTAACATTGAGAAGAAGAAAGTTAAAGATAACATACAAGTACAGTCAAAAGCCACAGAGTTAACATGAGGGAGGTATGCTGAATTTTCTATTAGTTGCATGAGTCTGATGGTTAAAATTATGAGAAAACTGTATAGTATTAGTTAGTTATTATGATGTACGTATCTTGCTTTTTGATGAGAAATGCATACTAGCTCCAGAATAATGTAGGGAAATTATTGTTAATACAATGCAATCAGAAACATAGCAATACCTTGGCATTTGTTTTTAAATCAAGCCATAATATCGGGGTTTCAAAAAGAATATTCACAGTTTGGTTACTATGTATATTTAACAAAACATTGGTGGTGTGCCTTGTTAAAATGTGTGCTGCACTTCACATACAGCAGTCAGCAAATCCACAGACTCTATGATGAAAGGCTAGTCTATGAAATACAAAATCCCTGGCAGTCATACTATCACCATAAATACACTCTCTCAGGAAATGATAGATTTCAGAAGAGAACGACTCGCTTTGTATAAAGAGAACTAGCTTTTCAAGATACAGACACCTCAGCATTCTTTAACTACTCACTTTAATCCATCTTTGGCTCAAGGCAACACAAGCATTTGCTAGTGTCATATCATACCTGTCAAATATTAAAAACAAAGGATCACACTATGGAAACACAAAAAGGTCCTGTAATATTTCTACAAGAATGTTTAGAAATTATTTTCAAATTGTTCCACATTTGTTTATTATAGGCTCCAACTCAATATTACAACACAATTTACAAAAGATCTATTAGAATCAAATATATTTGTTTTAGTTAGAAGCACTTTGTGCATAGGTGACACTATCCCTTGATCCCATATACTCCTAAAATGATCAATACTTCTGAGCATATATGCTTGTACATGTATTGTAGCATATAGCTGAAAACAGAGTATTGTTGTAAAAAATTATCAGAAAAAAAGGAATCTTTCCTGGCAACTTTCAAAACAAAATTAATTTCCATCAGAGTAAAAAATTGAAAATATTAACAGCAACATTTCTTCCTCCTGTGTACACATATATCAATTTCTACATAGTACTAGGACATTTTCTAATAAAATGTTTGTGGGAAGACTTTCACCCTGTTTACAAACTGCTTTATGACTGTTTGGAAAGTCGTGTGCAATCTGGAGAAGAAAAAGGTGAACTATAAAAGAATGCAGCTTACGTAGGCTTCACTGGCGGCATTCCTGGAGCATGAAACCATGAGTTCCAGTCAACTTTATCAAGAACATCTACCTACAAAGCAACATAAATTCTTATTCAATTTTAAACGTTACTTTTAGAGAAAAGCATACCCTACAAAAACTAGTTTCAGTCTTCTGTTTTGTTTTGTGTTTTTTGTTTGTTTGGTTTTTTTTAACATCCCTCCAATTACCCTGGAGAATCTTATACAGATTACTTCAAAACAAAAAGATTCCCCTCTAGGAAAAAAAAAAAAAAAAGCATCATCAAGCTTCATAAAATGCCAGATTACATCATACTAAGATCTTGAGATAAAGAAGAGAAAGATAAAGAACTGGTCCTTAAAGAAGACAATTCCTCAGCTATGCCATAATTTCACATAATTAAAAGGTTTCAAGCAATCAGTTTTAAATATTACCCAACCTTATCCTTGAAGTAGGAATACAAGAAGTTCTTCCAGTCCTCCGTTACTATGCTTTTATAAGCAAATTGCTGAATGTAAGCCTTCAAGAAGCCAATGAAAACATCTAACAGTTAAAAAACAAAATGTTTCAGTGTTTGAAATTAAAATGGGAAACAATCACATATGAAGTCTGACTAACACTTACCCGGTCCTCCAAGAAGTTGTTCAAGGTAAAAAAGCAAAGCAAAACCTTTCTCGTATGGAACAGATGAATAAGCAACATCAGGATCTACTTCAGTCAGATCAGGGACGAGGTTAGTTACAGGATTTTTATCTCCAAGAGTATTTATCTGTGACAAAGACACAAAAAAATACATTCACCTAGGAAAATTAGCGCTCCTGCAAATCACTACCAACCCTATTTATACAGGTACAATCCATCCAAAACTAAAATGGCCTTATTCCAAAGCATTCTTTCTTGTTCTTTTTCCTGAAGTTCTGAATCTGCACAAAACATAGTTTACTAAATTTTTTCTCATTTTATCAGTGTCTGTGTACCCAACAGAAAGATGTTAGGATTAATCACCTTGTCCTCTAGCTGTTTCAAAGCAGCTAATTACTCTCATGTTTGTCATAATCACGAGCACTTAATAAACTATCTATATTTACCCCTTTATTAAAAAAAAGCTATTTAAACCACTTGATTTAAGTGGGTGATATAAAGATAAAATACAACGAGGAGATATTCATCATAAACCAGGTAAACTGCATCACCAAATTGAACAAGAGGGCTAGGAATATTACAGCCTGGAAATCCGAAAACTGAAGTTTAACTATGCTATCTAAACACAAAACTAAACAACCCTCCTAGACAGTAATGGATTAGGAATACACTTAATTATAATGCAGTATACAGGAAAAAAAGAAATCATTTACTTGCAAGAGGCATTGGAAATTCTGATGGTCATGCTTGCAGACAATTCTGACAAGCTTTCAGCTGCTTACCAGTATGCTAACAGGTAATGTTGCAAATTAGCCACACCCAGAATAACCAAGAAAGTCTGAAAAGATGTTCATTCTTACAAAGCATCTTAAAAGAGTTCAAAAAGCTTTATCTAATCTGATAATATATATATATCTGATAATATATATATATCTGAGTATATTAAGCTATTACCTTGGGAATCAAAGTTGTTCATCCTCTAGTAAGAAAGTGTTAGGAAAGCTGACTAGACAAGCCTTATTTGTGGGAAACACATGACATCAACTTTATTTTATTTAGGTATATGATTAAACATAAAGTTATCATAACCTTGAAAATATTTACCGTATTTTGCAGTTCCCTCCAACCTCCTAGGGCATGAAAGTGTCTGAACTGCTCACCAAACAACCGACCACCAATCCTGCGTTCCAGGTATACAGTATGTCCCTCATTCAGCCTGGAAATACATTGATAAAGTCAGTAATGGTAGGATGGCAAAATTAATTTAGTTGGTCTCTTTACAAATTAGTTTAAAAATATGATTTGCATTGCACTGAACATCACACCTACCAAAAATGCTCCCATGTTTTGTTTGTTACCAAGTTTCCTGTCCAGCTGTGAGAGATTTCATGAGCAATAACCTAAAACACAGAAAACAATGTCAGAACTACCATTTAGACTCCTCTGGAAAATGAATATCAAATCCCAACAGAAAGAAAAAAATCCTAATGGGATCTCATTTACTGCGCTACATTCCCAAAACCAGTTAGCATTCACAGCTCTGTCAACGTATGCATATAAATTTTATTTAGAGGACTAACACTATCCTACGGAACCTTCTCCAGCAATAATTTTAAATGTCCAGCCTTCAAGTCATAGAGCCACACTGATCAACAAAAATAATTTCTCTAGTAGCAAGGTGCAGGCACTTGTTTATAAAATCATATTTCAGAATAGTGGACCCATGCCAAGAGATGGACTAGTACTACTTTCCCACCTAAGCAACTTCTGCAGTGCTGGGATGTTCTAAAATATCAAACAGGAATAAAACAGTCTAGAAACCCCTAGAAAGATAACGATGCATGATAAATTCAAAAGTATCCATGCCAAATATTTCAGTATTCTTCGGGTAAGACAATTTTTTTTCTTTTTTAGCAGTCTATCAGTCTAGTAGAAAGACATATGCAATAACATGGCAACCAGAGTACTCAACTTTCCAAAAAAAAACCCCAGAATTTACTCAAATCGTACTCATGATTTTCATCTTAAAAGAAAACTGTACACAATGAGTTCTAGTGCATAGACAGACATATAGAGGAAGAATTCCCTACAAACAATTTTGATGAGATCAATTCAGTTGTGGTTTTTAGACATATCTATACACAGGACGGGAAAAGACTACTAAACCTCTAACTTCAGTCAGGCCCCTATGCGTACATGCACCCGTGTTATTTTAATCTGTTGATTATACAAAATCTCCAGTTTTCTAGACTTTACTTAGAACTAAAACTCACTTTGTAAGACTCCCTGAGTTACTCCCTTCACTTTTAATTCCTCCAGTGAAAAAGAGACCAAGTTTTCAGGTACATATTACAAAGGAAGTTAAGATACAACTTCAAGTTGTGTTCTACTTGAAGACATGAACCTATTTTGCACTTACATTTGATAGAGATCGATCACCTGCCTAAAAAAAAAAAAAAAAATAAAAGACAGTTGTCAGTTCAAGTAAACCTCAAAATATACCACTTAATGCAGTTTCATGTATGATCCTGAACTCCAAAGGAGGCAGGAACATTTACAGTTCTTTCTAGGGGGAAGATTAATCCAATTTGTGGATTGACATCCATCACTTGATGGATAAGAAAGGCCTAGGGAAAAGCTGACTTTTATTTGTGTTACACTTACCAACAGTGTTGGAGTTACAAAAGTAAGACAAGGATTCTCCATACCACCATAAGGAAAAGAAGGTGGTAAGACTAGCAAATCGTACTGTCCCCATACATAGGGTCCTGCTAAGTCTTCTGCTGTTTTCAGCATAGCTTCAGCCTGGAACAAGAACTTACATTAGTTCATAACTGACTTCTGACTACAAACACTCTAAGTAATAAGCTATGGATCCCATTCTCTTTCACGTCAGCATATCCCACAAGCAAAACGAGTACAAGGCTGCATCAATATCAATTTTCAGTAGTAGTTTTGTGTTGCAATAGAACAGCAGCATTTTTGGGGATGGGAGGTAGAGAACAGAGAGCTACAGATGAACAAAACATTGAACTACAGTCTGTTCCTTTTCACTATGTGAAACAGTTTCCAAAACTTTTTTTTTTTAATTACATACCTCAGCAAATTCATAGGCTGATTTATCCACTAGCTCCTTTTCAGCCCACACCAGTGTCCTTGGGCCAATCTTTCTGTTGAAAGTAAAAATGCCACGAAGACACTATGAACTAGAAATAATTCTAAGGGAAACTAATACATAAAGCACATGTTTAACTGTGCTCCTCACGAGTAACTCATGTTGCTGAAGAAACTCACTAGAGTGTCTTTGTCTCTTTTTCCTCTCCACTGCTAAAGTAAAGCTTTACAAACCAAACCACACACATCCACTGTTTGGGAAAAATAAATAGGAAACACATTTATAGATTTTAAAATGCTGTAAAGCCGTAATATAAAAGCATTATTATGGGCTAGATGAGCAATGAGGCTGAAGCTATAACTTTCTGCCCTTTGTACTTGATCGGGCTTATCTGTTACCTGAGGAAAAAGATACTATTCCCTGAGCTAGAAAAAGTCCTTAGTGGTTCCAATCAATTCCAAACTCTTCATGGTATTTCTTTAGCTTACAGCAAAAGTATGTTCTATAGAAAAAATGATGCAAGAGTGAATCAAGATACATGCAGTTTGGTACAAATAAACAGGTTTATTGAACGTCTAAGACCTTTTAAAACTACAAAAAAGACCAAGAAACCAAAAAAGATAATTCTGAAGATTTATTAGGATTACTAAATGCTTATACTTTATGCATATTCACTCACCTGCTTTCTAAAGCTCCAACCACTAAAGCAACCAAGTAGCAAGGTATGGGAACCTAGTGGAGAACATGAGAAAAAAAAGAAAACTTATTTGTAATGTGAGCTATCAACACCACTGATTCAAAGAAAAACAAAGATATGTAAATAAAGAAGCGGGTGCATTTTCTCCATAGTTTCCTGCCTTATGTTATAATAAAGGCATTGTTTTTCTCCCCAAAATGATATTCCTTTATCTACAAAAAGTGTTTGTTTCACAGATGTTTTGCACAGAGGCCACAACATTGTAAGTATCATCTCTGCTTGAAAAAAAATCTGCATATATAAGAGCATAGAAAAATACCACTGGTTTGGTTACTGTTAAAAAAAAGTCAGTTTTCCATATTCATTGCAGTTCCATTAAATTTTATGGAAGGAGAAGTTAAGACATACCGCTCAGATAAAGTGCAGTTGTATCACACAGAACGATGCAGGAAGAGTTTTTATGAATTCAAGTAAACAAGAATATTTATGTATACAAAAGATTCAGCAAGATCAAAATATATATATATATTTGATTTCCATGTTTGGAATTAAAATAAATTCTAAATATTTGTTATTTCAATGAAAAAAATTTCAAGGCTACAATATCTGTAGTGAAATGCTTTGTCCCAGTGCTCTGGAAACAAGGGGATAACACAGCCATATCCCTGTAAGAGTTCTATTTGATCTGACTAAACAATGTTAAATACGACTTTAAATCATAATTACTTGGATACAGCATTTCAGAAAATTTTATTCCACAAGTACCCCCAAACCATTTAAGTATCATTTATTAGAATACTCATATCATCACTTGTGTTTTAATTTTACATCTTAACCACACATAATATAGTCTTTAAAAGATTTAAGTCCATTGACTTGTGTTTTAGACAAGTTATTAAAAGACTGTCAATATATCCCTACCTTTTGGTGCCCATTTTGCTAAACTAAAATTTTGAAATTACTTCAAATCTCAATGGCTGCTGTATAAATTAATTTTTACAGAAGCTGCTCGCTTACCAGCCTGGTCATGCAGGAGCAAAAAAAGTAGTTTAAGCTCAGCACAAATACATATCCAAGAGTTTGATGCGTTTGCCTTTTTCATCTAAGGCAACACATGCCTTTTCTAAGAAATTAATCTCGTGTTTTTCTGTATTAGACAGTGTAGCATAATTTCAATTAGACTAAATGTTATTCCTGGTACAGGTCCACCAAACTTTTCAACAGTGTATTTCTAGATAACATACAGCTCTGGATAACATACAACATAGAAGCCTTTTGCACTAGACGGAGCAAGTGTTTTTGGCTACGCAGAGAAGGCAGAACACTGCATACTGAAGAGCTCACAGATAAGGTAACCATTTTTTCTCTCCCTCTCCCCTATTGCCTCTCTCAGGTTTCACACAGCAGCCAAATCAACCCAACAGCTGCTGCAGTTCAGAGCAAGCTCCCCATCTCTCCTCCAGTCACGCAATCCCATCCCTCCATGCAGTCATTCAGTCCCTCAGCAGCCCAGATCAGCTTACTAAAACAATTTCTTTTCTAAATTTATGTTAATTTTATCTGCTTGTTCAGCAAAATGAACTAGGCTCACCAAGAGATCCCATAAACATCAAACTGTAACCCAAAAAAGCTGTGAGAACAAAAATGCCAGAAGAATAAATTGAGACTGTCACTTTAGGAGCACTGGAATCATTAAACTAGATGCACCACTTAATAAAACTTCATCCTGAGAATGGTAATCTTTAATTAGTTGGAAATACTTTCCGTAAAAGCCCAAGTTTTCACCTTTAAAAAAAAGAATAAAATCTCAATAGTCAGGATTTGCCTAACTTCAAATTAAAAATAGGTTCCAATGCTCAGCTTCACTGCTAAGATCTTGGTAAGCTTCCACTTTGCAAGATTTGTTTTTCAGAACTCACTCCCATGTTATTCAAGTCCATGCATTATTACCCAAGAACCAGTGCAGACAGAAAAGCTAGCCTTGAGTATATCAAATATTTTAAAAACTCAAATTTGGCTTTTCTGCGAAAACAACCAGTAAACATCACCAGCACCTTCTGATTGACTGTTCAGTGTTGGAGATTCATAATACTTCATATTTCTATAGTGACAAAACCCATCGTAAGTCACATGATTTATCGATGACATCAAAACCACATCTGAAGTGACCGTGAACTGCATGAGTTAGGAATAAGACCTTAGGCATCTGTTTCCTAGCCTGGAGCACTTACGTTCTGACTGAAACGGTATATCTTCCGACTGCTGTCCTCTGGGTCAGGCATCTCTCCATCGCGATTAGCACTCATAAGAGCCACCAACTCTTTAGGAACGGATATCTGAAAGGTTACCAGACTATGAGGAACTCAGTTGGCACAAAGAATTATACAATATACTAGAAGGAGCAATAGCAAAACAGGTAGCCCAGATTTGTTCTGTTGCTAAGTCCTCTCCATAAAGTAGACTATAAGGCAAACAGAAAATTTTGTCTTAAAGGCTGGCAATATTTAATTAACTAGAAGGAGTACCTCTGACAGAAGTTAACAGTTTCACTTTATTTAAACTACTGAATTGTAATGTCACTTGTGCATCTTGCTTTTTGCTTCCTTAAAACAATTGGACTATTTATGCCAGGACTGCAAAGATCTCCTAACTATGTACCAGAATATATTACTTAAGGCATATGTGAAAATAATTTCAAGTATTTTTACTTTACAGCACTCTGCGTTGTCTTACTGTCAGCTTTTACTGATTTAAGAACATATTTATTTCCTACTACAGCACCTTTTTTTTTTTTTTCTTTTTTTCTTTTGGAAATAAAGATACATGTGAATGAAAAAAAAGAGATTATATAAAAGAAAATGATAAAGCTATAGTGCCACAGGGAAGATAAGCAGTTTTAGGCTCTTACATTAAGCTAAAAGTCAAAATTCTCCGGTTTTATTTTAGGACGTATGCCAGCAGCTACAAAAAAAAAAATAAAAATCACCCATTGTCGTAGTTGTCTTTAGTTAGACACACATGACTTAGATTCACCTACCTCTGCATAGTAGGTTAGTTTCACAGCAGGTGTGTCTTGGCATGGAAAGATGGCTCTGCAGTGGGTAGCCTGGAGAGGGAAAAAAAAACTTAAAACAAATCAAAACAATGATCTTTCTAATGCAGAAATAAATCAAACTAATATATTATATTGAAAATATATACAGCTCCTCCAGAGAATTCATTATCTACGAACCAATACTTCCTATCACTTACAGCTTATCATAGTTTTCATAGTTAAAGGTCTTCTAAAAGAAATAATGGTAGGTAAGACAGATCAATAGCCACATATATTGATTGCAAAGGACTGCACGTTCTTCAACAAGAATACAGGAGAGGGTAAAGTAGTTCTGGAAATATTAAATTGCAAACATATAATAAAATCTCAGCAATGTCCTGACTTATTAAGTGTTTCCATTTAGGACCTTTGATGCACACAATATTATGGACTAATGTACTTTCCCCTCCTAGCCTTCCTCTCCAACCCTTTGGAAACCAGGGGGAATTAAAGTGGTGTGTAAACAACAAGTTTAAAGAAAAAATTTAATCCACTCAACCTGACACTGGCTGAAGAGAAATGGGTGTTTCTTCCCAGAAGTCTGCTCTGGAGTAAACCACTGGAGAGCTGAAGACTTTGGAGAGCTTTCAAAAGAGATTTCGACAATTGCTTCTTGTCCCCTGTGTGATAAAGAATATAGTCAGACTGTTTTGACACAACTCCTGATCACTACTGAAATTCCTCTACAAAGATTTCTCGAAAACAGATCTGCAACACTGTCTCAAAAGCATTAAAAATAAGAACAAGCACCACATCAAAAAGAACTTTCCCCTTCAATTATGATAGTAATAACTAGCTGGTTTATTTCAATTTCAATGTCCCAAGACACTTCTATTATTGTTTTTACCAACCAGAAACTTTTCCTCCTCTCTCTTCAAGAACATGGGCTTTTTTCTTTAAACTATTTGGACCGGCTATATACACATCTTTTTGTCACAACTATCTAACATTGTACACATAAGTGTAAAACACCCACTGCAATAAGCAAACAAAAAAGTGTACAAAGCCTATATAAGAACATACATGCCTTAATAGCATAGGATTTCTGTATTCTGTAAATAAAAAAAAAAAAATAGATTTTGCAGCTGATGTTATATTCTGTAAGTATGATCCTTAAGCAGAAAATAAATACTGAAAACAGTAATTACTGGAAAACTCTATTAACAGTATGGTTATCAAGAAACTTTAAAAATGTTCAAATTTTATTCAGAGTTTCAGAACTGGTGTAAAAACTAACAGTTCTGTGCAAGACAGGTACCAGCTTGCTAACAAGAGAACACACACGAACCTGACACATTCATACTCTTATTTTTTAAAAAACATTATAACCATCACCAACACCAAAAGGACATAGAAGTACTCACTTCTGTTATCGCAAAGTTCCAGGTTATACATGCAACTCTCCAGAATTAACAATTCAACCATAAATCAGAACAAACTTCAGCTAATCAGAGGATTTAGACACTAGATAAGCTGACCAGGTATACATATCTGGTTTATAACCAGTATTCCAAAGTACGTATTTGACAAGAAAAGGAAAATAATTTGTATTACCATAAGGCACATTGCTTACTGAACAGTCAGACTTTCAACTGTAACTCCTACCCTTTCCTATCACTGTTTTATTGATATTTACATGGGGGACTATATCTCACCCAAGATTATAAATTCTTACAATCACGACTCTTTGTAGCTTTTTTTCTTACAAGGAAATCTAGCAATAATAAAAAAAAATGCTGAAAGTCAAACAAAAGAAACAGGGCTATGTTTCTGCTGTGGCCTGTTTGTTCAAGGATTTAATTTGTTTAGTTTCATATCAGATCATACGCATTTCCCCAGAAGGGACAGCTATTGTATAATATTCCTTTCTCTTCCACATTATGTGTGTTTCAAAATTGCACTTATTCAGAGAACAACAACAACAAAAATTACAAACCAGACATGAGTTTGTAGAGGTAGTAACCGGTTTTGGAAACAAAACAATAAGAAGCAACTTAGTATACAATTTTATTCAAACAAGCAAACCTCCTTATACAATCACAGCTTTCAGCTTTGGCATGTGGGTTACCATAGAGTTACAACATACAAAGCAAACTGACAAAAAGCATATTGTATATTAGCAACAATTTCTTGATTCACGCAACTTAAGAGCTAGATTATGGTTGGTTCATTCTCCATCACACTGTCAAAACTCAAGTTCTGGTTTTTAGGGACTTGGGCTTAGCATAGTCAATACAATAAAACTTCTAGTATTTGAAAACAGGTTTGTATCTAATCACAGTGGTAACCTGCAGTTCTACAGAAATGCAGGATCGGCCCTTGTATAAGGCAAACAGGGTCTGTAACTCCAAATGTGCCACACTGTAGCATGACAAAATTCAGGTAGTTGAAGCAGAAAGAATATTAATGATAAGAAGCACTGGAAAAGTTGTGACACATTACAGATCATTTTGCTACTTACTTTACCAAGTCCTCTTGTACATGATATAAGACCTGGGGACAAGTATAAAAAGACTCCCAAAGTTTTGGCTGTCTAATGAAAGCCAAATATTAAATTCATCTACGTGATCACACCAAATAAATGCAACACCCTAATTTTTAAGTCCCTCTGCAAGCTTTACACAATGACACTACAGGCAGTCAGTGCGTTTTGGAGACCATCTAAAGGAACAGGTAGAAGCTTGTACCTTTTTAGGTCAAAAGGAAGGGCGATTTCCAGGGGAGTTCCCTTGAAACTGTGCTTTTCTCCAAAACCAAATTTCGCATTCTGTCCATTTACGGTCACTTTAAACACTTGTACGTCTTTTGTATCCAAGACCTGTAATGAAGCAAATATTACATACTTGTTAAATAGTGTAAAGTAGCACACATCAAATCTTAAGCACGAGTCTCTTTAAAGGAAGAAGTATTTACTAAGTAAAACCAGAAAAACCGAGTAATTATGATGAGTGCTAGGAACCAGCATTTTAAGAGAGCAGCACTGAACTTACAAAACTGGAGGAGGATGAGGAAGAAAACCAACTTCTGACCGTGAAAGTGGAAACAGGAGTTTACTAAGTAAACTACAAAGGTAAAAGACTTCACAGTGCTGGGATGAAATGAGAAGAATGATAGAAAATCCCCTGCCAAGGCTTCCATCCTGGAACTAGACACTATGAATCAAGACTGTCATGCAACAGAAGATAAATTAAATGATGCAGCACTCAGATATGCAGCATAAGTGAAGTTTTTATTATTAACAGGATTTTTTTTTCTAAAAAAAGATAAACGCCAATCACAAAAGCATTTTATGGAGCCAGCATGAAAAAAAAAAACCAACAACAAACCACCAAAACCCCAAACCCCATACTTCACTTTGCATATAAAGCAAAGCTAAAGAGGTTTATAAGTTTCTTTGCACAGCTAACCGAGAAAGCAGCCGTCATAATAAAACACACACGTGAAGAAGCCAGAAGCGCAGTTTTCCAAGGGTTCATCCCCACCTTTTCGGCAACCTTTCTTCGCCATTTTAACGGGAAAAGACATATTTCGACCCTTCCCTTGTACAACGCGCCGGCTCCGGGCGCGACAAGCGGGGACACCCGGGCTGCCCAGCGGCTGCCGGGCGCTGTTCGCCCGCGGTTGACGAGCACGCTGGGGCCGCCGCACAGCCCGGAGGCTCCGGCCGAGCAGTCGGCGGAGGAGCCCGAGGGAGAGGTGGCCGCCGCCGGCGGCTGCGGCGGCGGGAAAGAAGGAATACAGGAAAGACGGACGGACCGGATCGACGGCCGAGGGGAAGGAGAGAGCTGAAGGGAGGCGACACCGAGGCGGGAGGAGACGAGGCGCCCCCGAGCAGGGCCGCCGGCGCCCCGCCGCTTCCCCCCCCAGGCGCGGGCTCCGGGGCTCTCCCCTCACAAGCCGCGGGTAACGCGGGGGTCTTCCCCCCCCCATCATCACCACCACCACCCCACAGCCGTTACCAGGCAACGCAGCGCCTCGCGCTCGGCGCGCGCGGTGAAGGCCGCTGTGCCCCGCAGCGCCTGCGCACCGAAGTCCACGCGGCAGCGCAGGTAGAGGTGCCGCGTGAGGCAGCAGGAGGGCGAAGCGAAGGAGCAAGGGTCCGCCATGACTCGCGCGCTGCCTGCTCTGCGCCGCGCTCGGCCGCCAGCAGCGCCGCAGCCACCCCGCCTACCGCGGGGAAGGGGGTGGGAGGCGGAGGGGGGAGCCCGCGCGCCGGCCGCTGGGAGGCGTAGTTCCTCCCCGCCGCAGGGAGGGCGGAAGGCGGCGCAAAAGGAACTACAACCCTCTTGGTGCATTGCGGGAGGAGGCGGGGCCGGGTGAGCCGGGCAACGTGATTGGCTGCCAGGGGCGGGGGCCAGCGCGTCGCCGGGCTGTGAGTGTGTCGAAACCATGTGGAGGTTGCCCGGAAAACCGTAGTTGTACAGTTCCTCGTTAGTATAGTGGTAAGTATCCCCGCCTGTCACGCGGGAGACCGGGGTTCGATTCCCCGACGGGGAGGTACAACAATATTTTTGCCCTGTTTGTTTTTTCTTTTTATTCCGCTGCCCGACGTGGCTTCCACCCCAGAGGCAAAAAGCAAAATCACAGCTGCTGCCAGACCGCCGTTGGAAGAGTACCACGACTTTAAATCAGGAATCACGGAGGAAGAACTCAGGTCGGGGCCTGTCTGCCTACCTGCTTCAGGCCTGAGGCAGCCCTGGGCAGCAGCTGGGTGTCTGCTGGGTTAGACGAGCTCAGCTGCTTAGCTGAGAGAATGTGTGGGGAAAGCATTTTTATATTTAAATGGCTCAAACAGCTGAACTAGGGGGGTTAATTAAGCCTTTCAGAAACATTCACCTTTTTCCTTAAACCAACATGGAAACACTGCCCCCCACCCCAGTCTCACCAAAACCTGTGAGGTAGAAGCAATGGGAAGAGGGACAGGTCTGGCAGAAGGGGGAAGGTGGAGGGCCGAAGGCCTCTCCCGGCCTGTGATAATGCAGCCCCTCGTTTCAATCCTCAAAGAGAGAACTTCGGAGACCGGGAAGCTCCGAGGCTGTGCCGGACCCCGGCCTGAGCCCCTGCTCCCAGCCAGCGGGCCCATGCAGCCGTCTGCTGCACTGGCTACATTGCAAAACAGCTGTGAGAGTCCAGCATTGCATTTACTGGGTATCGTCAGAAACACTTTTTGACACCCCTCTGGCTTCTTTTTAATCCTTCTGCCAAAAAGCTTTGTTTGTTTGTTTGTTTGTTACCATTTCAGCACAAGGATAGTAAAAGAGACCTCCTTCCTTCTGTGGGAGGTCAGCAGATGCCCGGCAGTAAATGTGATCGCCCCAATTTCTCTTTCTCCAAGTCAGGAAAGAGCGTGGCAGCCAATCACATGTGAAAGGGGTAAGAAATTGGGACCTGAGACAAGAGGCTAAGGCACGTGGTGGTGAGGGGTGGGGGGGGCGTGTGCCTGGTGTTCAGCGCGGAGCACCCTGCTCCGGCCCTGGCTTTGTGCACTCAGACAGTTTCGATGAGATAAATTTGATGCCCTGACCTGGGCATTGAAAGCAAATTATTCTGTACCGTTGAGTGACCTCGCATCAGCCACACAAACACCGCAGTAAGCACTCAAGTGAAGACATAAACAAGAAAAGTTATCCCTGTGTGGTAAGAGCTAAGGTCCAATTTGATAGCAAAGTTTGGCAACAAAGGGCGATTACTTTTGACAAAACATTGCTGGAAGCCACAGACGTGTAATGCCAAATGCAGAACCTAACGTTTGTCACCTTTAGAAATGAGTTCCCGAAACAGCATGTCTTCAGCCTGTGTGCACACAACCAGGGGAGCAGCGCACCAGGAGCTGCAGGCACAGGAGGGATGCAGGGCTTGAGGTACAGTGCAGGACCAAGAGGTGATTTCCATGGGCTCACCAGCTGGTGGCAAAGCCCCTGGGCCTCCGGAGAGCATCCCACTGCCCCAGCTGCCCCATCTGGATGCAGCCCTGAGATGGGAATGTGAAAAGCACATGAAAAAGAGGGGTTGTGACATGGAGTGTCATCCATGGTGATACCCTGGAGCTTTGTATAAACCAGCTTGACTAGACACACATGCAGACAAGCCCAGATAAACCCAGGCAGGAGAGGAAGGGAGTTGCAGTAGGTCTATTGCTGTGTGTGTTACAGAAAGAAGAAAAAATAACCCAAACATTTTTCATTTTGCAATTTCTGAGTTTCCTCCCAGGCCCACTTCCCTTTCTCAAAATCCACATATACATGTCATCAAAAACACAAGGAAACTGATTTTGTTTAATAGGCAGTTTATTTCAAAACAGAGGATGGACCATAAAATAAGATGTAAGAACCATTTAGTAGTTCATATGTGTTGGCATCCAGTCAGGTAATTTCAGCTGTCATAAAACAATAAGGGATTAGAAAAGCAATTCATTCAAAACAGAAATATGCTGACGGTGCTTTGCAGGCACAAAAAAAGAGTCTTGCAAGCAACTCCATACCTGCTTAGTCAGGGCTCCTGTTTTCAGATTAAACTTTCACAGTGCACAAGCAAACTACCCAAGAGGCAAAGTTTTGCTACAGATATGCAGCTTCTAGGATCCTGGGAAGTCATTCTCATTTGTGCGTGGGCAAAGGTAAAAGGAAGAGGAACAAGGAGCTCAGGGCATTGAAAAGGGTTTTATAAGGTCACCCTTTCTCCTCCTGCAGGTTACTTTGTTCTCACCTAAGTCTTCTCCGGGTCAGCTCAACTTCTTTCCCTTCCCCTGCCATACCAAACCCTTCCCATGCACCCCCATGCTGCTGTCACACCCCACCTGGCAGTGTGGAGCAAGCACTGCAGGAATGCCAGAAACAATACTGGCAAGCCCAGCTGCAGCTGCCGGCACTGCCTCAGACCTCCATGAGAATTCTGGTGCGGTCCAGGCTGACTTCCCCGTGAGCAAAGTCCACAGATGGCACAAGGTGAGGGAGCACTGGCAGGAAGCCTTCTGCAGTGTTTGCAGAGGAAAGTTTGAATGAGGGCCCACACTAATGAAATCGGGAGGAGCAATCACTGCCATATTGATAGTAAAAATCTTGCCCTGATTTCTTCTTCAAATGCCTATCAAATTATCCACATACAGCTTTCATCTGCACCTCTTTGAGGCTTCTAGTAATCCCACTCGGCTTGCCATCATGTGTGTGTTTTATTATCCTCACCTTGTCAAAAGCTCAGGGAAAAATAGTATCAGTCTTATGGCTGGGAGAGAAAGCTGTGGCCAAACCAGCAAGATGAGAGCGAGCTGGAAAGTAAACTACTGCTTGCAACCTTGCTGATAACACTGTGTGGTAGCAAAGCAGCGCTGACAGGAGGTCTGCACTGGAGGTTCAGCCTGAGCATGTTAACAGCATCTTGTTAAAGCATCTTGTTTAAGCATGTTCAGGCCCTGGGTACTGTGTAACTCTGTATTCCGTCTTTTGTGTTGTATCCATATGTGTATTTAAGTGTGTTTTATGAATGCTTAACTCTGCCAAATGTTTTAATTAACCTTTGTGAAGACGATTTTTGGAAGGGAAAAGATTTCTTGCAAATGTTAGAGACTGCTTTATGTCATTATTAATGACGAAACACAAACTTGTGAGCACTGAGAATCTTGGAAGTTTTACGTTGGTTACTCTACGGGCAAGGAAAAGAAGAGAGGACCCCCTTCTTAAACCTAGTAACTATAGCAATAAATTCATGTTTTAAGCCTAGTTAAAAATAAGTTCTTGGCAATTGTTCTAGGCAGTCCCAATGGGGAAACTTAAACAGAACCATCTACTGAAAATATGCTACTTGTGTTTTCACTTAGAAGGAAACTAATCAATAAATAGGGAGACCAAGTAGAGCAGAGTAAAAAATGCTGCTATAAGTGCTCAGCATGGGCTGATAGCAGGAATAGACATTGGCAAATTGTTCTCAAGCTTGCTTGCGGGTCAGGACATCCAACGTAAGCATGATGAACTGACAATTTAGGAGGATACAAGCCCTCTACTCCACCTTGATTCTTCTACAGAGGCTCTTGGTGCTAAACCTTTTGGCTGGTAAGAGGAGAGGGGCATGTGATTGCCTCTCTGAAGGTGCTGAAACAATTTGCACCAGTAGCTGCTATATGCTTCTGATCATATAAATGAAAAAAAGCATCCTGGAAGAATTTAATCTTAATTTGAGAAGTTTTAGCCTGTTATTGTTAGTATCCACTGACTGTTGGCCCCAAGGACCCCAATGAGCTCTGCAGTCTTCTCCCTGCACTGAGGATTCCGATTGCCAGTGCCCCCCGACCAGTTCTAGGTGATGCCAGCCTCGGATCAGCTCCTGAGAAAAGAGCTGCATGAGGATTCTAGCTGAGCCATGGCTGTCCCCGGTCACTGCTACCATCCCTGCCCTGCTCGCCTTGTGTGGGTGCTGCAAGGCTGCACCCTTGTTGGTGGCAGCATAGCCCTGTCAGCCTCCGAGGAGCAGCCCGCTCCTGCGGCTCCCTGGTACACCAAGCAGCATGGAGCAGGATGCAGGTCTGTGAGCACAGCGTGCCACTGAGGAGCTGGCGACAGAGTCCTTTCATTGAAAATTTCCAATGTCTTTACATAGATTCGCGTCTTCAGGTGCTGCGCTTTGCTGCAGCCCCACTTGGGTCAGTGGAGCAGTGCTAATCTAAGCCAGATGGGACGCCGACCTACCCGCCAATTAAAAAATACCCAGGCCACCATCAGGCATTTGATCCCAATGCATGCTGTGGTTTTATGACTCCTCCAGACTAGCCTGGCATCTTTCCACATTAGCTTATAATAAGGCTAAATTAGATGTCCACTTTTTCTCCAGTAGCTCTTAACATATTGAGCACTCAATACTCAAGCATAAAGATTTACAAGGAACTGTTCAGTTTTGTGCCTGTGTTACGAGAGACCCATAACAATTTGTTGTCATTTAGATAATCATTCTATCACCCCATGACCCCTCCCCACCTGGGAAAGGGACATCGGGAAAAACAAGGAAACCCAGGAGCTGAAGTATAAACAGATTTAATAGAATAAGATTAGATAATTAACATTAACAGCACTAAAGAACTGATATTGATCCCGACACCAATACAGAATATGCAAAGATTATACTCAGCCAATTCTATCAGTAGGAAGCTGTGCACTCCCAGCAGTGGACAGCAAATGTCGGACACTGCGAGTGCTACAGCTTCAGGAGGAAGGGAAGGCCTCAGGGCTCCGGCACCAGGGCATGAAGTTCTCAGGATGGCAGCCATCAAGGGAGAGAGCAAACTTCGCAGCAAAGTCTCTAATTTATAATGAGTGTGACATTGATGGTATGAAATAATCCTGTTGGCCAGCTTGGGTCAAGTACCCGCGTCTCGCTCCTCCTCATCCCTGCACCTGGCGAGCTCGAAAACACTGAGACCTTGAGACCCACACATCATAGCTGGCTGGGAAGTAAATATTTTCACAAATTCAGACACTAGAGTCTTCTAAAAGTGCAGTTTTCCCAAGTATTAGAAGAGAAATTAGTCCCATGTCTCTCAAACCAGGACAGCCTGAACAACCACTAATGGATCCAGTTTCCTGTGACAGATGGGGTGGAAAATATTTTAAACCAATATCTTATTAATAGTTCATCCTGCATTTATTTTTGAGCACCTTTAGAGCATCTATTCTGTTTCTGTTTTTCTGAGACAGTTTCTCAGCCCTGTCTTCCTTGTAGAAGCCAACAACCATTTCATACAACTGTATTTCTACATGTCAGATGGTCTGTTAAATATAATTTCTGTCATCCTTCTTTTCATTTGGAAGGAACCTGTTTTGTAACTTTTTCAGTTCCTCCTTTGTTCTGATTTTTAAAATATTTTTGCACAGGCAGTCATATTTTTTTTTAACTTTCATGTTGCTAAACATGCACACAGCTTACACCACAAGAATGATTAGCCTCAGCTTTTAGGTGCTATGTTTAAGGTATCATAGAGACCTGATGTTCAGAGTAATTCGTATTATTTCAAAACTAAAGCACTCAAAAATCACAAATCACATTTGAAACTGTTAACCTACAACTTTGGGATACACTGTTAAATAGCTAACTTTAACATTGCCACTTGAATTGCCCGTATTTGCATTTCTACACAGTTATGACACAATTAAGTTTTACCACTTCAAGGTGTGCAATGTGTTTTCTTCTCCAGAGGATGTTGTTTAACTGTACAAAGAGGTCTGGCAACCTCAGGGTGTCGTCATGGCAGGCTCAGGTAAGGACAATTCCTGCCTCAAAAATAAAAAACCCAGATGATACACAGTTAACTCTTCTGTGAATTTGAGGCTAAATATCTTTTATACCACTTAGCCTGCTCAGCATTTTGTTTTTTTCTCAGATATTTTCTTTGTTTAAGCATTTGAAACCTCCTTGATGGCAACACTTCCTCTTTCTAGCCATGTTATTCACATTTACCAACAGTGGGTTGCAGCATCCTTCTCCATCTGAGAACAGTAGCGCACACAAAACTTTATTATAGAGACAGAATTGCAGTATATGAAGTATATGTTTTCTATGTATCTATAGCTATTATTAGCTTCATAATCTTCTCAATTATCAATTCTAAAAACACCTGCTTCTGATTGATCGGGTCCTTTCTGTTCCATAAGGTAGCACACAAATAAGCTCATGCTAAATTTTAAGCATCCAAGAATCTGCATTAAAACAAAAGGTATGTTTAACACAAAGCACGTTCGTAAGCACTTTGCTTCATGATGCAGATGCTTATCTTCTTGCAGAATAAACAAACTCCATGATCCCAAAAGGGATTTTTGTCTCTGTTGTTTAATATATAAAGCTTTCCAAGACGAGGTTTCACGTTAGTTTTCATAGGGTTCAGCTTTAAGTGATCTCTTCCCTGGAGATCAATACAAACTGACCTCTGGATAAACTCAGGGCATTTTTTTAGGGGGAGGAGCACTACTGAATTTACGCCTACATCTGGTGCTGACTTTCACCAACAGATGCACAGAAATAAATCCATCTCCTCTAACTTCCACACGAAGCAATGGCTTATTCTCAGTGCAACATGCAGTAATTAGGCTGCTTTTGTGCTCATTGTTGGGTCTATAGTTTACACCTGTAGACCTGTAGGTTGGATTTCCCTTAGCTAGACTTGATTTTTTTTTTTAGTTAGATATGCTTTTTTGAGCCTTTTTTTGATTCTTTGGGGAGATGGTACAGAGCTTTTGCATGTAATTATCTGGATATCTGTCCCTTACATCCAAGGTCAGAGCAGGAATGCAAACCAGAGCAAGAAACAAGTGGAAACTAAATAATTGTGCAGGAAAATACCATATTACCCAAAGGCTTCAGCAAAAAGCAGAAGTCTCATACGTCTCGACTACAGATGTCTTTACTGAAGAATGGGAACAGAGAAGAAATATTTACTAAACAGCAAAATCTTCTATTACAATTTTGGAAGAAAAACTTAGTCGCGTGCTTTCCTCTTTTCAGTCAGTGTGACAGTATCTCTCTATATTTTTGAGGTTGCAGAGGGCTTGCTTATTTCTTCTGCCTGGTTTACTACATTCACATCATCTGCAGTGTTCTGCTGTTAATGCAGCACCAACCAATGGAAATTTTCACAAAACATTTGATTTCACATTTTTCTGCCCCTTCTTATGTGTAGACTTGGAGTGTGATCTGAAGACTTGGCATTAGAGCAATGTTTATATTACTACACATGCTTATTTGGTGTTGCCAGTCCCTTCACATTTCAAAGGCTTTGTGTCTGGCACAGAAGAATTTTATGTTTTTAAATTGGAATTTGCCTTTGTGACCCTTCTGCCAGCTTTGCCTGGCAGCAGCACTGGCTTCAACTTGTAGAGGTCAAGCTGGGAAAACGGAGTTACTCCATGCCAGTACTTAACAAGGTCTGCTTTTTCACAACAAGCAATGAAAGGTTTAATCAAACAATACTTTGTTATAGAGGAAAAAAAAAAAAAAAAAAAACCAAAGAGAAAGGAAGCAACAGAATTATCAAAAAAAGCCAAAGATAAATGCTTTCTCCAAAATCACTGGATGATAACGTGAGAGTTCATCACTTCTCAGTGAAGGGCTGTGAGGGTGTGAACAGCAACTGCTTGTTCAGTTTGTTGTCCACTTTATTTCTCAAACCCAGGTGTGCCTCCACTTATCCTTATTTAGGCTACTGGTTAACAAGTTCCCACCGTTTACCCCGCGGTGATGACCTGCTTGCCACAATGCTCTTCATGGGTCATCTCTGTTTGCTATTCCTTTGCCCCAGAGACCTCAGCTCCTTTGCAGGAATGCCCAGAAAGCCCACAGTGTTCTTGCCGCAAAGGGAAGACTAACTAAACAGATGTACTAGCAAACTTCCCCCTTTGTCTGTAATGGGGATGCCCCAAGCCTGAGAACAACTGGAGACGATTACCACAGGCATAGTCAGCTTTTCACAACACAGGCAGTAACTTTCCCATTTCTCTCATAGCTGGTTTTTATCATGGCTATTTCATAAGGCACAAGTGCCTTCCTGCCTCTCTCCCAACTTATTGCATAACATACAACCTAGCACGCAAACTGCTGTTCAGGCGGCACTCTCTTCACTAAAAACGTGTGGATCACCCCATCCATCCAGGTTTCCATGCCTGTGGTGCTTTCAGTAGACGGACTGGTCTTCTCCTCTTGGGTCACCATGCATAACCTCAGCTAAGTGATGTTGCTACACCAGGATGCCTGCAGCCCTGCCCTTTCTGTGCAAGGATAGCTCCAAAACTGTAAGGCAGGACCTTCTTGGGAAAGGACACGCACCCAGAGGAAAGGGCTCCTGTGCAGGTTTGTGCAGAGCCGTTCTGTGCCATGAACTGCAGACCTTTCCCCCTCTCCCCTTTGACTTTCCTGCTGAAATAGGAGAGACACATCCCCAGCCCAAGGGAGAACCTTGGGGCTGCATCCTTATTGCCTGAGACTGGTTGAGTTCAGATGGCCAAGGGTTGACCGAGCTGATTTTTCATTGTACTCAGCACATGACCTGAAGGGAGGTCTTTGCTAAGTTGTCTGGGACTACCTTCAGCAGAGAAAAAGGCTCAAGAAAGCCCAAGAGACCAGAGCTGAAAACTCCAGTTGAACAAGAATAGCATCGAGGCACAGGCAGGCCCTCAGGCATGTTAAGGAATACTGCCTGTAACTGGTGGGACTTCTCTGAAGAGTGGGATCCTCTCATCCTGGGCACTCACTGGGCAGACACTACACAGCCTGGACTGAAGAAATAGCATAGATGGCTCTCTTTAGCAGGAGCTGGTGTCATATTGCGTCAAATGGTCTCACTAAGGGGAAATAATAAGTTTGAGAGACCTCTTCAGAAGACGTGCTCAAATACATTTTTGAGTACCTGACTTCTGCAGGTCTCCAGTTGAAGTCCCGGACAGCCTGTCTGACAGTCTGGGATCTGCTTTCAGGCACTCCAGGATGGCTGTGTCTTCTTAGTAGCTTTGGGAGTGCTATGGGATTTGGGATGTGTCAGGACCAGTGGTGAGACCTTCCTTGACCCATGCCCTCTGTGAGCCAGGAGAGCAAACAGTCAGCAACAGAAAGGATTTTGGCTTTTGTGAGGAATAGGGCACGTGCCCCAGTAGCCCAGACTGGCACTTTTCACCCTCCCACTCCCCATTAGCCAGGGCTGGGCTGTGGGGAGCACCGTGTGGGGCTGGCAGGGAGTAACCCAGCCACCCTCCAAGGAGCCCATGGCCCCACTGAGCATTGGCCATCTCCACCAAGGTGGGTCTCACAAGCAGTGCAGACAGACCACGGTGAGGTGGTGGTGCAGACCAACTTCTTTATGGTGAGGGTGACAGAGCACTGGAACAGGCTGCCCAGGGAGGTTGTGGAGTCCCATTCTCTGGAGGTTTTCAAGACCCGCCTGGATGCAGTCCTGAGTAATGTGCTGTGGGCAATCCTGCTTTAGCAGGGGAGTTGGACTAGATGATCTCTAGAGGTCCCTTCCAACTCTGAAATTCCGTGATTCTGTGATTCCGTGATGATCTTGTGCCAAAACCAGGTATAACCCCTTAAAGCATCCCCAGCATCCCTCCCCACCAGTTTTTTACAAAGCACAGCACAAAGCCTTCTGAACATCATTCCACTCCCAGAATATAAAAATGAATATTTCTAAGAGCCAATAGACTTCTCTTTTCAGCAGTGAGTGGGGTTTTTTTCTTTCTTTTTTTTTTTTTTCCTGGCTGATTCCCCTCATAAGCTTATCAGCACCTCCCGGCAGGGTAAATTTTACACCAATGTATGGGGTGCCAGAGGGAGGCCAAAAGTCTACCGAACACTTCAAAGAAATGAACAAACAAGCAGGCACAGACATGCTGGGCAGCCCCTGTTTCCACTGGGGCAGCAACGTATGTCTTATCAAAAGGAAATCCTGTGTACGACCTTTCACACTGCACAGCCTGCTCCCAAATATATGGGAAGTAGACAGTGACACCCAGTTTTGACTTCAGCTTGCATTTCATGTCTAATTGCACCCCATGCCTATTCCCAGCTGGCAGCAAACCTCAAACCACAGGGTGAATCCCTACGTGCACAGAGGCGCTGGAAGTTAAATTGCCCTTCTGGGACTGGCGCCCACCAGCAGGTGACATTTTTCCAGCCGTCAGTCCAGCTCAGGGGGCACGCAGCGCTCACCTTTCTGAAGCTGCCAATATCTAGCAGGATTCCCCCCTGCATCACCAGTCTTCCTCCAGTTAAGGTCGGGAGCACTCTGCGTGTCTGAGACAGTCCAGTGAGAGAAGTGCTCATCCAGTCTTGCTTTTAAATAAATACTTCCTACCAAACCATAAAAAGGAGGAAGCAATACTGCCAGACAAATACACAAAACAATGCAAGAGGCCTGGCTGGACATACTTATTTTTGTTGTTAAAATATGTAACTGGACAATAGCCATGGCAAGCTTCAACCCAAGTAATATGAAACAGGTTGTATGTTTACGTGAAGACATTGATAAAAGCTCAGGGAACGTATTTTTAAACTTTTTTTAATATAGATGTCTATAAAATCACAAGTGGTCTGCAGAAGATGAACCGGGAATGGTTATTTATTGTTTCTCATAAAAGGAGAACTAGGAGGCACCCAATGAAATTTTTGGCAAGCAGGCAAGCAAAAAAAGTACTTTTTCATGATGCAGTCAAATGAGTTAAATGCAGCCATGTAAACTGTGAAACCCGTTGTCATAGGATGTTGTGGACACTGGGAGTATAAACAGGTTCAAAAGAGCATGAAGCCTAGATCTGGCAGTGCCTTTAAAAGATTTTTGAGTGGATGCAGCTTCCAACTCCTGAAATCTATAAAGTGCAGATTTCTATAACCTGGGAGAGTATACCAGGGGAAAAATCACTCCATACATCATCTTTATTATGCTGTTCTCCTTAAACAGGGAGAAGATACTGTGTGAGGTGGGCCCTTGGTTTGGTCTGCTTCTGGAGGCTCTTAATCAATTATGTTCTTAATTAGATATATTAGTTTTGTCCCTGGCAAGCTGTACGTCCTATGAGGTGCTTGTTCAGACTCAGAAGTGTAGCGTCTGTCTGGAAGGACACAGGGCTGCTCAGCGTGGGTCTTGTCGCAGACACCAGCAGGGTTTTCAGAGAACTTTGTGCCCGTCCAGGCTCTGCCACAGACTCCTTTTCTGGGTCATTTAGAAATCTTTGCTAAATGAGAGTACTTTCCCCTTTGTCTATTGTGTGATTTTGACTACAAAGCTTCATGGGGAGGGCGTATGGACTATACGCAGAACCTAGCATTGTGAGGCCTCTGCAGCCTCTTTGGTTACAACTAATTTAAGAAGCAAGAGAACATTGAAAGGAAAGAAACCACTCTAGCTTCCTCCCCTGATGGGAGGAGGGTGGAAGGTAGGAAGAGAAGACTATTACCACAGGGGCCTCACACTTTGTTAGGTCGGTGTTGCTTTCCCAACAGTACGGAAGAGGTTGCCACATCAGAGAAACGAGTCTGCACAGTTTCAGGCCAAAATGAGCTCATTGGCAGCAGTTAGCCTGACAGAGCGCTCGCCCATCAGCAAAGATTACAAATATTTTTAATTCCACATTGTGACTCATGTTCTGTCCTTCAGTCACTTGTTTATGTTGCTGCGTAAATAGCGGTTACAAGAGGAAATTTTTACCTTGAATTTCCACAGAATTGTTTTTTGAAGGTATTGAATTAATTGGAAAGACATTGCCAGTTGCAGTCTGGCAGTTCATGCTCCTGCCCTGGCCACTGTGCTCAGGGGGCTGGAGCTCTCCCAATCTTCAGGGAGTGGGGTCAGGCAGCGGCACCAGGAGCCAACAACTTACTGAGTTTGCTTGAGGTTTTGTTAGGAAGCCAAGCTTGCACAGATCTAATCTGGTTGATCTTGATTTTTGGCCATTGTTTTCAGTTTATGATGAAAACTTCCATGTAAAGAGTTATTTAACTCCATGAAAACCGCAGTGAGGATTGCTGGCTGTCCCCATAATGGTGACCAGTTAACAAATATGGCCTTAATTTCCAAAATCTGCTTTGCCAAGCAGATGACACTTGCTTGTCCCAAGAGTAGTTTTGTACTAACAGTGTTTAACTCCCTGTAGTACAGTCTCTTCTCATGGGGAAGATGTAGAGCATTGTGGTACCTGAGATCGAGAAGAGAGAACACATTTCAAGCTGTGTTTTCCTCACAAAACCAAACTAGCCATGTTAACCCCACTGTCACTTTGGGCCCCATGAATCAACAGATTGACTAGTGGTCTGTAGGACAAGTGCAGATGACGTGAAGCCAAGTTGCACCATGTGTAGGCTGATTGCCCATTGAGGGCAGCAGCAAAGGCTCAGTCCCAGCCATGAGTGGAGGATGAACCGAGGAGCAAGACAAGCGAGGCACACTGAAGTCCAGGCTGGAGCCTTGCTTTGCAGTGTTGAGGTTGAACATGCCTCAAGTTGAACCTCATTGTTAAGAGCCTGAAACCAAACTGTTCCAACAATGCCAGGGGCTTTCAGGATCTGCTCAGCCTCATCCAGCACCAGTCTTGGTGTCTGACGCAGTAGCTTAGCTTGTTACCCAGGAAAATACTTTTGTAAGAGTAGTGTGGGAACCCTTAAGAAAGAAAGACTGCATTTGCAATATTAGACCAGACTTTCTGGTCTTATCTCCTCAGAAATCTACTGCTGTGGAGTGGTGACACCTAATGGTAGGGACACAATGCAAGACACAGATACAGCAGGGGTGCAAATGAACTAAAAGAACTACGTCATTCTTCATGGACACGAAGTAAATGTTGGGCTATCTTATACAACTTACACCCCCAACTGTGCTGAGTTTTATTGCAATGTTTCCTTTTCAGTCTTCACTATCTCAATGCAATGTATTAGTAAGACCTGCCCACGGAGACTTCATTTCACATTCTGGTATTACCCTAGCCCTTTCCCCCTCCTGTGTTATCCTCTGCTCTGCTGACTTGGGCCTACCCTTTTTATTAAACCCTGCAATTTGTAGCTTGTCTCAGAGCAGCTTGTTCATATTAGACTTGCCTAGGGGCTAGTTTAAATTGCTCACATGACTTCTCGTAAGAAGCATTACACACGTGTTAAATTCATGAGCCAAAGTAGGCTTGTGTGTGGAGAGCACTCTCCATTTCCCTTTGCTCTTTCCAGGTGGCTTTTTCCTCATCTTTCCACACCTTTCCCACATTCCCCTTTGCCTCCCCCCACCCTCCTTCCGTGCCTTTGTATGGAAACAAAGAGGATCTCATCTCTGTACAACGAGATACAGCAATCCAGTCCGACTATTTCAATATTCGGGATTGGGACCTGTCCCTATAAAACCCGTTTGTAGATAATTGTAATACAGCATGCAAACATAGCTGAAATGGGGGAAGAGAGCAGAGGGAGCCATTCGCATATGCAGTGCATTAATACATGAAGGAGGCACTTTTGCCTCTGGTTCTGGAAAGCACAAAGCAAGAGTGGTTGTTCCAGTTTAAATTTTGTTTCAGATTGCCCTGTATTGCTCTCAGTGCAGAAAATAGCAGCTTTCTGCAGTCCTGCTCTTAGAACGACCCCAACATGTCTTCTAGAGCTGAGAGCAGGACTCCGGCCACTTTGATTACCGGGGTACCTTTCCAGCAAAGAGCATCCCTAGAGGGTCACAAACACCCACTTATGCCTCTGTTACTCCGCTATGTCAGGAATACAGCTGCCTTCTAACTTTGACTTCTTCTAGCTCTTTGCTGGAAGGTTAGCAGGTGGTCACTATGCTGGTACAGGCAGACAGGTTTGTTAGGCTTGGAGGTGGGCAGCTACAAAACAAAATCACTGTCTGTGTGTCTGAGACTGTTGTCCTGGTTTGAGGTAAAACAAAATCAATTTTCTGTTCAGTAATTCTACTTTTTAGCTAAGCCTCTTCTAACTACTGAAATTAACAGCATATTGTGCAGAAACTGTTCACACTTAGAGTGATAAGACCTATGTTTATAGTTGATGCCAAGGAATGGTATGCAGAAGGGCTCTTGCTTATACTTATTGCTATACCAACCAAGGCCAGTTAACTTGGGTATTTGCCCCATTGGAGGGTCAGAAGCGGAAAAGCATAGAGGGGTCCCACCTGCGGGGAGGAGTGGACAGGACAGGTGACCCAAAACTGACCAATGGGGTATTCCATCCCATCTGACTCATGCTCAGTATAGGGAGCTGAGAGATCAAAGGGACAGCCCTCTTTCTTCAATGGCCGGCATCGGAGGAGGACTCTCTCTGTTTGTCTGCCTTTAATCCCGATCCCTGCATTCCTGAATCCAGATCCAGAATCCAGTTCCCTTCTGTCACTAAGTCCAGTCTGGGACTTTCCCTGTATCTGCCCATGACTTGATCATCATCCTGGGAGCTTGATCCGGTTTTGTATATATTTAATTATTTCCTTTATTTTATTTTATTTTTAATTTTTCATTAAAGTAGTTTAGTTCCTTCTAAACTCATAAGCCTCTCTTTCTCGCGCACCCCTCTCCTCAGAGAGAGGTAGGGGAGAGCATCTGCTGTTTCACCTCAGTGGCCAGACTGGCCCAAACCATGACAACTAGTCACAAATAGGGGGGTAACAATGAGCTATGCTTAGCCCAGCTACTGTGAGCTGAAGAAATGATGGTCAGTAAAATGAAATGAAAATAAGTAACTGGGAAGGGAAGAAAAGTCCTACCAGTGCCTGTATTGAGGGGAAGGCCATGACATTTCCCTCTCTCTAGGCATTGTGGAGGAGAGCCATTATGAATCATTTCTTCTCAACAAGAGGGAAATAATCTGCTGGAGTTCACACCTCCTTAGATGCCAGATAGTTCAAATGTGAGACACTACCAGGCCTTCCTTGTTCCACCTCACACAAAACTACTCCTCCTGCTTGTAGTTACTTACTGTGGCTATTGCAAGTGCAAGTGGCAACACAGCAATGCAATTAAGCCAGTCGTCCGTTCCAGCTAGCAGAGCACGGGCAGGCTGTTTCCACAGTGGGGAGAGCTGGCTGAAGGAATGACACAGCCACACCATTTTCCCATCTGGATGTAATCTGAGCTGTTAGCGCTATGTAAAACTGGATGGTAAATGGTTTAAAGGCTCGTCCTGAAGGACCACATCTCCCTGCATGGACCTCCGTGGAAATTTAGATAATTGGCAGATTTTTTCCTGAAAGTCTTTAAATGTGTGCTCAGGACATGAGTGATTTTCAGCAGAAGAACCTCAGCTGTCCAGCACCTTCCTCCCAGCAGCCTGCTGGACCTTACTGATCTGCGGTAACGCTTACCCAGCTGATATCATGCCTTGATTCCCCTTCTGAATCAGCTGCCCTAAGCAGGCTGGGAAGCTGCTGTTGTGCTTTTTGATCCTTTGGTCTACGGCTCTTCCAAAGTTAAAATTCAATTACAGAATTCAATTACAGCCCCAGACCTGGACCCTAGACCTGTCAGCTCTCCTGTACCCTGTACTCTCCACCTCTTCCACCATCCTTGCTGATCTAGGCTATTTCCCCAGAACTTCAAGAAATGGACTCCAGAAGAAATCCCCATCATTCCTACCACAGACTGTTTTGCAGTGCAGAACTGCGGCTGCTTGCCTTTACTCCGCACCTCTTTTCATTTCCCGTGGCCTCTTCCTCCACAGAGTTCCCTGTGATCTTTCGTGTAACCGCATCGGGACGGGACCAAATGCTTCCCTTTACTGAGCTGTGGAGAAATGCCGACCCGTTCTGAAAACTGTTCCCATAAATAACCATAACGAATGACTATTCACTCCCTTGGCAACCCCACTCCTGTTGCTCCCATTGCTTTCCATTTTAATGTGCCTCTCCTTTTAAATTAATTACTGGGATTTATGGAAAGTTCTTTTTCATACAACCAGCAAAGCACAAACATGTCCCAAAACAACTTGCTACCAAAGACTGAGCCCTCTTGATTCAGGGCAGCAAAGGTTCTCCCTACAGATTTTTCAGTGCTTGGCTACACAGATATTTGGGTTAAAACAATAAAGTCACAAGGGCTGTCCTTAGATCATTGGATGTCATCCTATGATGCCATTGGACAATGAGGACCCAAGTATGCACATAATAGCTGATAGTAAATATCTACTTACTGATAGTGTGCCTTAAAAATATGTACATATTTGCTTTGCCCACACACCCACTGGGGGTCCTGGGGTGCTTGGCCACGGCAGTGACGGCAGAGCAGCAGGTTGGAGCAACTGCAGAGTAGGGAGAGAGCTACTAATGCTGAAGGAGAGTAGCTTAACTTCTTCAAGGAAAACTGTTCGATTTAAGGCTGGTATAATTTTAATCAAAAACATGCAAACCATATGCACCTGGAATGGGACATTATTTATTAGTGAATAAAAGTAAACAATAACTTAATGCAGGTGAGGCAATAGAGCACATGTTTTTCTGGCATGCTTGGTTGTCAAAGCGATCTGGTGTGTTGCATTGCAATGTACTCAAAAATGTCTTTATTATTTATTGTTGTATTAGTGATTCTTTATTTGGACTACATAAAGCTACTACACAAAACTATACAGAGAAGACCAAATTCTCTGCTAATATAGAATCATAGAATTGCTGAGGTTGGAAGGAACCTTTAAGATCATCAAGTCCAACCATTAACCTACCCTGACAAAAAACACTTCTAAACCGTGTCCCCAAGTACCACATCTACCCTTTTTTTTAAACACCTCCAGGGATGGTGAATCCACCACCTCCCTGGGCAGCCTATTCCAATGTTTAATAACCCTTTCAGTGAAAAAGTGTTTCCTAATATTCAATCTAAACCTCCCCTGACATAACTTACACCCATTTCCTCTTGTCCTATCATTGTCACCAGGGAGAAGAGGTCAGCCCCCACTTCTCTACAACCTCCTTTCAGGTAGTTGTAGAGGGTGATAAGGTCTCCCCCCAGCCTCCTCTTCTCCAGGCTAAACGACCCCAGTTCCCTCAGTCGTTCCTCATAAGATTTGTCCTCCAGACCCCTCACCAGCTTTGTAGCCCTTCTCTGGATATGCTCCAACACCTCAATGTCCTTCTTGTAGTGAGGGGCCCAAAACTGAAGACAGTACTCAAGGTGAGGCCTCACCAGTGCCGAGTACAGGGGGATGATCACTTCCCTAGTCCTGCTCACCACACTATTCCTGATACAGACCAGGATGCTGTTGGCCTTCTTGGCCACCTGGGCACACTGCTGGCTCATATTCAGCCAGCTGTCCACCAACATCCCCAGGTCATTTTCTGCTGGGCAGCTTTCAAGCCACTCCACCCCAATTCTGTAGTACTGCATGGGGTTGTTGTGACCCAAGTGCAGGACCCAGCACTTGGTCTTGTTGAACCTCATATCATTGGCCTCGGCCCATCGGTCCAGTCTGTCGAGATCCCTCTGCAGAGCCAACCTACCCTCAAGCAGATCAACATGCCCGCCTAGCTTAGTGTCATCTGTGAACTTACTGAGGGTGCATTCGAGACCCTCATCCAGGTCATTGATAAAGATATTAAACAGAACTGGCCCCAGCACAGAGCCCTGGGGGACACCACTTGTGACTGGACACCAACTGGATTTAACTCCATTCACCACCACTCTCTGAGCACGGCCATCCAGCCAGTTTTTTACCCAGCGAAGAGTACACCTGTCCAGGCCATGAGCAGCCAGTTTCTCCAGGAGAATGCTGTGGGAAACGGTGTCAAAAGCTTTGCAAAAATCCAGGTAGATAAATCCACAGCTTTTCCCTCAGCCACTAAGTGGGTCACCTTATCACAGAAGGATATCAGGTTTGTCAGGCATGACCTGCCTTTCACAAACCCATGCTGACTGGGCCTGATCACCCTATTCTCCTGCATGTGCCGTGTAATGGCACTGAGGATGATCTGTTCTATGACCTTCCCAGGCACTGAGGTCTGACTGACTGGCCTATAGTTCCCTGGATCCTCTTCCAGCCCTTCTTGTGGATGGATTTGCCAACCTCCAGTCAGCTGGGACCTCCCCAGTTATCCAGGACTGCTCATAAATGATGCAAAGTGGCCTGGTGAGCACTTCTGCCAGCTCCTTAAGTACCCTTGGGTGGATCCCATCTGGCCCAATAGATTTGTGCACCTCCAGGTGCTGAAGCAGGTCCCTCACCATTTCCCTTTGGATTACAGGGGCTTCATTCTGCTTCCCATCCTTGTCTTCTAGCTCAGGGGTCTGGGTACTCGGAGAACAACTGGTCCTACTGCTGAAGATTGAGGCAAAGGTGGCATTAAGTACCTCAGCCTTTTCCTCATCCTTGGTCACTATGTTACTGGCCCCATCTACTAAAGGACAGAGATTATCCTTAGTCCTCTTTTTATCGCTAATATATTTATAGAAACTTTTTTTTGTTGTCCTTGACAACAGAAGCCAGGTTTAGTTCTAACTGGGCTTTGGCCCTCCTGATTTTTTCCCTACATAGCTTTACTACCTCTTTGTAGTCCTCTTGAGTGGCCTGCCCTTCCTTCCAGAGGCCATAAATCCTCTTTTTTTCCCTAAGTCACAACACTAGCTCCCTGTTTAGCCAGGCCGGTCTTTTTCCCCTGACGGATTGTCTTTCGGCACCCAGGGACAGACTGCTCCTGCGCCTTTAGGTCTTCCTTCTTGAAAAACATCCAGGCTTCCTGGGCTCCTTTGCCCTGGAAGACTGCCTCCCAGGGGACTTTGTCAACCAGGCTCTTGAAAAGCCCAAAGTCCACCCTCTGGAAGTCCAAGGAGCAGTTCTGCTGACCCCCCCTCCTTGCTTCTCCCAGAATTGAAAACTCTATCATTTCATGATCGCTGTTCCCAAGACAGCCTCCAACCGTCACATCCCCCACAAGACCTTCCCTGTTTACAAACAACAGATCCAGCAGGGCACCTTCCCTACTTGGCTCTCTCACCAGCTGTGTCAGGAAGTTATCCCCAGTACATTCCAGGAACCTTCTAGACTGTTCCCTCCCTGCTGTAGTGTATTCCCAGCAGATGTCGGGCAAATTGAAGTCCCCCACGAGGACAAGATCTCGCGATCTTGAGACTTTTCCCAGCCGTTTATAGAATATTTCATCTGCCTCCTCATCCTGGTTGGGCGGTCTATAACAGACTCCTACTATGATATCTGCCTTGTTAGCTCTCCCCCTGATTCTTACCCATAAACACTCAACCCCATTATCTCCATCATTTAGTTCAAAGCATTCATAATACTCCCTGACATACAGGGCCACCCCCCCACCTCTCCTTGCTTGCCTATCCTTCCTGAAGAGCCTATAGCCATCCATGGCAGCACTATAGCTATGTGAGTCATCCCACCACATTTCTGTGATGGCGACTACATCATAATTATCCTGCTGTAGAAAGGCTTCCAGCTCCTCCTGTTTGTTGCCCATGCTACGTGCATTAGTGTATAAGCACTTCAGTTGGGCTATTGGTCCTTTCTCCTTTTTACTGGAGGAAGCCGAAATTCTGCCACCCCCACACTTATTCCTAAGGGGCTCGGTTACACCCCCTATCTTTTCCAGGTCTAGTGCCAGCATGCCGCTTTCAGGCTTTTTGCTAGCAAGCTCGGATCTATCCCCATCCCCCTTCGAATCTAGTTTAAAGCTCTGTCAATGAGCCCCGCCAACTGCCCTAAAACCCTTTTCCCGCTCTGAGACAGGCTTTTGCTGTCTATTGCCAGCAGTCCTGGTGTCCTGAAAAGCAGCCCATGATCAAAGAACCCGAAGTCCTGCCGATGACACCAGTCTCTGAGCCAGGCATTGATCAGCTGGCACTTCCTGTTAATCTCATCAATCATCTTAGCAACTGTTGGGATAGAAGCAAACACTACTTGTGCTCTTGATCCCCTTAGCAGCCATCCCAGGGCCCTGAAGTCTTTCTTCATTGCCCTTAGACTCCTGGTACCTACCTCATCACCACCTACCTGAAAAATCAGTAGCGGGTAGTAATCTGATGTCTGCACCAGGGAAGGGAGTTTTCTCCATATGTCCTTAATCTTGGCCTCAGGGAGGAAGCTGACTTCCCTGTGGGATGGGTCTGGTCTACAAATAGGGCCCTCTGTTTCCCTCAGGAGGGAGTCACCTACTGCAATTACTTTTCTTTCTTTCTTGGTTGAGGAAGTCCTAAGGTGTGGGGGTGGGTGACTAACCCTGGGTGACTCACTGGATGGATCATCCTCTCCATCCCCAATCGCCTGGTCCTCGATTTCCAAAGCCCCATACCTATTATGCAAGGGCAATTGGGATGGTGAGGGGGACCGTGAGGGGTTTCGGTTGCCTCTCCGAGGAGGGATCTGACTCCACTCCCCCTTATCCCTTAAGTCCCCTCTTTCTGCCTGGTGACAGGAGGGAAGGGGATCATCCATTTCTGATAGGGCCTCTTCCTGCTGCCTTTGCCTCAGGGTATAGCTCCACCAATCTATTTCATTTTCACAGTCTATAATACTTCTTAACCTTTCTACCTCTTCCTTCAGTTCAACCACCTGCCTGAGCAGATCACTTACTTGATCACACCGTACACAGGCAGTGTCTCTGGCACCCTGTGAGAGCAGTGCCAGGCTCAGGCATTCATTGCAGCCCGAGACCTGCACAGCCACATGCTTGTGCGGGAGCTCAGTCTGAGTTCCCTCATTCTTTCTTGCAGCGGCTTTTGACCATTTTGCAGCCACGTTCTTCTCTTGTGCCGGGAGGTGATGAATCCCTGCTGTCAGCTTCACGCACGCCCTGAGCCCGTGCCCCTGCACGCCAATGTGCCTCTGCTTGCGCTTGCCCAGCTTGTGCTCAGCTTAGACGCAGGGCTTTCAGTGACCTACCGTGCGAAACGCTGCGCCCTGTTCACCCGCTCACACTGTGGTGCCACAGTGACGCCCTGGGTGACGCCAACTGGCTGTCCGTGTGCTGGGTGTGCAGCGGCCGGCCACTGCGCTCCGGGACCGCCCATTTAGAACTGCTGCAGGGTCTTGTCTGCACCCCTGCCACCTCAGCAGCCTGCCCCCGAGCTGCCGGTGCCGGCACGAGCTAGCCGCTTTTCCTGGCTTCGAAAGCCCCCCAAAAAGACCCCTTTGCCGGCTTTATCTGCTGTGATCCCCTTCCCCAGTGCAGCCTTACCTGCACTGGAGTTGGTCTCCTCGGTGACTGACTTTGGTGTGTTTATAAAAAATGATATAAATCATGTTAGAAGGAGAACATTTCCATCTACTGACACCCTGCCCAGTCCAGCCTCAACGAAGTCTTCCTGATGATAGCCAAGTGATACCACGTAAATGTGGAACTTCCTGACTCTCTTTGGTGTTAGATAGTTGAATACTTCACAGAAAATTGTGACGGCATTTGAAAAGTGACAGAAAGAACTTCTTAAGATTTTAGGTTTCCAGGTTATATGCAAAAGCTGACTGAGAATTCATAAATACAGTCAGCATCTATGTGGAAAGAAGACAGTCTTCAATGGGTCATATATCTTGTACTGAAGTACGGGCAAAAATATTCTTTATGACTTTACAGTGTTATTATTAGATGCCCCTTTAATTCATATTCATGAATATGTGTAATTCAAGTTATTTTACTTAGATTTTTATTTATTACATGCGTATTGCACCAATTACAGAAAAAAAAACCCACCCCACGCATTTCCTTATGGACATCTCTCTGGAGAGACACTCTATTATAATTTCCAATTCAGAACATATTGTTGTGTACATTCAAATTATTTATATTCTAGTCACGTTTTTATTGCATGTACTGACTTATCTGGTCTTGATGCTGTGTTCTGTAAAAAAAAGTATTTTATATTTTGATGTCCTGATGGTGGCAGTAAGAGATTTTACAACAGAGTTTGCAGAAAACAATGATCCAGCAGTAAACAGCCTCATTATGTCTTCAAGAGGAAAAGCTGCCTAACATATCACACCATTACTTATTTTGTTCTCGCCATTCAAACACAACTCAAGTGACACTTTCTCATTTACACACATCAGATAAATAACTAGGAATCATGAGCTCTTCGGGAAGCACTGATAGAAGTGAGTGATTGCCTAAAACATAGAAATTTCCATCTGTAAAGTTTTCTTTGGAGGAGAAAGGAAGAAGTGTAAAGGAAGAGGAAAGCTGCAGACAGGGGACCCCTATCTGTGCCTTTCAGATAGCAGAATACACCACACACTGACCATCTCCATGAGCATTTCATCACCTGTGTCAGGGTATTCATCCTGCCCCTCCTTGGGGAACGAAAGGAGGTTGTACCCATGATGATCAGAGGCTGTCTGTTTGTGACAGTGGGTGAGCTGTCACCACATATGATCTGTGTAGGAGGCAGAAGCAAACCTGCTGTGTTGCAGACATGCAGCACTGAGCACAGGCTCTCCCAATGTTCTCACCTGCTTTGCAGCTTGCTGTGGCCGGGCAGTGTGAAAACAAGACCCTTTTTTCCTTTGTGTCTCCTCTTGCTGTGCGTTCTGTGCTCTGGCACCATGTCTAAGTTTGCTCACTTGACCTCGTGTCCACTGGGGACATGAGGTGGCCAGGACATCTGTAGCCTGGACTGGGTCAGTCCCGGTGCCCAGGCTGGGCATTCCCAGCAGCACCAGCCCTGCTCAGAGATGGGAGAGGAGACACACTGGGTTCTTCACCACCCAGGATGGGCAGCAAGGGTGGCTCTGAGCTCTGTTTGTGGCCGTGCCAATGTGAGGATCACAGGTAGCAAGGGGCACCACAGCTGGCCATGGTGAGGGCCTGGGGTCCCAGCACGCCACCAGCAGAGGCAAAGACTGTCTTGGTTCAGCAGACCTTATGGTGCCAGTGTGTTCATGACGCAACAGAAGGAGGACTAAAAAGACAAAAAAGCAGGGGAGCACAGGTACAAACATGCCACAAAGGGACACGAGTGGATAGATGCACAGTCCCTGCCTGCTTGTGGCTGACACGGCAACCATGTCAGGAGTGATTAATGAGAGACTTAAGCAGCTCAACAAGTCTGCCAGATTTTTTGTCCTTAAAAATTAAACAGTGGTAATTAAAAGTGGTAATAGGGCTTTAAGAGAGATTAAAAAGAAGAAAAAAATCTCTTTCCACTGAACTGCCAGAGACTCCTTAAAAATTATGTTACAGGAAATGAATGCCTGGAAGTGGAGCAGAATGGATATATTCACTACCCATATCACAGGAGCAGACTCTGCGGCACAGATCCTTGGGAAGCGAAGTTGTGAATGCTCAATCCTTATCCTGCACTTACCCTGATCTAAAGGAGGAGCAGCTCCACAGGGAGCTCAGGGAGTTAAACCCACTCTAAAACTGATTTGCACAAGACCTGAATCACCCCGTCTTGTCCCCAACCCAGAATAGTGAGCTGAGATTAATAAAACTGTTGTCGTGGCTATTGTTGAAAAAGTGACCTTGAACAAAACTGAGATAATACTGAAAGTTAAACAAAAAAATTTAGTAGGACCTTAATAACTGGGAACATGCACCAGCTATTGTTTCACAGACTGAAATTGTAAACCTGTATTAAGGCTATCAGAAAATGAATTTGGAGCATTAAAAATTTATAAAGCCTTTTGAGTCCCTAGAAAGATCATTACTAGGCAACATATTGCTGTAGTTCCCGTCACAAGGCGCTGAGACGGTACAGACCTGGCTTCGTATCAGCTCACCCACCCTCCCTCCACCCTTGCGGTGCAGAAGTGGGAGCCTACTGAACACTTCAGTGCCATAAAGTGCCTTTGTGCGAGAAGCTCTTTGTCACCCTGAGGAGCATCAAGTCAGCAGGAGTCTGCTGAGGCACGTGGGGTGGGAGTACTGACGTCTCCAGTTATCAGCATCCCTCAGGTTGAACTACAGACAGCCTGGTTATTTCCCACACTTGCTAATCAGTGTAGCTTTGACCTTTCCTTTAACGCAAGTTAGCACTTTTTCCCTCTATTTAGCATGTTGAATCTGACTCAGAACGCCCCACGAGAAAACACTTCAAATGAACAGGTTTCATAAAAATTCTTTGACTCTAAAATGGCTAAGTATTTCATAGGTACCACTACTGACTTCATTCATTGTGACTACCCTTTTTATGGTGCATGCAGTTTTCTCATTTACTGCTGGGTGGTTTTGTGGCAAAAGCACTCAAGGGGCTCACAGTCTCCTCAAAGCTCTGCCCTTCTTTCAGCCATAACACCGAATGTGAAACTTTCTCTGCGGTAGCTTCTGTATTTTTGAATAGGAAAAATAATATACCACCTCTTAGAAGTATTAAAAAGCTCCACTCCTCATATTTATGAAGTGCTCTGAGTTTTCAAGAGAAGGTGCAATGTGCTGTAAATGCAAATTATTAGTAGTTATTATTCATGTAAATAAAAGAGAATTTTTATTTGGCAGGTCTCAGATGAAGTGGAACAGTCATGTCAAATATGTGCTGTGTTAGTAACAGATGGGTGAAAGGAAAACCAAGACCCCAAACTGTCGGGATTCCTATCAAATCTACGCACAAATGTATTGGCAGAGGTCAGCGTCAGGTCTAAGGCTCTGCCAAATGTTAGATGGGATTTACTAGGCTCTTGCTCTCAACGAGATTTATCACCAAAAGGCTGGTTTATTTCTTATGTCCTTATGCCCATTGCTTTATATTGTGTTGGTTGTTTAAATATTTGTGTGCATTCGGGAGCAGCAATTTCATCTCTCTAACAGAAAAATGTTGCAGCTGGCAGTGGCTCTGGGCCAACAATACACAGGATGTTAGAGCAGCCCTGTGTGCAGTGTTCCTCTGCCCCAGCAATCTGGATTATGTTTTTGTAAATTTATTTGATCACGGCACTCATGAAAATTACAAATTAACATCAGTAAGTGGGAGCTGACATGGTCTCAGTGTATCTTGAGTAATCTTTGCCGTAGTTTTTCTGCGCAGCTCAGTCCTGACCTGCCACACTTCTTCCTTTCTCCAGGTTATGCTCCTTTCAAGACGCTGGTGCTGGTGGTGCACCATAGAATCTACAGATGCCAAGAGAGCCAAAGGAGGATGACAACTTTATGTAATTTGAGACTAGCATGAAACCCAGTCAAGTTCCCTATAACGAGAGGTATATGAAATAATAGTAATTCAGTGCTGTAGTAACTGACCAACAACCAAGATTTTCCTTAAAGCCCTGAGCATTAGAGGATATACTTAACTCCATCCCTACTGTGCAATGCATCCCTCTGTTAGATTAACCTCTCTCATTCGCACAAACCTATTGGTTGCCTTTGTTAATGCTTTAAGTGAATAGTTACTCTTGGATGTGATTGTAAGATTAGGTCCATAGACGAAGAGAGCATTAGCGACTGAAGACTGATGCAAGGTGGCAAAATGACGCTGTTTAAGCCTGCAGTACTAATTTCACACACATGCATACCACATCAATCTTTGTTTTTTAACCACTTTAAAAAGTGACTCACTTCTGCACAGGGAAAAATAGAAGTCATCATCATGGATCTTGGCAATACTGAAAGAGAAGACCAACAAAAATTTAGCATCACATGGCACACTACACTCTCTAAGATGACATCCCAAATACGCCCCAGGAGGGAGGCAGGCAAACGTGAAGTTGCCTCAGTGAAGCCATTTACATGAGCAAATCATTACCTCACAGTGTGTAAGCCCAGCTGAAGGTCATGTAACTAACCTGAGGAAAACAGTCACTTGTCTGCTGAAGAGCTGTTCAGTAGGTCAGAGCAAGAGAAATCAATAGAATCAGCTTTTACCTGCATTTTCACCATGAGACCTTACAGGAAATTAAATGGAATTTAATGTAACACCATAATACTATACTGCCATTTACTTCCATGGTAATATATCATATAAAGCATTCCCCAAAGTTTAGCCTGTTAGTTCATTTGGTTAATTGAACATTTAGCACTTCCTCCCCTGTCTCCCTACCCTCTGTTCCCTCCTCTCCGAAGGAAAAATTGATCGATTCATTCATTATTGGCTCCCGCTGCAGAATAATTTACTCTCCATCCAGTGTTAGTATCCAAGTGTCCTTATCTGTTTGAAAAAAAACAATAAGAGGGTGAAAGATAGAGAGAGGCTTTTTAAAGGAAATCACAAGCTAAAAGCTGTAACACTTGCAGAGAGACCAGTACACTTCAAATTTTAACATTAGTCACCATTTCTGTGACAAGCTAAACAAATTCATCACATCCGAGCATCCCCACAATCAGAGCTCAGGCTCACCTTCGCTCCACAATTACTGTTCCAGTGGTTTTAATGGTCAGGACAGTTGGTTTAATCACGTCCACCTTTCCAGCAGCTGGGGAGGAAGGCAGTCTGCCAGTGTGCTCCCAGCGCATGGCTCTTGCTGCCTTCTCCTGCCTAGGTGGAAGCTCCCTTGGCCATGTGCCCAAGCCGCAGTGCTGGACTGCCTCCCACCTCTGTGCTCCTGCTGGCACACCTCGAGCAGCTTCTACCCATCTTCATGGGTGCCAGGGAGCAGCTTTAAACCCCTTCAACCCACTCCTGAGAGGTCAGCAGCTAACTAAGTGCTCTACTCCAGGACTGGAAATTTGAAAATGAAAGCCCATTTCACAATATTTTTTTATTAGAAGAGCACATAAATTAGGAGGAATGAGGATTCATACAGCTGGATTTCCCCATACACTTCCCTCTTCTGCTCAGAAATTACACCCAAACAAATTTTGAGTCTTTTTCACACTTATCTCAGATTTCCAGATGTATGATAGTTATAAATGTACAGCACTGTCTCAGATCTGGGACTTGGCCCCCACTATTAGAAGATTAGACCATGCTGTGGCAAGGTGCAGTCCCACCATCTGCTGATGGGGATGAGACTTGCTGGTTTGCAGTGTGTGGTTCTCTTGGGCTCCATCCCATCAATGCCACTACCTGGGAAAAGTCACACTAGGGGCTTCAGAGGACAGTATAATTCACTGCACAGTTCTGCACTGCACACTGCTGCGTGAGATCAGAGCTTCCCAAACATTACCTCTTAACCCTTGTAAGGTTAGCCACAAGGGAATCAGGTGGAAAACATCACAAAAATTAAAGAAAACATTGCAAAAATTAATTCAACACTATAATAATTTTTGCCAATTCTTAAAGAACATAAGCCCTGTAAAGAACGTCCACTACTCTTTGTAACTCAAAATGCTCAGCTAGCAGTAGGCAGCAAATCCTGGAGTTTCTAAAACCTGATCTGGGATTTTGCCTCAAATTTCTGCCTGCATAGCATTAAAAGTCTCATAAAACATCAGAAAGTAGAGGACCCCACACAGAAGAACCATAACCAAAGCTGATGGAGTGCTTGTTGCAGGTGGCAAGATGGGATACTTGTACAAGCTTCACAGAGAACAATGCGCAAGCTGTCTGATTTCATGGGAGAGCACTGGTCCATTTAGCAAGTAAAGACAGGCTGGTTTATGAAAAAGACATTGCTATGGTGGTACAGTGGCAGCTCGAGCTGTGAACAGCAACGCTGCTTTTTCTTTTCCATGAAAGACCACAATATGTCCGTGCTGAAATGTAAAAATGTGTTGTAACTTAGTTTTGGCCTCCCTTGGGAGCCTTGAAACAAGACAAATATGACTACTCTGTCCACACAAGGCACAGCAAAAATACATGACTGCAAAGTTGGAAGCTGTTCTTCCTGAACTTGGGGAGGAAACATCAGGCCCCTTTTAGCTTTGTGCTGGTTTTCAGTTTTCACATTAGGTTGTTCACATCACAAAGTCCTCTTGCAGGAACCCCATCCAGTTGTGACCCATTCCAAGTGGCTCTGGAGAGGGGAGAGGAAGTCATCACCAGCATCATTGCAGAGGCTGCTGACGGAAGAGCCCGTGACACCAGGTCCAGGAGAGCTTTCCCAGAATTAGGCAGGAAGAATAGCAGTCTCAGGAGAAAGTCTGTCTTTCTCCTCTTCTCACCCGTATCACTAAACTGTGGAATAGGCAACGAGATATTACTGCATAAGACCCCCTGTATATGCTCAAAGAGCTGCTTAAGAAATGCTGAGTGGAAGAAATGAGATTTGCCTTTGGTTTCCACTCACAAAGCCTGCAGTCAATCCTGTTTCTTATGTGAGTAAAGGGTATAGTTTAATCCATTCCTGTGGATTTCCTCCTAATGGTAATAACATCACTGCTCCAAGAAGATACAAATGTTAAAGGAAGGTACTGTCATGGAGAGAAAGGAGTGACCTGTCTCAGGAAGGACTTTCCTATCTGGAGTCCTGCATCTGCACTTTGCATTTGTTGGTGACCAGTGCTAAGATGAGCGTCAGTTTGATGTGGCTGTGCTGCCTTGCTCAGCAAGCAGAGGATTAAGCAAATCAAATTTGCATCAAAGGGAGCTTTTTTCACAGCATACAAGTACAGATACACCTATAACAAATTGCAGCTACTGGATGAATCGCTGATGCTAAAGATGCTCTGACACTGTGTCCATAAGTCCAGCCTGCAGGCTATTAACAGGGTTGCGATTTTCTCAGCAGCTACAAAATGAAGACGATGTCCTAGCAGTCTTGAATATTAGGGTTGTTCAGAAGCATTCAGGAGTCTAAACAGGTCAAAACTCAGTAAATACTTAGGTTACATGCACAGTATTTATCAAAATGGCATTGGTACAGGCAGACATTATCAAGAACTGGGAGATGAGGCTGAATTTTTGTGCTGCATATTCCAGAGAGACTGAGTGATGGCCACTGCTCACGCAAGTTCAGTCTAAGAGGATGGCCAATTCCTGCCATTTCATCTCACCCTGGAGCATCTTGAGGAAGACTTATACCAAACACCCTGGAGACATTCTGCAGGATGGAGCTGGATGGAGATGTCCTGGAAGAGGTCGCTCACCGGCATTACAAATGCTGCCTCTGCACCATGGTAGAAAACCAGCAGTGAGCAGGATGTGATGGAGGCTGGGTTTTACTACTGGCAGAACTCTTGATGGCAAAGCCCTTTCACAGGCAGTTGTAAATCAGAAGGGCAACAGATTTTAGTTGTCTCTGAAGGAGAGTGCATTGAATGCTCTCATTCTGTCTTGGTCTTATCTGTGCAAATTGGGCATTTTTTTTCTCCAATGGGTAGAGATAAAATCTAATCAGAAATGGCCTATTGCTGTATTTGTTATCCTTTGGAATAAAATGTAGACCTCCAGAAGGTAATAGCCAATAAATATCATTATCCCTTTCACAGGAGTAAAGTACTCACAAGTAAGAGGAAGAAATACATAGAATAAACCAAAGTTGATGACTGGGAGCAAAGAAACATTAGACAGAGCATACCAACGTTTGGCTATGTTGGCTCATTTGTCAGAACCTGTGGTTCTCTGATATGAAAATGTCAGATTGAAGGGTTTGTAAATCACCATTTAAAGGGTCTGTTTCTTCTGTGCTGTGATGAATAGAACTCTGTATAAACACCACCTCATGTCAAAAGATTAAATATGTGGTCACTTGAAGAGCTATATCATTTATGTGTATCAGCATCATAGGAACAATAAAAGGAAGCAATGTATGAGTACAGGTGGATAGACAAGAAAATGCAGCAGAATGACATGGATTTGTTAAAAACTGACGGAAAAACCAACAATGGGCAAATGGTAAGAAACAATCAGACCAACAGTTGAGGAGACCGAACTGCCTTCCCACTTGAGATGTAGGGCCAATGGAGTTGCTAACATGGCTTCTACCCTCACCAAATTAGTTCAGTGACTCAAGAAAAAGTTCCAGTTACCTTCAGCTGGCTCACCTGCCAGGAGGCTACACTGCCACAGCCACTCACACACACAATTAAAATGTGTGGAACAGAAAAAAAATGCTTGTTGAAAACAGCACTTACTGAATTTGACACATTGGCTGAGGCAGTTGTTCTGCTAGTGTAAGGAGGTGAATTCCTTGCATGCTAGGTTATTATTTCTAATGTTCTGCAGGAGGTGAATTATTCAGGATTAGGAAACATAAACTACTGAGAAACTTTGCAGGTCTGAGTGCCTCTTCACAGTTATAATGTCCTAATTGTTCTAGGAAATCTACTGTAGGGAGGGTCTCACCCACCGAATGCTGTGCTTAATCTAAAATGGCCCATGATAACATTTCCTGTAGCTTTGAAACGAAATGAGGAGAAAAAAAAAAAAATAAAGGCCAAGAGGAGAAACAAGGGAGAAGGAGAAAAACACGGGAGAAATTTGGTTGCATTTTTAACAAACTTTTGAATTACTACTTTTGATGATCACTTTTTGAGAAAAAAGTAAAATGGGGAAACGAGAGAGATTCTGTCATGCCTATTTCTAATATGTTTTACTGTCTTAGAAACCTATGCTGAGGATTCAGACATCTGTCCTGCAGGACAGATGTGCTATAAAATACAAATGATGATGTCGTTGTGGGAGAAGAGGTTAAGCCAAAGCCTATGAAAGTCAATAAAAAACTTCTGTTTTTTTTCAATAGGGTTTTGATCAGGTGCAAAATAAGTGATGGGGAACTACGGGGTTCCCTGCCCAGCTCTACCACAGGGTTCCCAAATGACCCCACCAACTGATTTACATTTTATGCCTCAGTTTCCCTACCTTTCTGAGTCTTCTAAAGTGCCTACCCAAAGGTATAACCAGGCTTAATGGCTCATAAGGTGATTGAAAAATCTTGGAACGTGCTATAAGACTGCAAGGTATTCCTGGTACCTAGCAAATGTTTTCTTTTATGGCTGGTTAAACACTTAATGATTAAGATACGAGGGGCTGGTGAACACAAGTGTTAATAACAGGTTCCCATGGATTAGGTTTTCTCCTGTGGGTCTACTTTGAACTTCATTCCTATGTTTATTTAGCTGTGCATATGTGTGTGCATGGCCCTGCATGTAGCAAAGGGCCAGAAGGACTGAGCCCCTCCCTGAGGAAGCTCTGACAGAGGATCTGTGCAAATGTGCTTCCTCTTCCTTTCACTCCCCAACCTTAAGGTCAGAGGATCTGGAAAATCCTCCTCCACCCTGTGACTTGATCTGACGATTGTAAGAGAACCGCGGTTCCCCCTGTGTCTTCCGCTCCCCACCCTTCCCTCTCACAGCCCGGTAACCCTTTAAAAGCCTTCTCCAGATTGATACCTATTGATTCTGGGCTCCGAGGAGAGACATGGGGGTGTTGGGTGCTTGTGTTTTTATAGGCTGAGCAGCCCTGAGCATCCAAAGTGGTGGGATGTTTCTGTGGCCCTCATGGGCCCAAAGCAACACGTAGGAATGGTGCCTCAAAGAGTGTTCAGGGGCATTGCTTCCTGCTCCCAGACAGACAAGAGGCAAGCCTAGAAAATGCATCAATTATTAACTCAGTTGAAAAGAGTTAACTGCTTTTTTATTTATCCCCCCCTCCTTTTTTTTTTTTTTCATGCTTAATCTCAGCTATTTGGACTCAGGTCAGCCGAGTCAGGAATTCCTGCCTTCAGCTTCCAGCTCCACTGCAGTATGAGGGGCCCCCATGGTGGCCAGTGGCACCGTGGCCGGTGTTGGTGGGCAGCACAGATGGGAGCATGGGGGCTGTGCGGGTGCCATTTCAGGGGTCCCATTCTGGGTGGATCTCTCCCATCAGGGCACTTTTCCACAGTTGCTGGCACTGCCCTTAGACAACTGTTTGGGGACTCACAGAAAAGCCTCAGGGACCCCTGGGGGGATATCACAGGAAAAGGGACAGTCGGCCAGAGAAGCTTCTCCATGGCCCACCCAATCTTTGGAGAAATCATGAATTCTCTGGGCTGGAGATTTCTTAGGAAAAAAAAAAAAAAGTCATTTGGAGCTATTTTCGTTTGCCTTCTGGCTCCTGAGCCTCTTAGTCACACTGGGCTTTTCTCTGCTTCCGTCAGAGCTAGAAAGTGACTTTTTATTTTCAATGGAAGGTGCGATTTCCACAAAGAAGGGCTGAGGTGCTGTGACAAATACACCACCCACAGGCAGACAGTAAAATCACAAGATCAAGCCTCATGCCGGCCATGACCCAGAGGCCCGGACTGTGCTTCAAGATGAAGACCATCCCACCCAAATGGCGGCCATAAGCTAGCTGAGGAGAGCGAGGCTGACTCACGGCCCAGAGTGCCCCTTCCCTCCACCCAAAACTAGCATTCTTGGGCCCCATGGGCCTTTTAGATGGTGAATACCCCAGCACTTGGCCTTAGCTGCCATTTTTAACGTAGTTCCAGTAAAATGGGCTGCCCAGCTTCCCGGCGGAGGGAAGGCAGCAGCCGCAGCAGCACTGCTCACACCACAGCCCGCAGGGCCTTGCCTCCTCGCCCCCATCCTCTGGAGGAGCGGGGTCACATCTGTCCTCACAGTTGCTTGTCTGCAGGAAGAGAACTTGCAGCAGTGAGGTGATCCATGATCCCCCTCAGCTGCCCGTCCAGGTCACTGGCTCACCCCCATCAGCCGGGGTGGCTCTTCCTGCACACCTGCCCTTGCCGGAGCCGGGGGTGCAGGAAGGGATGCCAGTGCCGGGATGCCACCAGGCACAGCTTGGCGTGTCCCCAATGCCAGCCTTTGCAGCTCCCCAACTCATTTCAGCCAGCAAGGGACTGGTCCCCTGTTGGACGGGATGGGGACGGTGGCAGTGTCCCACCTGCTGCTCCTGTTTGTGGGCGGACAGTCACCCCAGTGCTTTCCAGAGACACTAAACGCACTCCCAAACTCTAAAAGTCCACATGCAAACCTGATTATTTTGTATTAATTGAAATGATTCTTAAGGAACTGCCTGGGACTATTAGCATTTGTTGCGTTTGTACACAGTCAGACATTTCTGGTGTCACATGTAGGCTTTGCCTCCTTAAAAGGAGCAGAAGGTACTCCCCAAAGAGCAAATTCAACATGGGCCTCCATTTCTTCACTCAGTCTAGACTGAGCAAACATTTTAGGTTCTATCAGTGTTTGTGGTTTGCAATTAAAAAAGCTGAGACAGATACATGGTAGTCTAGTTCTGCTGTAGAGTGATTTATGACAGACACGCAGGCCAGGGACTGCACGCTGCAGCAATACGTCTGTCCCACAGAATAAGTACTTACTAATATTAGCATTGACCCAGGCAAATTACACAGAGATGCCTGCATAATTATGCCTCTTTGAAAGGCCCTTCAGTAAACACATATGTGTATAAAGTGTCTTTCATTTAAACACCAAGTGTTTAGGGTCTTATTCCACTCCATTTGCACTAAGGCGCTATTACCCTTCTGTGGAGGTGAAACTATACTGGGCTTCAGCCCGGGTGAAACCACAGGTGTTTGTGTCCTGCAACAAACATTTCTGGGTACCTACACTAACATTTGTAGAGGTAATCACAAAATGAGTTACCGTGGGGCCACAAACCTGGCTATAAATATATGCACAAATTTCATGTTTCCTGAAGCAGGAACTGCTATTTATTGTGTACAGCACCTGACACAATGCAGTCTTGACTTGGTTAGGGTTCCTGTGCTGTCCTGCAGTGAAATGGTAAATAAAATAGCAATAATGATGTTTTCTCCTTTCCTTCTGCATGTTGTTATTGCTGGGATGTTTTTGTTTAGGGGGTCTAATTAGCATACTTGTGGAGCTGCTGCTGAATGAAAAGGATTTGGAAGAAGGCATGTTTTTGCCATTTGTGCATCCCATCTACTTTAAAACAGGGCATGAGTTTCTTGAAATTTTGTAAGAAACAAACCTATGGTCTTTACAATAGTAATGAATTCTGTGCAGTGCAAAAGGTCATATAAAAAGCAGCAGGAGGACAGGATGCTGGGATAAAACACTGAGCAGATTTATTTCCTAAATTAACATTTTTTTTCCTCTTTTTTTTTCCTCTCCCTGGGACTTTGTGGAATAACAGCATTTTGTGCTAGACAAAGGAAATGAAAGAGCATTAAGTGCAGGTATACTGCAAACACGGTAGGCAAAATACTTGGGTATTTCTAAAGAAAACCAGCAAAAGAACCCAACAAGGAATGCAGATTTAAGTGGAAACATGCAATTCAGTTTATGAGCAACTTTACATTTTATTCATTGTCAAATGTATTGGGAAGATATTAAGTGGACAAGTATATGTAAAAGCTGTCAAACATGATCAACAAGAATGAAGTCATTGAATTTATGAGAAACTCATGTTCATCTACCCATGCAAGTATGAAGTAGGCTTATTATACCTGGATATATATTTCCTGATTCTGAAGAGATTGGACCAGATTCTTCTCTACCACAATTTCATCACAGTCTTCAGATATTGTTAAACTGATGTTTGTCTGGTGTAAGTGCCTGAAAACATAAGCTCCAATAACACTTTAATCCAACAGATGAGTGTAAGTTTGGTTTAATAAATATAAGGGTCACAAATTCAAATGTCTGAGATGTTTGGAAGAAGTTTTAATTAAAGACAAGTATAGCTCAGTGCAGCAGCTAATGATTTGCTTGTACAAGGTGTTTGACTCACCAAGAAAAATCTACAGCAAGGCATAAAATGTCACGACATAGACTTTTAAAACCTTGCTAAGTTTACAAGAAACACTCATAAACATTTGTCACTTTGCTTTAATATCCAGGCCCTTCTGCATGCTCCGAAGTCTCAGGAGGACTCTGCACTCAGCTGCCCCAGGCCAGGAGGAGCACTGGGACATGCTGGCAGGGAGACTTCCTCCCCAGGTCCTCATCCTCTCAGGGAAACGACAGTGGTTGGAGTGACTTATCTCACCAGCCAGCAGTACCTTCTGGCCAATGCGAGATAGGGTCAGCGCCATTCCTTGCTTTTCCCTGGTCTTCCTCATGCCAACGAGATGTATAAAGCACAGTCTTGACATCTCTGCCCAGTCTTCTCTTTTAGCCTCCTCCTCCACGGGACTGTTTCTAATTTCTTGCCTTGCTGTCACACTTGCTGGGCACACCCATTCATCCTCAGATTCCTGTGGGATAAAAGGAGGATTAAGTTACCTGTTTTCTATTTCAGGCAAGAGTTTCAGAGCCCTTTCCTGTCCTGAGTTCCCAGGATCCTGCTGGGGTCTCCAAGGTAAAGCTCTTGCAGAACAGAGGAAGCAGAGAAGACTCCCATAGCAACAGCACTCTTTCCTTCTGTCTGTCTGCATCTCTCTGTATGCATCCTCTGGATTTTCAATGGAAAAAGTTAAGCTTTGCCCCATTTTCCTTTCCAGCAGACAGTGGAAGATTACTAAGAGGGCTGGGAGATGTAAAAAGGATAAATACAAGTATTAAGGAAAAAGAGAAAAAGCTGCAAGGTAGAGAAGTATGTAAGTAAAAGGAAGAAAATGATGAAATGAGAAAGAATGAAGAAGAGGAAGGTGCAGAAAGGAAATCACGATCCCAAGTATATTTAGCTGAGGCTTCCACTTCCACAGTAACATGCAATTCCTGGGTTGACGTAACTGTTCAGGACCATTTTGTGTACAAACACTAATTTCACACAGAACCTGTTGAAAGGACCACAGAAACCCAGTCTTTTATGAAATGTGCTGGAGTAGTTATATCTAAGTTACTATTCCAGGGGACAGGAAGAAAAAGTCAATACAGCATAATGGACCACAACATGCATCCACATTCTGACTGGGATTGCTCCCCAAATACCTCCTACTGGGATAATGTAAAACTTTGAAGATGTATGATCAGTGCCTACAATCGTATCCTCCTTTGCTTTTTCTTTATCATCTTCCTCCCAACCTTCCTCTTAGTTCTTTGGGTCAAAAGGGCATAACTTCCTGTCTGCCTCCTAAAACCACAGCCTTTTTTATTTTGAAACAAGAATGAGCTGAAGATGAATTTTATTTTGCAGATAACTGAACATGAAAACATTCAAAATAAATAGGAACAGAATTTGAGTGCTTTTATAAAGGAAAAAAAATGCAAGCAGAGTGATTCCGTCAGAATACTTGCAAAAAAGAAACAGATGTGAAAAAAAATCTAAATGTGAATGTAAAATAAAATCCAGACGTGTAAAACCTATTTTTTTTTGGCAAAGAAAGCCAGATTTATTGATATATCCTCAAAATATGGAAACAACCTATTTGAAAAAGTGAAAAATAAGCTGAAAATACAGCATCATAGGCCTGAAAAAATCAGTGAAAAGAACAAAGTGAGTGAGGATTTGCAGAAGCCAAATAAATGCTGACATGTCCTGAAGAGAGCAAATAAAATAATCCTAGCTAGCAAAAAAGAAAGTCTCTGCATCATAGCTGAAAAAAAAAATTGGAGAGATAATGCTTCGAAAGATGATCTGTTATCTTCATCAAGAATTTCCTTGCTAAATTCTGACCCTAATGAGGCTGTAGTATAACATTTCTGCAGCTGTTCATCATGCTACTTAAAGGGATGTTTGTTTATTTTTTATAAATCGGAGACTAAGGCTTCTTTGAAGTCTCCAGATATTAACATTACATACACTCCACTGCAGCATGTGGGTTGTTTCCAGGCTGAAAGGTTTAGCAAAATGTACAACTGACCTGCAAAGCATAAAATTCAACCCAATGAGATCTATCAATTAAACAGTTCAGCATACATAACGTAAACTGTTTTTTTTTTTTTTCTCACTATTTTGAGGAAGAACATAATAAAAGCCACACCTGAAAACCCACACAGAAAAAATGTGGGCTTAGAGGCTTCATCCTTATCTGTTGAACACTTAGCACACACAGCTACAGTCCTTATTCCCACTAGCAAATTAATCCTCATTCTGAGTGAACTTTGATGTTCAAAATACAGGCTCACTCAAAAAATCCCAAGTATGTGTCTGACTACAACCAGGGTTTTGGTTGTTACCTGATTTTCTTCTTCACAATTTTAAGACATGTAAGATGTTACACATACAGGTACAGATTTTAATGCTTTGATGAATTTGGCATATGATATGCAAGATGGCCACTGCCAAAATATTGGAAAGAAAATGTGACAACAGTTTTGAATTTTTTTGCAGAGATTTCATTGGTGTCATTGACCACAAAAAAAAAAGTGAGTTATTTTAGTTCGTTTGTCTTATTAGGACATCAGTGCAAGGTCTTTCTGAAATTTATTAAGCAATGATGACAGCCCAAAGCAGCCATTTCTAAACTTTCTTCAGTTCATATCTTACAGACCAATAATTTACTGCAACCCCTAATGTTGGACACAGTAGTGTACTGTAATCTCAGAGAGTAGCACAATCAGTACAGAGCAACCCTGTACATAATCATTAATGTTAGTGAACACAGAATTTCGTGGGTTAGCAGCTACATTTGAGGTATACTCCTGATTTGTATTATTATATATAGTGAGGCTGTCAGATATAGCTGAATACAGCTTAAATCCTCATCCGCTCTCCTCTCTCTCTTCTCTCTCTCTCCTCTCTCCTTCCTCTCTCCTCTCCTCTCCTCTCTCCTCTCTCCTCTCTCTCCTCTCCTCTCCTCTCCTCTCCTCTCCCTTCTCTTCTCCTCTCTTCTCTCTCTCTCTCTTCTCCTCTCCTCTCTTCTCTTCTCCTCTCTTCTCTCTCCTCTCTTCTCTTCTCTTCTCTCTCTCTTCTCTTCTTTCTCTTCTCTTCTCTTCTCTTCTCTTCTCCTTCTCTCTCTTCTCTTCTCTTCACTTCTCTTCTCTTCTAGAATGTGCTGTTAGCTTTATAGCTCTTCAGGAGTAGACTCTTTTCACGCTGCATACAAGGAGGCCAGAGTAATTAGAGTAAATGTGTTTTGTGTCCTTTCCATGTTTGATATTTTCTCTTCTATGCCCTGGAAGAATCCCATCCTCACCTCACAGACAGATGACTCCTTGTCATCTCCAGACAGAAGACTCAGTGTAGGTCTTGCACTCAAATAGCATATACCTGTTACACAGTGATAGGGTGTTATGGTTTCAGAAAACCCTCATCAATTTATTGTCATTTAGACAGTTATTCTATGACCCGATGACCCCTCCCCACCTGGGAAGGGGAATTGGGAAAAAAGCAAGGAAAACAGGGGTTGGAGTATAACAGGTTTAATAGAATAAGACTAGGTAATTAACATTAATAACACTAAAGAACCAATATTTGATCCTGATACCAATATAAAATATACAAGGGTTATACTCAGCCAATTCTATCAGTAGGAAGCTGTGCACTCCCAGCAGTGACAGCAAATGTCGGACACTGCCAGCGCTACCGGCTTCAGGAGGAAGGGGAAGGCCTCAGGGCTCCGGCACCAGGGCATGAAGTTCTCAGGATGGCAGCCATCAAGGGAGAGAGCAAACTTTGCAGAAAACTCTTTAATTATAATGAGTGTGACGTTGATGGTATGAAATAATCCTGTTGGCCAGCTTGGGTCCAATGCCGGGTCTCGCTCCTCCTCATCCCTGCACCTGGCAAGCTAGAACAACACTGAGACCTTGAAACCCGCATACCATAGCGGGGCTATGAGGTAAATATTTTCACAATTCAGACACTAGAGTCTTCTAAAGGTGCAGTTTTTCCAAGCATTACAAGAGAAATTAGTCCTGTGTCGCTCAAACAGGGTGATTGATATCTTACCAGCAGAGATTGTCCTCCCCTTTCTAAGCAATTTAGTTAAAAAGGTTAACAGATAATGCCAGAAGCCATAATTTTCACACCTGGGGCTCCAACTCCCCCTCATGTAAGTACAAATACATATTTTCCAGGCCGATGATCTCCCTTTTTCTCCAGACCGAGAACAGTAATTTGCAAATCACTGCAAGATAATATTTCCTTAAAGATATAAAAATGTTCTCACAGTTCAGCAAAGACCTTGAAACAGCCCAGTAAGTTCTCCATTCCTGAAGCAAAGGACCATTATCAATAACTGCTCATCACTTCCCAGCACCCTTGCCACGAGACCCAGAACAACTCAGTTGCCTGTTTCACCCACTCAAGAGTTATGCAGAACTTTGAAGGAGATGATGAAAAAAAACATACATATTGGAAAAACGGCCACAGACTGCATTTTGGTAGATCTCCATGGAAATTAAGCAGTTTTGTGAGCAGAACAACTCATTAAAAAAGACTGAAATTCTACAATTCCAGATTATCTTTCTACCTAGAGGTCTCTAAACTGGCAGACCTACCTTAAAAGAAGCTGGAAAAACTGCAGTGAGGCAAGACAGAGGTGATTCTTGCTGGGAGAAAGACAGGCATTATAGAAGTTGCTGTTTCCTCTACTATACCACACATCCTCAAGGGCATCTGTTTCTAGATTATTAAATTAATCTTTAGCCTGTGACTCATTTTTGTCTCTTCACAAACATGAACTCCCTTGACAGCTGTTCTGCTCAACTGAGGAAAGCATCAGGCCCCAAAGGAAGGTTTTTGCATGTGGGAGAGAAATGGAAGTGGAGACTGTGGAACCTGTGAGGGCAGGTGCAGCACTGCTCTAAATATGACTTATAGCCGTGATTTAGTGATGTGGCCCTTGAGCGCATGGAGGTCTTGCAGACCATGCTGATTGGGGAAGTATGGGGAAGAGGAAGGAAACCCTTTCAGCATCATGGTAAATGCCCAACTTGGTTACCTCCCACAGGAGATGCAAGTCATGATTCTGGCTTCGTTGGTTTCAGAATTACACAGAGCACTCCTCTTTTTGATGTGCCTTTACCTCAATAAACGAGAAAGAGAAACACACATATAGATCTATTTTAAAATTTAATCAAATTATGAAACAGTTTTTCTGGGGTGAGGACATTGGAGCTGCTTGTAATGATATTTAAAGAAACAAACCAGCCTGAAAATGCAGGCTCTGAAATAGTTGCTAAACTTTCAAGAGGCTGTTTTTTACCTTAAGTAAAACTCTTTCACTAGAGCATCCCCTGTCCACTTCCATGGAGCCCAGGTTCCGCTTGTGACAGCACCGAGCAATAACTCAGTGCTAACATAAGCATCACATGAAACCAACCACCTATGTGTCTCAGAACTCCACTTTTACTAATGCTGGTTTGGGTACATAAAGGTTTTCATGTGTCCTAGAGGAAGCAATGAGTTTACGGCCTTAGGCATATAGGTAAATGGGGAAAGAAAATGGTTCAGAAAGCCACTGGTTCAAAACTGTGTGTCTGCCTGTGCAACAAGAGAACCCTCTGGAGACTGAAGGAAGCTGTTCACCAAGCTACTTGTTGATATTTTATTTCTCTATAAAACTCAGCTGAGACTGTCTAATATAGCTGATCAGAAGTGTAATGATATATTAGGGTAAAATACCATATAATACCCTTTTTTTACTCGGGCATGTAGGGATAGGACGAGGGGGAATGGCTTTAAACTAGAAGAGGGCAGGTTCAGATTGAACATTAGGAAGAAGTTTTTCACTCTGAGGGTGCTAAGGCACTGGAACAAGTTGCCTAGAGACGTTGTTGAGGCCCCATCCCTGGAGGTGTTCGTGGCCAGGCTGGATGTGGCCTTGGGCAACCTGGTCTAGTGAGAGGTGTCCCATTTCTTCTGTTTTCATTGAGTTTTCACCTTGGTTTTGGTAAACAGTTTTCTTGTTAAGTTTGCTAACACGTGTAATTTTACACTGATGCCCTCACGGAAAGAAGACTCCTGCAACCTCTGGGGTAAGGTATTGAAGAGTTTGCACTGCTTTTGGAGGTTAATGCAGCGAGCAGAACAGAGTTATCTATACCTTCTGAAATCTGGTTTCATGAGGCTCTGATAGGCAAACCAAGATTATCTAGAGAACCAGAAAGACCAAAGAAGAAAGATATAAAGAAGGAGAAGCAGGTCGAAGACTGTTAAGTAACCTACTAACACTGGCCCCCAAGACAGTCCAGTCTTGTGCATGTTGGACAAGAAGAGAATTTACATCTCTGTGAAGCTGTGCAAAAAACCAAGTTGTTCCAGAAAAGAAGAGCTAATGAAGTCTGGCTTCATATGGCTTTACATATTTTGACTGGGGTTTTTTTTGGTGCCTAATAAGTGCAAACTCCAATTGACTCTCATCACATGATTATGGCATTTATAACATATCATCGTGTGGACTCACTGGTGTCTGTGTCTTGTTGAGTTCAGTTACACTTCCTCCTGATGTAGCATTAATGGGGTCTTCTTTCCAAGTGCGAATTTTCACAGAATTTTCATGGAACTTAAAGTAACGTTGGTTGGAACTTTGAGACCATTTCTGTCAGTTGGCAGAAATGGGAAAGCTGGGTTACCTGTTACTGGGGAGAACTGGCAGACCCCATGCAAACACACCAAAGTGTGCAAATCTACAGTCACATAGACATATGTTCTCTCACCTGCACTCACATGGTGTGTGATCACAAAAGACCCATTTCTTTAAAAAAAATGGGCTAAAGTTACTTCTGTCTCTTGGGGATTGGGAAGCCAATATTTATTTCTGAAACACCAACAAGGGGCTGAAATTGTTCGTAATTAGCTCAATGAAAATTCAGGGTAACACCAGTAATTTCAGTACAGTGCTGTTAATTTAGACATGAGGGAGCCTGAGCAGAACAGGAATTCGAGTCAAATCTATTAACCACAAAAGCAGAATGCTCTAACACTATCAAAAATGTTTTTGCCACATGCGAAAGTATAGTTCCTGCTGCTAACTGCAATTTTGTGATTTACTTAGAAAAAAAACACTCATCAATTTACAGTGTCATTATATCAGTTTTAAACACAGTGGTTTATTTAGGGACCATTCCTTACAACATATTAGCCTTGTGCTAAATTAATTATTACTAAAGCAATATTTTTTAGAGAAATAAAGCTCAGGCAAGAATATTATAATACAAATAGGTATGGTAAATAAAATAAAGGTCAAATTTATACATAGTTCTTAATCAGTTTTGTAATCAGAAAAGGCACAAATTTTAAATAATGAATTTTGCTGGCTACATCCTTATTTTGTTCTTCATACTATTAATTTCCTACAGGTCAAAACATTTCCCCTTATTCAGTGTGCCTGTTCTATTTAGCACAAAAAGAAAGATAAACAAGCCAATAAAATATATACATTATCAGAAAAGGTGGAGGGGAAAATAAAAGGCTGATAACTATAAGAAACTTTTAACTCAGAAGATATCATCCATGCAGAGGGAGGAGTTTTGTTCTATATTATTTTAAAGGTAGGTTTTAAAACATCTGCTTCCTATTTGCTATATATTTCAACAAATTGTCTGAAACCTCTGCATATTTTTAAAAGTCTCTGCCTTTTTACATCATTTTAATTTGGCAGCCCCATGGATCATTTATTATTTTACATACATGAACTTAATTTGAAATGAATAATCAGTTTGTTTTCTGATCTTCCCTGTCTACCAGACTACAGAATAATTCTTTTCTGTCTTGACCATCATCATGCCTTATTGCTATTGCTAGGGAAGAATTGCTAAATGATCTAAATGAGAAACACATATATACATCTGCATTTATATGTGTGGAGGGTTATAAAACAGGCTTCCAGCATTCAGAGGAACAGTACAACAGTAAAAGCCTACACTGATTGCTCAAGAATATGGTCCATTAACATTAACTAAACTTTTAAAGTCCTGGGCCTTTATTTTATTGTAAGTATTGACTTTTCGAATGAATTAAGACTGGAACCCAGATCAAAGCCCCTTACTAATTTCCTTGTTTATTACTGGGAGTTAAGAAATTCCTGTACTATTCTCACAAGGATGCAGACAGAGTCTGGACAGACAGACAAGTGAAAAGTGGGAGCTAATGAATATTGCTCTAGTGTCAGACAGGTAAAGCACTCCCCTCTTCCTGTTAATTCAGTCGAAACAATGAAGAGAAAAACCCAACCCACCCTTGTCTTGTTTGGCTTAGACATGAACCCTTGATAAGACTCTGGAAAACAAGAAACTTTGTAATAGATTTTAGCTACCTTTGGCTGAGAAACTCATGTGTCATAAAAATGTAAAAATAGCGATGTACTTCTGCAACCAATGTATACTCAGCTCGATATGTTGTAGATAACAGAAAATGACCGAGATAAAGAATAATATAACATTTTTACTTGAATATTACATACTTTACATTTCTCTACAGAAAGGATATCCCAGCAGGAAGGAGAAAGGTGGAGCACAATCCCTGTAGCATTTCTTGTTCTGCATTGTACAAAACTTTGTAGGGACACAGGAAGAGGATACGGAAGTTTCTACAGGAAAACGGAGAAAAGTTCAAACATAAACAGCATCCAAAAAATTTACCAACAGTTTGTAACATTTCCTTTTTCTCTTTAAATGTTTGAAGACATTTACATTAAAGCATAGTTTGCTATACATTTCTATAGGTATACATTTTTGCAATTTCTCTCGCAGTAATATCTCGAAGCAATTTTTAACGTGAATTGTGCAAGCTATATTACATGGAGTAATGTAAGCAATAATCTGTTTGGTATAGCATCCTCCTTTTAACAGAATGAGAGTGTTGGACTAACAAGTTTATACTATGATCTCTGTAGGATTTTGAAGATATATGGTATTTAACCAAAGTCCTCCTGAAGACCACTTCCACAATAAACCCCTGATTGAAACCCACTGAAGTCAAAAGAACCTTGCTGTAACCTCAACACCTTTTACACAAGGCTGTAAGATCTTGCTTCAGCACAGCTTAAGAGTGTGTTTAAATCTGGCATTGCATGCAGCTGAAATGGGGATGAGAGGGTTACAGCTGAAGACCTGTCCCCTCACCTGGTGCAGCCATCCTTCACTGGATGCTGCCAATGGTGGGATATGGCCATGTTAGCGGTTCCCATAGGTTTGTGGTTGCCTGAACTTATTTTGTGTTAAGCACAACATAAGAGCACATGGTTAACTCTTAAGAACTTGTTTAGTGAGTATGGACTTAGGCTAGTGTTTACGGTCTTTTAACCGTAAATAAGTCTGGTTATGAAGGAACCTGCAGTTCGTATCAAAACAAGCTTTCCATGTAAATGTGGCATCTCTTGATAACACCCAGTCAAGAGAGCAGAACAAGAGCCAAGGCAATATTTGTATTAGAACTGTGACTATCGCTAGTATGTGATAAAAAGTTATCAGATGGGCAAACGGGTATCAGATTTTCAGTGTGTGTACATCTAAGGTACAGGCAGGATAGCAGTCCTGAAATAATATAGAGCAAAGCAGTAAATGAAAGATGCAAGAACCGGATTTTTTTTGAGGAACAAGTTTGTATTGCAAGCTTATATTACTTGAGTTTTTAGAAGGATCAAAATGCTGTGATTTTTAAATTATTTAGATGCGAGCATGTCTACACCGAAAGCTTTTTGTACTTGTATTTCAAATGTTTCACAAAACCCCTCTAAATACAATCCCTTCATAGACAGCTGAAGAGGGATTCCATATTTCAGCTTTACTGAAGGCAGAATATGAATCTAAGGGGTATTTATGTCTTCTCACTCTAAGCACTTAATTTGGGCAGCTGAGCTAGCTGGGGAGGCTTCCCAGGATCCCCACATAGCTAGCAGAGAGAAGCAGGCACCTCCACATCATTCATGGCAGGGTCCTAACTTACATGCTTTGAATTGTTTGCTGAAGTCTCTCTCCTTTACTGTACATCAAGAAAAATGAGTGCACATGCACATGTAAGGTAAAGGTATTAAGACATATTCATTTTTTAACTTTTTTGTGTCATGCGCCTTAGAAAAAGGATTTTCTCACAAGAAAAAGGCAGCTATAACTATGCTAATAGCAGTCATTTCCCATAAAAAACACATAATGCACGTACTTTGTGATCTGCACCAATGACTGGTTAAGTTAGTTTTGACTTTAAAAACCCAAAGATATTTTGAAGATTTATTTGCTCTTCCAAAGGGTCTTTTATATAAGGTTTATAATTATGGCTATGGAGTATGAGAATAGGGAGAGCTTTAAGAAAACATTGATTATTTTATTAGAAAATGCCCATCCCCAAGAACATGCATAATTATCTTTGCAACTACAAACACGATAGTACAATCATTGGAATATCATAATCAAATGCAAGGCAATTAGAAGAGAAAAAAATATTATCAATTGCACCTAACTAAAAATTGTTAAGTAGAAATGTCTCCCAAAGCATGTGTCATACTGGGAAGCATAAAAGCTATAAGGTCACATGTTGAAGATAAAATCTGCACTATTTCATTCATCATCTAAAAATCTTAGAATTAGAGTGGGCTAAACAGCAGTGGCAGTGAGTTGCACTCCATTCGACCAAAAGCATTTGAGAACAGTAAAAGCAGTTTAATTATATTCAGATGCTATGGTGATATTTGGCAGTAGAAATACCTTGGTTAAGTTATACTTAGAGATTAGGTTAGAATAAAATAGACAGATGGGAGACGGGGGAAAAAAAAGAGACCTATAAAATGCAACTAAAGTTCTAGCTCAGACCTTTAATTAATTAGCCTGGAAAAGAAATTGCAGTAGAACAGATTGAAAGATTTAAGAAGCACGGTGACCTCTGAAATAGTTAATCTTTGCAGTTAGATTAGACCTCGCGGTTATTCAAAGATTCTTGGAATCCTCTTTCCCTGTTTTCCTGGGTTGCTCATTTAGGTGCTACAGGCTCTTTCAACACACAGCAACATGACATTCCTGAAATGACAAAAAATCATAGGCAATTACGCTGCACACAGGAGGTAGTTCCTTATAAAGCTTTCACGAAGAAGGCAACCCTAACAAAACTGTACATGCAAGTGATGCTTTTAATTGAAACATGTTGGATTATGGGCTTTCTTCCACAATACACAGGGAAAGCAAACCATTTAGGAAAGCTAAAAAGTGCCAGAGGAAGAGGAGTGTGAAAGCAGTGATTTCCCCCAAACACTCTTTCCTGATCAAGCACCACAGCCTTCTGCAGGTGGGTAGGGGAGAAGGGGAAAACCTTGGGGTCTCCAAAACATCATTCCCTTAAGACTGAAGACAGATTTCTAATTGCAACCCAGCAGTAATTCACATTCACAGCCTCTGTCACAAGGGACTGGAGTATACTCCATGAAGGAAAAAGAAGTCCCAGGGAGGAGGGAAGAGGCTCCCCCTTCTTTACTGAAGTCCGACCGTCTGCACAGTATATGTGTTTCATGGCATAAAGTAGCACTTAGCCCTTCTCCTGCCTCTGACAGGAAACATTTTAGGTTAAAACTTGCAGAATTTCTTTGTTCCAGAAAATGTGGCATGAGGTTTGGAACTTTTTGATGATGACATGCCATTGTTTTTCCCACTGATCTGATCCAACTTTGAACAAGAGGTTTCTCAGCAGCACACACAGTTCTGTTGATGTCTGCCATCTAAAACCTTTTCTAAAGCTCATGATTTTACTCTAGATAGCTCAGAAAAAGCCCAGGAAGAAATAATGCTTGGCAAGGAACAATGTGCAGTCCAATCTCTTGAGTTTCCATGGGCTTAGGGTTGGTGTTACACCCTGGAGGTAGCACTGGACAGTATTGCAGACAGCACTTTTCTTGCCAGTGAAGCTGCCTGCGAGATGAGATAAAACTGAGGACCTGACCACTTTGTGAATGGTATGGATCCCCAGGGACTTTTAGCAATAATGAAGTTGTTGGCTCTGAAGCCTGTGTTAGTCCAGCTACAGGAAAGTGTGAAAGAGAAAAGCCAAACCTGCTGGAGGAACATTCATCAATATTGATGCAACATTTGCAAGGCATTTAAATAGTGTGTTGTGAAGGGCAACTAAAAATCCTACATGAATTAGGCTGTCATTCCAAACTCAGGTAATTAGTTTCCATGTACCCACTTTCCAAAATCCCCTGGAAATCCCCCTGTATCCTGGCAGGTGGTTATTCAGGTTAGAATCACTAGAAAGTAGGAGAGAAGAATGGTTATGAGTGGTTCTCCCACAGAACCTATTGTGTTAGTTGTCATAAAGGCAGACACAAATTTGAAGCCTCTTCACTACAGAGCCTGTAATCTAGAAAGAAATGCAAAATGTTTAGAGAGGGTGAAACAATGTATGCATTCATTAAATATAGTCGCAATTAAAATATTAAATGAAACGACAATTATTTCCAACAGCTTTCAAGTTTGTTCTTGATAATTACACATGATTATAAGCATCTATGTACATTTAAGGAAAATTGTGTACCTCAAAGTGACATTACAATTATTTAATTTAATTTAATTTAATAATTTAATTACAGTGGGACTCAAAGCTCGGAGTGAAATTACACTAAAACGTAGACCGACACAGACATGAGCCTCAGCCTGAAGAGCTTAAACAGAGATCTGGAGCACAGCAAATCTACCTTTATTTTTCTGTTTCCTTCTTTTAGATTGGTTAATTACAGCAGCACATGAGATTTATGAACAGTTTAAAAATACGGTAGAAACAATCTGAAAGGACAGACAAAGCCTGGTTTCTTAATTGATGTAATCTAATAAAAATGAGGCAGAATTATGGTCCCTATACTTAGGAATGCTTCGGGGCAGTTTTTTCAGCAGAAGGACAGGTTTATAAATATGGGCTCTTTTACAAACTGCACTCTCCCTAGATAAACAGGACACAGAAACATCCCGGGTGCGTATGTTTGTTCAAGGATCACCTGAACCCATTAGATTAGGACTTTCAGCAGCAGTAACCTGCCTTACTGGTTGAAGGGGAGCTGTCTCTAGTTACTCTTAGTCCTTTACGGGTGCGACAGCTGTTGTCTGGACCAACTCAGAGCAAGGAACTTCCAAGGCTAAAACCTCAAATCTTCACAGCTTGAGGACAGGATTCAAGCAGTTGTAATGATAATATGTGCTGCTGAAAGGATGTGAATCGAGACATAGAAGTTCACTAGTGACTCTACTGAAAACATAACTAGCATTTTTATGACTACATTAACAAACAGGTTTTCTGAGTGGAATTGCTTTTGCAGAAGAAAAAGGCTCCTACACAATACAAATGTGCAATTTTCCTCATTCATCATATTGCATTTTTGCATCAGATAATCCTTAAGGATAACTCTAAGTCTAGATTATAAGTCTAGATTAATTTAGCCAGGCAGATATAATGGGTGAGTTAGTTTCAGCAACCCTTCTGTAAAGCACAGTGTTTTTATCAAGCACATAGATGTAGTTTCCAAAAATATTTTCCCAATGACATCCATAGTGTGAGAATCATTAGCTAGCCCTGGCCAAAAGCTCACATTTTCTTCCACTTCCAGCAGAGCTTTCTGAATTCTTTGTGTTTCCAACATATCCTGGTGGATTTATTCCATTAAACAAGCTCTGCACTTTCTTCTCCAGCATCCATAGGGTGATAAGAGCCCTCATCCAGTGACCATCCAACCTCCAGCATAGCAGCTTTATTTAGGTTTCTACCTCACTATCTAGACAAAAATAGGACTGGTGCTGCAAAAAAAAAAAAAAAAAAATTCTAGTGCTGTCAACCAAGTTACAGTATAATAAATAAAAGAGTTTAATTTTTAATCATTTTTAAATACATAGTGTTATTTACTTTTTGTAAAAGAAAAGAAGTTATACTGGTTTTGAGAGTTTGTTCTCTCAGGTCTCCACACCAGTAACCAGTCAAGGCAACACTGGAATGTCTCTGCTTCGTCTCTGCTTCACAAAATTGATGAAAGGTAAACGTAGAAGATGAATGCTGGTACCCTCCACTGTCAGTCCAGCATTGCATATTAGCACCATCAAAGCTTCTCTGGCTGCCCTGGTTTTGCAAAACCGGGTCTTCAGTTGTAGTTCCCAAACAAAGGTTGATTCCTGCATCCTAATGACTTAACTAATACTCACAGCAAGGACTTCACCCACTGTGCATTTTATTCTAGGAAATACACTCTCTCAAGTTAAACATTTTAATGCTTCTTTATTTGGGAAACATAAAACGGGGATTTCACAGACCTCACATCTGTACACTAAAATTCAGAATGACTTCTAAAAGGGAATTATTTGAGGAAAATAACAAAGTTACATAATTTGGTGTGCCAGTACTGTGTTATACTTGCTCCCCCAGGCATGTTAGAAGACAAGAAGGGAAAAACCTGACGGACTTCCACAAGAGACTTGCAATTTGCTCACCGCCAGCTGTTCGGATGCTATTGACTAATGCTTAGTGGCCAACAGTGATGATCTTTTTAATTCCGTCAAAGCATACTTTTGTTCGCAATAACATCGCAAGCAACAACCCAATAGAGTGATAAAAAATAATCATAACGTCTGTGTTTTTGCACGTCAAACACATTCGGAACTGCAGTTATTGTGCTGGAATGATAAATCTTGTGACTGTTAAAAGAAACAGCAGCACAGTATTGATTTTTAAGTATTACGCATTGAACATCACTGATGCACCGGGCAGACAGAAGATAATGTCGCTCAGTCTGAGACTTCCCAAATAAAGTTAGAAATAGACAGTACAATTTGGATATATGATACACAGGAAAAGACATAAAGGATGTAAACTTTAAATACTGGAAATGCATTCCTTTCAATAAATTCAAACCAACACTTCACAACTGAGGTCTACAGCTTGAGGGTCAAAACCTAAATCCCAGCCAGCAAACTGCCACCAGCCTGTCCCCGAGGTGCGACGTGGAGCTGGAAGATCCAGCTCGGATTTGACGATTTGAGCGCCCCTTGACTTCGAGTTTGCCATTCCCCTCGGTTTACGCTGTTGCGCCATGTTGCACCGTCCGGGCGTTTTGCTGTCTACGTGAGGTCCTGCTCGGGCGGGCAGGCGGTGAGGGCAGCACCCAGCCAGCGCTGCCTTCGGGGAAGGCAGCACCCAGCGATCCCCCCGCACACCGCCAACCCCTCAAACCTCCACCGGCCCCAACCGGAGGCTCCCCAACGCTTCGTCCCCAGTCAGGTGGGACGCGGGCGGACGCCTCTCCCAAGGCCAGCGCCTCGCCGAAGCCACCCACCCCGAGCAGGACGAAGCACCCCTCCTAAACCTTCCATAAGCATCTCTCCACAGCCACCCGGGGGGAAAAAACAAAACAAAACAAAACAAAACAAAACAAAACAAAACAAAACAAAAAAAACGGGTGCGTTTTTGGCCACGGTGCCTCGCAGCCGGGTGCCGCCGGTGGGCCAAGCGCGGGGCTGGCGGGAAGCTCCTCCCCAGGGGGGTGTAGCGGCAGGAAGAGGTGGAGGTCGGGGGAGCCGGCGGAGCTGCCGGCGGCGTTAGCGTTCGCTCGGCTGGACGATGCGTGTGTCTTATATTACCGCCATGCCGCGCATCGGTGGCCAGAGCGAGGGGAGAGGGGAGGAAAAGCCTGTTTACACAGACTGCAAACCGCCTGGGGAATAATGCAGGAAAGGAAGTGAGCCGGCTCTCTGTCTGACTGCTCTGACTTCCTGCTCGCTCCCTCACACGGGCGCGCACACACACACACACACACACACACACTCACACGCCCCGGCCGAAAAGGGAAAAAAAAAAAAAAAAAAGAAAGAAAAAAAAAAAAGAGGGGGGGAATCAGGATCTCATTACAAGAGCAACAGAGCGCTTGCAGGAGACTGTCAGCATGGAGAACCAGGGGATTTTACCCAGCTCCCTCTAAACTACCAGGAGAGAGCGGAAAAGTCCCTCAGGCTCTGGGTAGGTACAAGTGCTGCTGCGCCCGCCCCGGGCTCCGGCAAAGTTTCGGGGGGCTTCGGGGAAAGGGAGGCCGGCGGCTGCTGCGGGGGAGCTGCGGGGGCCACCGGCCCCCTCACTGGTGGGGCAGCAGCGGGGCTCGGGGGGGACGGGACACCGCGGGGCTAAACCGCGGGCGGGAGGTGAGGAGCACCGGGGATGAGCAGCGGACGGCTCGGAGCCCCACACGGGGCCGAGGGGTCCTGCCCCGGGGCCGGGCCCGGCCAACGAGGCGGTAACGAGGGCAGGGAGCGGCGGTTGGAGGGCGCGGGGCGCTGGGGGGGGGTGGGTGGGGGGGGGGGAGTGTTGGGGGTGCACTCCCGCCGCCTCAGGGCCCCCCATCCCCGCCCCGGTCGAGGGCTGCCCCGGGTGCCCCGCCGCCCCTCAGGAGCTGCGGGTGTAGGTGATGGGACGGAGAGCGCGTTGGAAGGGGGCGGGTGGGCACTGGGGAAGGGGCCGGGGTGTGAGGAGAGGCAGTGGCGGGAGGGGGGCGCTGCCTGACAGGGCGCAGCGGGTCCGGGGGAACCCTGGGACCCCCTCGCGGCCCCGCAGCTCCCTCGGCGGTGCCGGGTTCTGCTCCCCCCCTCCGGCCCCCCCGCCCGGCCCGGCCGTGTCCGGCTGCCGGGGCCGCCCGGGCCTGTCCCCTACGAGCAGCATCACGATAAGGGCGTTTGGGGCGGCGGGGGCCGCCCGGCTGCCTGTCACGGCGGCGGGGGGCGCCGCCGCGGGGTTCCCCCGGCGCCGCTGCGAGACTGAGCGGGGCTTGGGGGGGGGGGGGGGGAGGGAAGGGAAGGAAAGGCTCCTGCAGAAACTGCAGAAGGGGCTTTAAAAAGGAAAAAAAAAAAAAAGTGTCGGGAGAGTTTCTGGCTTGTCTGGAAACAGCAAGACTAATTGCCATGCGCTTCCGGTTTGAAACTGGCAGCAGACAACATCTTGAAAATGAGTCACTGCAGCTCACAAAGAAACTCTGTGGTTTTCTGCCTCTCAGGTTTATATATTTTCTCCTTTTTACAGTTTCCTTTGTAGTCTTCTGCGTTCTCCCCGGCCCTCCCCCTCCCTGGTTTTCTTAGCCACCCCCTGCCCCAAGACCCCTTGGCCGACGTGGATAGTTTCCACGACCAACCAAAAAAACACTAAAAATGTTTGTAAGGGAAGAAAAAAAAAAAAAAAGAGAGAGAGAGAAAGGGAGAGAAAGTGGAGAGTTGTTTTTGGATCTGGCTTTGCTGAAGGTTAGAGAGACTCTGATGCTGCAGGGGGAAAAAGTTCCCTGAATTTTCCACTGGCTGCAGGAAGAGAGCCCATTTAGTCATGGCTAAGTAATGTCTGCACACACACCAACTAATCTCATTAGGAGTTTCCGTTCTCTAACACAGGAGGGTTTTGTGAAGCCCTGTCAGCCTTTCTAACATTGCATTTGAAAGGGAGACAACTTACATCTTTATTTACTTAGGGGTTTAGTGCTAAGACAAGTTTATACAATGCAGCATCTTTTTGGTCATGAGGACTCCCAACTTCAAAAGTCAATGGATTCATTTACTTTCAAGCAGAAAGTCATGGTTCATCTCATATTTTGCTCATACAGACTTTTTGATTATTTCAGATTAAATGTAATTTATGCATAAATAAGTTTCATAGGGTGAAGTGCAGAAATGGGGTATGCAGAAGACTGTGTTATGATAAGCATGTTCTGTGCATCTGTGACAATTGTATGTAGTTGCATGATTAAAAGACTTATGCCAAGATACTCAGGTGGTGTGCATGTTTGAAAAGTATATTCACTCACATAACCTTGCTGTATTGGTGCTTTACATATTTAATTTCCAAGTGATATTTACTTTGTACATATCACTTAGAGGTTTCTGTAATTATTTTGTGATGATTTATTTTCATAGCGGTCATGAAAAAAGTTTGTGTTCAGAATTAGAAAGATTTTTGCCATGCCCTACTGATCTTTAATTTAAGTTAGAAGTTAATGACTTTTTGCAAAAAAAGAAGTCTGGAGCAAACAAAGAAAATGGAGTCTTGCTTGCAAGTGGGTTTTGACTTAAAGAAATGTTTAATAACGTGAATAAAATTGCATGTAATAGGAGATAACATTTAGCTACTTACTTCAATTATCATGTGATAGCATTAAATTAGCAAATTTTGTGCAAAAAAAAAAGTAGTACTTGGATGGAGAACTAATTGCAGTATACCACGTGTTTACCTTTGATGATCTTCAGTGTTTCCTGTACTTCCTATGTCCAGGATGCACGGAAAAGTTCATCATGAACATCACTTTACAAAGGACTTTTATTAGTGGATTAGTGACACAATCTCCAGACACAGATGCCTCTTGATTTCCTAGTTGGACAGAGAAGAACTTTTAGAATAATATGTAAAATAGAAAATGCCTAATCTCTGTTTCAGTCAAATTTAGTCATCAGGTAGTGAAAGCTATTTTCCGGTTTTGGAGTTTTACTTCTTTTGTAAAATTCTAAATTTTAGAGAGAGAGGTGCATTACTGGGCATAAGGTTCAAAAATCTGTTGAATATATTATGGAACAGTTAGTGCAACGTACAACACCAAAACTCTTACTGAAGAGTGTTCCCTAGCTCTTATTATCTGTCTTTGAAATATGGACATTAAATTGTCCACTTATTGTATTAAATATTGATGGAATTTCAGTGTGCCATCTGCTGAATCAGTGTAGTCCTGGTTTTAGATAGAACAAAACCAATTTTCTTTTCAGTAATTTTACTTTTCAGTTAAGTCTCTTCTAACTGACTGCACTCCCTGAAAGTAACCGTGTTTTTCAGACTTAGTCTGCTTCTAGCAGTGATAAGGTCTCATGTTTATAGTTGATGCCAAGGAACGGTATGCAGAGAGGCTCTTGCTTGTACTTATTCCCATAACACCCAAGGCCAGCTAACTTGGTTATTTGCCCCATTGGAGGGTCAGAAGCGGAAAAGCATAGAGGGGTTGCTCCTGTGGGGAGGAGCGGACGAGACAGGTGACCCAAAACTGACCAACAGGGTATTCCATCCCATCTGCCTCATGCTCAGTATAAAAACTGAGGGATCAAAGGGGTTAACTCTCCTTTCTTCAGTGGCCATCGTTGAGGAGGACTGTGTGCTCTTCTGCCTTTGATCCCAATCCATGCTTTCCTGAATCCAGTGTCCAAATCCAGTTCCCATCTGCCACTGAGTCCAGTCCCCATGCTTGCTGGTGATGTGATCATCATCCTGGGAGCTTGATATTTGATTTTATATATATATTTACATATGTCATTATTTTCTTATTAATATTGTTAACCTTTTTTATTGTTAATATTTCCTTATAGCTATTTTAGGGGTTCTTTCAACCCATAAGTCTCTCTCCCTTATTCTCTCTCCCTTCACCTTCTGGGGAAGGGAGAGGGGTTGATAGAGAACATCTGTCATTCATTTAGTGGCCAGCCCAGCCTATACCTCGACAAGTGTAGATGAAGCACACACATTCATATACACAGATATATATAGTCTATCTACACTATATAAATTTCATATATTGTATTCACTCAGCATAAGTAAAAACATCTTGATGTCCTCATAGAAAAACAGATGTAGTAGTAGTGTACCCATTGTGTGTTCCGTATATTTGAAAGAGTGAATGAGAAGTAATCTGCAGATGTGTCAAAAATGCAACAGTTTTGTTTGGAACAGAAAAAAAAATCCAAATATCAGGTAGTGCATGATTGTTTCCACTCAAATAATAAAAATGTCTTAAAGGTGTTTTCACTGTAACTATGATTTTATTCTTTACCTATTTTAATTTATGAAATGTAGAAGTGAAGAATATATACTATCTGCTAAGGGATGAGATACTGTCGTAATTGCTTATATCTCGATTTTCCAAATCACCTCAGTGAGTTGTTCCTAAAAAGGAAAACCTACAGGCTTATATCCTTTCTAATACCACCAACTCCACCTAGATGCAACAGCTGAAATAAGCAACACAATCTCAGGGGAAGAAACTCAGCTACAGCCTTCCTCGTAACTGTGTTTATAAACCACTACCCACATGGATGCTTTCATATGTAGAAACAAATGTGTGTTTTGTTTTATTCATTAGCAGTTATCACTGATTCACAGTGGTTCTTTGCCCCTGTTACTTAATGTTATTTCATTAAATCATGAAAACAAATCAAGTATCTCACTCCAAAGAGTGAAGTATTCCCCTTTGCTGTGTATGAAGTCCAATTATGTAAACTTGACCTTCTCCTTGTAATGCCCTTCTTGGGATGGAGGCCAGCTTCAGGGTGTGTTATGATACAGGTATTCTTATGGGGAGGTATTACGGTTCAAGTGACTTAATGTAACTGAAGCTGAAATCTACCATAGTTTAAAAATCTGTTCTGGAGGACTTAGCACAGAATGAAAGTCATTTTTGCAGGTTCACCAAGGTGCATGGAGCTTGTTGCTTGCTCTGAGTGTTGTATGCTTACATGTAGGAAGATAGGTATATGTAATACTTAGGGACACTGAGGTCCATCAGCTGTTATAGAAAATACAAATCTTTGCCTTGGGAATGCAATCACATGACAAGATGTTGCTTCAGAAAATCAAGGAAATAGATGCTGAAATAAAAAGTCATTTGGCTACTAAAGATAAGGGAGAGTGGGATGAGGCTGGGAGAACCAACATACAGTTATTTGTGATGCATGTATTTATAAAAAAGTTATTTTATCTGTTTTCTCTTGGTAATGTCATAAAACTTGTATGCTTGTGTAGTTACAGTTACCTGTGAGTGGTTCTCTGTCATAGTACTTAATAATCTAAGATAGCAAAGAAGTGATAAATTAGCTAATACTTCCCACAAAGATATGGCAGATTGGACTCACTTGTGTGATTCAGACTATTTAATCAGTCCATGGTTTTCTTCTGGTAGCGGTGGCTCCAATGTGCAGCATGCCTGGATGATGCTGTTTGAATCCATCTTAGAGCTGTGACACTGATTATAGGACACTGTTAGCCTGGGCCAGTTTCAAAGAGTACGTTGGTTTTGAGCTGCTGTATATCTTTCGTAACCACACCCAATGGTTCATGCAACAGGCTGTCACGGGCCTTTGAAAATCATGTTGCGCTGCGTATCCTTGGATTGATTCACCGTGGCTTTCTCCTTGGAGTTTCCCACAATAGGGAATCTCACAATCTTGAATCATTAGACAGATGTTTACTTGGTCTGTAGCTTGTTAAATGAATCAACTAACATTCTGGAGGCTGTTGAGAGCTCTTGAAGGTCTGAATAAGTCTATTCTCATGTGGAAGTATTTTGTTGAATAATAAATGATTAAAGAACTAGTCATGATTTTGAGGAGAATGTCAAGGTGTAGGTGCAGGAAGTCCAGCTCACTGCACTGCAAAGTACAGGGCTGCGTGTATGGAAACAAAGCAGATGAAGCACAAAGTACATCTTTTCTGTGCACTTCACAAAAAAAATGCATCTTTGTCCTTAAAACTTTCTTTAACTCATTGTGGGTTTATATGCCAGTAATTATATCAGAATTCAAATTCTTAAGGGTTTGCTTTTAAAAGTTTTTAATTCAAAAAGATTTTAATTCAAAAGCTCTTTGCAGGAGAGTTGCTGCTTTTCTAAAAACAAAAACTAAAGAAAATACCCGTCATAAGCATTGATACAAAAATATCGCTAAGGCACTACCTGCCAGCTAATTCAATGCTAATTGATAACTGTATAGTCATTCTGCATTTTTAATTTTGTTTGAGTACTGTGGTTGTTTTTGCAGTACAAAAAAGTACACTGGAATTGTTGATCTGCTTAATTAGTGTAATTCAGTATCTCACAGTGTACTGAATGACTAAATATTTAAGTAATTATATTGAAGTTATACCACAGTTAAGAACGTCAGAGGTCAAATTGCGCCATGCCCTAAAGAGATACAACTCAGCTGAAAATTATACTTTTTTACTCCCATGGAGTTACAGTTACCAACACCATGTCTGATTTTGGCCTGCTTGCTCAAGTAGCATTGCCGTGACTGTCTAGAGCAGTGAGGTTTGTCCTTTTCCTATCTGTGGATCCATAATTATTTTTGAGCAGTTGTGCAGATGGCTGTGTTGCAGTTGAGCCTACTGCAGTAGTACTGTGGTACCTTTGTCTCTCCTTCAGGAAGAATCCATTGGCCCCTGCATGCATGGGCCACATGTTGAAAACTCCTCGCTTGTATGATGATATCTCTGAACTTTTGAGATAAATGTCAATCAACTATGTAAAGAAAGGTTTCTAAATGCTGTACTGTGTGCTCTGTCTACATCTGAGCAGTTAGATGCAGCTCAAGGGTCTTTGGGAGAAGAATTTCTGTAGGAAGCCACAAACCTACTTTGTTTTGATCTTTTAGACCACTTAGGCATGTATTTATTTTTGAGTGTGTCAGCACTTCTCTTAATGCAGTGAGACTAACTGCATGGTACAAACATTTAAATGTGTGCTTAGGCCTTGAATGTAACGAAGGCATTCAAGTAGCTCTTGCTTGCCCTGTGCAAGTGTCCTCCTAGTCTTCCGTAGCTTTGCTCTGCATTTTGCAGTGTCAGGATGTACTTACTGAGTGTGTGAAGGATACTGCCTGTTCTATGGCTTCCCCCAGACCCATTTCAAAGAGTCATTTCAATCATGTCTGTGTCTCTGCTTGCCAATTTACTATTCACTATTTGAAGATTCAGAATATAGCTTGGATAATCTCTGCAACTACCGATTACTACATTAATGTATTTTGGCTCTCATGCAAACAACCCTGTCTTACTTTCTTCAGCTTTAAAATATCCAGTTTTTAAATCTTGTGGATCCTAACTTGAAGATCATTTGCGGTACTAGGAGAGGAAAACTTGTATCTTACACATTGTCTTTTAGTTTTAGCTGTTGTTAAATTATGTAATGAATCATTTGGTTGTAATTTTTATGATTCTTACCAATTATTCAAAACTGGTAAAACCTTCTTAAGCACTAACCTAAATATTAAGTCCTGTTAGTACAATTTTACAATATGGGCCTTTTTCTGAAAATATTAGTGAACAAGCAAAGGAATTTGTGTAAAATATGCTTTTGCACTTGTACAAAAAAGACTAGACTTGGATTTTATACTTTATCTAAAGAATCTAAATGTTTTTAATCAAATGTCTTCCTATAAGTTTCCCATCCTCATTTTGCAAAACAGCTGACAGTTCATCTGGAAAACAGATTTCTATTACGCATGCATTTGCCTCTAATGTGGTGACAGCACCTCTTTACTGTATCTCTATATATTTCTTCATCTCTTTTTTTTCTTTTTTTTTTTTTTTTTGATATGCAGAAAATTGATCAGATGTATTTCAGTTTAAGCTTTTTGGAAAAGATGCTAATGAATGTTACTGTTTTTAAATGTTTATATTGTGGTAATGTTGAGTGACCTCTGTTGTATCCAGTCACAATACAGCACAAACAAAAAGTTTATAGACTCAAGTACCACTATTATCTGTTCCCAGCAATTAACAGTAATTCATGAGAAGAAACAATCTTTAAAAAGCATTTAGAAAGTAAGAACAAATTCCTATTGCAGCTCTGTTAGCGAAATCTGGAGAAAGTTGACTACCTTCAGAGAATTTCTTCCATGCTATACTAATATAGCTGAGATGGGAATGTGGGTTTAGATTCTAGATATAGACCTCTGTGAAGTCTGGTGACTCAGAGCACACTCAGAGCAACTGGCGTGTGTGGTTAGTTTAGCAAACTGTGAGCATGGAATAGGGCTGGTATAGAAAATATGACTGCAGCACTCCTTAAGTACTGCCGCTTCAATACTGAAGCTCTGCCATACAAATGCTTCCAAAACAGAGCAGTATCAAGGCTGGATTGATTCCCTGGGGGTAGGGTATAATAAAACTGACTGTGCAATCTCATCCAAGTTGAGGAGAGGGGATAGAGTCTTTTAAGTTCCATTTAAACATGGAATCTCATCCAGGATTCAGCGTTCAAATCAAAATAGTAGCTGTTACGTATCCTGAGCAGCAGAGACGCTTAACAAACCAGTTGGTGTATTGATGTCACTTCTAAACAGGCAATCTACGCACTTTGTATACAGCAAAATTTTCAGTAATCATTGAAATAGTGTCCCATTTGTCTCTGCTTTGTGGTTCTCAGCAGCCATCGGAATTAGTTTAAGTACACAGACAGTACAGGAGAGTAACAACCAGATCTTCTGTTGGCTGAAATATCGTGTATTTTATGATACATTCTGTTGGGTATTCCAGTGTTTAATGAACGATGTTAGGGGAAATGTGTAGGTGTGACCTTCAGGTTCTTGTTGGTGTAGTAGACAAGTGAATAATGTCAGAAGATAAGAGTCTTTGAATTGGGTTTCAGTTTAGCTTAGTGCACAATAAAAGTTCATACATATCAGAACTTTGATTAGAATTGAGAAAGGAGAATAGCACATTTTTGAGATTTTGACATGTAAGAGTGATTCTTAATGTAGGTTTTTACTAAGAGACCAGTCTGGACAGAAATAATAGCATTTGAAGTGAAAAATACGGACCTTGGCTAGTGTTGTGACCAATTGCTCATTTTTTTATGACTTTGCTCATTTTTTTATGACTAAGGAACTTATACCCTGGCTCGTGCTCCAAGGACTAGTGCAATAGCACAAAGTTTTGGGAAGGAATTGTCCAGGTACAATGTCTCTATATGTATGTAGGTTACCGTCTGCTGAATTGTGTTACACCATTTTCAGTATAATGCTATGACTGACTCCCCTTGCAATGTGAGAATATACATGTAAGCCTGTATGTTATTTAATAGCTTAATGGCTCATTTTGCTAATCCAGCAAATTCTGAAAATTCAGTGTGCATAGAAAGGCGAGCTCTGACTGGCAGTGTAAGCTGCTATCATCTTGCTGTGCTTCAAGTCTCAAAGAAATTGCAGCCACCTCGGTTTGCCTGAACAGAACTCCCAGGACTGCATTTCCTGTCCTTTTGGCCAGGTTCCTCTCTGCTCACAGTATTCAAAAGACCTGCTTGTTTATCTAAGTTTCTAGTCTAGGAAAAATCAGTTGAGAGGGGAAGACAGTTGATAGTATTAATACACCATTGAAAATATTAGATTCACTAGCATAAGTTACAAAGCATTTGGTCTGCTGTCACAAAATCGGAAATGTTAATATTTCAGATTAAGAAAGGAGTACAGATAATGAAAAAGCATTTACATTTGGGAGTAGTCGTTGCTTGATATGTCAAGTAAACTTTCAGAATAGCCACTGTTCCTGAAGGCTGTATCCTCTGCCCTCTTTAGCTATTTTTTTGTTTTCATGCATAGTTTCTCTGAATTCATCAAAGGGACTATCAGAAATTTTATATAGGACAGTCAAATAATTGTGTTCTGTGTCCTACTGATGCCGACAAAAAAAGTGTGAGAATGTCATATGGGGAAAATAAACATATAGGGCTGGCTTTGAAAGCAGAAGTCCCTCAGTTTGCAGTGTAGCGTATTGCCAGCATGCCACAGATGTGCACCACATGAGCAGAGAGAAAGCAGCATGAGGAGTCTGCATTCATTTTACGTCTGTCCCAAGGTGAATGGTCGGAGCCATTATGGATTTATGTAGTTTTGTTTACAGCTAGCTTTAGAAATATTGGAGCAGGTTATTTTTTTAAGCCTTCCACAGGGAGGCAACTAGCCATATTCCCTCCTGCTAAGGGCTTTTACTCCAGACAGATTAAAACTGTTTCTTCAACTGCATCCTTATGGAGAATCTGAAAACACTGGTGTTTTAGAGGCGGTGTCATCACACCTCTGCTTGGCAGGCAACCAGTCCTTTGTTGTGTTAATTTTGAGGTTGCAGAACTTTCTTCCTTTGGAAATCTCCCTCAGCCTTTCTTTGACTTAGTTAAAAAAATTAAAAACTGCAAACATTGTGTTACCAAATGTGCCTACTGGAAGCGTTACTGGACATGTGTGTGAGTGTTTTCTTTTCTGCAGTGGAACTTGATGTTATCCTATAATATTTTGCTAGATCTTGCTGCTGTCTGTTTTGTGTTGTTCTTAACCACAGGAGTCTGTTTATTTTTTTAAATGTGCTCGGCCAGAACAGTGGGTATTCTTGCTTGAGAAGGAGACCTTGTAAATTATTACTGTAAATAATCTTTTAAATTAGAATATAAAGTTAAAATTATTATGCAGGAGTGGCAGAGTAGGCATACCTCATGTGACTATGGTAAGTACGTGGGCCAGCAAAACCCTCTGTGCTTTTTTGGCACATCCTTAAACCAGTCTGTGTTTTTGTAGCAATATTACTGTAGTTTAGCAGCAAATCGGAACTTGTGTGCTGGGGCACTCTGTAACTTTTTCTAATGTTTCCACTGGGTGGTGCTGCAGGAATTCCTTTTTTTTTTTTTTTTTTTTTTCACTTGAATCTGCATTTCCCAGAAAGACGCCTCTAAAATATAATAGGAGGAAGTCCTGATTTAGAAAGTTTTTGCAGTTTCAACACAATGGGAGAACTCGGAGGATGCTCTGGCAGGAAATGTCCTGGTTGCTGGATGTGGAAAAATTACCAGCATTCTGTATCATACAGTCAGTTCCCTAAAGTGCCCTGGGTATGGACTACACCATTAGTTTGATTTATTACCTTTAACAGAGAAAGTTCTGCATCAAGTTAAAACAGGTATATTTACACACTTAGTTGCAAGCTTATTTTTTCAAGGCCAATTAAATTAGCACTCAGATCTCCTTTGATGAGTATTTCAAAACTTTCTGAGTAAACAGATTGATATTTGTTTTTCCTGCTTTCTGGCAGAATTACTAACTTTTCACCAACCACATCCTATTTATCACCCTTGAAGCATCTCTGTTGAGAAATAAAGTGTGAGGACTGACTCAGTCTTTTGCCTTGTTCTTTCAAATGTTTCTGAGCAAACATTTGGGGAGATTTGGCAGTTGTCTTTGACCTCTCACGATATACTCATTGTTATACAGATGAGTTTTCAATGGAAAATGTTACGGCTAACTGATTTTTTGATAATTGATAATTTGATAATTTCTTTTCTTGATCAGCACCCTTTTGCTTCTGTAATGAAATGCAAACATAAGTGTCCATTTTTTTAATAGAAACTAAAATGTAAAATAGAAAAATAGGCCTAGAGGATTTGTAAGCTGTTCAACTTTCCATATGGACATTCACTTTAGAACTATGTTAAAAAGGTATATAGCTGAAACAGATATAGGCTGCCTTATTCCCTATTTTTCTCTAAATATACTCTTTGATATTTGTCATTATGGAATGGAATTGTTTTGGTAATTTCCAACAAAAGTTTTTTTAAAACTCACATAACTGTTTATTAATATAATTATTAATATACTTTAAAAATTAGTAAGGTTTAGCAAAATTTCAAATTCTAGTATTGAGAAATGGGTAAAAAAAAGGGATGACAAAAAAGTCATTTTCTTTCACATGTTATTGCAGCAGTCATCTCAAGGGTTAAAATGAACCTGAGACACTTAGAAAAATAAAACCAGAGCTGCTATTACAAACTGGGACAGATGTAGGAGGCCAGGTTTCCTGTGGCCCATTTTCCAGTTTCCTGGCTGCAACCTGCAGAAATAAAGGAAGCTGAATGCTAACGTGAATGAGAAGCTAACAATGCCCCACGTCACGCTGCTCAGAGGAACGTGCAGTTGGCCAGAATTAGGATACAAAAACAGTAAAGGGACGTACAAAAAATGTACACACGTTTTCCAGAGTAGTTAAAAAGTAAAAAAAAAAAAAAAAAAAAAAAAAAAAGGTGCCTGTTACAGAGAAATGCTGTGTGCTTGCAAAAGCACACACTTGTCTGTAAGGGAAATGTAAGCAGAGGTGTGTGCCTGCTGTGGTGGGGCATAGGAAAAGGAGCTGAATCTTTTGCAGCTGCTTCAGCTACAGGAGGAATCGGCAGTTTCTTCATACACTGAGGGAAATTAATTTCCCTGCCCTGACTCTGCCTCTTAATCCTTTTCGTGTATATGTCTGATCACCATCTCTCTGTGACTACCTATAGTGCATAATGCTGGCTAACACCTATTATGTCTTCCAGATTGAATTGATCTCCAGCTGATTTTTTTTCAGCTCCTGGGCTCCCCAGCCAGTCTGTCCCACTCAGTTGTCCCTTCTCTGCCCCAAGTCCCATGACCTGGTTTATAGCTTAGAATCCCAGATGTTCCCCTGCGGGCCCTCTAAAGCAACAAGGGCCGGTTTTGATCCTAATTCCTGGAGGCATTCCTAGTTTTAGCCTTTAGAACTTGTTCGTGTTGATTGTCCAGGATCAGCAGCATCTCAATTTCAAAAAGGCTGTGGGGGAGCTAACATAGAGTGGGGAGAAAAAATCCAGGTAGGAAACCTGGTGTATGCAGGAGAATGGAGGAGAAGAACACAGCTGTAACATAGTCGTACGGAAGCTAAGGACCTCTGCAGAGGTCCTGAATGCTACAGAGCTGCTTTCCAGCTTTCTGCCTTTTTCTTTTAGCTGTTCCTATGGAAGAGTCCTACAAAACTTATTGCCCCAAAGAGTATCCTACTTATCTCACAGTTCATGTCATAAATCTTTCTGATACTGAGCTTTTTATTTAGCTAGCTTTGTCTCTGAGCCTCCTGGTTTTCTACTGCTTGGATTGAAGGTGCCTTGCTTACTTGTTTTATTTTGCCCAGCAGGTTTTTTTTCTACCTTAATGCCACTTTACTGACATTTTAGATGGAATGCTTTGCCTTGTGGATGTCTGTCCTTTTTTATTATTCTTTTCAGGGAGAGCTTACGGTGTTGACTTTGCTGCCGCTCCACATTTAGGCATTTCCGTTAGTCCCTTAATTTGGTTGAAATGAATAGGGGCAGTATTATCAGCACAGATACTCTGAGTTGCCTCCTTCCTGCATCAGACCTGAACTTAATATTTGATGTGTGGAGATCACATTGTGTCACATGCAGTTGGTAGGCTTTGTATGGGGGAGCACACATTTGAAAGAATTTAAATCGGTAATGCAAAAGGTGTTAGTATGGTTACCGGTCACAGCTGCCTGGGAAATGGACTTTCTGAAAACTCAGTTCTGAAATATCCTTTTGCTGTCTAACACAGCATTTCCAAGTATAATTCCTTCTAGCTATGCCAGTGATTATTTGCATCAGCGGTTGTGGAACTGATCACAAAGTAAAATTACTAGGCTATTTAGGTCAGGTCAACCTAGCAAATTTTGTTTCATGGCTTAGAAAATATCTTTGACTGTCAAATGCATTGTGTAAATATTTAAAAAATGGTCAGATGGCAAAACCACATGTGTTAAAGTTAATGGATGAAAAAAATTACTTGACTCTCTTGACTATGTGAATTTTGATTAGGCTTTCCATGACACAGAATATATTTCTTACATAGGTTGCCTGTGTCATTCTGTACCATAGATGGATGTCACTATCTAAAGAAGCGATTTATTAAAACCTATTTTTCTTCTAATCTTTGTAATTCAGCATGTGGTTCCATGTATTATTTATTGCCCAGCATTCAAATCCTGTACTGAGCACAAATGAAAAAGGAATATTTATTATTACTATTTACTATTAATAAAGAGTTGAATGAAATGTGAAATATATGCCCGGTAGGAAGTGACCACATCCTAACACTCATTTCTGTCAAATTAAGGAGGGACACTGAATTCCCTTTGAGTCAGTAAAAATTCAAAAGTATTAGAAAATAAGTAAATTAAATACAATGTTTTCTGAAGACTTCCGACTCCTCCTAATCATAATTTATAATAACTTTTAATACAGGTAGCACATTTTTCGTTAAATTACATGTCTTGTAATACATCTGTCATGTGATTCTTTTGCTCCACCACTCAAATGAGGCAGAAGTTAAGGCTTAGTACACTGTAGGGCCACATTGTCCTCCCAAGACGATAGTTAATACCTTGTGGAACCCCAAAGTGGTTCCCATAGAGAAAGGCAAGCTAATGCTTCTGTTGAGCTGATTGGAAATGAAATATTTTGCATCAGTAAAAAAATCCTGTCACTGCAGGATCTTAGATTTTTGCTCTTCCCCTGCAAATCACATTTTAGAGAATGGCAATGAGGCACAAAGATTACCACCAGTTTACCAAATTCAAAATGTTTAAGATTTTACATCACCGTATATGCTGAGCACACGGCTTCTGTTGAAGGTAGTTACAGCTGCAAATATTCAGTGCAAATCAGACCTGAATGCCTCAAGTTGGGTGCTTAGAAGAAAAGGACCATACAATTAATGATCAGCTGAAAATGTAATTTTCTTGATTTGCCTCACATAGGAATCACATACGTACAGTTGCTATACAAGTAGTGTGGGAAGCTTTATACAGGAACTCAGTTGCAGACACAGGGATGGAGTACAATGCAGCGTTAAGCTGTGTGAATCTCATTTCTATATGGGGAGATTTGGATCATAATCCAGTAGAAGATTTATGCACGTACCAATTATGTGCATCAGTGCTGAATTCTGAGGTGGGCAGGTCCTTTCTAAAGCCTGTTCAGGGCTATGCACTTGGAGAGTTGATGGTAAGGCAAGCAGAGTCGTGAGGAGCTGCCTAAATCTAATTCCACCACAGCCATCTGCCCTGGATCCGGCACCTTAAGTGCCCCCCAGGCATTATGTGTGTATCTCAGCTGGTTGAGAAATGATCACCAAGAACTGAACCACTTTGAAAAAGGTGGCAGTAACCTTTTATATAATAACCTGAAGTCATGTCTCCCTAGTGACTGGGACAGATAGTGTGGAGTGGGTACTCCTGCAGGGTGTTCTCAACCAGGGTTGCACTGTTCCTGTGTTTTACATTACACCTATGGCTGAGTCACCATGAGGCCCACACTCAGTAGATAAAATGGAATCCAAAACTGTAGTGCAACGTTAGCTGTAGGTTGCCCTGTGAGTGTTCTTGAGGAGAGGTGCATGGGGATGGAGGAGACTGCAGCAGAACGTGCTTCACTGTTAGTTCAGTTCCACGAAAACTTTCTGAAAAGGCATCATTACTAATGATCTTGTCCTGGTTTGAGATAGAACAAAACCAATTTTCTTTTCAGTAATTTTACTTTTCAGTTAAGTCTCTTCTAACTGACTGCACTCCCTGAAAGTAACTGCGTGTTTTTCAGACTTTCAGAAGTGGAAAAGCATAGAGGGGTTGCACCTGTGGGGAGGAGCGGACGAGACAGGTGACCCAAAACTGACCAACAGGGTATTCCATCCCATCTGCCTCATGCTCAGTATAAAAGCTGAGGGATCAAAGGGGTTAACTCTCCTTTCTTCAGTGGCCATCGTTGAGGAGGACTGTGTGCTCTTCTGCCTTTGATTCCAATCCATGCTTTCCTGAATCCAGTGTCCAAATCCAGTTCCCATCTGCTGCTGAGTCCAGTCCCAGGGCTTGCTGGTGATCATCCTGGGAGCTTGATATTTGATTTTATATATATATTTACATATGTCATTATTTTCTTATTAATATTGTTAACCTTTTTTATTGTTAATATTTCCTTATAGCTGTTTTAGGGGTTCTTTCAACCCATAAGTCTCTCTCCCTTATTCTCTCTCCCTTCCCCTTCTGGAGAGGGGTTAATTGAAAACATCTGCCATTCATTTAGTGGCCAGCCCAGCCTATACCTTCACAAATCTGAAGGGAGAGGTAATTTAAGGTCTAGATGAGAGAATTGCATCTCTGAGGTATTGTACTGTTTTGGCTAATGGCATGGTGGTGGAGTTTGTATGGGTGCTTCTATAACTCTCTTCCGTCTTTAATTTCCTCAGCTGAAGTTCCATTGACAGGTATTTTTAGCGTGCAGCGCCTGTACACATTGCAATACAGTTTCAAAGAAAGATGTAAGTTACTTCTAATTTTCCAAAGCAAAAAAGCTCTCTTTGTGATTTCTTGTTCAGAACAGTTGTATGATAGAAGCTGAAATTATGCAGAGCATCGCTGTATAATACAGGGATGTACAGAAACTAAGATTATTTTAAAGTAATATGGCTGTATATACCTATACACATTTAGTGAATTAAGTTGCAAAATTTATAAATATTAATGAAAAAGTATATATATATGATGCCAGATGAATAGGGATACTTTATTAGCTACGATGTTAAATAATCTGTTAAAGTTGTCAATACTTGCACAGATGGTGTAGTTTAAAGGAACTTTTAAACACTGTAAAGCGAGTATAGAACTTTCAGGTATATTTAATTCTAGCTATACATTTTTTTTCTTGCCTTATGCTATGTGGAAAAGGATTTGTATCAAATGATGAAGAATAAAATGAAGCAAACGCAAACTTTTGAAAGAGCTAAAGCATCCATATAGGAAGTTCTGTTTCAAGGATACTTAATGGTCCTGGGAACCTCTGCTGCCTCTTGAAGGTGCTGTGTAGTTGCTGTGTTACACAGCTGGGTGTCAGGGATAGATGTTTTTGTCCTTGTCATTCAGACTGGATTCTCAGTTAATTAGAGAAATGAGGCTTTTGCAGGGGTAATAAAACCATCATTAATTCTGCAAAACTTTGTTTGGCCAGTGTACTGAGAAATTATTTGGACCAAAATAAAGCTTCAAATTCTGTTTTTCTGTAAAACTATTGACAACGTTCTATAGTATCTTTAACTTGCTTTTACACTAGTGAAGCTTATGCAATTTATTTTCCTTTATATTAGTGAAGGTTATGCAGCATGATTTCCTTAGTGCTGGGACAGACTTGAAGAGGCAAATCTTGCCTCAGTTGCCTGCTGTACGGTTCCATGTGGTGGATAGTTGGAAGTCTTCTGCCCTCTCGTGGTCAAACACCAAGGGAAAAGTCAGGCAGGAAACCCGGCATATTCTGGCCGTGTAATCTAGTAGGACACAGGGTAATATATTAGGAAACAAAATGAGCAATCATCAGCTTGTTTAGATAAAGACAAAAATATCCATTGTTACATGCACAAAGATAAGTCAAGTAATAATTAGCCCCATTAGCACCATAGTCAGTTAACCCAATAATACCAGCATGTTTAAATCTGTGTTAGTTAGACGCAACATGTCCAAATTAAGTATCAGGAGAGGCCAAGAAAAAGTGATTTGATACAGTTTTAACGTGCTGAGGCTGGCAATGTTGTTGAAAGCTCGTTTTGTAGTTCTGTAGTTTAAAAGGTCAATTTTAGCTACATCTTCATTACAATATTAAATTGTCTTTAGTGGTAATGCTCCCAAGTTTTAAGTTGTGTATATGCCTGTGCTGAGTAGGAATTTAGTCATTCTTAATTTTATCCTTCTGTTGCAGTGACTGAAGAAAATGGCTTATTCTAGGGAGGGCTCAATAGCACAGGCAGTTAGCAGAGAAAAAAAAAAATTTCAAACAACCTTTAGCAGAGAAAAAGATTCAACCTTAGAAGTGAGACTCAGGCACTGTTAAAAATATTCCTAGTTCTCAGTTGTATGTATGATAATGAAAGGCAAGATCCCTGTTAGAGAAAGGTTCTGGGTAAACATCACTTGCTTTACTATGCTTAAGTGTACTGAACTTTCAGCATTTTTGCAAAATAGATAATATCTTTTGAGTTATTTGATTTGGCAAACAGAAGCAGCAAGAGCCATTTCAGGCCCTGGAAGAAACAAATATGTGAAGGCTGTATGACATAGGGAAGGCAAGTGCGTGTGATGGGAGGAGGAAAGTGTGGTTTCTGGTGCTCTAACTATAGGCAACTGCTTTGGTCTTCCCTTTTTCTCCCCTTCTTCACCATGGCAGATCTGAATGAGTTCGGTATGCTTCTTGTGCCAGTAAACAGCAATTTTTCGGGTCATTTCAGTAGATAAGTCCCACCCGTGTGTCTCCCCCCTTCCCCCCCCCGGCAAGTTCCTTTGAAGGGTGGTTGCATACATTGAGTTGAAGACACCAACTGGAGATGACCCCGTACCATGTGAACTACAGGGGCAATGCTTTTCTAAATATTTACTCTATTTTATGTGTCCCTTCAATAAATAGCAGTGAAAAAAACACTGAAAAAGGATTGTAAGACTTGTAGGTCTTGTGGATGTTTGGTTGTAAATGATATAGTAGCTTCTTTTGCTCAGTTACATAGGATGACTCCTGCATAAAGCTTATTATTGAAATGTGCATTGGGTGGAACACCTACTCCCAAATGTTTTTCACACTGTTGCTCTCCTTTGTCCCTTGTAGGTATGGAGAGTGCAATCACACTGTGGCAGTTCCTTTTGCAGTTGCTGCTAGACCAGAAACATGAGCACCTGATTTGCTGGACGTCTAATGATGGCGAATTCAAGCTACTCAAGGCAGAAGAAGTGGCTAAGCTGTGGGGACTCAGAAAAAACAAAACTAATATGAATTATGACAAGCTGAGCCGAGCGCTCAGATACTATTATGACAAGGTAAATTTTGTTATTCTCATGCCAATTAAGAAAATAGAAACACTACCATTTGATATTTCACCTCTATGTGGAAACTTTTTGAAAAGTTCCCCTAACTAGTTTTTACAACAGACAACATTATTGAAGGCAATCACAGTGAAGGTAAGAGGGCAGCTAAAAGATGCACAGGAAAACTGTGTATCTCATTTCCTGAGGAGGGGAGGTTTTGACCTAGGTTTACACTTACTGATGCTTTCATGTGTTTATGCGTTTGGCTACCCAATATTTTCTGTAGCTTTTGACAACAATAAAATAACTGTTGATAACAGAGAACTGTTTGATTATTACAGCCTGCATAGGATCTTCTGGAATGCAGGGAGGTGGTAGAAAGCAGTGATACTTCAATGCAGCAGGCAGAGTGGCCGCTTTAACAGCAGGTATCACCTATGTCAGAATAAGGAAGAGACACACAAACAACCCAACAGGGCAGGGCTGAGTTTTCATGGAACACATCTTTTGGAGCATGGATCCTGTTGGCCAGTGTTTTAGCTAGTCTTGCCTGAGCTTTCTGGTACATCTTTTCTACAATTGTATTTGGTTCTAATTTATTAGTTTGAAATACAATGCTGAAACCCTTCTACTGTTGTGACAGTGCAGTATTACCTCAGCAGGATCTCACTGTAACTATTCCTTTGTTAATGCTCAGTGTTTCTAAGAGTTTGGAAATTTTCCACTGTGTCATTTTAGGACAAAATGCGTGGGCTTCAACAGTAGTCCAGATTATATGTTGCTATCATTTAATTAGCAGCTATATATATGAGAGAGCACTAATGTGATGTCTTACTGGATGAAAGTGCAGAATAAGAGTAGCAAGCAGAGGGAAGAGCAGCTGGTCAGGTGGTGGGTGTCACAGCAGGGGTATGTTTGGGTCTATTTGTCAAGGCAGTAGTCTCATGCTGAACTCATCTCAGGTGAAGACTGCATTTGCTGTAGAATGTTAAATTTACTCCCACTTGGGAACTTACCTTCTGGGTAGCTCAAGTCAAAGTAGCAGAACATGTGCTTTGGTAGGGGTTTCTTCATCAAATTTTTCTGCCCTTGCAATATCTACTGAATTTTGCCTCTCCTTCACAGATATATCTGTTGAAGTTTGCTAGAACTAATAACCCAAAGAGGCAGCACAGTTTAGGCAGCAACCTTGTAACTGACGAGCTGTGGTTATTTGCCTGCTCTCAGAAGCTGGTTACAGGCATACACTTAGTGCAGAGCTGTTAGCTGTTGAGAGCTCCACTTTCAACCTCTTAATATTTAAAACTGAAATCTGAAATAATAGCATATGAACATAGTAATCTGGAATTATTTAGATTGTTTAATTTGCTTCTGATTTTCAGACATCATGAACATGTCCCCAATCTAGAAGAGGTCAGTAGAGGTTACCGGTAGTCAGCACCTCTGAAAATAAAATTTCTGTGGTATAATGAGAGTTCATAAGGTGACTGTCACTCTCGTGAAACTGTCCTTCACTTCGACGTTTAGTCTTTGGTCTTACTCTTCAGAATGAAGCAAGGTGGCAACAGTACAACAGAGAATGCAAAAATGAGAATAGGGAGTAACCAGGATATGTATTAGATTGCTATAACGAGAGATACTTGTAGGGAATCTCTCAGATGTGTCAAGATACTAGAAGGAAAAAATTGTAGAACACAAGTATGGAGGTGCTAAAATATCTTGCATATTCACCTTTCTCGATTTTAGACTCCAGCAAATTCAAGAAGTTTCCAAATTGTTTCTCCAACCTTTTTTGGATGAACGTTATATTGTTTGTACTAATAATATTAAATCTTTTCAGGATTAGTTCCCCCTAAATGGATATTTTTTTAATAATATGCCTAAATTAATAGGGTTTACTATTTCCTATGTTCTTGAAGATTAAATATTAAAAAGAAATTATGGATTTTGTATATTAAAAAGGAAAACTTCATCATAGCCTTATTTAGTGGTCTGTTCTCATCTTGATTTTCAGGAAAAGCAGCGAGATGAGATTATACAGGGAGTAACACCAGTGTTCAGCACAGTTATGGCATGCTTGCTGACTGCATAAGGCAGAGGAAACTAGATATCGTTGCCGAACTAAGCTCAAAGTAATGTTGTCATGTATTATTTGTAGTACACTAATTCTTGAAGGGCACAGTGATGCTGGGTGCTATGCGGCCAGTCTAACACAGCAACCAAAACCCATGCTGATTGGAAATTAAATTTGCACAATTTTATGATTAGACTTTTTATTACTCACATTGGAATTTGGAAGGATTCCTTCTTGTCCTGTAAGAATTTTTTAGTTTCAGATTTAGAGCTGCATGTTCTGCAATGAAATGTTTTTAATATTTTGTCCACTAGAAGTCAGATTTTTCCACTTAACATCTTTCAAAGGTGGCCTGACTGAGAAGGCACAAAAAGATTCAGAGAGGACAGTGCAGTGGCTGAATTCCCCTTCACTAAGTGCTAAAAAGGCTTCTGCTCAGCATGGGGAAGCTCGCTTTATTACATGACTCTGACCTCTCTGATTATAAATTTGAGTGGGATCAATGGAGACAGAGTGCCTGCTGGTGAATGAACAGCATATCCAGGCAGAGCCCAGTACACGGTGACTAAACAGACATTGCTTAAAAACAAGGGATGAGATATTTGTATTTCTTGTCCTTTGAGATCTTTCTGATCTCTTCAAATCAATGGAATGTAATGGTGACTTAGTTGTGGCTCCCTTTCTTCTTTTATACCTTAACCATTGTTTTTTTTTCTTTTAACCTTGTACTGTTTTCAGTTGCCCCCCTACAGCACACACACCCCTTTGTCATCTGTTTTGTCTCTGCTCACGTGGCATCTGCCAGAGGAGTGGCTGTACAGTTTCTTCGCCAAGGCTCTGGCTGAGGTGATTGCTTGCTGTTCTTACAGCTGCTTTCTTGGACTGCGTGCTCTCTTCCGTCTGCAGATTTTATCTAGGTGTGACACAAGGATTTTGGCCATTTTTGCAGGAGTTCTGCAGTCCAATGGAGGTCGTAGCTCCTAGACAGAAAGAAGGCTAAGTTCTTTCTTCCCTATGTATTGTGATCTGTGTTTGAACCCCAAACCAAAACCATGGCTATTGCTGTTTAAATTGAAGGAGTAACTCCTTTAGCAGAAAACAGTGGGAGCTTCTCACTGTCTGTGTGTGTATGGTGTGTTGTGTCCTGTTGGTTCCCAGGCAACGGGGAAAGGCAGATTATTAGGAGAGTGCAGAGGGACCAGGGAACTTGCTGAAGGTTTTGAAGCTTGAGAAATATGGGCATAAAATAACAGGTAATGAATCCTAGCAGCTGGCAAGGAGTGCTCAGCAGTGGGTTCAGTCCTAAACACTTCCTCTGCCTTCAGTCTCTGCTGCATAGCACAGAAAGGGAAGAAGTCGAGGGGAGAAGAAAAGGCTCCTTGCTTTTCTTCTTTCCCTTCTGCAAAGGAAAAGAGGAAGGGCTGGTGGGGTGAAAGAGCCTCTCAGAATTTCACACTCTTCTCCCCTGGACTATTCACCAATTTGTGGGATAAAATAAGAGCAGTCTAGACTGTCTAGACTCTGAGATAGCCTTAAGGAGCCTTCTGAGATCCTTGTCCCCTCCCTTGCTGTTAATAGTGGTGGGTGTGTTGGCAGCTGGATGTGCTGGGGCAAATGGGAGTAGCAGCAAGAAAGGCAAGAGGCAGAACTCTGGACAAGACTTTGGGTTGTGGAATTATCAGCAGTGACTTCTCTACCTATAACCCAAAAGATCTGGCAGTGTGTAAGTTTGAGGCAAAGGGCAGTGATTTTTTAGAAATGATGGTGGCACGTGGGGTGAGCCTTCCTTTCTTGGGCTGCCCTCTGTTGCTACTGCATACAGCTGACACTGACTGAGCTACTGCTTCATTCTTTGTCTTTGAAATTATTCATGGTGGAGAAATAAAAACTGATCACTGGATAAATGGAGGTTTATGAGCTCTGCCATTTTGCTTGGGGGGAACACTGGCTTGTTAAAATTCATCATCTGATTCATCTGAACTTAAAAGAAAATTAATTCTAGTACTGGAGAAAAATAACACAATTAGGACAAGTTTCTTAGCCTGGCTTTGAAAGCAAGCATGACATGCTGCTGAGGCTGATGGCTAGATTTATGTCAAATTCAGATGTAAAGCACCCCAGGAAGTGTCATGATTGTAATTTACTACCATGATTCTGGTTGCTAAAGGTTTGTAGATAATCTGAAGATTTTCCATTTCCTGTTTCGTTTTTTACCTGAATTCCCCTCCCCCCTTTTTATTTAATGCATTTCCTCTGTTGCCTCAACAGAACAGCAAAACAGATGACAGATAGCGCTGAGGAAAGGCATCCTTCACTCTCTCTACCTACAGCTTGAGCAGCATGTCCATCATGTCACATACTTCTGCGGGTCAGAAATCTCTTGTAATGCTTTCAGGCAAGGAAACCCTTCCCATCTATTCCCATGCAAAGCACTTTAGCTTGATGTGTAGAACTAAAATACCTTTATAAGTAGGATTAGTAGGTTTCTTTTTGTTGAAGCTGCCCAGTTACTTTGTTTTTCTGATAGCTGTCATGACAGATACCTCTTGGAAGTCTCTAGAGGTTTCACGACTACTAAAGGTCTCCATTAATATTTCAAGATTACACCGCAAGAGGGAATCTAGTGAGTTTTGCCCATGAGTTTGTTTGGGTTTTTGTTTTTTTTTTTTTTTGAGGGAAGGAGGGTGAATTGGGAAATTACATGCAGATACTGACATTAATAGGATGTAACAGTTGTGGAAGTCAAATCCTCAGAAGTTAGGAAATACAAGAATCACAGTTCCCTGGGTAACCTTAATGTTTGCATGCGTTATGCTGCATCTTTAATTACACACATACTGTTTTGAGGAGCAGCTATTCAATATTTTTGCATCCTGTCTGAACAGTATGTGGCCCCAGGCTTTAGTCAGGGAGTGCTATTCAATCTGTCTTACAAAGAATAAATCATCTTAGTTTCACTTAATGGCTACCTGCTTATTTAGATGGGTTGGCAGTATGATGTATAGTATATAAATAATACAGGCTTCTTTGTGTTTGTTGCAGTGCAGGGGACAGAGCTCCTCAGGAGCTCTTAGGATTCAGAGCTGCCCATGGCATTCCCTCCCCTCCCGTAACAGGTCAGACCCAGTAGCCTGGTTACTACTTCCTATTTTTAATGCCCAAGTGTGGGTGGCAGCATGAAAGAATTTTTTGGGAATAAGGTCCTTTGCTTGGTCTGCTTACAGAACTTCAGGATATAAAGTGACAATGGAGACTGCTGTTTTACTTTTGAGAAGGTCTTCTCTTGAGTTACCTCAGGGGAAATAGAATATTACAGTGAAACAATAGCAGTATGATGGTCCTAGAGTACCAGCTATACATTTTGTAGTGGTACAGGTAAGAGATGTTATAAGTAAATACTTGAAGGAGTATTAGAAAATAGCTTTGTAGAGAACTGGAGGAAGCTTCTTTCAGGAGTGATATGTGGAAGTCAAGAATATGCCTGTCTGAAATGGCATAAAAGTGGTCATTGAGCGCTATCTTTATTGAAAGATGCGAGTAAAGAATTTGATACTCAGTAAGAGGTGATGGGTAGAGGAAAAAACCCAATAACACCCCCAAAAGGAGTGACAAATAGTTCGTGCTTGATGTGAGAGGAAAGGGACGACCAGTGAACTGCAGCAGAGAGAGCAGAGAACCTGGCCAAAGGTGCCAGTCAGAGGAATGGCCTTTGCCGTCCAGATCGAGGTGGGTGAGGAAAGACTGAAATCCAGCTAAATGAGAGCCTTGCGCTTCCAAAGGTCAGTACAGGTGCACGATCTAGTAACACCTGTGCCTTCATCAAAAAAATCACAAAATCTAGCTTCTACGTCCACTGTATAATAAGCGTAAGTGCATAAAGTATGATGTTAACAGAATCTGCCTGCCTGGACACGCTGCTGTGGACACACCCCCTGCCCCCGTTTGTTGGAGCAAACCCTGCAGCCACAGGTACCTCCTGCCAGCTTACCTACTTCAGACATTGGAGTGTGAGCAGCCCTCTCTCTGCGTAGGGTTCCCAATAGCTGGAGGCAGCCTGGCTCCTACCTAATAGAGTCCCGTGAGGAATTCATAGCCTAAGTGTCCCTACACATGTTGTATCTATCGGTACTCTTGGAGCCAGGGAACTTGCAACACATCCAGATGGGAGTTAAGCGCAGCAGCTACAGCTCTGGTTCTTCTTCTTTCCCAAGCAGGGACGTTTAGTACCTACAGACAAGTTCATCCTGTTCTGCCATAAATTTTGAGATCTCAGGCACCCTGATTATAGGTCACTTCCTGGGAGGAGGAAAAAAGTCCCAATCTGGTCTTCCTGCCCCTGAGGCCCCTCATTAGTCTGAAGTTAAACTAGGAACTGGGTTCCATTTCCCAGCTCAATCTCCCGAGTGGCTCCTGCAGCCAGCAAACTTGCTAGCTAACAGGTTTGAGCCAAGCCACTGAAATCCTTGTGTCACATGCGTAGTATAGTTACACCTTAGCTCTAAATGCCTCAAACAGGGAGTAAGATTCAGAGCTGATGAAAATAAAACACAAACGTGTGACAGAAGAAACGAAGTCTGAGTTGCACCAATGCACAGGAAAACTTCTGAGAGGAAAGAAAAAAATGGAAAGAAACCCAGAGGTCATGCTGTTGAGATGGACACACAGCTCCTGTGTATTTTGGGAGGGCTTCCAAAAGTACTGAGTGCGTATGTATAGTTGACACAAAAAAAAAACTAGCCACATTATAGCCTGGTTCAAACTGCAGGGGGAACCAGGCTACCGAGCCTTTGCCATCTAGCTCAGGCAGCTGGTCTGGGGAGAAGGACAGGGGGAGAGACCCATCCCTCCAGCTGGTGATTCAGAGAGCACAAGGGTAAGGCTGGTTTTGGAGGCGCTCATAGAGCGAGTGTCTGAAGTGATGTGATGTGAATAAGCCTGAGCTTCCTAACACAGCAGATGTGCTAGAGCAGATGTCAGGCAGTGCTGTACCTAGTTCGTATCAGCAGCTTTCAAAGCACTTTGCAGTGGGAGGTGGTCATGTTTGCTATAGTCACTGTTTTATAGACTGGGGACAGAGGAGGGGAAGCGTGAAGTGTTCAAGTGAGGAACAGTCAAGAAGCCAACAGAACAGGGGCATTCCCAGCTCCCCTGTCCTCTTTCTAAGTGTCAGAGAGAGCTGTCTCTTGATAGGATTTTTTTATTTAAGCTGTTGGATGAGAGCCCTTACTCCTGGCCCGGTTGTCCATTTGTCCTCCCCATCAGCTGCCCTGCCCCAGCGGCTGCCTTCCCCAGCAGCACAGCCTCGGAGCTCCCTGCAGCCCTGGCCGGCAGGCACTAGCATTCATTGCAGGTGAGCATTCCTGCTCACAAGGGAATTCACCTAGAAAAGTCAAACAAGGGAAAAAAAAAAAAAAAAAAGGGGCTAAATGTGCACATAGACTTACTGCTACCAAGTCTACCTGCTACCAAGCAAGTGGTCTAGTCTCCCTGCAAATGCAGTCCTTAATATAAGAAGCCGCCTTTGCCCTTTCAAATTGAGGGTGGAAAACCCCTGCTTATCATGATCCCTGTCACTGTCTTCTGTCGTTTGAGCCATCATCCACAGCTCAAAATGTTTCTGACAGGTCACTGAGGTGATGGTAAAAATAAACTGCCTTTTACCTTCACTTCAATTATTTGTCAAAGAAAATTAGAAAAGTCAGTGGCATTTCAGAGGCACTTAATTAATTTGTGTCCTTATTTTCTCTTATATGCTGATGGAGTTTTCCTCAGGCTCCACATTTGAGAAGCCTGTGAAGTGCTTGAGGGATCTGCACTTGAATCCTTTTCATCTCCAGCCATCGTTAAGTGGGCCCTTGCTGCAGGCTTACAGAGTCAGAGGAGCCGCACTGAGAGACCTTCTTAAAATATATTTAATAATAACAGAGGAAGTATAAACTCACCAGCCCGTTCAGTTGCTTTTTATAGCAATGTTCCCCTGCACCAGTGTAAAAGTGCCACCCTTAAATACATTTAATCTTTTTGTGCTGGGAGTCACATTTTCCAAGTAGGATCTCAGTTGCCAGTGCTTGATGTAACAATAACTCAAAGCTGCCAAGAGCAGAGAGGAGGGATTACTTTAGATTAAAAAATATATATTAAAAAAAAAGAAAACAAAATCTAGTTGGGGTGTTTCTTTTCATATGTGAGTAGTTTGGAAGTTTTGCCTTTTTCAAGAAAATGTGATACTGAGAATGCAGAAGTGCGTCCATCCAACATTTCACCTAATTAGCACAAAAAAAAAAAAATCTAGGCCAAGCCCGAAGCCATGGGAATTAAAGCTCACGCAGACTGAGATCCTGTGGGCTAACTATATGTCCTGAACTTTTGGAGGGCAAAAATAGGCATTGCAGGATCCGCCAGGTGGGTAGACGTGTACAGTTCAGCATGGGAGAGGGCAGTTTTGTGCCTTTGGTCTGAGCTTGCTGAATTCAATTCTCCTCCTTGCTACAGATCGCTGTTATCAACTTGGGAAACAACTTTCTCCATTTGTGCCACAGCTCCTGACCTGTGAAGCAAAGCTACATCCCAGGGCTCTTTGTAGGATTAATTTTGTATTCAAGAAGGTGCCTGAATGAAATGCCAGGACATTCAGATAGATGAATTACAGAGTGCCAGTAGCTCAGCTGAAAGACAGAAGAGGTTCTGACATGCAAGTGCAGATGACTCTTTCCCAAAACAAGCCTTGCTTTGTGACAAAAAAAGGTGTAGTGCAGGCACTGCAAGCACTCTGCACTAGGTGCTGTCCATACATAAATACCTATGATGTTTGTATTCCTTTCTCCTTTTTTTTGGTTTTTTTTTGTTTGTTTGTTTGTTTTTTTTGTATTTTATTTTCAGTCAATTTAACAAATGTTTCCTCTACTGGTCTCAGAATCTGTGGTAGAATGAAAAACAAATTAGATTTTTAGTAATACTGTAAATATTTACATTCCCACATGTACAGCAAAGTAAATGTCTGTTTGCAGAGTATCAGCTGGAGATGCAGCAGACATGCTGCACAAAAGCAAAGCTTCTTGGAAAGGGTTTTTCGGAGGTGACTTAAAGACAAACTCTCTACCAGGGGCTTCTAGAAGAGAGAAACCACTATGGAAATCTCAGGAAATATTGTTTCTTGTCTTCCACAGCACTTAGCTTAGGGTGGTAAATGTTCTGGTCCTCAGAACAGGCCACAGCTGGTGCCATACAGTGCCTCTGCAGAGGAGCTCACACTGTGAGCATTGTGTTAGAGCAGGCAGCAATACCAGGTTTGCAGTAAGAGAGCTAGGAATGGAAACAGGACTCTCGTGAAAGATTTCATTTTCAAAGGGAATCAGTTCTTTCCATAAAGGGGACGCTTTTATTATGGCAAATATGAAGAAAAAAATAAATAGTTCTACAAACCTTTGAGGGGTTTGGTTTTTTTTTTTTTTTCAAGAATTAATTTCAATAGCCAGTTTAGACTGATGAAAACCTGCCTGCAGCAGTGAGCATCCTGAGCCTAATGCAGTCCTGGAGACAGCTCAGGGGATATAGCAGGACACAAGTACTTTGCTGACCCATGCAAGTGATTGTGTTTGTAACAGACGTAGTTCATGACTGTTGAAAGAAGTACAGTCTCCATCAGCCTGGGTCAATCCTTCTGCATGCAGTCAGGAAGAAAGGGTAAATCACTGGTGCAGGGGGGTTGAGGTGGTTTTGTCCCTTGCAGACATTCTGAGAGTATTTCATGCGCAGGGTAGTTGGTGTCAGTTTTGGGAGGCATAAAGGACATTTGCCTTCGTTGTGAAATGCAAATGGCAGCATGGCTTGAGTCTGCAAAGCAGCAGAATTGTTTTTACTGGAAAGAAAATATTACCAAGCTACGACAGAGGAAGCAGAAGGAAAACAGGTCACCGGTGGGTTTTTATCACCTAGTAATGGTGATTTTTTTTTAGGCACCATGAAGAGCAGGGGGTGGTCTTGCTGGCTGAGCAGAGATATGGGAATGGGCTACGGATGAGCAGTGGTAGGAGCCCCACTGAAATGACCTGCTCACCTTGAGGATGGAGCTGTGCCCCCCCCCTTATGAAACCTCTTTGCTTGCTGTACTCAGTGCCTCTAAAATGCTGATCTTTTTAGCATCTGCTTTTGTATTTGCAGAACATCATCAAGAAAGTGATCGGACAAAAATTTGTGTACAAGTTTGTCTCCTTTCCTGAGATTTTAAAAATGGATCCACATGCTGTGGAAATCAGCAGAGAGAGCCTTTTGCTGCAGGACAGCGACTGTAAGATGCCTTCCGAGAGCAGGGATCAGCACAAGCACAGCTTGTCAGCACTGAAAAGCACAAGCCGTAATGAATATATCCACTCTGGCCTGTACTCCTCTTTCACTATCAACTCTCTGCAGAACCAGCCAGACCCTTACAAGCCAATCAAAACAGAAAAACTGGAGGAGAAGTCAGAAGGAATCACACCAGTCGAAGAAGTTCGGACTGTTATAAGATTTGTGACAAACAAAACAGACAAACAAGTTATGAGGCCCATGGTGTCGTTGCCTTCCACTTCCGAAACAGCAGCTGCCTCTGCTTTTCTCAGCTCATCAGTATCAGCTAAAATATCTTCCTTAATGCTACCCAACAGTGCCAGCATTTCATCTCCATCGTCATCTTCCTCCAGGTCGCCGTCTCTGTCTCCCACCTCACCCCTCCCTACAGAACACAGGAGCCTCTTCCTTGAGTCCAGTTGCCACGACTCAGATTCCCTTGAGCCTCTGAACCTCTCCTCAGGCTCCAAGGCAAAATCTCCATCTCTTCCCCCAAAGGCTAAAAAACCCAAAGGCTTGGAAATCTCCGCCCCACCTATGGTTCTCTCCAGCACCGACATTGGTTCCATTGCCCTCAACAGCCCCGCGCTTCCTTCGGGATCCCTGACTCCAGCTTTCTTCACTGCACAGGTAAGACCTGCCTGTCTCCTATACTCTTGCTTTAGCCAGGTATTCCCTCCGTGTGGCCACGAGCGGTAGCTCTATGGGCCTGTCATCATCTGGTGGAAAAAAACAAACATCTGGGGAAGAGAGACACATAGCAGAGGTCTGAACAAAGGGTGGAAAGTAGGTTTCTCCCGGGGTTCCCCTGTGAGTGTGGGGAAAGCCACCACAGTTCACAGACTGCCTGGAAGGATACAAGATGGGCAGCCGTTAGTTGATATGAGTGAATCGCTTATCAGTTTAAACCAGCCTCCAGGTCTACAAAACAAACAGGAAAAAGCCAACAAGAAAAACACAGGAGTTTTGTAGATCACAACTTGAGCATGTGCATTGTGGGATGCTTGGTTAGGTTCCTTTTCTAGATGTTGTATCCATTCAAACAGTGTGATTTTTTTCATTATTGTTTGAATATGAAACAAATTCCACAAAAGTGGTTTCTAAGACAAAGCTCTTAAGCCAGTTTTGATTTCCAAAGTTTTACAGATCCACAGAGTATTTGCCAGAGCTTCCTTTCAGCACAGACCTACTGAATAACCAGTAGGTTATTTTATTCTGTTTACTCATGTATTTGTGGTGATGTCAATGGTGAGTTCTCATTTTCAAGGAAGTCTATGAAAAAAATGTAGCGGTTAAGAGGAGAAGAGGAAAATCACATAGATAATGCCGTGGTGTGTTCATCAGTGACTTTTGTCTTAATCTATCACTGCAAAATTAGACAAAAAAAACCAAGAGTAAAATTATCCCAGTGGGGAACTGCCCCACTAATGTCCCCCCCGACCCTGAAATAGAAGTTGATGCAAATACTAGCCTTGAATGAAACAAACTGAACAACAAATAAATAAATACAAAGGTGTGTGTTACAAGCTCTCATTTACTTTGGGCTGTCAGAATCCCCTTCCTCTTCCCTGTTCGAAGAGGTTTTGCATGGATGATGCCTGCAGTGCAGCCAGGTGTTAGAGGTCCTTGAGCTGGATGGACGTGGGCAGCATCATGTGCCTGTATGGCACGAAGGCCTGGCAGAGGGGAGGGTTTTGGCAAGTGCTCTCGGCCACCACAGCACTTGCTCTTACTGAGCGTTTTAGCTGGCTACAGAGCAAGTTTGTGCAAAGCCACTGCAGTTCAGGCACACCTGCAAGCCACCGAGATAGGAGGTTGTGTCGCAAGGAAAGAGGATTTTGTGGGCCGTTATCTGTCATTTTTGACATAATAAAGCCTTTAAGTGAAGTTATGTTTGGCAGAAGGAACAGAAGTGTGCCAAACCAAAATTGAGGTGCATTGACAGACTCTTATAAGCTCTAACTGTGGTATAATTACAGTAAGTATTTTGCTCATAGGGAGCAAATCTGACAAATAAATCCTATCAGGTGCCAACCAGACACAATGACAGCATGAGTTATTACAAGCTTGCTTTAATCTACTGCTGCCCCAAAACTCAGTATGAAGAGGCATTTCTTTCCTCATTTTGTAATTATTTCTTTTTAAAAATTTTACACATTTAATTTTCTCATTGATCTGTAAACTTGTGTACTTACTGCCCCTGAAAGACGTAGAAATGGATTAGGTAGATGATTGTGGCCCTCCTTTAGCAGGATGCCTAGCTAAGGCCGTGATGACTGTTATCCAACTTAATGCCATTACAAATCTTTTTTTACAGTTTATCCTATCACAGAAGAGGCAGATGGCACCCATGTAGGGTCATTCCTGGGTTCATTTATTTAAACTTTTGGCTGTACTGCAATATAGCTTTTTTCCTCCCTTTTAGCCTTCTATTTCTAATGTGGGTAAGAAGTACCCTGCATCCTAAATACTTGACTTAGTGAATAAAAAAAAATAATTATATAACTGTGTTTAGATAACTGTAATACCACAGTGCAAAATAACTAAAGCCATAATTTAGTTGGGAAATCTGCAGTTCATCCCATTGTCCTAGGAAGAGCATGCATCATAGCTCAGATGATCTCTGATTTATCAGATCCCAGTGGTAGACAACTGCTGCCATGGGGCAGGTGCAGAACAGCATTGTCAGGCACCAGATCCTGCTCCAGGAGTGATGTAGGTTCGGAGAAGGTCCTGCTGCCTGAGAGGGTATTTCAGATGGCTTTGCGTTGTACCTGCCGGTCATGTGGAATACCCTTGGGTGGAGCCCTGTGAAAGGGCACGTGATATGCGCAACCAATTTCAAAACAGAAAAATGGGTTTGAAGATGTCGGTGCATACAGTACCATACTTTGGTAGAGAAATGTCAGCTTTCCATTTGGTTAGCTTCAAAGAGAGGTATTTAGATTTTGTTCAGTACTTGTTTCTTTTACAGATTAGTTATGTTCGTTATTTTTGTTGGCTCTCCCTTGGCCAATGTGGATATATAATTTTGACTCAGTCTTTTTCTTCAGGCCTCTACTTTAGCATTTGTAACATTTACAACATGCTGTTTCCTTACGGACAAAGTAGTGTGCCTTCAGCCAGCGTGTGCGTGGTCTGTATTATATCCACATACACCATCCAGGCTCCAGCACGTGCCTAATGACCTGGGAAGTAATGTACTTCTGACAGCACTTGTCTGTTATCTGACAGCTAGAAGTGACAAGAAAGGTTGTACTTACACGCATTCTTTGTTAGAGAAGTCAGGAGCCATGAGCATCGTTGCTTAACATAATCCTCTCTGTGCATTGAATTACTTCTATTTAAACTGTTCCTATGCTTAGATTATAATGATGTTTTTTAAGTAGGAACTTCCCACTGGGTCCCACATCTAATACCACGTGTACAGCTGCATGAGGGCAGAAAATGAAGTGACATATCAATTTCCGCGTGTAATTTAAGAATAGCCTGTGCTGTGGTGTTGTTTACACTTACGTTTCCTCTGGTGGTTTTGATGCTTGGCTGACGGCGATACTGAGAACAAGCCTGGGAGGCCCTGTGCTCTTTTTGCATTAAATATTAACAGATTTGGAGGCTTGCTCTGGCTGGTTCTTGGCTCTGGCAGAACTTGCAGACATTAGTGCTCTGATCATCAGAGGACATGAGCTTTTGCTTAGCACTGTTGTTAGGCATGTTAACATGCTTCCAGAGATGAATGGATGACAGCTCAGTGTTCAGTTTTGGGCACCACAGTATAAGGACGTTGAGGTGCTGGAGAGGGTTCAGAGAAGGGCAACGAAGCTGGTGAAGGGTCTTGAGAATAAGTCTTATGAGGAGTGGCTGAGGGACTTGGGGTTGTTTAGTCTGAAGAAAAGGAGGCTGAGGGAAGACCTTATTTGCTGTCTACAACTACCTGAAAGGAGGCTGGAGAGAGGTGGGTGTTGGTCTCCTCTCACAAGTTACGACCGACAGGACAAGAGGAAGTGGCATCAAGTTGTGCCAGGGGAGGTTTAGGTTAGATAGTAGGAAAAACTTCTACACTGAAAGGGTTGTCAAAGACTGGAACAGGCTGCCCAGGGAAGTGGTTGAATTGCCATCCCTGGATGTATTTAAAAGCTGTCTAGATACGGTGCTCAGGGACATGGTTTAGGAGTGGGCCTGGTAGAGTAGATAACAGTTGTACTTGATGATCTTAAAGGTCTTTTCCAGCCATAACGATTCTGTGATTCTATGAAATCTCTCTCTCTGAAGATTTGCTCTGGCTGTATCTAGGTAGGAATAAACACCTCCAAGTTTTCTTCATTATTTTCAAAAGACCCTCTGAAGAACTGTATTTTCAGTTCTGGATATCTGCAGCTTCTTAGAGAAAATATTTAAGAACCGAGGCATAGCTCATTGGAGCTCTTAGTACAGTTGGCAAAATATTCTGTCCTTAGTTGCATGTTGTTGGGTCTTGCTGCCTACATCTTTGGTTTTAAGGTTAGTAGGCTCATCTGTAAGTAGATCTCTGAGTATTTATCCTGACCTAATTCGGTGTGTTCTTTGTCAGTCTCATAAATCCCCATCAATAGCTGCCTGTCTGTGCAGCATCAGCTTGTAATGTAGCACAGGAAAGGTGCTCTCACTGGTACTGCTGTTTTCCTGCTCTGTGAAAGCACTGTGGTCGTGGGATGAGGGTGTTTGTGAAGGAGCTGTTCACAAGTGCCTGCCTGTCAAGTATTTTTTCTCAGATATCTTGACAAGAGCTGTCACTTGATGAGATCAAGACTGAAGTTTTCTCCTTGCCAGGCCTCCACCCACTCTTTGCCCCTTTTGTTGACATCCACATATATCCAAGCCCAGACCTCATTGGTACTCCTCTGACCATCATACCTGCTATTTTACTGCACGAACACCTTTTGCTTTCCCAGCGATACCACATGTTTATTACTCCTTGGGACATAACTGTGGTTTCTTCCATGGGGTCTGATTTTTCTGATCCACCTTGTTCAGCACAAGGGAGATGGCAGAGTCCTTTCCCTTCATATTTCCCCATAAACCCCACTTCTTTTGAGATTCCTTAGAGAAATTATCCCCTTCGAGAGCAGCCAAGCTCTTTGTATTAAACAGCCTTTCAGACACCTTGGGACAGAATCACTGGGAGGACTGTAATATTTGCTGCTCTTTGTCTCTCCTATCTCTTCTGCTGGTGTTAAACTAATTGTTTGACCCTGTTGTGAACTCCAGGGCAAGTCAGAGCAGGTCTGTATTCCTGTGCGTTTGCACAGAGCCTCAAACACCACAGCTTATCCCTCAGGCACTGCTTGGCAAATAATATGTCCGTCATATTCAAAAATCCACATGACCTGTGCTACCCGCCTTTCTGAGCCTGCTCACCGCAGAGTCCTGGCAGCAGGATGTGACAGCCTGTGGTGTAAGCAGTTGTTAAGTGAGACCCCTGGTTGCAGTTACCATATGTGGGAGTTTATATTTCTGGCCTGGTGGGAAGGTAGCAGGTACCAGAATGCATGACGTGCTGGTTACTAAGGCGACATACTCTTTGTTGTCTGTCTTCTCTTTACGTAGTTTAAACTCTGGACAAACTGATGCCCCAGTTCAGCAGAGCACTGAGGCACTTGTCCTACACAGTGAAACACATACTTGCTAACTCAAATTCCATTAAGTGCTTTGCTAAATAGGACTTATTTTGATAATAGGCATCAAGAATACTGGTGAGATTAATTCATTACGCCAAATACTTTATTCAAAACTGTCACATTGCTTTCATGTTCTTTTTTGGAGGGATAAAAGAATAATTCACGTGATTCTTCCTTTGACTGGAGATTTGCATGTGCTTTAACTCTTACCTCCCCTCCAATCATGCTTTAGAAGTGCTAAGAGCATTCCCAGCAATCCTTGTGCGCCGTGGCACTGGAAGGAGCCACCTCCAAGTTGGGAAAAGCCTTGGATTCTTAATTCTTGCCATTTTGATTCTTTTCAAACAATTAGCTGTGCTCTCCGCTGTCCCTCTGGGCACCCAACCCATATACCTGCCTCTCGCTGCATCAGCCTGTGCACTGCCAGTTTCTTGAATCTTCTTCCATTTTGAACAGGCGCCATCGGAGGAGTAAACGTCAAAGGCCAGCAGTGGCTCTTTTGGCTCCACACGCAATTGCATTAATGCTTCAAAAGCTGCAGTCAGTTCAAGCCATTGCTGCCCTTCAAAAGGTAAAAAATTATTCTGAAGGAGACTAGGCTGTGTTTACAGACACTGGGGCACGCATATACAGTCGCATGAGCGTGGTTCAAAGAAACAATAACTCTGCTTCTCCTTAAGCAAATCTCAATAGAAATGAAATCAATTTGCATACGAAGGAATATTAAATGTGCAGGTACCCAGTATTGACCAGTGCAGAGAGAGGATGCAGGGCTGGACGGGCAGTTGCTGCTGGCCAGTGTACTCTGCATGCTCTATGTCCAAATTCCCTGGGAAAAAGAACCAGTAGGTGAAGTGCAAGACTTTAGGCGTTGTGACTACTGTATGGAGCTATAACTCCCAAGGCATGCATCATGGGGTGTTTTTTTTTGTCTTGCAGACCCCAAATGGATTATTGCTGACCCCAAGCCCACTGCTGTCTAGCATTCATTTCTGGAGCAGCCTCAGTCCTGTTGCTCCTCTGAGTCCTGCCAGGCTGCAGGGACCAAACACTCTGTTCCAGGTAGGTCTTTCCAATGCACAGGTTTCATTTCTGAAAGCACACACGTGGAAGAGGCATCAGGGGAGCATCTCTTCGCATCGGTCTGGAGCTTTCCAAATAGTTAAGAAAATATGGGAGTTAATAGGCACTTGAGAGGCGTACTTACTTGTGTCCTCTTTAAACCCTTGGCAACACAGTCAGAATCTACAGGGCAGTGTCTACTACAGCAAGCGCACACATATTGTATGAAGGAAACAGAAGTAAATGCTGGATCCCAGTAAGAGTAGGTAACCGACCTCTCAGAGCTTCAGGAAGAGAGTGCAGACCAGTCAGGGACCAGCCAGGAGAGTGGTGGAACATGGACTCTGGGAAAACCAAGACCAGTTTGGGTCTCATGCAGTAAGGTGGGTGTAGGTTTATCCTTCTGTCTTAATGAGCTACTTCTCGCTTAGAAAGATTGGGCATAGTTGTATTTACAATAAGGGCCCTCTGAACCTGAAGGCTCCAGTTCCAATTCTCCTGCAAATTATCCATGCGTCCTCAACCAAGTTACTTCATACCTCTGAGTGAGACCTCTCCATATGTAACAGGAGAAAGGCAGCATTGTCCCCTTTCTCTCACAGGAACTGGGAGAGTACAAGTCTCAAAGTTTTATAGAGATGTGGTAAATAGAAAAGCTATTAAGTAAACCATGATGGCCACAGCATTCAGCTGCAGCATTCACTCGAGGCTTAGCAAGAGGATGGTGGGGATGGTATTAGCAGCTCCAGCTGTGGCTGCTGCAAAACAGCTGATTCAGTAAGTCACAGAAGAAATTATGCTGTTCAGCTGATTGGCAAGAAGCACAAGAAGCTGACGACCATCCGAGCAGCTGAAGAATGCAGGGACGCCCCCAGAATGAACTCCCTGACTGCTACGGAGGGCCAACACTAACTCGGGAGGGGGCTGCTCTTAGACAGGGACCCTGTGTTAGTCTCTGAGCCTCCAGGGCTGGGCCTTAGCTCAAGTGCTCTGCTCAGGTACGGTCCTCGCTGACCTCCAATGAGACAGCTGAGCATGGAGCCCTAGGGCTCCTTATTTGTGTTTCAGATAAATTAATTTCTCCCTATTGGATCTCAGTTTTGTAAGCGTGGTTAAAAACAGCCGGACATTTCATTTGCGAGGGAAGTGTCTGTGCCACGGCCTGGAATGAGGTTGTACAGACATACAGTGGGCCACCCCCTGTGGGAACTGAAAGTGAAGACTGGCCTTGGCTCTGTCCCCTCTGAGACCCAGACGGCCTTCTATAAATTACGTCTCATTCAGGAAAAGGCCACAATGACAAGTTTGTAGAGCATAAAGCTTTTTTTTTTAACAGCTAAATAGGAAACGACAACCACAGCTGAAGCCTGGCCAACCCCACCGAGAACTGCTGGGTCGTCCTGCGTAGGCGTTGGGGCAGAGTTCTCCCCGGGCTGCCGGCACAAGCCAGCCCACGCTCCATGCAGCTAGTCAGGGAATGGAGGAAAGAGCTGGAGCTGCTTCACAACTTGCTTTTGCTATCACCTGGTCCTTTGCACTGGGAGTTGAAAGATTTGGTCATTGTTAAAACAGTCTAAATCCTGTCAGCAGCTAAAGCAGCTCTGACCTGTGAGAGCAGGCAGCTCTGCACCTGCCTGCCTGCCTCTGCAGCCTCGCACGGAGGAGAGATCAGGCTCCTATATTCCTTTTTCTTTCAGGTGTGTGCTGCTTTACACAACTGCACTATGCTTGGCACTGCCTAGAGTTCTTTAGTACTAGTATTTGTATAAGGACAAGGACCAGGATGGGATCCATCCACGTCCCAGTCCAGCTAAGCCCTGGACAAGCCTATGGGAAAGTATGGTCCCTCCCTTACCAAACCAGGAGCCTGTTCATAGAATCATAGGATAGTTTGGGTTAGAAGGGACCTTTAAAGGTCATCTAGTCCAATACACCTGCAAAGAGCAAGGCCATCTTCAACTAGATCAGGTTGCTCAGAGCCCTGTCTGACCTGACCTTGAGTGATACGGCATCTACCACCTCTCTGGGCAACCTGTTCCAGTATTTCACCACCCTCATTGTCAAAAGTTTCTTCCTTATATCTAGTCTAAATCTACCCTCTTTTGGTTTAAAACGGTTACCCCTTGTCCTATCACAACAGGTCCTGCTAAAAATGTTGTCCCCATCTTTCTTATAAGCCCCCTTTAAGTACTGAAAGGCCGCAATAAGCTCTCCCCAGAGCCTTCTCTTCTCCAGGCTGAACAACCCCAACGCTCTCAGCCTGTCCTCATAGGAGAGGTGCTCCAGGAACCAGGCGCGTCAACCGTACCACTCAGCTCGGTGTTGTCTACACACTTGCTGAGGGTGCACTTGATCCCACAGTTTATGTCATTGATGAAGATATTGAACATTACTGGTTCCAGTATGGACCCCTGAGGGACACCACTTGTCACTGACCTCCATCTGGACATTGAGCCATTGACCACTACTCTCTGGATGTGATCTTGCAACCAATTCCTCATCCGCTGAACAGTCCACCTGTCAAATTCCTCTCTCTCCAACTTAGAGAGAAGGATGTTGTAGGGGACTGTGTCAAAGGCCGTAGAGAAGTCCAGATAAATGACATCTGTAGCTTTTCCCTTGTCCACTGATGTAGTCACTCTGTCACAGAGGGCCACTAGGTTAGTCAGGCAAGACTTGCCCTTGCTGAAGCCGTACTGGCTGTCTCAAATGACCTCCCTGTCCTCCGTGTGCCTTAGCATGGCTTCTAGGAGGATCTGTACCATGATCTTCCCAGGCACAGAGGTGAGTGCTGGTCTGGCACTGCTGGACACAACTACGTGCATACTCCCTCACCGATCACATAGATGCTTATTAATTGGTAAAAACCTCTCCTTTGATGCTTACAAGGTGACAGCAGCTCACATACACCTACTTCTATACACCCTTAGAGCCTATGTAGAGCATCGCTGAAATCCGCAGTCTCCTTTCACAGTTTACCTTGATATATGGACCTACCTGGAAGGTCTTCCCTTTGAAGCCACCTATTGTGTAATTAAACTTATTTTGATGTTTCATCATTAGTTTGAAATTACCACATAACTGGACCAGCAAGAGACTTGCACAGAATTGGTTAATTCAAGAAAATGCAGCCAAACTTAATGACTAGTTAGCTAGTTAGCTTGAATTAAGTGCTAACTAAATTAGGTGTATTTTCTTGGTTACTACTGTATAGCCGGTAGCACTAAGAGGGTGGTGTCAAGTCCCAGATCCGCACTGAATGAATAAAGAGCATCGCGCTGGCCCCAGGGCCTACAGAGACAACAGGAAGAGGAACGAGAGAGCTGGGTTGGGCTGGAGACCAGGGTAAAGATAAACTCGTGACATGAACTTGTTTGCATCTCGGGCCGTAGTGCCAGCATGCCACCCGCCTCCACAGACAGCAAAGATCACACAACCCTCTCTTTGTTAGCTTTAGAAATCACATGAAACACCTTGCAATTTACATGTCTCACTTTAGAAACCTAGAGTGGAAAAGCAAGAGCTTGTAATCAAGTTCTGTGTTTTAATGAATCTTGGCAGAAGCAATGGAAAGATTTCCTGAGGTTTGGTTTGGTTAAAATAAAGGCATCAGCCAGTCCTGGCCACACCAGGAGCATGGTGGCAGCACCCCGCAGCGCGCTGCTGCGCCTGCGCTGCCTGGAGTGATTTTCAGCTGAACGTTGGAAGATAGATATCATTAACTAACGTCTTAGTGGAAGAGTAATCCTGTTATAAGCAGATTATACGCACGTGTAGAGGTTGATTACACCACAGTCGGCTGTTGAAGGACTGATCTGATAAGGGGTAAAAATATACCACGTGCTTGAAGTCGGGAGCTCTGTTATTCAGCTCTGTCTCTCTCAAGCCAACAGAAACCCAGCACGGAGTGCTCGTGGAACCGGGCCTCGAGGCCAGATCGGTATCTACCACCGGGATAATTCCTGCCTCATGCTGTAGCAAGTTTATTCCACCTACTTGCTTTGCTTTTTCTTAGGTCAGATGTTAAGAACTAGTCAATACATGTCACTGCAGGCAAGTTGCAGTCAGGATGCTGTGATGGACTAGGAATATATGGCTTATGTATGAAATTAGTATTTTTTTGGACGGTATTTCAGAAGTATGAGGTTAATACTAAATTACATCATATTCTACTTCATTTACTGAATGATCTGGTATACCTAGTTAACAGTTTCTTAGTGAATACAGAGAGAAACTGTAATTACTTGAGAGTTATTTTCCCCGGTTTTGTATTCCCAATTGTTCTTCTTCTGCCCTAAAAGTACATTTCAACTTTCACTTTTGCAAAGCTCTTTCCTGCTTAGCTTTAATGAAGGGCAGATGAAAAGCACAGAATTTAATTAATATTTTGTAGATTGACAAACATTTTTGGAAGCAGAATGGATGGCAAACGTTGCTCTATAGTATTCAGTTTCCCAGGGTGATGATGGATGTATTGTTATGTGAAATTTTAAGTAAAATAGAGCCAATAACAGATGTACACATCCCCGTCTGTTTACAAATAATTCAGGTTTCATCCTCTATTTTACATTCCTAATGGCCGAGGCAGGCATTCGGTATGTACTGTCCTGCATAGAAATGACAAGTCTTGAAAGCCTCTGGAGTCGGTGGCCAACGCTAACCTTGGTGCTTCTGGGCTGAGTGCTTTGAGATAAAAGAGTAATGTTTACCTTTTGGCCTCTTACAGTTTCCAACTCTGCTAAATGGTCACATCCCAGTGCCACTCCCCAGTCTGGATGGAGCCTCTTCTCCAGTACTGCTTTCTCCAAACGCTCAGAAATCCTGATGACTCCTCATCATGCCAAGGACTTATTGGTGGATTTAACACTTCATTCCTACGGGCTAGTTTTTCCTGTGTCATGAGAAGGACATTGTGAAACCCTCTGTTACTTTGGTTTGCACTTTTCATTACATGGATAATCTACTTTTATTATGTTAGCATTTTTAAACAGTGTTTATATATAAAAGTATATATAAATCTGTTTTGCATTAAATGAATTATAATTTTTTTATATCATAGCTCTCAAGTGTTGAACACTTCTGTTGTTGATGAAGTACTTTTCTTAATGGATTGCAACAATGTATCTAATAAGGATGTGAAGCTTCTTTTTAATCCCTTTTTCTGCATATTATGCACTGTGCTTGTGTAAACTATAACCGGCTGTGCCTTCTTTTGCATAATGTCATGTAAATGATTTATATATTTTCTAGTATTAAGATAAAAAGTTGAAAGACAAAACTAGTATTGAACAGCCCTATGGTAGTATTTCAGTATTTTCTCCACGGATAGGCCATATGATGCAGTGTATTCATGTAACTTTGTATTAAGTGCTTTCAAATTGTATAAAAATAGCCTTATAATTTTTCTTTGCTGAAGTGAAAAACATAATCAACGTTACAGCCAGGAGATGCATTTAGGAGTAACAAAGCCACATTTACGCCCAAGTTCTTCTGTGGAGTCACAACAGGGAGGAACTGGGCTGTGTATATTCATGAGGCATTTCCAGCGTTTGAGAATACTTCTGTAGAAAAGGAGACATTGCTCAGAATGTATCTGGCCTATACTTCTTATGAATTGTCAACATTACAGCTGGAAAGACTGCAGGTATCTCTGTCCTCCCAGGGAATGAGAATCATTCCCGATAGAGAATTTCCAGGTGCTTTGTTCAGTCGTGCCAAGTGCCTTCTACTATTTCCCTGGAAAGATCATTTGAGCTACTACAGCTCAGAAGGTCACGTTTCCCCTTCCCCCAAAGCTGGAAAAGTTACAGGACTGTAAATTAATGCCTGGTGCTTGTCAAGAGGCATACTGTACATGCGGGATGTTTATGTATAAACATCTGAATTCTGGATTAAAAACCAGCACTGTGTTACTATAGACTTGCAACTTGAACTAACTGGGTATGTCCTCTACCTTCAGGTGATGGCTTAGTCATCTAAATGTCAGGTTAGGATTAGGCCAGACTCCCTGGCACCACAGATTCTAATCTTGGCAGGGCCGATGCAAATCTTCAGTTTTCTGAGGTGGCTAAATTGGGTTGAATGCAGCTTTACCAAGTAGGTTTTTTCAGATGAGACCTTCAAAAACCAAACCAAAATCAGAATCCTGTTTTCTACAGGTCATTAGAGCTTCTAGTTTGCTTTCTGGCCAAGCGGCTGGTCAAAAGTCCGTTGTTTTTTTTAAATTTATGCAGTGAGTTGTCTGTTGATGTTCTGTTTGGATGCATTTCAGTGATGTGTGTGTAGTTAATTGTAAAGTGCTTTTGGATCCTTCAACCTGAAAGGTGCTAAATAAACATTTTATTAATGCGCTTCTGATGTTGAAAAGCCATTTTTGGGGCAGAGGTAGTCTGACAAAAGACAGCAGGAATTTTCCTCAGGCTCCCGGGTTGCACAACCAAAAATGACTCCTCAGTTTCACTCGCAGTAATTAACGGGATAGAAAACCGCCGTATCTGTATGAAGTACCAGTGGTGATAAACACAGCAATTAGGTGCAAGACATAAGGAAAAAGAATGAAACACATGGGAAATCATTCGCTCGATTCAGCATTTGAATAGCGCCAAGAGGTACCACCCCGCGGACTCAACACCAGAAGAGGAACTCATGCCAAATTCAGGAGCAAAGGGAAATTTTATACTAAGTAAAATCAGAATGGGCTGGAAGAAAAGGCAGCACAGGATGCCTGATGGGATTGACTAGTCTAGTGCAGATTAGATCTCAAGGGCTCGCAGGTCAAACATTTCTCTTTCAATGGATCCCTCCCAGGTACACAGAATATTTTTCAGTAACTAAGTTACACAGAAGCAATTATTCACACTCGAGAGCCAACTCGCATCTCATTTTTAAGTAAGTCTGAATGCCTACTTCAGTAAGGTCTTGCCTTGTATAGGCCAGCACAGCTAATGGGAAAACAAGGCACAGAGATGACGTGTTTCTCACTACGAGTTTAAAAAGTAAAGGTGAAAATTTGGTCTCTGACTTTGTACAAAGTATTGAATACCACACTGCAAAACCCCACATGAACATGAGAAGAGGGAGTGTGTGACAGAGAAGAGATTCTTAAAAGAAAAAGCATCCAGAGTCTCACGACTTTGGCCCTTCCAAAGTTTTGCTATTAACTATTTACCTTATTAAAGGCAGACTTTTTGCTTTTCAAAAGGCTCCACGCACCTCAACACGCACCCCCACACCTCCCCTCCCACCCTCCTGCCCCTTAAGTCATTTTGTTTTTCTTTTAAAGACAGCAAAAAAAGGCAATTCTGGGACAAAAATCTGTTTCAACAAATTACTGTAAAGGATCTGAGAAAATGCAGTAAAACTTAAGGGAAGACACCCAGAAACAAGATAGTAGTGCTGTCGTTTCATCTTTGAGAGAATAAGAGATAGCAACAGAACACATCTTATTTTGCTGCTTGACTGTTCAGTCAAAAAAAAAAAAGAAAAGAAAAAGGTTGTCCAAATGAAATCTGCCTTCCAAATTGGTCAATTACATGGAACTAAAATTCTTCCTACTTGGAAGAATTTATCCAAATAAAGTCCAGCCTCTCAAGTCTTAACACTTACCTAAACCACTAGATTATTACACCTTATGCTTCAAAGAAAATATTCTATCGTAATCTTCTATTGAATTTTATTAACAGGTATCTTTTTATCTGTAGAGAAAAGGCAAATAAACGTTTGTAAAATAAATACTGTGGAAGAGTCAGTATTTCTGCAGGGTGGAGAGCTCCAAGACAACAATCCTGGGGAACAAACCTGGAGTTATTCTCTCTTCAGTATTCTTGGTAGTAATTGCAATTTGATCATACTTGAGGGATTTTTTGGATGGATTTACACTTTATTCATGCTTCAGCAATACAGAAAGTTTTTAATGGCTGCACCATCAGGCTATTTTTGGCTTACCTTTCCATTGTTTTTTCAGAAAAGCAAGTATCCACCAGTAGGGCCATAGCTACTGGGCAGCTTTGCCAAGAGACTGCACACATCATCTGCTCTGGCACAGGTCAGTGGAATCAGTTCTAAAGAAAACTTTGAAGGTGGGGAAAAGAGTGATGGGTGATAACCAACTACAGAGAGAGAGAGAGATTTGACACACGTCCATTACGTCAACAAAGAACAATTTGTTTTGTCTGAAGAAAACTAGTCTCATCAGCCAGGCACTTGCCAATCTGGAAACAGTTACCGAAAAAGTAATGAATTGTCAACAAGGTGACTGTTTAAAGGGGAGATGGTCCTTTAAAACAGACTACAGCATTTAATTTTAACAGAATGAGTCTCTACATTAAGAAGCTGCATGGCCTCGTGCCTCGGAAGCATCTTTAGAAGCCATCATGACCACCAAATTAATTTAGAAAAGGCATAGTAACTACAGGTAGTCTTTTACGTAAAGGCATCACTGTTCCCTTCTGATCTTGAGACTGTCTCTATATCCCGTAGGGTAAACAAACACAGGTCACTCAGATTTAAGAATACCTCGAGGAAGGCATCAGAAAACCACAACTTCTGAAATCCCTTTTAGCCCCAAACTGTAACTGCTCTTACCGATTAACACACAAGTGCTCTGCCTACACAAATGGAGTACAAACCTATTTCTTGAGGGCAAAGAGATTGACAGCGTTAGTGAGGAGGAGTATAAATTTATTTAAATGAAAAAAGAATGAACCTCAGGCAAGGACTCTGGAGCAATCAGCATCATGACCGGCCTTGGGTGTGAGGGGGGAATATTTGTAGAAAAGCATCCTAGAGGACTCCAGGATATGTTGGTTTTGTTTTTTTTTTTTCTTGAAAGATTCTCATCAGTTCGTGTTCACTCTGCAAGAAGTGCGAATGGATAAACGCAACCTTAACTTATTCCTACCATGGCTCCAGGCCAGCTGCCACCTCCTGCAAATTAAGGAAAAGGACATGGAAAAGAAGAACAAAAGTCTTTGGAAAAAAACAAGCTCAGGGTGTGAAAAAGGAGGAGCAGGCAGCGCTGAGGCTGCCACGCGGGGCCTGGAGGGAGGTGTTCCGCAGGGGCATGTTGGAGAGGGAATAGGGAAGAACATTCTCCCCCGTTTGCAACCGCAGTGATGGCATTTCCATCAGCAAAAAGATCTCACTACAGCAAATGAAGGAACTTCATAGCTCTCTGGGGAAAAATGCGTTTCAAGGTATGGCACTGGAGCTGAACAAGACTCGTACTTCATTAGGGCCATAAAAGCAATCTGCTCAGGCAGCCCTGCTTCTTAAGTGATTCTGGAGGATGCAGCCAGGACAATAAATTAAGCAGTTATTTACAAGAGTAAGTATGTGCATATGTGTGCACTCACACTTTAAGTTGGCTCAAAAATTACAGAACTTAAATGAGTTAAGAGATTTTAGAAAACATGTGAAAATAATGGAAAATTGTACCGTACACGTTTTTCCACTGACATCAATTTTTTTCTTTCAGTTAACAAGAGAGGCACGGTACAGCCCAGCGAAAAAATCACACACAAAAGATTAAAAAAAAACCCATAACTTGGAATAGCTAAACTCTAATCCCAGTTCTGACAACACGAATTTCCACTGTGGCCTAGAACAAGAGTGTGTTTTCTCCACAGATGGAAAGGCTGTATGGTAGGAATTACAAAGCCCACGTGCCTACTTGGCTTTTATACTTTTCAATGTCATCCTACCTCTACAGCCAGAGCTTACTTTAAAACACACCGATTAGCTAAACACCTGTACTTCCTTTATGAAGCACACCAGTGCTTCCTTTATGTGTTATAATCTATACTTCTTATCTTGTCAGTCTCTTAAATTGGGTCTGACATGGATGTTGGTGAGATACGTGGATGTAGGTGACCCACATAGAGGCCAAACAGCCGAATTCAATCTCTAACAGCCCAGATGCTGAAACTGGGGGGGAGGGGGAATAAATCTGTAAAAAGTAAGCAATCAAGTTCCTCCCAAAATTTAAGAAATTTCATAGAAATGTTGCACTTCTTTCTAAACCAAACAGTACTAAGGGGAAAAAAAAAAAAGGTATGGAAATGTGCTAACAAGGTGCACAAATGATTTCAACTCTGCCCCTCGGTGACCAGATAAAATAAGCAAATGTCTGTGGCCATGTGTTGTCACAGACAAGGTAAATTCTAATTTTTCTTCACTGTCACTATAGGCTACAGCTGTGCATTTCCATACCGTAATTTGTTTGCACTTCTTTCAACTCTGACCTTAATTCTGGGTATTCCCTGTGTTTATAATACTTAGCTTGGGGATATTTACAATGTACCTTTCGTATATTTTGTCCTCAATAACTGAATGTATTCTTAACCTTAATTCCGTCTTAACATTGCAAACCAGACACAATGTACCTTCATTAAATTGACAAACTCATGCGCAAACAACAAGCGAGCAGCCCAAAGAATGCCAACTTGCACTTTTTCAAATGATTTGCAAATACAAAGTACGTTGAGTCTTTAATAACTGTTTATTTTTAACTTTTATTGCCCAATTCAGGGATACACTCTGGCTACTTAACGCTGTGGTACAGCAGCACAAAAAGAAAACACAGCTGTGTTGAGACGCGCGTTCCACTGGAGCATTGCTGAGCAGCTGGGTCGCCCCTTCCATCTCCCACTCTCTCCTGCCCTGCAAATCCCCGTCCTCCACCCACCCTCTCTTTCCCCTTCAGCCTCCACCTGCATGTGCACGCAACCTCACTGCCACCTGCTTCTTTCCTGCCTTCGAGCCCACCTTATTCCTCCACGCACCTGTACGCGCGCCTCGGCATTCTACCCTGGGGTAGATGGGATACACCAGGTACCTTCTAAAAAGAACTACTTAAAATCAGCAACAGCTTGCAGGACATTCCTCGTTAACTGATCGCTCATCTTCAACCAAAGCTGCCATACCAAATCTTGAAAGTCAGCCATTTTTTAGCACCTATCTGGCTGGTTTTCATCGCGGTTGAGGTCTTCTCCCAAAAAGGCCAGCACTCCCTACAGTTCTTGGGGACAGTGAAACCACGTCCGCAGTGCCTGATTGCTGTCAGACAGGAGGCAGAACACTGAATTGCACGAAAAGGATGTCAGAGAAATGCCCAGCAACTTCAGACTTGCTGACTACTGCCCCAAACAGGCAGCTGCCACAGAACTGTCTCTGCTGACACAGGAATTCCAATTATTGACAATTTTAAAAAAAAAAAAAAAAAAAAAAAACAAGAAACCGGCTTGACCACAGATGCCAAGTTTCTTAAGAAACCCATTCTTTAAAGCTACTTCCTAATGAAGAAAACCAATTCACTTGTAGGTCCTTGGAAAAAACCTCCTTATAATAAACAGAATGCTTAATTTTTTTGGAAGATCTTTTCATCTGTAACAAAAAAGCTGAATTCCTACTTCAAAGAGAAACCTCCTTTTGTTAGCTGCAGCTGATCCCCTCCTAAACGTTTTAATGCACTTCATTTTACCAGTTAAACCTTTAAGTCCTTTACTCATTAGTGTCACATTACTTGTTCTTTTATGACCTATAAAATATTACTGTTCTAGAAATGCTAAATCCCACATTTATCCACAGTGAACATTTACTCTATACCTTCACTACTTTTGTAAAAAAAGGAGATGTTTTCCTGATACTTCTTTCTTCAACACCATCACGTCTACAATGTATTTCCTACAAAGTTAATCAGTATAAAATCTAGATCAGATCCATAGCAACTATAAAAAAATATATAACAACTATTTCAGGACAAAGGTTTTGCATCAGTGCCAAATCTGCCTCTGACACACACGTAACGCCCCCGCTGGCGCCAGTGGGAGACCCACGCACGTATCCGAGATGCGGATTACGCTCCTAGACCTAGGCAAGACTTCTGATACCGTGTGACATGCAGGACTTGCTTGCCAATAATTAGACTGCGGACCACGTTTACGACGAGATCCTGAACGGCCTCAGTCGCGGGTGAGCCATATTACTTTTCACTGCCACTACTTCTGCGATGCACGAATTAGTACAGCGGCCAAAGTTCAAACTGATGACTCCCACAACACACAGATCTAACTAAACGTTTCCAACAATGCCCCAAGAACCGCAAGTTCACTTAGTCTGTATTTTTAACAACACAGGGCCTTTGTTATTATAAATTTCAAAACAAAACCAAAGAATTCCACATAATATTTATACTTTCAAAAGTACAATAATAATACAGGTCGGTCAGTTAGAAATAACAGCAGTTTGTTAGGTCTACAAGATTTAACGTAAAACCGGTTTACAAATGCTGAAAAGCAGTAGTGGTCCAATAGTCACCATTACACATGAGTTTCTCTCTTCCGGAAAATAAAAAAAAAAAAATCCCAATTCAAATTTACCAGTATCAATGAAATATTAATAAAACACCCCCAAACATGCCACAATCACTATTCACAAATAAAGTTAAAATGAAATATACAAAAATTCACTTAATACTGTTAAATAACAATAAACTACAAGATTTCCTGAACAGAAATGGTAGGACCCCTGAATGTTTTACAGTGAATGTCAGGAAAAATTAAGTTACCTATGACTATTTTCATGATATACCAGCCAAAGATTTACATGACCATTTCAAAATATACCAATAAAGATTTACAGTCTCTTTAAGATGCACTAAACAAATAAGTTCATAAAGGTGAACACAAATGCTTAAAAATACTGTAACCATCACCAAGGGTGTACTTATGATACTCACTGAGATGCATAAGCATAGTAGTAACATGTTTACTATCTCTGGTAAACAGATAACAGCTAAGATCTGAAAAACTCTCTAAGTTCCCATTATAAAAGCTCTGTAGCATAGCGAGTTCTTGTCAAGTCCAAACTTGCATCTTTCCAGTTGATTTCAAGTGAGTAATGCACAAATGGGAGAGCAACAAGGTGGGAAAAGCATGACATTATTCCCATGTTCTTGTAATTAGTTGTCCTGTTCCTCTGTAATGAAAAGATTCTAAACTTCAAAAGTAAGCCAGGGTCCAACGTATACGAATCAGCCTTTTGCTGTTTGTATTTCTAAGTTAAAAACAAGGTAAAAAAGTCATTGCTTCTGCAGGCCCCATATGCACAACAATGTGCAAATATCTTATGCTGGAGTAAGCCTGACAAAATTTAACATCCAGTCTCCATGCTCTAATTTATCAATAACTAAAGTAGGATCTGAGAGCAAATAATAGCTACTGTTCACTTGTTTGAATCAACTTTCACACCATGTGCTTTTCAAAAACATAATATGCATTATAATTGTTCAGCTATTTCAACACATACTTCCAATGTTAAATAAGGAATTAAGTGCCATGAACTTAGAGCATTAAAGATGGTTCACCTATAGCCAAGCAAAGCTATGTTTACATTCCAGGAAACACTGCAGTTAAGAAATACAAAAAAACCCCGCAGCAGTAGAACATTTTATGAAGAGAAACAGATGCATTCACATATTATAAAGCCATTGCAACTTCTTCAGGCATGGAACTGTTGTGTTAACTATACAGACAGTAGTTATTTAGCAGCAATGATTCCGCAATAAATAATGCACTGTGTTTCTCAGTCCTGCACAAAAATTGCAGCTACAGTTACATCAACAGCTGTAACCTACTGGCTCTAGTGGCAGAGGAGACCTTAAAACCAACTGTACAAAAAATTGTCACACTGTGACAACAAATATAAAAACATAATCTGCAGGTTGGAAATAAAAAGACTCCACTGTGAAGAGGACAGTGTAGACAAACTCCGATTCCAAGTCCACCAACAGAGAGCACTGCCTTCAGATCCGAGTCCTCGATTGATAGGATAGGCTTGGGCTCGACCCTGCGTCGCCCACTTTAAAAAAGCATGCTCTGCCTTCTGTTCTTCCCATGGCCTACAACAGAACATGGACCACGGTAAGAAACTGAAGCATTCGCACAACAGAGTATTCACTACTATCTACATTTTTCGTCTTCTTATTTCGAGAGAATAGCCTTTCTTTGCGTTTAAACCAATACCAGCGTCTTCCTTTTAACTGCACTTGTTGCGTCTTTTTTTTTTTTTTTAACTTTGCCACCATTTTAAACCCACACAGTAATGGTTTGAAACGCCAAGACTTTCTCATATTAACAGTCCCTCTGCACAGCCCTAGTAAAACTCACCTCCTTCTGTGCATTTAGCTTTTATGTGTCTACAGGAATCTGAGCAAATCATTCCTGATATCTGTTTGAGTACATTCACACAGACCAATTTAACAAAATATTTTTCAGTGTCTCTAGCACAGCATTCCGTTCCAAATATGAGAAAATTTTAAGCTTTATGTACCTGTCTCTGGGTAAGTGGAATTTCGAAAGCCAGGGTCTTTTTGCAGCTGAATCTCTTTTAGACTGAATATTGAAACACCTGGAATGTAACAAAGAAATTAATTCGTATCCAAACATAACTACGCTTTACTGAACAAAGTTCTATTCTTAATTACGCAGTTTAGATAACAAAAAAGTTTCCTACTCTCAAATATTTAAGTCAGTATATACCAGACTTCTTTAATAGATTAGTTTCGAGAGTTTTTCCTTAAGCGAATGTACTATCTCAACAATACTCTGCTACTTTACTACTCCTCTTACTTTCAGGCAAAGTGTGTATTCTTGTTCCAAGACTTCTGAAGTATGCATGTTTCATGGCCTCTTCTGCTGAAATTCTCTTCTTCGATTCATACTATTAACATAAAAGGATACAAGCGTGTTGGTTTTCATTAAAAAACTCTTTGCATCAAGTGATTTAATCAAAGGGAGAAACAGAGTTCTACTTGCTCAGTGTTTCCCACCGACTCACTAGGACAAATTTGTTTTCACTACTTTTATTTCACACATGAAAATCTAACATATGTTAGCTAAATCAGTATTATCAACATATAACAAGATTGCTAAAATAGTCAAAATAACTATTGTAAATGGATGCAAGTCAAAAATATACTTAATCTTTATTTTTAGATCTAACAATGATTAGATGACAGACTTCTGTCTGCCTTATGTTCTGATATTAAATTGCAATGAAATGCTATTACATGAGATCACAGAAGTTTTCTAATTCAGTGGACTACGCTGCAGTGTTTTGCATAAAATGGAACTTTAGACAACACGGTCTTCTACGTGTGCTCAAGTGTCTCCTGCTTGGCCTATGTGGACATTTGGACAACAATTAAAGCAGACATTTAAAAGCCATATACAAATAAGAACAAAGTCCAAACAAGGACTGCGAGTCCTGTTCTGACACAATGTATAAATAGAGGGAGACCTGATGTAGAATTTAAATCATAAGCTGCAGAGCAGACTAACTGCACTCCACCTTATGTACCAAGAATTTTCAACACTGTGCAGCTGCAGTGCTTCTGCATCTACTCAAAGACTTAAGAGTTGGCCTTCCATCTTGCTTCCCCTCTTCTTGCTCCTGGCTCATTTTTAATATAGGTTAGAAGATTAAACCCACATACCACTTCACCTTTTGAATACAGTTTGCAAGATCAAAGAGTAATATTCCACCTTAGCTTACTACTAGAGAAGCAGTTACTAAGTTCAATGTTACAAAAATTTCATATTTGTATTTAAAAGGTTTTTTTAATACAGTATTTCACAAGAGATTTAGTTTTTTCAGGGAATTGCTAACATACCATCAAGTCTATTTTTACAAAAAGTAGTAAGAGAAGAAATCAGTTCTGGCAAAAAATAAGAATAGAATTTAAACATCAGGTTTAAAATTCTTACAGCACATAGGCTTCCCAAAACTGTCATTCTTCCCAAACCCATCATCCACTACAGACTCAGCTGCCTATTCCACTTTGAAATAGATCTAACAGATACTATAGCTTCTAATGTATTTTGTAAATAGTATTTTAAAACTCTAAACTTGCACTTTTATAAAGTAAAGCCACAAAACACATCTTACTTGAAGGAACTTCGCTATCAATTCAATTCCTTCTGTGTCTAGCCTAAAAATAAAAATTAAAAACAGTTAAAAAATTTAAAACTGTTATTTAACTGTATTTACAAAAGCAAAACTGCATAGGAACTGACTCCATTAAATGGTATCAAACCTGAAAATTCAATTTAAACACAGAAATACTTTCACCTAAACAACTTTTCTGCATGTTAATGTATATACATACAAGTATCAATATCTCAGAACAAGACCATTTGAAAAACACTGGGGACAGACAAAACCCGAGCTTTGCATTGTGACTTACTAGGTTGACCTGGATCATTTCTTTTAGCAAAAAACCTTTTTTTTTTTTAAAAGCCTAACACTACTCATTCACTAGAAGGACACAATGTCAGATCTTTTTCTTCAGGGTTGATAAAAAAATGTGGTAGTCTTTGTTATAAAGATTATTTATAACAACTGTGCAGACCCTTCAAATTCCTCTTGAATAATTTCAAGAGACTGGTCAAGGAAAGCTTGCCATTTTAACAATGGGGCTATTACACAACAGAAGAGAATCTGGGTTATTTATGAAGCGCTGTGTGAATACTGCTACTATGCAGTAATTATTAATCGTAGTTTACAGTTCTATAGGTCATTATGGAGCTGTGGTACCTTGAATGATATTAGAAAAAGTAATCACATAGCACCGGGATTAGGCTTTGCATTAGTATCTGCCCACAATAACACACCTGATCTGTAGTCTTCCAGCATTCAGTAGCAAACCGTACTTGGAAAAATGTTCACATTTGCAAATATGCAAAGCCACAGGGATGCATATTTCTATTAATAAAACACAAAGTACCTTGGCGCATGGTTGATGAGGGGTTGTGGTTTATACTTAGGAAAGTTGTAGTTTCTAAATTCATCACTGGAAGAAATGCCTGGCCATGTTTCCTGACATGGGGTTCCTGCATTTAAAAAAAGCAACAAATTCAACTTAAAAAAAAGTAAAGAAACAACTTCGACATACATAAGTATTTAAACCCCTAATTTAAACAGGAAAGAAAGGAAAAAATAATCAGTCAATGAATCTATGTTGTATAAACTCAGTTGTGCACTCAGCTCAACCATTTTTTGTCAAGAGTATGCTCATTCACCTTAACTATAATGAAATATAAAATATCATTGTTTATAGATAAAGATCTACAGTTCTCATGGAAAAGTCTTTACAAGAACATACATATAGCATTAACACTACTGCTAAAAGTATCCACTTACCCAGAAGTCTGAAAATTAAGTGCAGTTCATCTTCAACAGTCGAACCAGGAAAAAGAGGCCTTCCTGATGCCATTTCAAAAAATATGCATCCAACGCCCCTTTACAAAAACAGAGAAAAAGATAAATCAGAAACCACCCAACAATTTAAGCTTTCAGCTCTTAAAGACTTCTGTGATTTCTCTTAAAACAAATTATTAAATCAGTTGTTAGCCACATGCTGCTATTAAAATTATTGTTTTGAAAGATATACAGCAATAAAAGAACTGTCAAAGACTAAACAAAACCTATGTCACAGCTGTATTATATCCTCTTCCTGCAGATGTCAAGTTTATCGATTATATTAAAGTTTATAGTAAAATATCATGTTATTAGGACAACATGTTGGGTTTTTTTCCCCTAACACTGTGGGCCTAATGCCTGCTTACTTTAAGCAATAAAAAAGTTCTCTCCATTTTCACACAGAAGTAATAGCATCTTCCCTGTCTGCAAATCCTTTCTCTGAAAATCTAACTCAGTTGTAGCCTTCAAAAATTCACAGGATAAGTATTTGAATGCTACTATGTAATAACAAATAATTGACGTTTCTTCAACTTGACTGAGAACAAAAATTTAAATTAGTCAAAGCTATACAAACCACATGTCAATTTGAGTTGAATACTCTGAAGATCCGAGGAGAACATCAGGTGGTCTGTACCATAATGTGACAACTTCATTGGAATAGGTCTTTGTAGGAACAGATTTCGCTCTAGCCAATCCTTGATAAAAAGGGAAATACAGTCACGTGCAGCTTGCTGAAATCTTTTTTTTTTTTCCATGAAATTGACAAAGAATTTAAGAGCTAAATCAACCTTATTACACTTGCTAAATACCTTCCCGTAATGTTTATTAAAAAGCCCTAATAAATACATTTCTACAACTTGTGATTTGCCTCTTAGTATTCACAGCAATCTATTGATCAGCATTTTTAAGCACAGAAGCAGGTAAACAGATCAAAACCTGGTGTAACCCTATAAATTTCATTAAACCACAAAGCATTAGATCAACATGACACCTCCTACCCGTGAAAACCCTTCCGCACTATTGCCATTTGAGAATTACATTGCAAGAGGCAACAAATGAATAATGAAATACTGGAAACAGACCAGATCAGTGTTGGATCAGCAGGGGTTTTCCACCCTAACATTGTCAGTTCACCAGTAGTATCTTCAATAAAATTTAGGTGTATCGTGTTAGATGCAAACTTCTGAGCAACTTCCACTCACGCACAAGGGGAAAAACCAGTGGCAGCACAACATTCAAAGGACTTTCCTGATACAGAAGGTAACAGGAAACTGCGAATGTCCCACTTTACCGGAAACCCCAAAGGAACTTGGTGTATTAGTGATGGAGTAGCACCTGACAATTTAGCATGTGTACAGACTCTCTCTCCCATCATGGTAATTCTCCTTTGGAGTGACTCTGGAGTGTTAGGAAAAGCAACCTGAGCTCCACCTTAACAATTTGACTAAGTGCCAATTTCAAAGGAAGCTGCAGGATTACTTTCAAACCACAAGTCAAGTGACAGTATTACCTATAAATACAGTAGTACATTGATTACTAATATCCTGTAAAAGGCGGACTTTCATTTTCCATCTGGGAATGCATGAATTCACTACAGACCACATGTTGTCATCTTTCCTTTATAAGGGAAAGATGTCGCTTTTTTGCTGAGTGAAGAAAATATTTTTCATAGAATAATTTCAAGCCATACCAAAGTCTGCAAGCTTCAGTTCTCCTTTCTCATTAATTAGTAGATTTTGTGGCTTCAGATCTCGATGTAATACCTTTCTCCTATGACAGTATGCCAAACCACGAAGAATCTGGTATAAAAATAGCTACAAAAGAGAACATTTATCTAAATTAGACTAAAAGTGTTAATCTATAGATTACATGACTATAACAGCCCATTTGGGCACTGTAGAGTTAAGTCTCTGTATCGTAAGCAGGACAAAAAGTTACTTTTCCATATGAACACATTCTGAACATCATTATTGTTTACAGATTTAAAATCCCTTTATGCTAATGCACTGCTTTAACACTATACAACAAAGATTTTTAAAGTAATTTGTTCTGCTTAATTGAAAAGAACCACAGCGCTATTTATTTTTACGTAAGCATTTACCAATGCACTTCCCCACACTAATGCTTTCAAAGGTAATTGACTACACTCAAGTTCCCTTCTGTCACAGAATCCCTTGTGAAAATGCAGCTCAGCGTCTTTTCTATCCGATTGTGCAAAACTATGTAGAGAACGTTTTGGCACACTAATGGAAAAACACACTTGGATTCACAAGCTCATGAAACATACAGAAATGGGGAAATGCGGACTACTAAAACAGCCCAACTGCCTCTGGAATTTATATTCATCTCCTCACCTTGATACCCACAGGTTTATTTTCGTCCTTTGGAACAGCAAGCCAAGCAAGCAACTTTAGTCATGCATATTGTTGCTGCACATTTATAGATGTAAAAGTACTAAGGGATGAAGAAAGGTTTAGCAGAGGGCAGCCAAGCAAGTTTATTCTATCATGGCTTCAAGAACTACTATTTTGCAGTTTCTATACGTATAAAGGGTCTGATCTTGAACGTGGGACTTCTGTTGGGTGATGAATGCCAGCAATGACTACCCGGTTCTGAGCCAGTATAGGTGATCAAATGTACAATGAAAAAATACAGAGCATTACAGAAAGCAACGTTTACCAATGTGAAAAATTCTGCATGTAACAGGACTTTTGAGGAGAAACACTAGAATGTTTTTAGATGATCATTTTCTAACACATCAGTTTATTTTTGTACCAGGTGACACCATCGAATTCTTTTTTATAAACTCGATAAATACACAGCAGGTGCAGTTACATCCATCTGTTCTCAGTCTGCTTACGTGGGATTTATCTGTTCTAGAAAAAAGGAATTTGGATCGACTTTTTTTCTTTCTTTCTCTCTTTTCTTTTTTGAAGCTCAGAAGCAACAAGCTTTGTTTCATCTACTCATGTCCATACTGTTAAAGGGGTAGTCAGTCCCAAGTGATATTAATGGGACTGCTGTGGAAATTGATAGCCATCTCTAGTGTACACCAGGACTGCAAGGATTAGTCAAGAAGGCAAAGCAGATTATGCTACAGAAATTGTGGATCTTCACCGCAGTTGGCAGGGATCCTTTTGGAAATGCACAGGATGACGTGTATTAGCTCAAAATTTTGTTTGAAACAGTAATACCTGCAGAGATCACACACATCTTTACTTTATACATCTTCATTTTGTTAAAACTCAAAAAACTAATATTACCTGAGGAATATGAGGGGAGTGATGACAGTGAGGTCTCTCAAATGTTAATAATGACGCAACCCCCCCCCAGTTATTGTAAGGTAAGCACCTACAGCTACCACAGTGAAGCAGCTGTTCTGGTTTCCCAGTGCCAAAGGTACTGACCATATAAATCTGCTCTTAGGGCATAGCTTAAACCATAGGCAAACAAGGAAAAACAGTTCCTCTGCTTAGCTCGGATTACCACAAGTAGATTCTGCTCGTTCTCTAACTGCACTTATTATAGGAGTCAGGTTCCCACTTACAGGTTTTCTTTGTATTTGTTAAGCTTAAAGCTCTACTTACTAACTCATAGTTAATTAAAAACACAAGCGTAATTATGTTTTTTGTTGTCTCTCTGAAGTAGGTACAAATTAAAGAATTTCCTTTTGCAGACTCTCAAAGGAAGCAGTAGAGTAGGTTAAGGGCAAATGCCTTTCCCTAGAGATACCTGCTGTAATGTGACAACAGAATAAAAGAAAAAGCTATCCAAGTAGTAACCAATATCTAGACTGAATCCCATACGCAATTCAACTAAGAACAGATTTCTCAAACATGCAACTAAGCCAAAACCAAGGATGACAACTCTATTGGAATGCACACAAAGCCCATCACTTCACAGTATTTAGTACATTGTGGTGTCAACCACATTTGTGCCATGTGCTACTGTGTAAGAATAAAAGTGATTTTCCTACCACGTGTGCACACTCATGGTTTTTCTTCTTTAGGATCACAGCTTAAAGTTAATTTTTGTCAAGAGGCATGGAAGAGTTTCTCAAACACACGTACCATACAAATAACATTCCTTACATGAATTATGCAAGGCTTAATGAAGAGGCTTTGAAGGTACAGTCCAGAATAGGCTGCAACACAGCAGGGTGGTACTGGTAACTTAGCCTCCTCACACAACTCCACTCATTTCAAGACAGTATTGTCCTCTGTTTGGAATCTTGTTTATGAAGCCGTAAGTGTTTAAGAATATAAAGAGTTATTCCAGTTCTCCAAATCAAAACCTGCTTGTTACATGAGAGGTAACACTTGAACCTGAGTTAGTTTCAGCAGGCCAGATCGGAAACTGAGTTATTTGACCTGGCCACAGCCACAGTTAAAAGGAACACACAATTAAACGTTAAAGAAAATAATTGCAATTTTATTACTAATGGAAAGACGAACATCACTCATTCTTAAATATGTATTATTAATTTCTTACTTGTGTGGTAGGCAGTGGCATCCAAACCCACATTCATGATTGAGGCTACATTTTCCTCAGTTTTATTTGAGGATATACCAAACTACAGACATGACTTAATAAAAATAACAGAAGGACAAGAAGAGGTGAAAAGAGTTATGAATGTATTATTTTTAAGGAAATTTTGATTTTAAATATATAACTTCAAAGAGAATAAAAATATATAGTTATATTATCTCCTGTTTTCAGTGTTTTAAACACTTAAAAGCCATCAAAACCACCAAGAAAGACTCCATCTGATGTTAAACAGTTAAAGTCAAAAAGGAAGTTTCTTTTTTTTTTTTTTTAAAAAAAAAAAAAAAAAAAAAGCTCTAAACCATATAGCACCCACTTATTAAGTTCTCTGAAACTCCTGGAACAGAGAAAGCTGGAAGATGGTCACTGTCACTAAAACCACTCACCTTTACATTGTGCATACTCATGATGTTACCACAGTCATCCATGTACTGCTTCAGATCCTTGTCCTGTCAAAAAAAACCCATCATAATTGTTCAGTAAAATTGCGGCCAACAGATTACAAAAATACGATTTATTTTTAGAAGTGAAATAATTAATCAGAAAACTCAGTTTCCTGCAGAAGATGTTCAATGATAAAAAACCCAAAAGCCTGAACATGAAGAAAACTCTGGCTTTCCATAGGTTATAAATACCCATGTTTTCCAGCAAGCTGCATCATCTCAGGCAACGTTATTTGTTATTGCCTTCTCCTCCATCTTGTGTGTGGGTACAGTATTTTATGAAACTGCTATATACTCTAATTACATTGGAAGTAAGGAGTTTTTTCTTCATCCATCTTATTACACTTATATCCGTATATATAGACTACGCTTGTATTTGTGTGTATATATACACTATATATACAAAAAGATCATCAGGCAAAGCTCCAGTGAGAAAGTGAGAATTCTACAACGCAAGAGGTGAGCAAGTGAGATATGTAGTTGTAGACACTTGCTTGAAAAGTTTGTTACAAAAACACAGAATGTGTTGTTTACTTTGAAATACACTCTTTTCCTTAGCTAACTTGTGAGAGTTATCTCATAACACAAAAATACATCATTTGATTAATAGTATGATTATCCCTTTTTACAGTTACCAATTTTGGTACAAGTAGATCACCACTAACTATTAATGAAACTTTGAAATGATCAGAACAGTATTTACTAATTTACAGCAATTTCAGAACTGAATACACTTTTCTCACTTTCAGCTGAATGAGTCTACATGCAGAAGAAAACTGTAACAGTCCCAGTATTTTTAAAAACACTACAGAATTTTGTTATGTCTGTGTTACTTAGAAACAATAAATCAAATGTGAAGTTTGCTAGTTGTTTAAGCACTTACCAGATATTCAAAAACAAGAGTCAAAGACTTGTCTGTGTGCACAATATCGTGTAATGTAACAATATTTGCATGCTTCAGATCTTTTAATAATGATACTGCAAAAGAGAATTGTAAGTATAAAATAAACACAAAACGCATAAGCAGTAAATGCATTTCTAGCAAGTTCATATGTGTAAGCTATTTATTTTTTTGAAAAATTAAAAAGCTATTTTTAAGAACATGGCAATCACATAGATTAAGTTAATAAGAACGGTATTTAATTAAAAACAACAGACATTTGAGTAACAAACCATAAATATTTTCTAAATTATACATTTCAGGCAGAAGTAGTCATTTAGGAAAATGTATCCTGAATCCCTGAAAGTTAATAATAATAGTCTGATTCAGTATAAAGCCACCCATTTATAACACTGTATTTGAGAACACAACCACCCCCCATAAAGTAAATAAATTTGAAACACTAACTCTTGAATATGTCTAGACTAAAATTTTCCTCATCAAAACTAATACTAATGTCATTAATCTCCCATGTAACCTATGTTTTTCCAAGTACCAACAGTACTTTGGTCAAAAAGAAAGCCAGAAGCATCTGAAATTCTAAGAAGTTATCACCTTCTCTTATGGCTGTGCATGGTGCTCCCTCTTCATGTTCCAGGCGGATTTCTTTCAGAGCTACCAGGTTCTCTGTCAATTTACTTCTCCCCTTATAAACCGTTGCGTAAGTACCCTACAAAATGGAAAAAGAAGGAAACTCTTACAATGTGTTCCTTCATTGAAAGATCAGTTACAAAAGAAAACAGACTTCTGTCTGAGGTTCTAATAGGTTTCATTTTCGATAGGAATAGTTTTTAAGTTGTCTTCTTTTGATATAGGTAAAACTACACAAGTATTTTGTAAGCGCACACCTGAACACACAGAGGACACAAGGGATGTGTATGCTTAACAACTTTGAAAATTACATGGAAAGCTATACATCATATAGCTATCAAAGAAGTCAGATCAGGTAGCATCAAGTTCACAAAGTTCACTGCTGGGATCATTTACCCTCTTGGAAGTCTCTATTTGATTAAAACTAGCTCAGGTATCTCTACACTACGCTGCAGTTATGTTTCTGAAGGCTGCAGACATACTCTTCCATTACTTTTATGAAAACATGTAACTCCTTTTGATAGCTTCTTGTCTTCGTTGCATGTTTTATATGAGAATTTTTATTTTTGGGGGGTAGGAGGGGGGGAGTTGTCAAAGTTTAGTTTTGGTTGATATAAAGAACAGTGAATTTTATGAAGCTTATCTTTCTCCATTATTTTTTTTTTTTGGCTTAGACAGTAAGAGATTCAAAACACTCATGGCATGTTACATAAGGACAAGAAATTCTGACAAAATAGCAAGTAGGTACAACTAATCCCAGCAATTGCAAAGAGGAAGCAACAAAAGTCACAGAAACTGCCCTGGGTTACAGTGCATACCTGGCGTAGTCCACTAGACTGTGTAAGCAAGTAAGATGATGTACACCTGCAACTATGACTTGACAGCTACTAGATTAACATTCCTCCAAAGATACACAATGTTATGTCATGTCTAGTGATCCATCTAACAAGTACTAGAGGCAAAATTAAAAAATAAATGCATTTTAAGCATTGCAAACAGAGGATTGGCTGCACCCTTCACAGCAGAGATGCTGACCAGCCCTGCTCCCTCCTGCAATGTTCAGTGTGTCCCATTCCAGTGCTCTTTGTCCGTTTTTGATGCCGTTGGCCAACCTCAATCCAACTGGACAGGACTGACACCTGGCCCCTCCTGAATTCTACCGTTTCTCTGGAAGTCAGAGGCTGAGTGGAGGTAGAAAGCCGTACTGCTACCCTCCCAGAAGGAAAGGCAAACTCAGTGTCAGGTACCTCATGGGGTACCATGCCCAGCACAGGCTTCTCCACCAGAACATGCATAGCTGCTGCTCGCTCCCTGCAAGCACTGACTTCTTGTCCAGCATGAGCATTCCCTAACACTTAAATCACAGCAGGAGGACACCGGCCTGAACTAGTTTTATTATCAACAGAGTAATTTTGTCTATCCGCATACAAATCCAGTCTAGGTAATAAGGTCACAGATCATTTGCTATTGGAGTCTTGCTCTTCCCCAGCTCAGTAATGGCTTTCCTGCCTTTTTTTTTTTTTTTTTTTTTTTAATTTGCTTACTATATACACATAGAACTTCTGTGCGGTTGTGACACTGTTACACCTGCTGTGTTTGGTTTACTGAAAAGATAAATTCAATGGGTATTTCAAGGGATATTGAGATTTCCAGTTAACATTTACATAAAATTTTACACAAGATGTTGTCATCAAAGCAGTAATCGTTTCAAAAGAAAGCTATACATACCTCTCCAAGCTTTTCTAACTTGATATAGGTTTCCATTTTTCCAAATCCAATTTCGGACTGCAATGAAAAGAAATGGAAAACTGTTCACTAAAAGGGAACACTTTATTTATACAAGTATTTATATAATCAGCAAGCTAAACTTTGTTTCAGAAAAACACCTGACAGTACTTGACCAAACACCCCACAATTCTGCTATTTTAAAAACAATGTAGCGCTTTATGATACAAATGCATCCCAGCCTCCAAGCCTAATGCTCAGCCTGTTGGCCAGTCTACTGTATGTACTGAGTTACACTTAGACCAAAACCCCATTTTACCCTACCTCCTACGTAAGTCTACTCCACTCCTCCTGCCTGATTACTACTAATGATGTTGTTACAGCTTAAAGCACAGAATTAATCTCACACTATTCCATCCTTTCTCTTGCTCAGCATAACCATACGCTGCTGCTTCTCTCAAAATAACTTTACTTGCTACGTTCAAGATCTCAGCTCCAAGTTTCCTCTCCCATTCTGACCCCTCAGTGTTTTTTGGTCTAAAACTCTGCCAGTAAAATCCCTAAACATCATTGCTCCACAAGCTTCAGCTTTGTCTCAACAATTTATGTTTCATGGCTCGTAACTCCACATCTTTGTGTATTTTACTTGTATCTATTCGCCTTCTCTTTTTTTGTTGCCAACTTAGCTTTGCAATGCAAACTGTGAGGGTTTGCCTACCTATATAACACCTTTTTCTGAAGACTGTATAATCATTACTCTCTTCCTGTTCAAATCCACCGCTACTCTCATATTTAGTATGATTATCTCTTACACTTATTTTCATGTAAAACCACGGCAATTACACCAAAGATTTATCCCGTTTTTACAGTGTGTGAAGAATACTGAAAGTAGACATGTAAAACATGTAAATTAAAAAAAAATTAAATCAATTTACACGGTGCAGATAAGCCTGTACCCTGTCAAACCCCAAAATTCATAGGCTTTATGGGGTTTTGCTTTACTGATAATTGAATATACACTAAGAAAAAAGTGCCAGGTTTTCTCCCTAGCATCACCCACTCCTTCCACTTCCACACATAGCACTCCACTTGCTGTTTCTTTCTAAAGAACAATAATTTGATCCCAGACTGGCTTCAGCACCTATGTCCACAAGTCAGAATACGTTGATTTGCTCCTAAAATGCAATGGTTGTTAAAGTTGTATATTATTTCATGGTAACACAGTGTAGCATAAATACTGCTGACTGTAATAAGATTTGACAACGATGTAATATGAAGGTATACTAAGAAGACTGGATTAATACTTAATTTTCAGAAACAACAACAGAACATATGCAAGAAAATACAACTGAAATAAGTGTAAGATCTTGTCTGTAAACATATTTGACCTATCCAAGAGAAAAAATGGACACATAATTATGTTAACATAGTATTAAGAGTCATTCTGCTTTATTAAATCAGTGTTAGGATCGACACGTTTTAAAACTGCGTAAGGATACTTTAGCATCAGGCATATTCAGGAGCTTGTTGAAGCCAAGCTGTTCATCCCAAAATACAAGCAAAGTTGGTATTTGACAACCCTTATAACTCCAGTGAGATTTCAAACATACCACTGATGTATGTACAATGTTAGTAAAATACATATTATGTTTCCAAAGTGCATTTTGACCTACTTAAACAAACGTATCTTGAACTGAATATTAGATGGCATTAGAATTAAAAAGATAGGCTGCTTAGTTTACAGGAGAAACTAAAGAAGAAGTCATGGCCGCTGGCCTTGTTTCTGCCAGACAGACTGGAACACAACTTAGAAGCCTGACTTCTAAGAAACATTGATGTTTGTCATCAAGAATAATAAACTTACTACCTTCCTTAGACAATAAAATCATACAATTATTTCCTACGTACAGAGGGCAGATATTCTCCAATACCCGCCTTTGAATGTGTTTAATTTTTTTAAATCACATTTTGTTTGCCTACCACTCATAAGAAAAACTAATTTTTACAATCCTCAAACGAAGATCGATTTCCTTTAAAATAATTTCTGAACTATTTAATGTTTCTGTAATACACATCTGTCTATCTTGACTTACACAGAAACACTGATGAACCTTATTTATGGTCTTTTACTTCTAACGGCTGGTGCATAAGTGTTACACCTATGCTACCGTGCATGCAATACTGTACACGTATACACAAAATACAATTATCATAAAAGCTAATTTTTTTTCTTGTATTTCAAAGAAATACACCAGACCTAAAGTATAACAAGTCCTCACTTGATACTTTTTATAGCCTTTTTCCTTTGATTCCTACTAAGCCTTGAAAAGAGACATGCCTTTGAAGCAGAGCACAATATTCATATATTGTAATTAACAGTCTGCTAGCAAGCTTTCAATGACAATCTCAGAATAATGAGTCCTTGAATTTCTTTTTTTTTTAAAGGTTACTTTGAAATCATGAAAGGACAATGCAGCAAATGCACACCTGCATACCACAGCACTGCTGGCAGGTTTTATTTCAGACTTTAAAGCCCTGAAAGAGTTTTTAAAAGGCAAAACAAAACTACCTTGTGACAGGAAACTAATTCCATACTCACACCATATTCATTAGAGGGCACTGTTTTTCTGTCTGTCTTCTAGAAGGTAAAGAGGGGAGAACTGCTCTTGGGGCTCAACGTCAAATGACCAAGGGGATTTAAGATACATCGCAAAATCCCCCCAGTCCTCAAATACTATATTACACTGAAAAGGTTCTACTGAAAAGGTACTTCACCAGCACCTGAAAAGCAAAGGTTTGGGGAACTCTATTCCTCAGTTCAGTGCAACATCAGTAACTAAGTGGTTAATAGCTACGAAATTCTGGCACAAATATTTAAGCTTGCTACATTATTATTACTCCCAGTGCTTTGATCCAATCTTTTCTTCTTTTAATATTGTTCTTGTAAAAGGCGACGTGCAGATCAGAGCTTCAGTCTAGCACACTAAATTGTATTTTTTCAGGGTAAAATTTTTCGGGCTGATAAAACTCAACCATTGCTTTGTTACAGATATTACTAATTCACAAAGAATAAAATAAAGATATTTCACAGTCAATAAAACTAATTCACTACACGTACTTTCATATTTATTTTTCAGCAAATAAGCCATTAAATAATAAATAAAAATGAATAATGTGGATTTCATAAACCTATCTGGTTTTTCTCTGCAAAGAATTGCTTGCCAATGAATTTGCTCAGGAAGTCATTAATGGTCTAGCAATTATCTTGATTAACAGTCAGAGAGCTGTCAGATCAAATCATGCATTTACATTTAAATTTTTGTAAAAATAAGACAATTTTTATTTTTTTTTTTTTACTGTTTTAGGCATATTTCATATGAGCATCCAGGATTTCTAGCATTTACACTCTAATTACAGTATAGGAATCCTCATTCCGCCATCTCCCAGGAAAGACTTATTTTTTGAAATAACCTAGTAATCTGAAAAAGTGCATGTGAATTTATTCATTCATATTCTTAGGAATCCACATATGCGTTTTTTAAAAAAGAACAATTAAAATCTATCATCTCAGCAGCAATGCTGACAAAATTTGTTACCAGATACAAAAAGAAGAGTGAGGAGGACCTGCCTTCACATTACGCTGCTTCAGGGCCTTCCTACTATGTCACGTGAGAGCCCCAGCCTTGACCTAAGACTACGTGGCCTATTTGCTCAAACAGATCATCCCTGCTCTAAACAGCAAAAGGATTTAAGGATGCACTTTGGGAGCTGAGTTTAGCCACCCATTTCAACGGGCCAAAACCTTCACTGAGAAATGGTAGAGCGAAGTTTGCAGAAGAAAAATGAAAGAAAAGGTGAAATTCTTCAACGGATTTTGACAAGTGCACACTGAAGCTCAGGGCATAAATGGCAAGGTGTAGTGTAAATAAAGTTGAATCATACCTACGGTACACAGACAACTGCATTAAATGGAATCTTAATACCCAAGAGATGGGTTTAGCAAGGCAGGTGCATTACACTTACTAGTGATGCTCTACGAGAACGTCGACTCATTGGCTGATCAAATGGCGGGCTGTTAATCTGCAGCTTTTCCAGATAGCCATCAGGTATCCTGATGTCAGCAGGCAGGGACAAACGCTTGTTCAAATCCTGCAGTAAGTAATGTTAAAAAGAGAAGGGTCAAGTGTAATTCAGAATTTCCTGAAGCATCTTTTAAGGCCTGTAGCATTACGGTGACTACAGTGTTGCTGTTTAAAACTGAAAAATTTATATGCATGAAAAATAAGTAATTTCACAGAAATTGTTTTTTAAAACATTCTCTTCTAATAACACTGCAAATTGCTTAGGCAAAAGGTTCAAAAATTCAGTGCTTTATAACCTCATTACTTTAACAAGAAGAACGAAATATTAAAATGTAATTTTAATTGAATTTAATTGTAATTTACTTGAATACATACCTGGAATACCAGAAACTGAGAATTCAGAGGCTGGCAAATACATTTATTTTCATATAATAATTACATTAGAATAACAAGAGATCTCCAAGATTCAAAATATATCATTCTCCCTTTCTCTGACTACTAGAAGTTATAAACTTGCTTCAACTTCAATTTTTCCAGTCTTACAAAACAGAATCACCTTGTTATTGAGCCAAACTATTACAGATATTAACACATTTTTTCTATTTCCAGCTCTTTAGTATACGATCTTTAGAAAACCAAGCCGCCATTATATAAACACGATTTTCCCTACATCAGTAGTTTTTCATCAGTAAGTTTTTCTTAGGTATAATTTCTAAGGCAAGAGGGAAATAAAATTACTTCACCTTTCAACAAACACAGAAAAAGAGGGTTTTGTGGCTGCTGCACAGTCTCATAATTTTTTGGGGTTTAGTTTGGCTTTAATCCCAAACATGCCAGAAAATAAAATATCAAGTATTGTCTTAAAGCGGCCAGTCACCACCACAGAGATGCAAGGGAAACATATCCAGATTCATAAAAAACAGGAAGTAATTTCCAGAACAGTAGGAATTCTTTTTCAGTAAAGGTAGTTTATCCGAGTAAAGAAAATTATGCTCAGCATCAAACTATACAAACTATACACGGATTCTACCCTGAAGTTAAGAGGACATCTCTGGTACCACCACTGTTTTCACACTTTTCTCCAGCAGATGTGGGAATCTCCAGATTTCTGCTGGTGGATCTCAGATTTAATCAATACTGACCTCAGAGCAGAAGGCTCTTCTTGATGTTACCCTAATTCTGTCTTACCTATCACCTCCATCTTTGAATTCTGGGCATCCTGAGCTAACCTAAATGCTGGCAGCTACATCCCCATTCAGATCCCCTCAGGGTTGGCCATGTGTTTCTACTCGGGTCTTTGCAGCACCTTTGAACTATTTCAGCACGCTAAATCATCGAGAAACTATCTCAGGCGAAGTGCATAGCTTCCTGCCAGCTTTATGCTCCAAACAGGTTCAGTGTAAGGTCAGACAAGCTCACAGCCTGAACACAGGGCAAGAGAGGCAGCAGGGCAAGCCTGGGAAGCCGGCAGCTAAATTGGCTTAGGCTGCCAAAGAACTGGATCATCAGACTTTTCAGGACTTGAGATCTTGGTGGACAACTTGCTAAGCTTTCAGCCTTGATAATGTGTTTGAACTATGTATATGCATGATCTGTACATGTACCTGGAGCAACAGCTAAGCAAAAAATATCAGTTAAAAATATATATTTAAAAAATTAACATAATTTGGCAATTAGCTGAATTTCAGGTAGGACTGAAGTGCTAATAAACATCGCCCAAATGATTGATCTGCATATGCTATTCATTACAGCCACTGGATACAGGCAGAAGGTTTTGGAGAGATGCCAAAGCTTTAAGTTCTGGCAGCTGACTCTCTTGTTTTGTTTTTGCTCCTCACACCTCCTTAGGTACAGAGCACAAAGTCTGTTAGCTTCTAATTTGCTTCCCAACATCAGCTTCTTTGCATGACTGGAAAAACATACAGTGTCTGTATGTCTTATTTTGTAGAGAATTTTTAAATTGTCTTTAAACAAAAGAAGTACTGTTCACATAATGGCAGCTTTGACCAACATTTTGAAGTTTAATTGAAAGAAAACAAAAGGATGCCTCAGTTTTGTCAGCTTCCAACTTCACTAATTTTCAACTTTGGTATTTAAAATTTTTCAAAACATTGGCAATTTTAAAACTGCCTGTGTGGTTTTCAGGAGAGTGGAGGAACTAATTAATTATAATGGGAGCTAACAGTAATCCCTACAATAAAACAGTATTTTCCACTAAAGAATTTTTCTTCTTTTTGACAAGTTCTAATGCATTTTTGTAATAGGCAACTCAAATTCAGTGAAGTTAGAGCCATCTGAAAAGAGAAATGCCTCTCTCCTACTGAAGAGGGCTTCAGATTATTAAAAATAAATAAATAAATTCACCCTATAATTTATTGCATTCTTCAGAAAATTCAGATAGCTCATCAAAACAGATGAGCACAAAGGAAAGAGCTCCCTGTTGCCTTAAAGAAAGCAGCTCTGTCATCTCGCTGCAGTGGAAAAACATGGAACTGCTGGAACAAAACAGGGATGGCAGGAAAAGGATTAGCATCAGTCTCTACTCCACCTTCCTATTGTAATGCCAGATCAACAGTGGGGCAATATCCTGATTTTCTTTCTCCCCGTCGCTCAAGAACATAAAATAAAGCAGAAATTTGACAAATTCCAAGCCAGCAGAAGAAAAGAGCACTGGGCTGAGTTATTCAATATAACTTCCTGAACACAGTAGATATTATAGTTTTCCTATATACCCTGTGGCAAGATAGCTTTCTCCTACTCCTATCTATTAATGCTACAGCACAGAAAACTGCTGTAGTGCTCTCTTGTTACTGTCCCATAGCGCCTGTTTGACAATAAGTATTTTAGAGTCTGTTCATAGGTATACTGAAATCACAGACCACAACTCAAAGGCTTCATGAAATACCGAGTCGATTGTACCCCACAGCTCTCCATCTGTATGTTCTCTCCTCCCACAGCATTCATCCTTGGGGCATCACACCTAGCTCCACAGCCTTGACAAAGCATTTCCAAGCATATAAAGTTGATGTGTATGTGTAGGAAGAAAGAAGCAAAGACAGCCTTTAAGCTGTGACGGCCATTCGAAAACTATGCCATTAACCCTGCACAGCGCCTGCCATCAATAAACACATACCTTTTCAAATGGAGAAGAAGGGAAATAAAACAAGCTTAAGATGCTTTACAGCTACTAGGGATTCATTACTTTGGAGTCCAGCTAATGTGAAAATTGGAAATAACAGTATTTTACGTACCAGTAAATATTATTATGGGAGGTAGTTGTAATTCTATTACAGAATTCCCCCTCCCTCATTCTCAAGAGCTCTGCCTGTGCCATTTTTGCAACAGGCAAAAATCTCCCATGACTTTACTTGAGAGATCCATGTGACATCCTCAGTTCTAAACAGAGCTTAAGCTGCAAACTTACATTTGGTGCTCCACAGTGCCTAATACAGACACTGTTTGAATGTAAGTACTTACTGATGCAAAGGCCAAAATCTATTCCAGTTTGGGGAAAAAGCAACCACCCTCATACACCACCACCACCCCCCTTCACCAATGTCTGCCTTTAAAAAAAAAAAAAACAACAAAAAACCAACAAAAAACCACAATGCCAACAAAATACCACAATGCAACCTGAGGGGAAAAATAGGGAGAAGATTTTCAGGATTTTAATATCTGTTTTTAATGTAATTTCTCTACTTTGATTTGTAATATAATGGACAATACATGACAGTAATCACTTTTTTTTCCCCCTCAGAAAATGAGTATTTAGTGCTGGAAGCCTAAATTTTTGTCATGTTGTGGATAAAATCAAAAGACTATCCTTTCCCCTTAACTTCTTAGAGCTGAAGAAAGTTTCTTTTGAAAGGAAAACATAAGGATTTCATGGAAACTGCAGCACATACTTAGGAAGAAAAATCTATAAAGTATGTACACTACTACTCTGCTTGCAATACTCATGCATATTTGTTGTGTTGAAATGCCAACCAAGCCAAGACTTCTTTTTTAAAACCATCTATTAAAATGACTTCTTAAAAAGTCTGACTTAAAGTCACAAGCCTTTTATGATGCCAGTATTTGAAAGATTATAGAGTTACATATATGAAGTCACATAGATCGTCTTTTTTGTATTATAATTATCCTTTACCTACCTAAAATAAGCAAAATTAAAGTCATTAAGACTGCAAACCCAAATACCTGAAAGACAGAAATTATTATGTTTTTTTTTGCCTGTACCGCCTTCATTCCTCCCAGATTTTGCAATAATTGAAGCAACCACCTCTTGGGAAATGAAAGCAATCATAATTAAATGCTATACAGCAACATGAAAGGGGATTCATTAGATGTGCATGAGAGAAATAAGCATGTTTCCTAGTGGCTAAATAGAAAAACTGGAAACTAAAATTACATGAGTTTGATACAGTTGAAATACCCAGTTAATTTAACAGAGATTATGTTAAAAAAAAAAAAAGCAAGAGCCCTGCCATACACCAACCAATTTTGAGCCACAAGCGTTCAAGATCGGGCAGTCTGCTGAGGCTTAGGCAACCTGTTCAGCTGACGGCAGCAAGCGACTTATTCCCTGCTGTGGGCTGACCCTGGCAAATACAGCTGAATGCTTGCTCCCTGCTCCCGTGGGATGCTGAGAAGACAGAAGGATGGTGAGGAGACTTGTGGGTGGAGGTGATGACATTTTAATAGGGAAAGCAAAAGCTGTGTGCAGGGCGAAAAAGGAATTGATTCATCACTTCCCATCGGCAGGCAGGTGTCCAGCTGCTTCCCGGAGAGCTGGGCTTTCAGCAAGCCCAGCGGTGGCTTGGGAAGTGGAAAACAAATGCCATAGCTACAAATATCTCCCCTTCCTCCTCCTTACCCCCAGCTTCTACCGCTGAGCGCCACATCAGATGGTGTAGAATAGTCCTTTGACCAGTTCGGGTTGGGTGTCAAGTCTGGGGGCAGCAACCCATTTCCCCGCTGGTGCTGAGCAGCCTTTACGGAGAGGACGCCCAGGCAAAGCACTGGCCTTAGCGTACGCTAAGCCCAGAGTCGCATGTCAGAGGCAATCGCCATCTCCACTCCCTCACGCCGCTACTGCAGCCATCCCACTGCAATCTCGCTATTGCTGCTCCCGTGGCAGCAAAACCTGCTCTCCCAAGCCCCACGGCTTGCTGCTACTGTGGCACGATGCCAGGCTGGAGTGCAAGCAACAGTAGGAAACAGTGATTTTTAAGAATTTCTAATTCTTTAAACCTCCGTGGAATTCCATGAAACAATGAAAAAGACACTTTGGGGACAGAGGACTTTGTCCACACTAATTTCAACGACCAACTGAATCTAATGACGTCGCAGCATTTCTCAAAAAAAAAAAAAAGAAAAAAGAAAAAAAAAAAAACTTAAACCATGGAAAACAACTAAAACCAAGAAACCTTTTATAATGGAAATTATTAGCAGGCTGCTGAAAATGCAAACCGTTACAAGATCCTGCTACAGTGCTGTTTAAAGAAGTAATAAAGAAGCATGTAAAATTAATGGCAGGACTGATTATTTTCCCTATACTCTTTCATTTTTTTACACATAAGATTTTGAGCCTGTCAACACTACAGAGCTAAATGTCCATTTTTAACACTAATTAATTTTGCATTGCTTTATGAATCTTTTAAATTTTTATTTCATTTTAAAGGTAGTAAATTACAGTAATTCCCAATGCTATGTTATGTATCCTTTTTTAAACATAACAGGTGTGTAAGTGGTGTACACAGACCCTCAACTATGCAGAGGGAATCTGGGTGCATTCCTTTGTAACTCTAACAAGCAACAGTTTGCTGGAATGCAAAGCCTTAGCTTTCAGGGACAACAAAGTATTTCAGGTAAAATAAACTATCTTTTAAAAAGTTAAAATGATAGTATTTTCTTGTATGTCACTTACAATTTATTTTTCCAAATGGAAGTAAATTCATAATGTTTTCTAGTTTAATTCTTTTATGGCTGTCTTTAGGGTCAACTTGCAACAGAATATAGCAGTGCTCAGTAAACGCAGTACTGTTAAATGCTCAAATGCCTACAGATAACTGTATGTTGCTAATGAGCTATTTTTTGATCCTGTTCCAGAATATATTCTGGAGAACATATTCAGGCATCAGTTGCTTTGCTAGGGTAGCCAGAATGCTCATGGCATTTTCCCCCTCCTCTACATCTCAAAACCGCATTTTCTATCTTTGTGTGCAATGCTTGTTCTCAGTCTTGCTTTATTAGTGGCTGAGAAATGCATACCATTTTAATAATTTGCCTGAAATGAGAATCACATTTGTCCTACTCTGCTTGATGGCAGATAAACATGTAAGCACTTGTGACACGAATATGACTTTGTTTTCCGTGGAGATAAACTACCCCAACTCATGCTTATCTTTACCAACTATTTCTAATGCCAACTACAGCAAATGCTCTGAGAAGAGCTACACTTTGTCGAGCCTTTTCTTTCGTCTGGCTAGCACCAACTGTGTTGCTGTAACTTGATGCGTATGTTCTGTCTACCACCAACTACTTACACTTGGGCACAAGAAAAGGAGGCAGTTGTTTCAACTTATATCCTGCAGGTCCTGTGAGTTGAGTAATTTAACATTATAAGTAAACAAACACATCTCCCAAATAAAAAAAAATAAATAGATAAATAAAAACCAGAACACCTCCTGTTTTTCACGCATACTTGGAAGTAAAAACCAAAACCCCAACCTTTCTGATATTTTTGCTTTTGGTCCCCTTTTGAATGTCCCAAAATACTGTTGTAAATACCAGCTTCTTTACTTGCCATCCATAGTAAACCATTCACAAGAGTTTAGCTCACTAGCATTTTGTTACCACATTCTGCTTTTCACATCTGACTCTCAAACAACTCTATTCCTTTTCTACCTATCCTGTTCTGATCTCCTATTCTCTGTAATACAAGCTCACCAGCTAGACTTCTTTCTAACTGCTTGTATTGGCCTATATAATATTCTTTAGTGTCCCAGCGTGGCATGTTTCAGGAAGTCTCATTCCTGGTCAACAGATCTATTTTCACGTCTCTCATCCTGTCAAAAGAGTACATTTTCTCAAAGAATAAACCTATGCTTATTTGTGAAAGCAACACTGATAACTATTCACACTTTAAATCAGGTGCTAAAATCAACAACTTCTGTTTATCCTTAAGTCACCATTTATTTTTTGCCAAGATGCACTACATACTTCAGTAAATTTCACTGAAGTGAAATAAAGATGATTCTAACTCAGGATACAGAATTAATTCCACATGTTAAAAAAAAGCTCTAAAAAGCAGCAATTTGAAATACTCACACACTTTTTAGTCTGTCTTCTGATGACTCACCTAATTATGTCTTTGGCTTATATAGCATATTTAGATAATAAACACTAATATTTTTTGCACAAAACAGAATCACAATAATAAATAAATAAATAACCAGAAAATTGTCCTAGGGACAGATTTGTTGAGGTGTTCCTGAGTACACTCCTCACTATGTTACAAAAAGCAGAAAAAGAAAAAGTAAGACTATTATTTTTATCCTTTAGCAAACGTGCCAATTTGCAGACTTACTTTCTTGCTGGAGTAGCAACAATAAATCTTTCCCAAATCTACTGGGCTACAAATGCCATCAATCTTGCAACTGCTAGGCTGTTTCAGGCTGCTGCTGCACTCACAACTGCAGCAAGAGAAGAAAGATTCAGGCTTCTGCCAGTGAAGCAGCAGGAGGCCACAAAATCCCAAAAGGGCAATCCTGTAGTACCCAAATGACTGGTCAGAAAAACTGGAAGGGAAATCCATGATAGCATCAGCCTCAGTCTGATGATAGCATCAGCCTCAGTTCACTGTTCCTTCCATGTTTCATTTAGCTAATCTTAGCAGCCAACTACCTCCAAACCCGCTATTGCATTGCCTGTGGCCAGATATTCCCATCGCTTCTTGGAGAGGAACAGGCTCTGAGCTAACGACGCAGTGACGTGGTGTAAGAAAGTCAACTGGCAGAAAACTGCCCCTTCAAAACGCAGTGACTAATTATCTCCTGATGCAAATTTAGGAACTGAGAGAAGGAAGCTGGCTCGGTCAGGAGCAGGTACTCAGTGGACAACACAAACTATATTGCTAAACTGCATCATTATATACCAATTCTTACTGTTTTGGTTCTTCAGCTTACTGATAAGATACTTTTCCAGACCAACTAGTACTTAAGGCATGTACTTACTATATGGCAGCAAACAAGCAGGTCTCCACCTATCCCTAAAATTTTAGCTTATCTTTTAAGAGATAATACTGTTAAATTCCATCAATAAAATTCTGTTACAGCTTCACAAAGAAAAAGAATTGTTCTTCTAAGTCTACAGACATCAGCCTGACAATCCAAACAGTCCACTACAGAGCAAATGAAAACGCTTTGCTCTCTTGAATAAGCATCGGTCTGAATTAGTCCTCTCACCAGTTTTAGCAAATACCAGCTAGACATGTCAGCTGCAACCACAAGCTGTTCACTAATAAGTCATAGTGCTTTTGTTCATTGGAGAATGCTCAATGAGACTTAAAATGCTGTATCATATAACCGTCTATGCAACACAGTTCAACTTCATGGCATGCTTACTGTAAAAGAAGAAAATCCACTTTTCCTAGTATTCTTTACTTTTCCATGCAGATTTTAAATAAAAAAAGTGTATTATGTGCAACTTCATGAGACGCAAACAAATTCATTGAAAAACATTTGCCAACGAGAATTTAAACACTAATACAGAACCTTACATGCATATACTTTGTGTATCATTTTAGTATCAAATACCATGAGGAGCTTTTTCTGAAGGTTGCCTTATTGAATTTCAGTGCATTTTTGTCAAATGACAGAGTTAGCACAGTTGAAGCCAACTGGATCCTTTACAGAATTATGACATACAAACAAGACTGCTAGAGGCAAAAGCAAACAGAAAAATAAAAACACCACCAAATCTGAGTACTTATAGAGAATTTTTTTATTTGGTTACAGCCCTGTAGACCTCCAAACCTATAGCATCCTTGCAGCATGCTATTTTAGCATCTTTATAAATAAGCCTCGATTACTGTAACCAAACCCACTATTTTAACAGCTGGTAAGATTTACCTATACCAATTTTCCTATTAGGTATATAAAACCACCATCATTCCCCTACTCAACTGACAGGTGTAACTGTAATTTCATTGTGATGCAGAAAGTACTTTTTTTCTGCCTTCTGCAGAATGGTTTATAACTGAATACTACATTTTTCCATTATGCTTGAACGTAGTTATTATTATTATTTTACTGAAAACCTTAAATCACAGTGAATCAATTACTATTCTGTTAAATTGGAAGAAAGGGTCTTCAAAGAACCACTTCTTCTGTTAGAAGCAGTAACGAAAACATAATTTTAAGACCCATCTACAAAGGATCCCTGTTACCTCTCACTCCGTAAATCCATGCTGGTTTTCAGCAAGCCTACTGAAATGCAACACAATTCAAGAAAAGGTAAATTTTGAGCAATGAATCAGGTGGATTTTTATATTTGGGACAGAAATGACCCAAGATATGGAATTCATTCATCAACTAAATCAAGCAGGGTTTCGCCAATATGCTAATCAAATCAACTACACAAAGTATTTTCAGGGATTTTTAGCATGAGATTGAGACCACAGGCTGTTTCATATCCTCGAGAGATACCTATGACCACAGATATCCTATTTCAGTATCCATTCCAATACCAATTCTGAACAATTTCTTCTTCAAAATACTTTTAACAAGAACGTTAATTTCTTGGATATGCTGTTTAGACTACCAACTAACTGAATAAAAACTGCTCTTTCATTCTTTTTTCAAAACACCCAGTCGGGTTTTTTATTTACTTCATATCTCCCAGCAGTTTTAAGGTGAGAGACTGAAACTGTTCGGCACAAATACAGCATTCAGAAACTGCATTCCAGGAGTTTCTATTCACAACCAATGAAGTCAAACCAACCTAAGTATGTGTGACACATAAAACCAGTTTTGAAAAACCTGAGAAAGGAGAAAGTTAACTAAAACGTGAGTATTACTTTCTTTTCATCCAGTGTATAAATACAGAGGCAATTTGTGACAAATTATGCCAGAAATACTTCAAAATTCTTGGATCTTTTATTTGTTTTGTTATTATTTAATTGCATCTCAGAGAGCTTGTAAGGAAGTGAACTTAGAGAGTATAAGGAAGAATAAGAAAAATAATAATAACCATAAAAAGATCATATCTGATTTTTTTTTGTCTGGCTAAATTATCATCTACTAAGACATCACACTGTAGCATTACCTTCTTTACAAAAACCTGGCTGAAATCTGGAGTTTGATGGCTGTTTGACTCAATGCTAGGTACTGGCCAGCAACAGCTAATAAAGCAAGCTCTGCCTCATTTACTATTACACCTTCCCAATTTTTAAACATAAGTTTCTGTACGCTTTCACCAGTTTGTGTTACAAAGCAGTAAGAGAAACTGCCGAAAAGGTAACGTTAGTTGATCAGCTTACAAGAACAATGAGGTGGAGGGGAAGGGAACTGGAAAAAATAGCATGAGAAACAAAATGGAACGTCACACTGCAAAAAGGCAAGCTTGGACCCTTAGAACAGCTCTCTAATGTTACTTACTAACACAAAATATTCACATCAACACAAAGCTGTAACTACCAGAGGGAAAGTCCCATGAAGAAACTGGCTAATTCAAAATGAACCAACTTCTTGAATGCATAAACTGGAAATCTGACCTTCCTGGACAGGACAGCGAGGCTGGAGTGCAGGGGTCAAACTGCATCCAAGCAATGACTTCTCATTTGCTGCAATCCAGTAATTACTAGACTTGTGTTTTCTAGATGGCTGCACACTTCCAATATGATAGCAGACTACTCTTCAATGGAACTTAAAAGGAAAACCAAGTTATTCAAAAGCAAATCCAAGCAGGCAGATATTCCATCCTTATAGAAAGGGTACTGCCTAATGCAGTAACTTTTCTAAGGGAGGTAGCATTAGGAAGTGGAACACAAGAACTTCAGCACCAGGATTACAAAGGTTCCTAACAGAAGGGCAAAAAAGCATCAATTGCTGATAACAGTTACCCTAGAAAATCTAGTAAAAGGAAGGTTAATGAAGTCTGTCTGCAATCCAAGCTGAAATTACTTTTCTTGTTGCAGTGTTTGTTTTCTTCTGTAGAAGAAATGAAAGTCTGCTACTCAAATAGATCAAAAGGAGGTCCATCAGTTTCGTCAAAACCATACTAGCAATTCAGAATATGCACTTGTGTTTTCAGAAGAGGGATTTTTAAGACATCAATCTTCATAGGGACTTGAAAGCAGAAGCCTACAAAAATAGCATATTTTCTAGTGTAACCTTGCAAAAGGCTGAGACAGCTGCCAAGCGTGGCTGAATGGAGAGAATACAGCAACCACTGAAAACCAAAAAGTCTTGATCGTATCCAACTTCAATTCTCTTCTGTCTAGGTGAGACCTTCTGGTAGGTGAACACATGCTTAGATTCACAGAAGAGACAATCAGAAGAAAAGCCATGCATTCTCAGGAGGTGCAGAGAAGGAAATTAGACAACATCCAGTAAATAAGGCAGAAAGAGTTCTACAAACAGCTGCCAAGCACCAAGGGAAGAGCGAAGGAAGAACCTTTGCTCAGAGAAGGCACCGTGTACTAATGCCTCTTGAGTGGCAAAAAATGTAGGGCTTAAAGTTCAGGCTGTCTTTGATACAGCACTTCCTGCCTCCAAAACCAATGACAGGAGAAAACACTGTACTGCCTCTCACTGAAAGCCTGGATCAGTACTGCCATCCAGTCTGCTGTTCAAGAGTTTAAACAATTAGGCCAAGAGTGACCTATTTGCACATGTGCACGGGGACCTAGAAACCACATTCTAATTTGAACCCTACAACCAGAAAATCTTAACGCTATGTCAGTTGAAATATCAATTGATTTTGTGGGTTTTTCTCTGGATAAGGTACATTTGCCCAGCTGGACCAACAGCAGATCGAGTTATTCAAGCTCTGTCAAGACCCCTGAAGCAGTCACATCCCTGGTGAAGGGTGGAGGTCACCAAAAACTTACTTCTCGTCCGTGTTCTTTCTTTTAGAAGGTGACCAGTACAATGCACACATGTCTACAGGATCACTTCATCGCCTTTGTTATTTCTCTCTGTTCAACTAAAAGCACTGACCCTGCAGCTAATATTCCCAGGGGAGAATTATACCCTATAGCAGTGTGGTAGGAGCAGCCTGATCTGGAACATGCTCCTGTCACTAATGTGACAGTCAGACGGATAAGAACTGTTTCTCAGGATAAAATATCTGGGAAACAGGCTGGTGAACAGTGGGTTATGGCCCTCCGCCAGTTCACATGCGAAGACAGCTTACAGACCTTGGACTTCTGGGAAAGGGAAACAGATGTTTCAATTTGCACAGACAGTATCTCCCTATTTTTTACCCATCACAGTTCTTAATGAAACATTCACTATCCAGTGCACAGCCAAAAGGCCCCCAATGAACACTCATGGCTTGAAACATGAATTCATATTAATACATTACTGCCCATGTCGTCTTTTCCAGCAAATCAAAGTGAAAATGCTTTAAGCTGTAACTCCATGATCTGGAGAAGTGTTTCTCATTACATGATGAAAGCACCTACACTTAAAATACAGAAACACATGTATTCATTCTCAGGCTGTATTGCTTCTGGTGCTTGAAAAAAATGATTTCGTACATCTGTTTTGATAAACAGTTTTACTGATTTACTAAGTAATCAGTAATATTAGCATGAGATTAGTAGCCGCTTTAATTAAAACCTAACAGCTGTTTGAAGCCAAATTCCTCACACAATAGATGCTCCCACCTACTGTCAGCATGGTTCCTGAATGAGGGGAAGGAAGAAGGAAAAAAAAAAAAAAGGCAACTGCTTTATGGACAATTTGTGGCCTGTGGATTACAGGCAAAATAAACTTTATCTCGGCAACACAATGAGATGCTGGTATGTTCTCTTTGTTTTCTAAGCACATGATAACAATGAACAATCATTTAAAAAAAAATAACCTTGTCTCACAACTTTGTGCTGTTGAATTCAGAGGCAAATAAATGCATATTATTTCCCTGTCTTTAACACTCATGCTGGCCTAAATTTTATGTCACTTGGAGGGGATGATAGATTGAAAGCTGGTATCTCCGTAGCTGCTACTGTCACGGAATCACAGAATTTTCAGAGTTGGAAGGGACCTCTAGACATCACCTAGTCCAACTCCCCTGCTAAAGCAGGATTGCCTAGAGCACATTACTCAGGTCTGCATCCAGGTGGGTCTTGAAAATCTCCAGAGAAGGGGACTCCACAACCTCCCTGGGCAGCCTGTGCCACTGCTCTGTCACCTGAACCGTAAAGAAGTGTTTCCGTGTATTTGAACGGAACTTCCTGTGTTCAAACTTGTGCCCATTGTCCCTCGTCCTGTCACTGGGAAACATTGAAAAGAGCCTGGCTCCATCCTCCTTCAACCCACCCTTTAGATACTTGTACGCCATAATAAGGTCTCCCCCCTCAGCCTTCTCTTCTCCAGGCTAAAGAGTCCCAGCTCTCTCAGCCTTTCCTCATAAGGCAGATGCTTCAGTCCCTTAATCATCTTAGTTGCCCTTCGCTGGACTCGCTCCAGCAGTTCCCTGTCCCTCTTGAACTGGGGAGCCCAAAACTGGACACAGTATTCCAGTTGTGGCCTCACCAGTGCAGAGTAGAGGGGGAGAATGACCTCCTTCGACCTACTGGCCACACTCTTCCCTATGCAGCCCAGGATTCCATTGGCCTTTTTGGCAACAAGGGCACATTGCTGGGCCATGGATAATTTACTGTCTACCACGACCCCCAGATCCTTCTCCTCAGAGCTACTTCCCAGCAGGTCCGCCCCTAACCTATACTGGTGCCTAGCATTCTTCCTCCCCAGGTGCAGGACCTTGCACTTGCTTTTGTTGAACCTCATTAGGTTCTTCTCTGCCCAGCTCTCCAGCCTGTCCAGGTCATGCTGGATGGCAGCACGGTTCTCTGGGGTGTCAGCCACCCCACCCAGTTAGGTATCATCAGCAAACTTGCTGAGGATACACTCTGTCCCCTCATCCAGGTCATTAATGAATATATTAAACAAAATTGGACCAAGTATTGACCCCTGGGGGACATCACTGGTTACAGGCCTCCAACTAGACTCTGTGCCGCTGACCACAACCCTCTGAGTTCTGTCCCGCAGCCAGCTCTCAATCCACCTCACTGTCACCTCATCTAGCCCATACTTCCTCAGCTTCCTAATGAGGATGTTATGGCAGACAGAGTCAAAAACCTTGCTAAAGTCAAGGTAGATGACACCTACGACTCTCCCCTCATCCAGCCAACCAGTTATAACATCATAGAAAGCTATCAGATTGGTCAAACATGATTTACCAAGGGTAAATCCATGTTGACCACTTCCAATAACTTCCTGTTCCTCAACGTGTCTGGAGATGACATCCAGAATGAGTCGCTCCATTACCTTCCCAGGGACAGAGGTGAGACTAACCGGTCTGTAGTTCCCTGGGTCCTCCTTCTTGCCTTTTTTGAAGATCGGAGTGATGTCAGCCTTCCTCCAGTCCTCAGGCACCTCTCCTGTTCTCCATGACTGTTCAAAGATGATGGAGAGTGGTCTAGCAATAACATCCGCCAGCTCTCTCAGCACTCGCGGGTGCATGCCATCAGGGCCCATGGACTTATGAATGTCCAGCTTGGCCAAGTGGTCTCTGACCTGGTCCTCCTCCACCGAAGGAAAATCTTCCTCTCTCCAGACCTTCCCCTTTGCCTTCAGAGTATCGGATTCATGAGGGACAGCTTTAGCAGTGTCCACGGAAAGTTTTCACCCCAACAGATTTTTCACTGTGGAGCAGGATTCTTTCTCATTGCAGTATCACCACTTCATAGCTAAAATGCTTTATATTTAGGTTACAGTATGATTTAGTACCTATTTAGGTTGCGGTATGATTTCCTATCTAAACCAGGTCAACTTAAGGTTATGAAATTTCCACTTTCTATTGCTATGGAGATTCTGCTACAACATACATTTTCTAGTTGCATCTTCACTGTCTATTTTGCACCCTTCTATCTTCCAGGATATCTCTAAATTTTCAATTTTAGAAAGATCAATTTTTATTTCCCAACAAAATCTTCTATATACTCTGGACAAGAGAATCTGTCTGCTCTTCGACGACGTTACATTTTTATCTGTAGCTCTGAATTATTTAACCATTACAGAGAAAGCAGCCTTATTATATGCTTCACTGCAGTGGGGATGGCCACTAAGAATCAAAATGTGTATTCGAATGTACAAAACATCCCAGGAATACTTATTCAGTATTGGTAATCAGCACTTTGATTACAGCACACATGTTTTTAGCAAGCATTTTTAAAAAACTGGTTGGTTTGGGGTTTTTTTTTGACAGGCTGCTAATTTTCAGAATTCTACAGGAAGCTCTAGCTGAGCATGAAAAATTTGGTTATACACAAGAAAAGACTGTTCCAAGGTTTCAGCTTTACCCGATTAGTTACATTCAAAACAAATCAGGACTTCTGTCAATTCAGCAGAGAGAAACAAACATATATAACCAAGAAATCGTGTACAAAAATATTACAAATACAATGAATATTGGTCAAACTAAACACAGGAAAGGATATAGCCGTAGTGTGACAGGCACATTCATTTTAATACAGAGTAATGAAGAATATTGCTTTACTGAGTTTATCCAGCTTTGTATATTTAATTTAATATATTCTACAATGGACTTCAAGCGTGACTAATGACTTCAGCAGACTACAGCAAAAACATACTATCACACACATACTAATTTACTCCAACCTGTATGTATAGCATACAGCTATAACATCCTAAATTACTATAAAGGGAATATGGCCTCAGGCTACACAACGATGCCTCGAGATGATAGATCCCCACAAACCAGCAAACTAAAACTAAAATAACAGAAAATTACTTCACAAAAAAGATTGTTTCTTTCTCTTAATATTATCAAATTACTACTACTGAACCAGCCAGCTCCATGGCACAAATCACCCAAGGCATGCAAGCAAGATTTGGTACAAAAGGAAACCTTTATTTTGTTCTGTCAAAGGCCAAAGCAGCAAATGATCCTATTCTACAAACAGCAAAAACAGTAAAACATGGTTTTCTATGGATGTACACCTTGAGACTCAACTTACATGTAGATACTGTGGTGTTTAATAAAGGCTGCATCTTTACTAGTAGAGGATGCATTAGCAATCTCTTCTGATGCAGAGCTTTTTTCACAGACATTAATAGAAAATTAGCATCTGAGATTTCTATTCATCTGTCAAAACTGACGGCAAATGACCCATGGGAAAAATAGGAGGGAAAGGCAGACAGAAGATGTAATCACTTAACGCCTTTTCACTTCGGAAACAAGAAAGTCGACTGAAAAGATTATGATTAGAAAGGTAATTTAACCAAAGCTACAAAGATTTCCCCTCTGGAATGCACAGACAGGTAAAAATCCCACCTACTATGCTACAAAGTACTTTAAGAAATAAACTTGGAGTCCACCAAAATATCTCTCATTCTTAAAATTCCAAAGTGAGAGTGTTCGCAGACATTACCTTGAAACCTTATTGGAAAAGTCACCACATCAATACTGAAGCAATTTGGGGGAAATATTACAATTCTCATGTAATATACATGAATAGTTGCCAAAAAATTAGCGCTCTCATTGACTGAGCCAGTCAATGAAGAAATAACGTTAATTTCAACAATCAGAAACAAGCATTTGGAATTTAAGAGAAAAATGGGAAAATTAGCATTGTATAAACCAAACTTAAATAAAAACTTCCCAAAGCCTCTTAAACAGTAATGTTAGAACTGTTTCACAATTAAAGAGGCCAATGAAAAGATGCTTTTATTTGACACCTTCTGAAAAAATCACACAGTAATTTCTTTAACTTTAATGACTATTCCTGAGTTCTTTTGTAATTTCTTTTATAGTTTCTTGAATCCTAATCTGAAAGAGAATCCTTTAATTGTTCTTAGACCTCTCTAGAAGACTTGACACATTTCCATTTCAGTTTCTTAGTTTTATTACGTATCATTATTTACCTTACTTCTTTCCTCTTCTAAATGCACATTTCAAAATGCAGAGGAAACAGACAATGAGCAATAAGTAAATAATCCTTTTAAATAGTTTCTTTGATTTTTAGTTTCTCCAGCACATATTCTGATGTGCAAGTTTTCAGACTGACTTTTTTTTTCTTCTTAATTTAAGCATCCTGCATAAATTAATAGACCCACCTTAGTTCTCCCAAGTAAACGGTTGAACAGATGAAACCTGGGATTAACATACAAATTTAGGAATTTGAAGACAAAACCCCCAAGGTGCAAGAAACTATATAAATAATTAATACTGCTAATTCACAAGTTCTTGGAATCACATCAGCATTACATGCTTAGAGTCTTGGAATTCCAAGCATGACAGAACGCCTCATAAATAAAAAATTTTTGGCACATACACCCTACTGTAACTTATCCAGATCTGTTTCCCCAATCCTGTATTTGACATCAGGCTTTGAATAAAGATTTAAAATTTTACAAACTATTCATATTAGTACATATGTTATAAAGCAGCAACTACAAAATTTTGCATTCTTCTGTAACAAAGGTATCATTCTAACTGTAACTTTTATACACTCAAGAAACAGGGAAGTGTTCTGTTTTTCTTCGCCAAGGGAAACGCCAACAAAGCAAGCACAAGGGTGGCCAGTATTCATAATGAGACTCATAAATAAAGGAAATTATGTGCATAGTTATTCATAAGGTACTTTTCCTCCTTTTGTTTACCATCCTGTAAAGTTCCGTTCATTAAAAAACAGGAAGAGAGGGAAAGGCTGAAGCAGTCAGGACCATCATTGCTGTAGCATTAGTTTTACTAAGACTAGAAAGCAGTCTTAAAGTAAAAAATGTCTAAACAGTGTATCTTTTTGAATATACCCAGTGAATTGCACAGAATATGACAGAAAGATATTCAAACGCTACACTTAAATTCTTCCCAAAAATCCAAGTTTCAAAACATATTTAGGCTTTTTAAATTAACAGCTCATAAACAATGCAAGATAACCATCTGGTTCCTGTGTGACAAATGGATACAGAAATTTAAGTAATATTAAAATATTGCTCTCTGCACAAAAGATATGTCAGAATGGTTACAGTTAATTGAGAAGACAACTAGTTATAATGAACAATTAAAACAATCCCCAGCTCTCCTGTCAATTTAAATGATCCTTATATGAAAAGTAAATTACCTCCATTGAGATTCGTCTGTGTATCCGGTTTCTGAGACAAACACCCGTGGGAGACTGAACTTCATCAGATGACGTTCCAGAAGCTTGGTCACTTTCACCATCTGACCCCATTTTCAGATTTTCATGAACAATATCTTAAAAATAATCCAAAGAATTGAAAACAGTTAATCAGTATTCCACCAAATCTCTCTTGTACACATGGAAAACAACTGAATCATTACAGTGCGTTGGGTTATATGGCAGAGTCAAAGACTCATCACAGTTATGGTAGTCTTGATATACCTTTTATGGCTCAGGAATCACAAAGTGAACAGGATTATTTTATAGGATTTCTACACAAACTTTAGCATTATTTTTCTTATTTGGTTTGCAGCAGATCTCAATTTTCCAAAATAAAAGACAGACAGTCCAATATATATTTTAATTCCTGTAAGCCACCTTCCCCCTCACGGCTTCAGTTCCCAAACTCCCTCACTACCTCTTCTCTTTTAGCTGCTCTTGGATATAAAACATTACTGACAATATTTAAATTTTTTTCAAAAATCAGACTACGTGATGTTAGCAACCTAAATGTATCTTCAGAAAGCTTAAAAAACCTGACGTATAGGTGTTGTTTTCAGAAATGCCAAATACGGAAATTTTAGATATAAAAACCACTTCTGTACATGTGTGGAGGAAATGGATGTATTCTCACCATTTAAATAGAGGCCTACAACATCTAAGTGAATTCAACAGAGGACCTGATATTTATGAGCAATTAAGTGAAATTTGTGACCTTACGAAGGAATTTAGGTAACAGACTGCCTGAGCTACATGATGTTGCAGGATCTTCAATGTCAACTGAAATTGGTACTTGTAACACAATCCTGTAGATTCATCCTCACTAAAGAGTATGTATATTATGTATATACATTTACATTACTTAAGCACCACAGGGTCTTCCAGACATTGGAAGACAAACACTGTAATGAATGAAGAGAAGATCAAGGTGGTGTCATTAATAGCATAAAGAGCCAAAAGACTTGCAAAAGGACACACAATGAGAAATTGGCCACGCAAACAATTCACTATAAGTAATGCTCTATCATCTTCTCTGAAATATTTGAACTCCAAATTACTATAGAGATTAAATACTTATACATATAAAGGAGGTGCTTCAGAAGACAACAATTTCCCTGTGCTCTCCTGATCCTTGACACTAAGTATTATCTTGTACAGGGTAAAAGAGAACCTGAGGACTAACTAAAAATCTCAGAACTCTACTCCTAAAAAATGCTAGTATTAGCAAAACACAGAGTTCAATTCAGCGTTACCACCAACATACCTGGAAATATTTAACATTTGCACATCATTAGAGCAGTAAGAAAAAACAAAAGAGAAAATGCTAGTTTTATCACTATCAACAAGCAAGCAAGCTGGATTTTCTAGGGGAAAAAAAAACAAACAACCTTTAGGCCAATGTTTGGTTATCAGCACATCTTCTAAAATGTTTGCCTAGTTTGGCTCAAATAGAATCATGTAGACTTCAAAGGATCAAATTCTTCCTCATTTTATAGAAAACAGAATGGATATAAAAAGATTAACTCATAAGGTACTGGCATCACATATTTTAACTTCAAGTGCTGTAATTAAACACACAACGCATGCATTCCATGCACAAAGTACATTTTCCAGCAGCAATGAGGATCTAAACTGGGTTTCGATTAAAAAAAACCACATTGCATCAGAATTTTCTCTGAAAGTCATGCTCAGATATGGACTGAATGAGAAAAAAAATAAGCAGGACTCCTTGCATAATAAGGAATTTCGAAGAAGGCAAATACTCATCAGTGCTTCTAAAGGCACGGTAGTTTGAATCAGAGAAAAAGGTTTTCAGAAAGTGGTCCCTAAAAATCAGCCTTAACCTTTAGCTAAGCAGAAAAAACGTAACTCTTTTTTGCCAAGTTTCTAAGAAATCTCTCTTATTTTTTGTAGGGACTTGCTAGCTGTCTTTTTAAAAATCTTTAACAAACAGTAGGAAATTAATTTTTACTAATAGAAGCATTATTGAAAACACTATTTGCAGCAGAGCTATTATGCCACTATTGTTGTATGTGGTAAACAGCATACTCACCATATCAGTCCTTTATTAAAGATCCTCTTTTTAAAATACTTTTCTGAGAGGTCACATAATCCATTTTAGCAATTACAGGTCTCAAGATTCTGTTCGTAAAATTAAGTGTAACAGCTACTGACAATTGTTCCCCAATCTGTTTACCCTCATGTTAGTATGAGCCCATTGATGGAGCCCCAAAGTCTGTTTTCTTTAGAGAAGCTAGCCAAGAGTTATCTGGGTAACCTCACAAAATAAGACTGACGAAATTAAAGTAGTATTGTATTTTAAGCCATAGAGCAATTACATAATTTCTTTTTTAAAAAGACTGACACTTAAAGTAATAATGATTGATACTGTCATGCTTTTTATCTTAAAGTGCAATGTTCAGTTCACAAAAGTGTACGTATTATGAAATTACTACAAAAAAAAATGACACTTCAAAATGCAACACTTAGAACTACAAAGAGCATCCTTGTTGACAAAGATGATTCTTCTATTAAGAAGACCACCTATGCACCAATACACAACTAAGGACTATTTCAAGAACCAGTAACACAAACCCATGCATGTAGGGCAGATAGCATAGCTGCAAGGGGATTCTTCTGCTCTTTATAAAATCAGGAATGTGAAGACAAAGCGGGTCTGTACCACTCAAGTCTAAAATGTAGTATTTCAGACTTAAATAAGATGATCGTCAGTCTATTTTGAATACTGCTGTGATACGATTAATTCTGGTTTGCAGATATTTTAATTATATTCTAAATAGGGATACATTTATGTTTTTTAAAAATATCTTGACTGGGTGATCATCTAATATAAATGTGTCCTTTTATTTTTATTCAATTAAAAAGGCATTAGTAGAGCCTTATGTTCATTATTTTTATAGTATAAACCCAGGCATAAGGCATTAACTTAGTCATTTTAATCATTTTACAAAGGTGCGTGATGGTAATATTTGATTAAGCAGTGATGAAAATCATGCAAATATTTCCTTAATTTCACTAAGCTTTTCTATAGGCAAGTTCACCTGCACCAAAGCAGCTTACATAGTCTTCAGAGGTTTTAATCGTTCAATAATTTATTGAATTGCTTTCACTGAATACCCAAGCTGTTCTCTTACACAGATGTTTATTTTAATGTACTCTACATATCTAATTAAATATCCAGTATGGCCATGTAATGAAAACCTGTAGGTGAGTACAATATAACAGGAAAACTATGGAAGTACATTTAAGAGAAAAGACTGTCCTTATTTCAGCTGTGAGGAATGCACCACAGAAGAAATTCGTACAGGGAACCTACAGTGCAGCAAAAGAGAACTCCTTCAAGTGAGCTAAAAAAAATCCACTGATTAGTCAGTAGTGAGTCAGACTGCATGATCTTTCCATCTTCTTTCAAATTATTACAAAAATAATCATGTGACTTGCATATTGGATAAAGGTGCATTTTTGCAACAGCTTACCTTTCTGTGAAGTGGCTACATTTTATGATTAGTTTCACTAATAACGATTAAAATTGATGAAGGCCACAGTGAGAAATTGCCTTTGCTGTTAAAGTTACCAAACTATGAAAGCTGTCTGGAAACATCATTCCTTTATTCCAATATTCACAATAAAGAAACAAAACTTCTCCATAACTATATCAACACAGCTTGCAAAGGCAGAGAGAAACTCTCCTCTGGCTGCTACTGAGGTTCACCAGGAGGGTCAGCTTCACTTCGCTTTGCACATTCCAAGCGCCTCTCTGGTGTTCCCAGTATTATAAATATGGAGCAAGGACAACTAAGTTGGCTCTGTATTCAGCCAGGTTAGATCCAAAAAGTGTTCATTATCTCTGCTCCATCATGGACTACAGCAGTTAAATGCTTCTGGAGGTGTGAGACTTTAGAAGTTGTACAGATATACGTGAGCTAAAACACCCTCAGCTAGATCCTTCACTCACATCAGCGGCACAACTGACTCACAATTTGGCCCGACAATCACCTATGTTATTTAAAATCATCACAATAATTGAATACTAAATTAAAAATTACTACAAAATTTTAAACAAAGGCACACGTTTTAGAGATCCGTTCAGAATTTTTTGTCTTTACAAAACATTTTACAAAACTTAACGCCAATACAGATGTTTCCAGGTGAAAATTATTTTAAAAATACTTTGGGATTTTACACGTTTCAACAGCAGGAACTCATGTTCAGCGCTCAGAAAACAAACAAAATTCCAAAACCTCCCAGGCTTCTCAACCAATTTTTAGATTGATGACTTCATTCAAAAGCAAGCAGTATGAAGATGCACCTGTGGCAGGTCTCAGTTTAATTTTTTTTTAACCAAATAACCATCCTTTAACTGCCATCATTTTGTGGTATTTCAATGATATCTCTCTGATAGCGTTTTTCCACCATTGGAATAGACGAAAAAGTGGAAAGCAAAGAGAATGAATGAAGAAAGCAAAGAAAATAAAAAGTCTCATGTAGCGTGCATATCTGACTCTTTCATTTCTGAGGTCATTATCCCAATGGAGAAAACCTCAGCATCCTGCTGAGTAATAACCATTCTCATATGGCAGGAACAAAAGGAAGAGAGATGTGAGGGAGGAGCAAAAAGAGCATTAGTAATTATGCTTGTATATGCTCGTACTTCTGTTATCTGCCAAGAGATAACATGCACAAATAGCTTAAATTTTCATCAAATGAGGAGTAAAAAAAAATCATTAATAGCATCATTGCATCCAAAGCAAAAAGAGGTATTTAACACATACATGTATACACTGAGTAAATCTATTCCATACTACTTCAATGAAATTAAAAATGCTACAGGAATCTGTAGCTCTTTAAAACATGTTATTATAACACTTCCTACAGACTAACATATCAAAATTGTGAGTGCTATTTAAACACTTCTTGATCACTATAAAACTTGATCACCTGAGAAAAATAAAACTAACAGCATTCTCTGCAATACTTATATAATAGTATTTTTAATGTGAAAAAAAAAAAATTGGGAAAACTGGAAAATCATTAAAAGAAACCAAAAACTGTTTATGAATTTTCCTTTTGCAAAGCTGATTTGAAGTTCATAGTGAAATTTTGAAGAGAAATAAGTTATTGGTAAATTTACATTTAAAAATTCTTATGTTTTTAAAGGCAACACACAAGAAGAGTACAGAGGTATACATCTTTGCTGTTCCTGTACACGGTTTATATACATCTGATTTGACAAATAATCCATAAATTACTAAATATTCCTAACCAGAGATTTCTTTAAGTACACAATTATGCATTTTTTTTATACTTTGTCTTCCTGATAGCTTCTTGGCAACTTAAGCAAAGCTTGGCTAGGCAAAAAAGAAAAAAATACAGTGTACAGGACTTCAGTGAAATCAGGAATTGATACATTAGTCAAACTGTGCACACTGAAAACTCTTTTCTTCTGTGATAACAATGGTTGCTGAAGTCCATTCAAGAGGACAGAATTCTTTTTTAGTTTGAGTGGTTGCACAAACAGAAAAAAAGGCAAGGTTTTGACCATGACGAGTGGTATTACAGTAGAGGAGGATATAAGTGGTTTGACTACAATCTCGAAGACTCATAGCTTAATCCTGAAGGAGATCAGTTTATCACGCTTCTAAAGGAGGGCAGAAGATTGAAAAATTCATAAAATCCTCATTAAACTGTGACTTGCTCTCATTTTCTAGTATCAATTAATTAAGCATAATTTAAAATAACATAAAAGCAGGGCAAAACATTAATGGTGACTGGAGGCAGCAACGTGACAAATTACTTGAAGGAGAAGAAAAAAAAATTTTGTAACTTATTTGCCCCAGACAACCACAAATATAGCTCGGAACCACAACAAAATTACAATTATAGTTGAGTGGCCTTAATTTATCACTGAAAAAAGCAATTTTTTTTCTTATAATAATGAAATGTTTAAGTAATACATCAGTTCTTTTGAAATTCCACGTATAGGATGATCATCTGTTTTTTTTTCATATCCAATTCATTGTAGTTCTCACCAATGCTTAACCGAGATGGACACACAGCCTTCCTGCAAAGTATTAAGAAAGAATATTTTGCAACTTTGCAATTTTTAATAAATTCATGGGGGTGATTTCTGTGTGTTCTTGTAATTGTCTTGTAATTGCTTTATTCCTGAAAATCTTAGAGACATTCAGTACCTTAAAAACAAGTTTCTCTAACAACTCCAGAAGAAGATTACTGCATTCTCAGAGATTTATTAAAGCATTAGAATAACCGTATCTTTTGCTAAGAATCAATACAGACATTATTCTTCATAGAAAAATGAACTTAAACAAACAATGTAGTAAATTACCTAATCTGCTCCCATTTCTGGGCATTGCCATGAAAGAGCCGAGGCTGCCCCCTATGACGCTATGTGGTCTCCGTAAAGGGGGCTTCTTGAAAGATCCTGTGTATTGGTGGAGAAATGAGTGCATGCTGTGAGACGTTGGAGGCCTGCCATTCTTCACAATAGGCTCTACAATTCACAAGGATCAAAATATTCATTCCCACAAGCAAGTAGGAGTGTCAGGAACATGCCAGAAGAAAAAAAAAAAAAAAGAAAAAAGAAAAAAAACAGTTACTAGACAGGAAATCACCACTTTGGTATGATTCTCTTTCATACCAACAGTAGACCATCATACTACTGCCATTTTTCTATTAACAAATTAATATAAAACATGGCATTAAGAATTACCCAAACTTCATTTTATTAAATTCTGTCACTCTGCTGCTGGATCAGTAAATGACCTGAATATACAGTCTAAAAATGTAAATAAAACCAGACCATAGCTTTCAGTATCAGTATAATTATTTTCTTCTGTATTAATGATTATTAATTAATTAATGATTATTACACAATGTTTCATCTTTGCTATAATTTAAACAGACCAGCTGTTAGATCAACACTCATGATGAGCAAATTCAACCACAAAGCTTTGGAAATATTCTCCCTCTCAAAATTCTTGAGGGTCACTAGTAGCAAGGCCTTGCTACTGGAAGTCCTTACAAGGAAACGTACCTGTCTATACCCACCAGAGCTGTCATGCCATAATGAAGGTTAACTTAAAGGATATTAGAATAATTGAGTATTCAATATTTTGGCTTTCTATTGGATTGTGGCTCAAACGGTTCACTGCACTTAAAACCAGGACTGTAAGATTTGTAAAAAAATTATTATTGATAAACATTTTCTAAGAAAGATGAAACTTTAGAAATTTTAAAATCTTATCTACAAATGTGCACAGAAATTGAATGTTGTCTCAGCATCCTGACTCTGCACATGGACTAGCACTCAAGGATTGCCATGGTACTAGAAGCAGCCTAACTCTTTAAAAAAAAAAAAAAAAAAAAAAGAGGATTTTTTTTTACCCCAACAAAAAGCAGAACAGACGTCAAATTGTACTGACTGTCACAAAATTGAACTGATCAGAACCACTGATGAAGTCATTCATACGAGAAATACTCTCACTGCAGAAAAGGTACCCAGAGGTCAGAGCCACCCGGCAGCTACATACAAGCATTGTGCCTGCAACTAGGAAAAAGACCTGAAGATACGGCCAAACACTTCAGATTCAAGTAATTTTATTTTTCCATCATTCGATTCTAATTACCGTTACAGATACGTGTTGTTTGGTATTATTCAGAAGACAGAAAATGCAGCAGCCACGCACTGAGGAACCGCAGCGTGAGGGCTGCTGGATGGAGTGGCACCTCTGGAAGTGTTTCTGGAGCCACTGCTCCCAGGGCGTAACACAGCCGGGATCTGCTTCGAGCGTCACTCACGCCTACTGGGACAGGGAGCAATCTGGGCTGCTATTTCATCACCCCGACTTACATTCTCACACGCAGGGACCCCAAAATCTTGCTTTCCCTTCCAAAATAAGATAAGAAGAATAAGGTAGCTAGGAGAACTTATTTTACAGAAAGCAGAATTTCGATGGTAGAGGAAAGTAACAGTAACAAATTCCTAACAACCGAAGGAAAACAGGATCCTGAAGGGAACCCTCTCCTATGCCACACGTACAAAAACCTTCTGGATCTATTATTATGATTGGTCTGAAGAAAAGAGAGAGAAGTACACAAAGAGAACTGCCCAAGGACAGGCCAGTGACTTTAAAAATAATTATGAAAGGAAATTTTGCATATCAAACATGAATAATACAGGAAGAAAAAAAAAAATCACTTTAACTCAGCTGCTGCAGGAAAAAAATAAAAAAAAAATAAAAAAAAAAAACACTTCAGGCAGGAAAAAGAATGTGGAAAGACTCATCAGCGCTGTTACGAACCTGCCTGCATCTTTCAATTAGCATCCTTCACAGTCACAGCTTCAAAGAGGGTGAACATGTGGAAAAATACACCATACATCTGTGTATATGGTCGTGCAGGATGATCAGTGTTGTCACCTTCAAAACTCTGCCCATCTCTGCCCCAAATCCTTATTTCTGTTTCTAATACACCGCATCACCGCTTTTAACTTAAGAGTGTTGTGTGCCTTCAACAGCAGATTTATCCTAGGGCAGCAGGCAGCAAATTCCTCATCATTTTTTGAATAGAATCTATTACTACTTCCACGTGACAGGAAACAGGTTCACATACAGCACAACTACTGCTTTTGCTTTTTACGTATTAAAATCTGCTTTCCCACTATCTTACTAATCTTTGGTTTGAATTTTATCTAGTTTCTAGACTGAAAACTTTACACTGAATTTACACACAGTACTGAACAAATGAATGGTAAAATACCTGATGAGTACAGTTTGTTCTGTTGAGACAGTAATCATTGGTTATAACTATGATGCTTGGTGGGTTTTAGCAGCTAGTCTGCATAATTTTAAAGTTAGTACTTCATTTGTATTCCTTATATAAGCAATAAATAAGATATTTTAAGCATGTAATTTACTTCATTTTAATTGTTTCTAAAACTACATTCTTATGAAAAATGAGAGCGAACTCAAAGAGGTTTGTTTTTTTTTTCAGGAAGACTCTAGGAAATAAAACTCTCCTCCCTTTGACCAAGCCCTGCTATACCAAGCAAAGCAGAAGTCCCTCAGTGTTTTGTTTCATTTGAAAGCCCTAATAATAAAGCTAAGAAAAAAGTTCTCAGATTGTTTTTTGTTGTTGTTAGTATGGAAATATAGTGCTAAAAATCACTCAAATATTTTTTAGCTCTGCCACTAGTGTCAACAGCCTTACACTTTGGAGGGTAACTTAAACCCTGAGCAAAGTGCTGAGACGGACTGATGCTTGGTAACTGAAAATGCATCTCCCATGGCAAGATCATTGTCTCGCACACAAAAATGCAAATTATGTATCAAAGTAAATATTACTTTTCTCATCCTAATGAGAAACTGAAGATGCCAGGATACATCTCAACAAAGGCTGGAGAATCACTAAAGGCAGGACAGGAATGGAAAGAGACATGGCCTTACAGCTGAAATCAAAACTCTGCCTTTGAGTGTGACAGTACATGGCCTCAGCCATCCTGGCCACCCATACCCACCTCTATACATTCGCGGTCGCTGAGGATTCCAGTACCATCGACCACACTGGAGTGTATCGGTACATGTGGCCTATAGCTGCATTCACAGAGTCAAAATTTCCCTTGTATGTTGTGGGTTTTGTCTACTCATGCTAAAATTAATCTATCTCCATGAACTGTGTAGTGCGTTAAAAAGGCCAGAGTTTATGAATGACTAAGTAGAGATTGAGTTTTATGTTCATTGTTAATATGACAGTGTGATAAACACAGATTGTTTTAAAAATTTGGTTTTCTCACAGCACTGGTAGATTTCCACCTATTTTATAGTTTAAAACAAAGTTCCTAAAATATCCTAACATATGAAAAGCTCAGCTCAAATACAAGGTTAAACACAGACCACATTAATAAGAAAAAAAGCAAATTTATATAAAAATGAAAGACAAATGGTTGACATAATAAGATCCAATTATACAGAAATAACTTTTGCCATCATGGGCAACTATTACCTTCCTGCACTGTCATAAGTACTGTTCTAAATTATGGAGCCCATTATAAAATTTCGCAACAATAATTTAGGTCATGTAGTAGGACAGGCATAACTACTGACAGACAATGAAATGAAGGTTACAAAAACTCTCAGATTAACAGTACACTTCTGACTAAGAGAAGTATTAATAGTTCTTACTTGCAAATGTTTTTTAAAATCCTAGTATATATTAATTTACAGAAAGGCGGGATCAAATGGCATTTTATGATGGTATAACACAGACTTATGGTCTCGAAAAGTATTTTTGTTATATACAGTTAAGTTTGCATTTTCATATGCTAGAAACTTTTAAAGAAATGTTCACATGAATTCCGCATTGTGTGCTGCCTCCTCCCTGCAAACGTAACAATAATAGCTGAGAGCTGGAACAAATACTGAAAATGATTGAGCAAACTCTTGCTAGAAATTAATTTACAAGACTGTTTATGCTTTTGAAAAAGGTATTTAACTCCCTCTGTCTGAAGATCCCCAAGTACTTCTTCCAAAGTTACAATTTCATTTAATTCACTTGAAGAATTCATTTTTTTTCAGGATTATTAATATATTGAATCACTACATTTAAGAGGTAACATTGCAGTGTTTAAGGTGTGAAAACTGCTTGGTCTTGAATAAGATGAGTCAAAACTGTAAAAGTTAAATGCCTTTACTACATACATCTGCTATAAACTGCTTCTTATAATTTTATCTCTGTGATTATAGGTTTAATTTATCTTTAAAAAAAAAAACACTTCCCTATATAAAACTCTCAAACATTCCTTGTGTTTGCGTCACTGTACTTGGTAAATATAACTCAGTAACCATTCAAAGGCTTAGCTGACATGATGGAGGTGTTTCCGGTAGCGCAGTAGGCATTTTCATGGTGCTATTGGTTTAATATTAAGCCACAGCCAAAATGAATGGTAGAATTTAAGAGGGGAGTAGAAAACCACCAGAAAATCGCGATGCCACTACACAAAAGTGTATGGATCTACAGCATTTTGAATATCATGCACAGTTCTGGTCCACCTCTCTCAAATAGATTAAAACTGCAGAAGTATGATACAACCCACCGATTCGTAGGAGGGCTGAAGAGGACACCGAGGAATCAGCTGCATCCATCAGCTCCTCCAGCACAAGAGTGAGAATCACTGAAAAAAAGCCAGCCATGGCAGGTTGCATACAGCACACAGAAGTGGTTCTTCACACCGTGCAGTCTGTGGAAACTCCTCACCACAAGATGTTACGACTATCAGAAGCTTACAAGACTCAAGGGGAGACCAAACAAGAAATCTGCTCAGGGTCACTAACTGCACAGAGACTTGCCTCGTTCAGGAAGCCTCCGAACTAGAAACTGGCACAGTACTCTGGGGAAATGGCGCTATATTTTGGGTTCTAATCTTAGACTTGCCCTCAAATGTCATCCTCAGAGAGTGGAGAACAGACAGACAGAACTCCAGCCCTTCCTTACGGCGCAAGACTTCTGCAGCAGCTGGGCAGTTTGCTCGCGTTGGCTCATGCTGGCATCACCATGCCAGCGAGGGCCTTGTTCATTATTTATTTCTAGCTCTCTTTCCTCATTCTGCTCTATAAACTGTAGTTCCAAACTGATAAACCTTATAAATATGGAAAGTGAGCTGAAAGAGAGACTTCTCAGTGTTTCTTTGAAAATTGTATTTGGTCAGTTGTTACTATGTTCTCTTCTTATTTTGGCTACCAAATCACTTAACCTTTGACTCATCTTCCAAGGAAATGTCATTTCAATTCTTATATTTCTTATGCAACCTACTAAGCTATCATGCAAATCTAGTCTTTAAATGTGAAAAAAGCTAACTCAAACATTCTGAATAAGACTATAAATATTATACTGGGGTACAGGATGCACACATGGTTTTCTTTTCAATGCCGCTGAACAGTTCTTGAAATATAAATGTCCTGCTTCTCTTTAATTTTATATATATGTACACACATATACATAGACACACACACTTTTTTTTAATGCCATATCCATGTTATCTTGCTTAAGTGTGCATCTTTAGCAAGGTTTAAAATTGGGCAATGCATGGTGACTGTGCACTGTTCTATCACTTGATTTTCAAGTTTGGCAAACGCTGAGCTGCTGGTTTATTTCATTTGGATTGTTTTCCTGTATTTCTTGCATGCTATCATTCAAACTTCCGTTATTATTGGCATAATACAAAATAACTACAACGGCACTATTCAAAGAAAATACTGTTTAAAATACAACCAGCCTGGCTTACTAATGTTGTAATAGTTGCTAGACCATGTTGCTGATCTGTTTTAGAATACACACATGTATTTTAAGAAAACATAGTACCCAGTAAGGTACTGTTGCTTTGCTAAGTTTGAAATAATGCCAACACCTATGCTAACAAACATACACTAACAGAATATCTCAAATGAACTGCTGAAATCTTTCAATTGTGAAGTGACAGAAATTTATGCATGAACATAAGTGAAACTGATTTTTTTATTTCATAATTATGAGAACTGTCAGAGTCAAGTAGAACAATAGTGCATATAACCGAGAAGCCTGTCTGAGGAATTAGTTAAAACCAACTATTTTATGAGGTTATAAAGATGTCTCCTATTTCTCCTTTAACGGCAATTTAAATTAACCACAAACCGTGACCTGAAATTACTCTCAAGTTAAGCAATTTTTCAATAAATCCCCAATGTTTCTTTTCCTTGCCCATCTATCAAAGAGCCACACTACCACTTTCTTTCCCATGCTGGATATACTTAACTGGATTTACTTAATCTGAGCTCCAGAGAGCCTGCAGAATTGCCTGGCACTTCTATGCAAGGCCTCAGCAACTGACATACTGTCACACGTCAGTCAGCTGGTGGATTAAAGAAAGAAAGTGTTTTCATTAGGAATATAAATGCATTTTAAAACACATTTTATGAATATATAATACCACATATTCAACTACCTCTTTTTCTTTTTTTATGTCCCATGAGTATCTCTATTATGTGACAAAAAGACCAAGATGGCTTTCAGATTTCACTGCCTAAATTTTGGAATGATACTGGCTTCAGCTAGCTTTAATAAAGAATCAAGATCAGCTGTCATACGTGGTGACATTTTCCCTTAAAATCCAGTGTCTCTGACAGAGCTGAATAGGTCTGCAAGACAATGTATTATTCAGTAGCCACTATCCATTCTGGACATGAAAACCATATAAATACATAAATATATATTTTCATTTCATACAGATCAAGTGTACACAAGAGGAGTTTTTTCTAATCAAAATAAGACAGGTATTGGAGACATAGCATCTATAATCTCTGATTTGAGTATATAATGGGGATTGAACCCAGGCATGCTCCATATTGTAAGTAAGGATGAACTTTCATGTGATAGCAAGCCTGTCACAATTCACTGCTGCTTCCAAAAAAAAGGTGGCTTAAGGTCCCCTCCCAGCAGAAAAGAAGTGTAATTTTGATTTAGGTTTTTGAACTAGATCACCACAGGGCATGCAGAGTACGGGTGCTGACAGAGGGTGGAAGCAGAACCTCACTTGCCACTTTTAGCTGCAGCTTGATATTGGACCAGCTCAACTATCACAAAATCTCACTAAGCACCCTGAGAATCAGCTATTGGTTTTTATAGGACAGGACTCTATGCAGTTTCTTTTCCACCCACCTTGACCTCACCCTTGGTCCAGAAAACTTCCAAGGTTGGTATTTTTTTTTCTTTTCCAGTTTGATAGAGAATGGAGAAGTGTCAAGACTACACATGTGAAACTGAATGTTTGTTCTCTACACAGCCTTGAATTCATGAAGCTTGCAATGCATCATGATAACCTTTTAAAATTACTTACATCACTGCCTGAAATGCTACTGTCATAGAGCTTAATCATATTTTGGCATCATCTACTACACACATTCATTTAACTAATCTGAATGTACGCTCTATTAATTACTACTCAATTTTTAGTCTATTGGCAATAAAGACTGATTTTTTTTTTTTTAACTTGCAATACAAAATATTTTGAACAAACTGCTTTCCTGAAGAAGCTGTTGTCAAGAAGCCCTTTATTTCTTCAGAAATCATAGAATGTAAGCAGGTGAATTTCTGACATCTTAGAGCTGGTATACTGCACTGTACAATATTTAATTACACTGCTGTAAGGCTGTCAGACCCACTCAGCAAAATTAGTTGATTGCAGATGATGGCTCCCATAGAAGAAATATTTAAATAACCCAGAGCAGCTATACTTTTCCTGTATCTGTAATCTCAGGGAGCTGCATCAGGAGCACTGTATAACATACCATATATTTGTACATTATTTTATGGTGTTGTTTCCTTGGACTCCATTATGTGATACCCAGGAAAACATTAAGTCACTCTAAAAATAGAGCAACCACTCAATACCACTTAAAACTGTATTTATTCATTAAATAATAAGATGAAACCTTCAAACTACTGACTATTACAATATTAAAAACTTAGTGGAACCTCAAGGGATTCCTCTCATTGCTCACAATTAATCCATTTGAGTATAGCAGTCATGTCCAGAGCAAACGTTCTTCACTTGGAAGACAGAGAGCAAAAACCACCTGGAGCACATTTGAAAAAATATGCTGACAGAAACCTAAAGCAACACTGTCTTCAAGTTTCTCCCAGAAATGAAGTACCTCAATGATTAAAATAGCACTGTAACATCCGTTTAACTTTTTTTTTTTTTAATTTGGGACAAAAAGGACAATTTTTTCCAAGGAGCCTGTTTAAACTACAAAAGCAGGAGATAATACACAAGGCAAAAAAAAAGAGATCAAGACACATAAAACACTACAAAAAGCCCTTCAAAGTTGACTTCACATACCATGAGGTTTTGCCTTCAGTCTAGGTACCAAGACAAAGAAGATCACAATCAAATGAAATATATTCAAAGCTGAGAACCTGCCTTCGGGATTTATACATTTAATACTGTTTGAAAGATAATTCTCAAGACAGTACTTTTGGTCACCAGAACATGTATTGGAACATATGCATGGCAGTCCTGTACCTCCAATCATGTATGTATGACACACCACCAACAGTTACTAAACTTCCCTTTAAAAAGCATAACTCCAGAAGGCACTGTTTCAGGTACAATTTAAATCAATGCGAGTCAGCATCATAGCCAAGATACAAGTATCCCTGGCCTCCATCCTTGCATCCCCACACACAACCACCCTGTAGCTTCCAACACAAACACCTGTGAGGCCACACTGCCAACCAAATCAGGAAACAGAAGATCTGGCTCCTTTCTGCCCTACTTTCAGAAATAATTGTGTTGGCTAGTTACACGTATTTTACTTTTCTGTACTTAAGTCCATCTGAATGCCATTTGAGAATAAATCTCTACATATCCATGACTGAGCCTACACTAGCAGAAATCTGGTGTGTTTACAGAGTCCACTTCTGCATCTAAGCATGATGCTCTCCTGCCAAACCTGCGTTCCACTTGTGAAGGAAAACACTTATGGGTGGACAACCCCTCCACCCCTGTCCCTCCCCACCCCAAGGCTAACGGGTCTCCGCAGCATGCTTTCAGGCACTGAATGTTCATGCTTATTTCACTTTATAAGCACTTCCATACATGAATAGAGCCTCCAGGTTAGGCAAATTAAAACAGAAGGGAAGAAAGAACACTATGTTGTGCAGCGTCTGCGGGATGGAGAAACCATACTGAACAGTAATAACAAAAATTGATGTATGCCACAGCACAGAAGGGTACATACAGACTATAATAAAAACATCATCAGTATGGTGTAAGGGACAGTATAAGGTTCAGTATTTAGCTGTGACGACTGCCAGTTATTTGCAGTAATCTGTAGCTCTAGAATGAGCTCTAGCACTTCTGAGGACTTCTCCCTTCCACCTCCCCCAATATTTTTATATTGATACTTTCCTCCAGTATCAACAGAGGAATTTTATTGATTTATTACCACTAAGTATTTCTGTGCACATATTTTCAATTCAAGAACATTGTCTTGAAAATATGTTGCAACACACTGTTTTCCTTCCATACTCAAGGAATCACACATAGCAGATGGAATGGGAGTTTCTCAGCTGTACTGAAGATGATATGAAATTACTACAATTACAAAGACATTTGGATGTTCTGAGACGGTATAGCAATGTGTCAATTTTTACAAACATTCATTCCTCTTATTAGAGTATTAACTAGTCATTAAGGCCTTAAACCTAAAAAACACTTACGCACTTTACTGTAGCTGATCCTTCCATTATTACTCATACCTGTAAAATTACAAAAAAATTATGCAAGTGTTTGTGAGGCTGGATCCTATGATCACATCACTGAGCTAAAACAGACCAAATGGAGATAAATACTATTCTAGAAATTAATGAAGCCATTTCTATCAGAACTTCACTTGTTTTGGTTTAGTATGCACATGTTTATATAAACATATTTAAAAATAAAAACTGGCAATACAGAATGGCTTTCCAAGTTACTTATATATTAATGCAAGAGCTGTGGACGTATTTTTTAACATATCTTGTAATTATTCTTAAAAGCATGCTTGGGGTTTGTGATAACAAATTTTATAGTATTAGAGAATACGGCTACATTTTTCGCTTTCATTAGAGAGCATATTCTTATGTATTTAAAGTATTTGCATAAATTTTACAGTTAATTGGGCTTTAAATATGCATGAATTGGATGTTACTTCTAGCCAATTTTCATTAGTGTGTCATTGGCAAGGAAAAATTTCAGCAGCAAATTTAGTTGTCAACTGCTACAAATTACCACTTAGTATTTTTAATATTAATCTGAATACTTATATTAAGGTAGAACCTAGAATTAAAAAAGCAAGCCAGCACATTGTTAGTGTGCTTGAATCAAGACAGAATGAAAAATAAACAACAAATCCAACTAATTGGTTTTATAAGTTGAAACATTAGAGACCATGAAAAGCTTCTGTACTTAAGCCAAAAAAATAGCCCAAAGGATACTTCATACAGTCCACAGTTCATAAGGCTTCAGAAGTATATTACGCATTTCATTGGTCCCTCTATTTTTATGGTTTATGCATTTGATTTGGTGATGCTTCCTCACCCAGAAACCAATTATGACGAACATAATTTGTAAGGCATATTTAATTATATATAGGTTTCTGGTCACTAAATAATTTGGTGGTGTTCCAAAAAAAAACAAAAATCTGTGCTACTGCATCAAACAATATGGGTCGATCCCTGCTAATCCCATTTTGCTGCTGATGGATGAGTGCTGCGTACTGAGATTGTACTGACATCACGCGATGAAGGAGGCTGTGTATGAAATGAGACTGCACACAAAAGGTTAGCTGATTCAGTGATATCAATGCACTGCAAAGAAATCAAAAGATATCTATCTATTTTTACGTCTGAACTACAAATGGGACAATTTGTACTGCATTAGGAGTACTGCTCTTTAAAAGTAAGTCTTCAAACAACCCACTCAAAGCTGGAGCTAATGACAAGGTGGGTCTCTGGATTGGAGCAGCAGTTATTTGAAATCAGAGGCAGTTGTTCTGGGAGAGGAAACATTTGGCAGAGGGCTAACAAGAGAGGTTATTGCAAAAGGGTGACCATTAGGAAAGGTCCCTAGTACTACGTGCATGCGATCTACATCTGGAATCACAGTGCTGAATATAAAGATTTTACAGGACATGTATGTGAAAATCAAGTAGACATGAGCATGGATCCTAGGTCAGCACAGATGTAGTTTTCTATGGATGTAGCCTCTACAACCTCTACGGTCCAGTAATACAGCCAGTTTCCAGGAAGGAAAAAACCTAGCATGTATAAAATTATATCCTTCAGTGAACACAACCATCAAAATGGAATGACAGGAGACAAGATGGGTGACTTGCTAGGAAAAAAAAAAAAAAAAAAAAACCAAAACCAAAACCAAATTGGACAATAACAACGGAAGAAAATTCTGCTGTAAAGTCCTTCAGTGTTCAGGGTCTACCCTTGCCTGCTGGCATGAGAACAGTTGCAATGCCCTTCAACTCCCATTTCTCAAGTTCATGATGTAATAACATTTGAAAATAAACCACATATGAAGAACCACTTTCTGAAGACTGTTTGTATCCCTGACTTTGATTCTTTGTAGATCAAGATATTGGCTTTGATTTACTAGACTGTGCTTTTTAAGTTCTTTTAAGAACAGATCCAAAGCCTGCAAACTGGGCACATTTGTGTTTCTCTGTTCCACAGGGTAAAAAAGCTGTTTATTCTTCTTAAAAGCAAAACTAGGGAGATGGTTACTCCTGCCTTCCGAGATCAGCACCATCGCAATAAAAGATGCACTTTCAAGATCTTAATGCCGCTACCACTTTATAAACTGTTCTTCAAGAGACTACATCCTCTCATGTGTCCCAGCTGGATATTTTCAGTTAGTACAGGCTTCTTAACACTGATTTTATAAGATGCCAAGGCAAATATTTCTCATTTAAGCACTCCTCTGTAAGTAATTTTTAAAAATAATGTCCACTGAAGGATTTCTTTTTCCCAGCTATATTCTCTACCAAACTTCTCTTTCACCAAAAGAGAGAACTCATTTCCTGACTGTTTTATCCAGCAATTGTTGTTGCCCAAACCCTGATTCCTACAGCCTGTCTGAAAACTACTCCTTCCAAAATATCTTGATCTGTGGGAAAGTTAGAGTTTCCTTTAGAAAAGCAGGACTAGCTGGTGTAGCAAGCATTTTCCAACACTACTTTTCAAGAAAAGTAGAGTTGGAAAGGAAAGGAAAAACAAAGGAAAACAAAAATCCACAAAGTAGTATCCTGTTCATCTCTGCAAGATCAAAGATAGGACAGATACTAATATCTGCATTCTAGAAGTATCAGAAAAAGGAAGCAAATGTCATTAAACCTTTTTTAAACGGCATAAAATAAATTATGAGTTAAAGAGTACATATAGCAGAAGTAGGTTATATTTATTATTCTTCCTCTTTCAAGAGGATCAACAAGACCTCAGGGTATCCAAAGATACTCTTCTAAGGCATTAACAACATTTTGCAGTTGTAAGCATAGCTTGTATTGTATCACACAATATTAGCATATAAGCTTCCTTTTGGCCAATGAAATAATGTGGAAAGCAAAATAAAAGGATCACTAAAAGCTAAATAACAAATTTGTCATTAGAAACATTTTCTTGAATTGTTTTTGTATCACTTTAAATATCTACTGAGAAGTTATATTTGTCAAAGTCTGTGAACAAGCATGCAGAAGACATCTAAGCATTGCTGTTTGAGATGATTCTCAGATAAATATTACAAACTGCTAACAGATTCATACATGATTTAAGATAGCCTAAGCTCATGCTTCTGTAAACAAGTTATTGTGTCCCCTGCCCCTTGAGCTGGCACCCAGAACATGGTCCAGTTTAAAGTAAAATCTTTTTATTCTTCCAGTTTTCAACTGAATCAATTCAGCAACCCAGTTCACTACATTCGCTGATGCTGGTGACAATTTTTCATGCTCATTTCCCAGCATGAAAGTAATATTCTTAACACTTATTCACATAATGAAATCAATCTGTCAGAAGCATATACAGGTCTGAACAAAATATGCATCATCACAGGGGCTAATGCAAGTGAAACCATGTGGGACAACTGTTCAGTGTCTCAGAAAGTAACTTAGTAGGTATCAGTACAAAAAATATTTTTTTTGTGTAAAAAACCAAAATTATTCTTACAGATTGGACCTGTTGTATCAACACATAAAAAGATGTAATAAACATTATTTTCCAACCTTTTGGGCATAGCCCATGATGAAGACAGGACAATAGCAATGAATATACCAAGGATTAAGGGCAAAAATGAAAAACACGAATAGCTTTGTTTTGCCAAAGGTAAATTCAGCTTTCAAAAGCTTGGTATGCAACTGACCTTGGATGGGGTTTTAAAAGTCTGCAGGGCAAATTCCATGGCCTCTAATTCTGCTCAAATTTGCCAGCCCTGTCAGTTTTCAGTGGGAAAATTCAGAATCATTTCTTGGTGTGAAGTGGGGAAAAAAAATTCTGATCACTTGATACTTGAGAAACTCTTAGATGTCAGCAGAGCAAGAAATAACACTAATCAGCACAGATGAAATATGACTTAAATGCTGCAGCCCAGGAAACAGAACAAAGCAACAAAATCTCTTCCAGTCATTATTACTGCAGATTGCATTCAAAAGCGAGGTCACCATTAATGTGGATTTTACAGCAGCCAGTACATTTATGGGATCAGCTGAAAGACTTGCATAAGAACAGGCAAGCTGGTTACCCTGAATGTTTCTAGTCGCCTTCACATCGCTGAAGAGAAGAACTATTCAGAGACATGAAGAGATGACAGAATTCTCAGACTAGTGCACTGCATCACCAATGATATGGTAAACAGGTTTTTTGTAATACTTAAGCAATTACTATCAATCAGATTACCAAATAATGATTTTGAAAAAAAAAAAAATTATTTTGAAGCCATATGAAGTTGATGTGAGACGCACTAAATTCATACAATAATGAGTTATTTTACTGAAAGAGCATCTATGATCCTTGCTGCACACCACATGAAAATATCAATTTTAATTTAAGTGGTATAATAGTTCATCATCAACGCAAATCAAACTAATATGTACCAACGTATCAACCTGTTAAAAGAACTAGGGCAGTCAAATGTAAGATAAATCAAAAGAAAAGGTTAGTGAGGAAGTCCATGCAATTGTGAAAACTGAAATAAAACCCAACAACACTCACTTTAGGGGAGCCTGATAAAATTCTTACATTTTCTGGAAAGTGAAAGATATGCTTACCATTATCTTTACTGCTGTTTTCTTCAATTGTCATTTGTTCTGCTAGCTCAGACAGTGATTCATCAATGGTCTGGCTTCCACGCAAGGTTAAGGAAAGTCTCCTCTTAAACTTTTTCATTCTATCAATATTAAGTCTGGCTTAAGGAAGCCTGAAAAAAGATTAAAAAGCAGAAAGTGAGGAAAAATTAGTTCATCAGAAAATGAAATTTAATTACCTCACATAAAAATGCAGGAAAGCTTACAGAAAATTTAATCAATATGCAAGTTATCCTTAAAACGTTATCCTTAAAGCAAGATTACTCTACTGGACTGAAGAGTATCTTGAGAGGTAGGTACCCATATGTTTTTTCATTTTTTTATTTCTGTTAGGGAAAAGAAGAATCTTTGTTTTTTAAGAAAACAAAACAAAAAAGCTCATTTGATCACTAATTTTACAATCCAATAATAAAACAGTCATCTGAAAACTTGATGAGTGTGCGCTCTGTTGCCTCCTCTGCAGCCTTTTTCATCAAACCCACTAAGGAGGAAGAGGCTGGAACCTTCCCTCTCTTTCAGCCTGTTTGTTTATGGATGAGAAGTTACTGAATTTCTCTATATTTTTCCCCTTTCACAAAAGGAGGAAGGGGACAACACTAAAAGTCTTGACACGAAAGCAATTCTCAAACCTGATCCCACCTAGGGGAAATAAATAGCCAGGGCCTGATAACAACGGTCAGGCAACAAGACTAAACTGTGAACAAAACAGGAGGCACTTTCTCCATGGGAAGTGGTAAGCAAACAAGCAATAATAACAAAGGTCCAGGCCAATAAACATGTTGCCACAAGTCTAAGCTAGTAAGTGAACTTTGCAGTGTACCATATGTTAGCCCTTACAGGACAAGAAGCACAACTCTGTCCTGCGTTACTCCATATGGACAATTCACCCTAAATGTCATTTCACAATAACTTGTTTATCTGCTTATAGCCTCCAAGAATCATATAGGCAGTGTCAAGCACACTATACTTTCAAGTCTGAGCTGCTCGTATGGTTTTTTTTTTCCTGCAGCAGCCTCTTTGCACTCCAAAATGCATAATTCACATATAAAATTGAAAAGATCAGATTTTCCTTGTCCTCCTTCAAACAGAGAAATGCAAGTTGTAGTACACTCTAGATACACATTTAATAATTGTGAAAGATAGACATTTAATAATTGTGAATACTATTACTTGTATATTGACATTGTCCCTTTAAGTATACCCATTTCAGCTGTGTAGCTTACTCTCTGTTTAGATGCTACATAATAAAAAGGAGGAAAAAAAAAATCAGGGGAACAAGTTGGAAGTGGTTCTTGGTGGTAGGAGAATGCATACATAGACTAAACCGTCACAGGACTAGATCACACAGGACAGTAACACATAAGGATGGATAAAAGATGACCTTTGGGATTTGAGCACCAAAGTCTGAGATGAACAGTACAATCACTGGCAAAGCAGCAGCTGCATCCAAGTGGAACGGAGATTACAAAAGAACGTAACATCTTAGAGAACCACAGCTACTATAGGCAGAAATAGTCAGGCACTGGGTACAGATATGTAGGAAATAAAAATATAACTGCTGGAGACACGGTTAAGCTAGCAGTTTCAAAACTGCCCTTTTAATGCATTACTGTATGTGCAATAAAGCCACACCTTAGTATGAACAATTTTGCTCTCTCTCACTCAAAAGCAGGATATTCTTATTGTTAAGAAATTGCATTCAGGGAACATTCCAAGGGGAACATTTACTCTTCCTGTTCAGGACCTGCTTTAAAGACCTTACTTGAAACCGCTTCGTTTCTGCATTTATTTTAACGTTTCCAAAATGATGGGCTATGTTTCTCTTAAAAAACTAGTTTTTTAAAAAAAACTGTAAGAACACATCCTTTTTATGTGATATTACTCAGTTCTCCTATAGCGTTCTTTAAAATCTGCATCTTGCTATGTGTATTATTCTCAAGGATACACGCAATTTTTAGCTATGTAATGCCCTAAAGCTACCTGACAGTACAACAATTTCTTTCCAATTTTCCACTTGGGCAGTAACTAAAAAAACAGATGCCTTTATATGGAAACAGGCTGTTCCTGGCTTTTGATCTTGCCGATATTTAAGCCTACTCAGTTTTTCAATCAAAAAGGTAGTCAGACGCATGGATTAGAAAATCCAAGAGACATTCTAAATCTCAAGCTAATATAAAAGCAAGTATTTTGCCAACTATAGTTACCAAATTTCTGTTAAAGGGAAGTTTCATGGAGTGCTAAAGCACCATTTTTACTTTGATTCTGAATTAAGCTCAGGGCTTGATTTTGAAAGAAATTAATAATAAAAAGGAATCAGGAGTGGGAATCCATGTTTGAGTGAATGCTTCCTTCTATTGAAATGTAATTCAGTCTTTTTAAAGGAAAAGATGCTCACTGATACGAAACTAAATTTTCCTCTCTTAAAGCATAAGTATTCTTGCTAATTCAGATTTGTAAAGGAAGCATATATTAAAAAAAAGAAAAAAGCAAAGAGAAAAAAGGAAAATGAAAAAAAGGAAAAAGAAAAAAGAAAAAAAGAAAGAAAAGAAAAAAAAAAAAGAGAAGGAGTGACCAGTATCAAGCATGTGAAAATGTCTTTTTTACTTCTTTATTCTCACTTCTGGCCAAAGCTCCAGACCCTGCTAAAACTTGGTAGTTTGAGACAAGGTCTCAGTGAACAGAACGTTGAAAATATGATCTCTACAATCCAAAGCTAGCACTGGTTCTCTACAATGACAGCAATTTCACAGAAAATTTTAATTCAGTTTAACAAAATGAAAGGGAAATTGTCTGATATTCATTTTCACCAATTCATAACAGATGCATAATTACTTCCTCCTTTTAACAGTAAATCTAATTTAAATCCAAAATGGAATTACTTGATTAGTAATGTACATCTAATGGCTATGATTAGATACAGTAAGACTCCTGATGTTCCCCCAAATTCTTACCAATTGTGAGAAGAATATGCACTGGTTTTTTGGGGGTTAAGCTTCAGAACAGAGCCCAGGGCTTGATTATCTATGCTGTAAATTTATCTACTCTGAATAAGTCGTACCCAAATCAAGTATTTTAGATGTCACAGCAGACAGATGCATACACTTGAATGTACCTAATGCAAATTCTAGTCTTCTGCAGACAGAATGAGGACAAGCAATCTGATATGATACTATCTGATACAACCCAGAAAAGCTGGCAGAGACATACTTGTTCAATCCTTATACCGATATGAAATGAAGGAAGCGACAATGTATTAAAGGAACTGCTGCTTCTTACAAACAATCTCCAGGCTAACCCTGAAAAGTCACTATTTTTGTCCTTAAAAGCAACACAAGTTAATCCTTGGAAACTATGCTAAAATTTGCCTCTCGTATATATTTTTCTCTTTAAAACCTGTAGAAAAAGTATTTTCCAACATTCATTATTACCTCAGTTTACTTCAATAGTCGTAAACTCCCACTTTGCTCTCAATGACATTTAAAAGCTCTAACAGTTCTGAAAACAAACTCCAGTTTTTAAATTGTTCAGGTAAGACCAGATTTAAACAAATGGGTTCTGGCTCCCTTTCTCAGTATTAGACCAATCCTTCCCACAACACCTGTAAGTAGAGCACTTCTCATTTTGCAAACACAGACATCCACAACACCCTGGATATATAGCAGACAGACATTAAAGCATTTTGATTCCAAAGTAACAACTCAAAGAGATTCTGTACTCATCTATTCACCAAAAAAATCAGAGGCCTTACAATGCTGAGAACTAAAATTCTCAAAAAAACCCACCACTCCCTTCAAGCTCCGAGTCCCCTGGTACCTTGACAGTGAAAAAAGGAATGCATAAGATCTATATACACAATTAAACATATTAAACATTATTTCAGGAGGGTCACAAATACCAAAAGCTCACTAAGATTTTGCTGATTCAAAGCACTTTGAAGTCCATGGGAACCTGTCCTTCAACTTCTGTAAGCTCTGGATCAGACTAAATGCTGACTCTTCTGTTTTCAGATGTTATATTGCTTTAAGATGGATCTACATAGAGATCAAGCATTTTAAAATTACTTTTCCACTTAGATACACACTGAAGTTGCTATTTGACTGTTTTTACAAGCTGCTTTACAAGGCAGGAGGTGTTTTCCAAGCACGTAATGGCAGTTCTTGTTCTGAAAAACTCATTAGCTGAAGACAACAGCTAAATTGGGAGGAAAGGACACGAACAGAAACCCACTATAACAGCAGCATGTGAACAACAGCGTGGATGCAGCATGGCCCTCAAGGTTGGGTTAACAAAAGACAAGTGTGTAAGACATCAAGGAAAGCAGGTAACAGCGCTACACTCCGCAGACAGGAGGAGGTGCAAACACACGCGGGACACAACCCAATTTCATAAAACTGCTACAACCAAATGGGTACATTTACATAGCACTGGGCCAAACTGTATAAAGACGGTAAAAAAATTCACAAAGGTATACTGTGACAGAGCTTCAAAGAGATCTGAAGATTCTGTCAAGCAACTTACATTTTTTAGGATCTAAGATGAAAAAATCAAGTAAGGTATTATCAACTGAAGAATAAAAACAGTCCACACAACTAGAAACAAGAATAACAATAATCATGAAATTCTCTCTCATACGGTCCTTGGCATTACAATGATTCTCAAAATCTATGGTGTCATTCACTGTGTCAGTCAAACCTGAACACATAACAATTTATCCTACCACTAGCATTTTAATTGCACTAGTTACAGGCCTGTTAAATATTTTCAAGCACATACTACACTATGCATCATTCATTTGTTTAGCTGCATTAATAATTTTAGATGCATCTAACTTAAGAGTAAGTATTTCTGAAGGTGATAATCCAAGCTTGTGTCAGAAAGAGAAGTCTGAAAAGCTTAGAATACTGCAAACAACATTAATTAAAAACAGAAACAGGAAACACCTGTCAAGAATATTGTCCCCTTAATCTAAAAAGAAAAACAGCTTTCTGTAGTGTTTATTAAACTGTTCTCAATCTACCTGAATTAAGAAAAAAAGAAAAAGCTATTGATCACACAAGCATGTTGCATATCAAATACAGAGCAAACTATTAATTACACTAATGAGAAATAGATAGACAATTTATCTAAGATCGTAAACCACCAGTTTGAGCATATCTAATACAGATGCACTTCCTTACAATCACAATTCTATTCTACAAGACTGGATTATAAATATGGTATCTTACTCTGATACTGCATCTGTTCTTTTGTGTTTGTCTCAACCCACATTTGTTCACATTGGTGAAAAAAAAAAATATTCTACTGCATTTTTCCACACTTGGTCTTTAGAAACAACATGCCTCAGGACAACTAGACTCTCTTATCAGGAACAGAACTACTTAGAAGTTACTAGCTTTCACGCTGCATTAGGTCAAAGAACTGACACTGTACAGGTGTAAGCGACATCTGATAAACAAGGTCTTTGTTACTGATAGAAATAATTGTGAAGTCAAATATCACATGAATAAACCAACATTCGATATGGAATTAAACTTTGGAGGTGAAGCCCCTTTTTATGTATTTATAGAACCGCAGCCAAACAATTACTGAAAACTGGAGGCAGAAAGGTATTCCACAAAGGTTAACTTCTCATCCGAGGCTAGTTTTCCCAGTTAATATAGGAAAAGATGCTCCTACAAAAATGATGAAGAACATCTATATTCAGCTACTGATCTAGATCATCAACTGAAAGAACCTCTGCAAACAGAGGAAATATATGGAAATTAGCCTGTCCTAATTTAATTTAGATTGTGAATACATTTCCTCATTTTCACCCTCCCAATCCCTTTCCCTTTAGAGGGTAACAAAGGACAGAAATCAAAAGAAGCTGGATTGTTTTAAATAATCATTTAAGTTAAAAAATATATTGATCGTTACTACAGGCATATTTAAACTATACTACTGGTACAGAATTTAAAAGAAAGAAAAAAGCCAAATCTGCCAAAAGGGTCAAATCTTGCAGTCATTTTTTTCATATCCTATGCTTATCTTCTTTCTCTTGGACTCAAAAAGGTTTACTTAGGTAATCACTGCAAGTTTACACTCTTTAAGATGTACACATGTATTCTCTCCCATATAGATACAAACACTATCAAATAGCAAAATCAATAGAGACATTCTATTTGATAGATCTCCCTAGATTAGATGGATTGTACTGATGAATAGCTCCTCATTAATTATCAAAGGTTCTGTTCTCTCAACAGCCAAGTGAAAAAACACAGTATGACTGGTTAAATTGGCTGACATTTAAGCCAATAAAATGAATGAGCTGACTGGCAAAGCTTCTTGCATTTGCTGTCAGACCCATAAACTGGAAGTCTTTTTTCTCTTGAAGGGGAAGGGAAAAACCAGAAGGTTACATGGATGTAGCATTTATACTACCAGCAAGCCATGGAACTTTCCATCTCAAAAGATATAATGAGCACCGGAAACCAAAAGCAATGTCTGCAATTTTACTAGCTTTGATTAATAAGCATAAAGCCTTAATACAGCTTTCAGAAAAAAAAATCTCGGAAAAAAAAAAATGTGCACACAAAGCTTGCTGCTCCTTAATACTGAGATTATTTTATTGACAGATTTACAACATTGCAGCCATCACTTCCGGGACCATCTTCCAGAGTCTTGCAAATGAGCCAGTCTTTGAAATAAAACTGAGCACAAAACCTCTTCTAGGCTTAAGATGACAATGTTAGTTCTAAGACTGAAAAACATCTGCAATCTTTTGAGAGCTTGAGCAATTTTGTCAATAAAAGGCATGGACTTTCAAAAACTAAAGGCTTGCTTTCCCCTCCCCCCCCAATTCAGGCACCAAATCAAAGACTGATACTGAAGAACCTTCTCTCAACCTCTAGTAGCTCTCAGCCCAGCACCACCTGTGCTGTAAGCAACTCAATTTCCAGGACCAGAGTCTTTAACATTTGCTTCTCATTGTGCTGACAAAAAAGTTGTATTTACAACCCAAGATGTAAGGCAATGAAGAGCTTCCAACTTATTTTGATATTCTTCAATCAAGCACCAAGAGACACAACAAACACACCATAGCAACATAAACAAAGATAAAAACTAAAGAGCTCCTGATTTGGATAAACAAAGAACAGTGGTACAAGTTTCTTAACTAAAGAAAAAAAAGGGTTTGGCCTTTTTCTCTTAAACCAGAAATTAGTTACACTGGGTAAGCTGTTGAGAAAACCTTATCATGGCCTGCCTGGAAATTAACCACCAAGTGAGAGCTATAACAGAGCTCATACCAGGAAAAAACTTTATAATTATTAAAACTGCAGACAAAACAAAGACCATCATAAAAAATATATTTTTTCTATGGTTACTGGTACAATCACTGTAAATTTACAGCTCTCAATTTTTCCTCCAAATGTCGAATTTTTGAGTTCATTACTTGCTGAACTTCAATACGCGTTTTGTATAGTGCGAACAAAAAAAAAAAAAAAAACAAAAAACACCAAACAACCCAGAGAGAAAGGCCTTACATTAAAACCTACAAGGCAAAAGTAAAACCAAACCCTTCTATAATTATTGTATGCATATATATGTCTGTGCATATGAGTAATACTAAAGAGTCAGGAATGGTTTAAAAACAGACAGCTTTGGATGCATTTCTCTTACACTTCTGTGCGTGTGCAGAAGACAACTAAAAAAGAGGCAAGAGAAACAAAGCTGTTTCACAGTAATTGAGGGTTTTGTTTTGTTGGTTATTTGGAAGAAAGCACAATATAGCAACACAGGAAGAATTTCCAATTAGTGAATAACAGACACTGTAAGCAGCATGACATAGACCACATTCTACAGCACTGACAACATACCTGTGTATTTTTCCTACGAATAACAGGCCACATTTAAGATCTGATGCACTGAAGGCACAACACTGAGACACAAAACAAGACATTAAGAAAAAAATGGTATGATAAACCAGACTCTTTGGAGACTTATTTAATGTGTAAGATTTATCAGTGTATTCCATATTTTTCTAGAGATTTCTGACAATCATAAGCTGTGGTACAATTACTATTTCTGAAATAATAGAGATGGAACACCTTGGTTACAACTAAGAAAGTAACTACTGACAGAAACAACAGCCTAAACAAGTTTCTCATAGTCAGGCTGAGTACGTGTTAATACCTCCACTGGTTAAAGATAATTCCAAAGGGGCAGAAAAAAAACTCATTCTTGCAATAAACAATTTTTGAACTACAGTTCAAAAATTTGTTTGAATTAATGAATGTCTTTTACCTAAACTTATAAATTGCTCTGATTCAGTATTTTTAAAAAACTCACAAATTACTGTCTTTTCCTCCCTTCTCTAATTCTGAAATTGGTACAACTTCAGAGATTCCCCACTAAACAGAAAATCTCTGAACAGTAAGTCAATTATAATTTTTTCTGCTGTATTAATTTTCATATAGCAGTCAAGATGTCCCAGCATGGGACCAATTTGTTCTGTTACAACATTCAGACAAATGTTGCTACATCTGTCTGAAGTGTTCATGCTGCCATTTAATGGTCAACCGGATATGCACACATGGATCGTTTCAGTATCCATTGCCAAGGATACTAAACACATAAGACAGACACTATTCCTAATGCAAATGATTATCTAGCCGACAACCTGGGAAAGAAAGAAGAGTTTTGACATATGTTTGCCAAGCGGCTGTGCAAATAGTTATGTTGGCAACAAAAAGGTGGTGGCAATATGCCCTACAAGGCAGAGAAGAAAGCATGAGCCTGTGTAAGCCAATTTAGTAACTCCACAGTAGAGCACTGATTGATCACCAGTGCACATCAAATGCAAGGTAAGACTGTCCTCACTGGGAACTGTGTGATATAACTGTTGTGTACGAGAAAAGTAGCCTGAAAAACTGCAGAGTTTTTGCCTTAAGCTTATTTAACCTAGCTAAACAAAAACTGAGATCTGAAATAAATGCAATCTGTGAACAAAATAAAGGACCACAGCAAATGCTGTTAAGGAAAGATGACATGAGAAAACAAGAACAAATGGATATGAAGTAAAGTAAAAGCATTCAGCACAAGTGCCTTCATCCTCTGCAATAGGTTTAGGCTATTGTAATTTCCAACGCACAATAACCACATGCAGACTCCTCTTTTTCTGTCTCTATACTTCTCCTGCAGCAACATCCCACTCCCAAATTAAGTCGTCCTGCCAAGCCTCACAAAAGGTATTTTTCAGGGTACTTTCAAGGAGTGGGGGGAGTAGATCTTCATTTAAACATACAAAATAAGGCAACTGCCACGCATCAAGCTGTCACAACTGTCACTGTTGGCTCAAAAACAAGAACCCTACACAGAAACTAACAGATTTGGAGACTGAAGATCTTTCTGGTTTAGTAGATGCTCCTTCTCTTTGCCTGTGCAGATAATTCTACCCTGTGTATCTTTTAGACACAATCTTACTTACTGCTCTTCCTCCAGGTCACTGAGACTGTCCAGACAAGGTTTCCCAAATTCTGAAACTAAGCAGAACAACTAAACTACAAATACGTAATTTGGACGACTCCAGTTAATCAGTTTGAGAGGCCACTCCTCTCCCAGACTGAGCAAACAGTCTAGCATATCAAAGGACACTACTCAAACTTTACATTACCTTCTCTCAGTATAACCAATTCTCTACCTGAAGGTGTCCAAGTAAGTTTCCTGCACCTTGAAGAGAAACCAGTGGAAGATTAAGGAACAACAACAATTATGGTTGGACTTGATGATCTTAAAGGTCCCTTCCAACCTAGATGATTCTATCATTCTAACAAAAGGTTATACAGAATTGAGACAGTGACAAGACGTCAGCTACACTCAGCAGAGACAAATAGCAACCAGTAAAAGTGGAAAAATATTTATCTGTAAGTAAATGACAGATCAATAACAGAGCTTTAGTATACAGGAAACCTGGAAAAGTAACAACTATTAATATCAGTCAATAACATTGAACCAGACATGAACAATTAGCAAACAAAACCTGAAAGACAAGTAGTCTCCAGATTTTTATTTTTTTTATCAGAATTAAAAAAGGTAAAATAACTGTGACTAATACCAGGCAAACAACACTGATACTGTCAACAAAAGCAGGCACAGACACCCAGCAAAGCAGAACTAGGATCCTGCAAGCTACAGCTTAATGGCAGAGTAAGGATAGCTGGATATTTTATTGTGAAATCTCTGTAAAGAAGCAGCAAAAGGATCACACAATATGTACAGAGCACTGTTCCCAAATAGATATTTGTGCTGGGCAGACTCATTTCCTCTCTTTTGTTTCTCTAGCAGAAGAAAGAAGTAAATTTTATGTTTGTCTTCCAAATAATTTCTTCCAAATTACAAACACTATCATTCTTCTGCTGTTAGAGCCTAACGCTTATGCAGTCTCATCCTGCCAAGGCCTAACAGTGGGCCAATCCCTTCCACAGGAGACTAATTCCCATTCTGGATCTTAATCGTGTTGCAGAGGATGATATTGCTGCTGCTGTCAGTGACCTGGACAAAGCTGCCAAACTGTAAGATTTGTCTCACAAACAGAAAATGTTTTATGAAAAGGTAAATTTAAGTCATTGCCTCTACAGAGGCTCAACATTCCCTAAAGAATCTTACCTCAGCAACATTTAATATCATAGTGTAATATAGATCTGTATTGAAAATAAGTTTTTCACTTAGAGAAGTACTGAAGCAGTTTTGCTGTAAAACTCAAGGGGAGTAAAAAACAGCCCTAACTGTTATTATAATGTCACCAGATGAGATAACCCTCAAAACAGTCCAGTAGAGTCAGAGATATAGAATAGTTCGGGTTGGAAGGGGCCATTAATGTCATCCAGTCCAGCCCCACTGCAACGAGCAGGGACATCTTCAACTAGATCAGATTGCACAAAGCCCCATCCAACTTGACCTTGAATGGTTCCAGGGATGGGGCATCTACCACTTCTCTGGGCAACCTGTTCCAGTGTTTCACCACCCTCAATGTAAAAAATTTCTTCCTTTTATCTAGTCTGAATCTACACTCTTTTAGTTTAAAACCATTACTCCTTGTCCTATTGCTACAGGCTGAACTGAATTGCTCCAGGGCACGTGGGACCCCTATTCCTCTACCATTAAAAAGCTGCCCAAGCTCCTCTAGCTCCTTCCTCCCTCCCCCATTACATTCACTCAGTAATGTGGTTTCCATTTTTTTCCTTTCTTGAATCTATGTGCTGGGATGAAGATACACATATTGGAAAATTCAAGTTAAAGCAGCATTAACATTCAAAATTAGTATGCTAACTGTAAGGGTAACAGATCTTACCTTAGCAATTAATTTGGATATTTTTATTTTTCTTACAAGCTATTTGGATCTTTGTTTCCTGAGCTCCTTCGGAAAACCCTGCTCTAGCATGCTGTCTTTCAACCTTTGAGATACAAAGTCCAATTGATGTCATCTGTCATCTCAAAGAGTAAAAGAATACATTTTGATTCATGTAACACAAAGCCTATTTCTCTAAAATTTTAGGATATGCTATTCTTTCACCAAACTACAGTTTCTATGTCAAGTACTCGAGCTGTTCTTGAATTACCCAGTTCAACAGCCTTGGAAAACAGTATCCTTTTGAGAAAATACTCTTTAAAATAAATTTATCTGCATTCTAAGGGATGTTTCTATCTGTTTTACCACCCAAGTATGCTACTTTTCAACATAGCCAAGTATGCTAAAGAGTAATGAGAATAATCCTCCCACTGAAGTTTATTTGGTTTTGATAACTAGGTTACATAAGCCTGAAATTAAATAGTCCAAGAAGCTAGTAGTTTTCTCTTGTAGTTACTTCTAAATCAGATCTATAGCTTTGCTTTCTTTAAATTTAGTTTACCTTTCTGTTTAATAAAAGGGAACCCAAGAGAATGTCTTCAAAAGGACTAGTCATCTATGCCTTATTAGTAATTTCTAAAAGCACAAAATAATCAAGTACTATCATACTGAAATTTAAATCGTGCATCTTGAATGCAGTTTTGGCACACCACCTGGTAACCAGATCTATCTGTGAAGTAACTAAAACGAGCTGTTGAATTGTTTTTATTATGGAAACCAAACTACATTTGCTTTTTAAGGACTTTTTTTTTTTTTTAAATGAAATAATTTTAAAAAAATCCCCTTTAAGGTTCTCCTCACACAATTATTTCACTCTTACATCCTGGTGAAAACCTCAGAATAAAAATCTGCCAGACTGTTGCCATGAAATGAGCCTGAATTTTTTTATCTCCCTGCACTCTAGTTTTTTAGGACACCTTTATAACAAGACCTGAGAATGAGACTTCTCATCAGTTGAATGGTTAACCAGAATGGCAGAGGCTTTCACTACTACTATTACTGCAGTAAACTATAGATTTACTTCACACAAAAACAAGATACATACACATAATTAGGTAACTTCATGTTTGCGTTCAGTAAAAATAAGCAAAATTTGCTAGTAACAAAACTGTAGTTTTAATGAAGTCCTGGTTATGGCAACCATAAAACAGAGAAACAGAAAAGTGATTTATTTCTGTCTACTGAACTTCATGCTTTCTTCAGTTGAACTGTTCAGAAGAATTCTCGTTTCTGCCATTTCTGATTTTAATCATATGAAACAAACAGTTGAATTGCAGTCCAGTTGATATCCCACCTAAAGGTATAGTGTATATTTATACAGCAGAATAAAGTGGCATCTTTTTCTTCCCAACATGGTACATGTAATATAGGTGTTACCTCTAACAGTAATCCTGTAGGCATTACCATTTCTTGCATCAGAATGAATCACTGGAACAAGCCATATCCTTTGACTAAATTTACCAGAATTGAAAGCAAATTTGAGGTTCTATTTCCAGATCCTGTTTCTTCAAAAGTTATTAAATGAACATATTTCACTTAAAAAAATACTACAGTCAGATATCAGTTAACTGGATTAATCTCATGGACTCACTTTTTTTTTTTTTAAACTGTTACTTAAAAAAATTGGGACAATCTCACTGCTCCAGCAGACTTTTGGGATATTCATATCTTCTATTCCCCACAGTTGGTGAAACTTATGACACCATTTCTCCACTGTCCATCTGACCCAGGTATGTCCCTGGTAGAAGTCATAAGGAGCACCTTCCGAACAGATTTTTACCAGAGTATCATGGAGACGGTATTTAAATAAGCACTTTTGACATAATCTGGGATTTCCTGGCTCTTCTAGATGATTTTCATTGCCTCAGAAGTTCAGTAGTTCAGGTTCTTCTTTCACTATAATGCTATGGTGACCATAGAACATAAGATTCCTTGCCAAAGGACTATAGGTTGACACTGTCTTCTTTCCTTTACCCAGTCAGGCATGCATAAGCTTGCCTTCTGCATAATAAAGAACCCCCATTGTTGGTTTGTGGTTTGTTGTTTGTTTTTGGTTTGTTGTTTTGGGGTTGTTTTTTGTTGTTTTGTTTTTTTTTTTTTTTTTTTAATTTCCTTCCTCTACTGCAGTCAAAAACTCCTCAGCTTGGAACTTCCTCAGGATCACTTTACCTGAAGTTTTTTTCTCTGATGCACTCAAAACACAAGTGACCCAATTTCAAGAGCTCTAAGGAGGTACTACAGACGCTAGTCAGTTTTGTTAATTCTTATGACTATCCCAACAACTATACTTTCCACTTCTATGAATGTATTTGTATTGGAGAGGCTCCAACAAAATGCAGCTGAAGAGCTCAGCACATCAACTGAATTATGAAAACCTTTAAGTAGAGAATAGAATCCACCAAAGAACTAAAACAATGTCATAATACAGTAAGATGACGAATGCTTACAAAATTGTTTCAGAAATCAAGAGAGCTTTGGTTCTTTACAACTTAGCTATCTCTACTGTTGGAAGCAGAGTCCAAAATGTAGTTATTGACCACAAAGAAAGAAAAAAACAGATACAAATTGTTATGTGATTATGACATAATTCCCTTCTGAATTCATTAACTTTATTGGGAAAAGAGCTGTAGGAGAAACTTAATGATGGCAGAAAATGCAGTAAGGATGAAGTGCCTTCTGTCTGACTAAAACTGCAGTAGAAGCACTTTCACTTTTGCTTTACACAAAACATATAAAACATACTCAAGTTAATGAAAGCAAAGGTGTTTTCCAAGAATCAAGACTGAATTTGCTAAATTAAAGAGGGGTTGCCAAAAAAAATCCATTTCAATTTTCATAGAAGTAACAAGTAAAAATATGTATTACCTTGGTATATTGTTACTGAAACCAAACAGACATAAAAGAAACTGATAACAAAATCTCATACAGAAATCTTTGAAGGTGGCAAGCAATCAAGTAAACACACAAGAGCTGCACAGGTTATAAAGATCAAAACACAACCCTAACCTCATTTTGATGATTACTGTTTAACAGCCTAACCTGCACTTTGCTGTCCACAGTATAATGTATATAAAAGCTACTTCAATTGTATCTTTATCTTATCAGTCTTCAATTATATTAAAGCATATGAGCTACTGAAGAGAAATTATGTTCTATCACCATGCAGTCCTAGGGGAAAAAAAAAAAAGTATCAGTTACTTTCACTGCTAGTATCCTACCAATATTTAAATGTCTACTAAAAAAAGACTGCTAGCAAACTACAAGTCAGAAGCAGTACATACAAGCTTGTTCTTGTTAGGGAAGCTACTCCAGAATCTACAATTTAAAAAGTTACAACCAAAAAATTTTTAAAGCTAAAGTTACATTGCTGTTTCCATGACAAAGCAACTATAGCCACTGGATAATGAAGCTTGAGCAAGGAACTGCAATGGGGAATGACAGACAGATGAAATGACAAGAAAGGAGAAACTGAAGTAGAGAGGAAACTCACAAGCTACTGCAAAGAAAAGAAGCAAAAGTACTGGAGTAAGCCGTATGCAACAAGTTCTCCCACCAATAAAAAGGGAAAACTATGACAGGGACTTGATCTACATCTCAAAAGAGTGAGCTGGGTATTACGCTGCCTAATTGCTAGACCAAGACCCCATACATTCACACAATGCAAAGCACCAGAGCTCTCTGGCTTCTCTGTACGAATCTCTTCAAAACACTTAGTAAGTGTAATTCTGTTCCAAACCTACACTGAACAGAGGATCAGCTGTCCTACCACAGCCACCACAAAGCTGAAAAGCAGCATTGTTGTATGTTCTGATCAAGTCAACAGAAGAGCTATTATTTGCTTACACTTGATCTGGATCAAGTTTGTACTGATGGGTGATCCGGCAGCACGAGTAATGAACAAATCTGCTACTGCTAGAGGTGAAGCTGTGATCTGAGGTACAGAAGCCCACATAAAACTAGCAGTACAGACAGCTTTCCAGAGCAAAACAGCAATCAAAAAACCCTACAGCCTCCTAAACAATCTTATTCCAAGCATCAAAGAAACAAGTGTTTTCAAGAAGCCCTGATACAGGTTAATATTCTTACTTTGCATTTTGTTTAAAGAAATCTTTTCCACCATTACTTGAATTAGTAGTTTTTTAATTTTTTTTTTTTTAATTTCTACCATTGACCTAATTACTCTCCCACCAAAGACGTTAAAACTCCCACAAACTTCCAGGACAATCATTAGGCCAATGTAAGACACCTCAGAGACTAAAAGACTTGCTTTAAATTTCACTTGAGAATGGAAGTTTTCCAAAACTTATATCAGCTCAAGAAAGTTGAGAAATTGTAACACATGAAATTTTCTATTTTCCAAACATTCACTTTCCCAGTTCAAGTGTTTTCAAGAAAGAAACATTTAAGAAGCACACCTATTATTCCACAAGACCATCTTGAAACTTAGGCTTTGTCTTCATAGGAGCAAGAATTGAAGCATTCAGTCAAGATACCATTTTCCTCTTTACTCAATGCCAGGATTATTACTTTTTACTTAACTTAGCAAAATGAAACGGATATCTATAAAGTGTCTAGTCTTAATGGGTTGTTCCTTCAGAAATTACTCCTAAGGAGGACATACAAGAGTAAAGGACAAAGTTTGGGCTAGTGTGTAGCTGTGAAGTCTTACAAAAATAATGCAAGGAAGGTTGAAGATTTATCACCACTTTTGCTCTACCACAAATTACACTAATGATTTGTAACATCCAGGCAGAAGAGCCTATGGCAGGTTTTAATCTTTAAAGGGAATGAGACACAAGATCTCCAGAGATTCAGGGATATCTGGTTTCCTATACTGTACACAGCCTTAAGACGATGTAGTGTTACTATCTGAAAATCATTTGAACATTTAGTCAAAGAAATGATCCCTACTGATACCACAAGAATCGGTCTCATTCCTCAGAGACACAAATACAGTATGCAAGCTCTATTTTGGTACTCTCTTCACTTATTTCATCCTCAAAGAAGATGGAAAGACCAAAAGTATGATGAAACCAGAATTCAGGCCATGAGAAACTGAAGTAAAGAACGAAGTCTAAGAACAGATTTATCAAAAATCCTCAATACCCCAAAAGAAATCTTGTTTTATTCAGAAATAATATAATATTCAAAATGGCTCTTTGACAAAATTAATTGTAACTCATCCCTTGCAGGTAAACCAACAATAATTTCTTTCCATTTCAGAATCAACAAGACTCATGCCATGATTTATGTGAGGATAGTAGCATAAAAACAAATGACAACTCTTACACAGAATAAGAAACAGAACAATACGCAAACTTCTTACTTACACAGTCTAGCTAACATTTTTGATGCATGCTGCAAAAAACAAAAGTACTATTTTTATTAAATCAGATCTTAAAGCAAAGGCAAACCACAAATTTATGAATTCAGTTTTAATATAATGTATTCTACTGCTCTTAAGCAGCTTGCTTTGAGAAAATCTGAATTGTTCTAGTCTATGTTTCTAAAAGTGTATTTCCTTGCCCATAAAATTATGGTAGTCCTTTCAACTATGAAGTAGATCACTAGCCAGCCATTACTCTGCCATCTGTGTTCAGCCCCTTAGTCTACATGGCCAATTTAAATTTCATGCAGCTGAAACTATTCAAGTAAAAATACTGAAGTGTGCTATTATTTCTAATTATCTTGTACTCTGCATAGCAGTTTCTTAAATTTGAAAAAGCTTAAAAAAAAAAAGTTGAGAGAAATATGTGACTCAGCCAATTTGACAGGAAGGTGAGATATTTTACATAATACAGAGTTGTCACAATGCATATTCATAACCGGTTTTGAAGCAATTACAACTAAAATTTCCAATATAATAAACCACTAACCTGAACATTTTTTTTAAGTCCTCAAAAGAAGAGAAATACACTAATAGCCGTACAATAAGACAGTCCTTAAGCCTAAGTGTTGATGACAGAATTGACTTCTTGGGAGCAAAAAAGATTCTTCTTTACTATGAAAAGGTAATATGCTACAGTTAAAGGCTATATGGTGATCAGTGTTGATTCTTCTGTTCATTTTCTCAATGCTTAACTTTTTTTTAAACTATTTTAACTTCAGTGACAGCAAGAGACAAAACAAGACTTCTTGGGAATAAATGTACTGTTACTGAAGGTACAGTTATTTAAAACATTTGCTGTATTTGACAATATAGAAGAGCAGGTATGGCTAAACAATAGATATCTAATAGATAGAAAAAATACATAGCGATACAGACACTTACATTAACAAGCTACTTGATGCTTTCATCCCTGAGGGTGGACAGACTCACCCTTTTGCCCCAAATGGATAAATTTAACAAAAACAATATTAACATGAAAAAAATCGTAACTTCCTTCACTGTGTTTGCATGGCTACTGTTGAAAAGTATGTAATCAAAACCAGTACTTCTGGAAAGCAAATGATGTAAACAATATACCTATATACTAATCTTCAAAGAAGGATTTGCTCTGGACAAATGTACGTAGCAATCTTCAGTTCTCTGTAGGGATCGTTTAAGTCATACAGTAGATAAATTTGGATTCAATACTGGGATGAAAAGTTTTCAAGGAGTTGAAACATGAAACATGTTCAGAATAGTTAAGTATCAAAATCACACAAGGAACAGTATAAAGTGGTCAGTGAGTCAATACTACAAAAACATACTCATTTTTCCTGACAATTTTCAGGACAGTTTACCTTGTTACAGATTCAGCTAAAATCCTGATATCAGAGCATAGCATATGAACGTGCTTTAGAATCCATTTTTCCATCTTTTTCCCCATTATCTAATCTATGATTATTTTATCTTATGTAAGGGTATAATCAAATACTAAAGCCATATTTAGAAGTTCACATCTTGCTCTTCTAACAAGGGAAGGAAGTAAATGCATTTTATAATTGCTTCTGGTCTGATCCAGGTTCCATTATGATGGGCACCACTCAGAAAAGCATTTTCAGAATCTTGAGTATGCCTTAGAGGTAGCAGGATTTTGTTGTGTGTTTTTCTTTCCCTCTCCTTTTCTTCTTTTCTCCTTTTTTTTTTGTTTATAAAAGCATTAAAAAAGGAAAATAGAAAGCTCCTGCAAACTGCATGCAAGTTGAATCTGGCTCTGCAGTAAAAACAACAATAAAAACCCAACAAATAACCCCCTAAACCTTTCAAACAAAATAAGAAAGACCACTGATAATAGATTTAGTCTCTCAACCCTCCACAACCTCCACAGAATTGAAAGTCTTATGCTCAAGATAAGACTGTCTTGTTTTTTTAACTGCATGTGTTTACAAGACCATATGATAGCGCCTTTACAAAATCCACACCACTAAGCCATCATATTTTAAAAATATTCTCTTCATCTGTGTACTGTAACACACATTGCTGCTCTTTAGTTTATTCTTCCTTGTGTGTCACAGCTTATTCCTGAATGCACTAGATGTGCAAGACATAAGTTCTCTTGCTCTGCCCCATATAACATTTGTGCACGTAAAGAGATAGATACATACAGCCAAATAACCAAATCTACAATGAAGGTTTGAAATCTGAAGAACAAAATCATGTTTTGTGACTCAGGCTTCTACTGAAAGCATCAGAAATGACCTACTGTAAGGCTGAAATCGTGACAAATACGTTTAGTACTGTTTTTTCCTCTTCTAGCATTGATTTTAAAAATTTACAGTTTCAAGCTAGGCTGAAGTTTGTTTAAACATCAGCTATAATTTTTATTAGAAATGAAGCTATCCAACATTGCATGCTTACAATGAGAAATTGCCAAAAAATTGAAAGCATTTCACTAATCTATTTGTAATGCTAGGAGATGCTGAGTGAATTCTGTAGGAAATCCTTTCCCTTTCAGGATACGTAAGAAATACATAAGAAATCATATCATTTTTCTTAAGTTCCCAAGCTTGAGCCAAGTAAGTTATCTTGAAGAAAAGCTGAAGAAATGAACAGGGATCACAGCAAAGGAACACAATCAAGTCCTCTGAAAAATAAAGATCACATTTGCTCTAGCTTTTCTGACTAAACTCCCTAATTTGCATATCAACAGCAAATCTGAAATATTGTATCTATTTCTTGATCAACCATCAAAACATTCCCTGCAAGTACTGATCCCCAAGAGTCAATACTTCTCCATCATATAGTCTGCAAAATCAACACAAATGTATTAACCTTAAAAGTCTTAGGAGTCATCTGAATCTAAACAAATAAACTTCATACTCTTTGCACTTAAAAATACACGACTTTTCTTCCCTCTCTATTTTTAATAAGTATTATTTGTCTTTTCCACTTATATCTCCATCTTGCCATTAGACTGACAATATGGAAGTCAATTAACGCTAACAGTCATCATGCTTGTGGACACCTTTTGTCTTGGGAATAGGCAAAACAATCAAGCTATTGAAGAAATAAAGAAGAAAAAAGGCAAAATGGACTTCCTGAAAACCAATTACCTGACTTTCCAGATGCAGGGAAAAAAAGAAGGCTTGGTCTAAAGGCAAGAAGTTGCAAGCAATTTTCTAGTTCAGTAGAATAAAGTGTCAGTAATGCCACACAACCTGTTTTATAACATAACTCTTACTGATGATTCAAACAGAGATCGTGACCACTTAAGCTCATACACTTCTCTGAACACATAAGGAAGCTATAAGCTGTCTACCTGCACAAGAAAAAAAAAAACTACTAGCATGGCAACAGTGGAGGGAAAGGAATATTTACAAGGACTATCAAATATTATTCCCCATAAAACATTTTGTTATTGCCTATTTCAGTACTGACTGTGGAATACTTTTACTTTAGTTTTGAAAACCTGTAACATGACTACAGGTTATAGCAAATGACTACATTGTATAGCAAATTCTTGGGGCAAGGGGGAAATCAATGTTCACCGATCACTTGCAATCACAGACTGAGAAACAGATTAATTGCTGAAAAAATATTTACTCCAGTCGAACACTGAAGTTAAACTGAATACAGAAAAGTGAAAGGGAAAGATTTTTAACATGCGGGGAATAAAAAACTAAGTCATGGAGGGACGTAACTGAAAGACTTCATAGAAAGCTTTGTAACATTTTTCACAAACAATTCCAACAAACTGCTGCTGTCTGTAGCAGTATGCAAACCAATTACTTTATAGCCAGCTCAGGTATCGCCGCTGCTGTGACTGCAGCGCAGACAGAAGCCGAGATAATGAAAAAGATATGCAAGCCACCACGCTGGAGTTGTGACAAACTATTTCCTCTCATGTTTTTGTTTGAAGTGTTACTACCTATACTGTCCTCACAATACACCAAAGCACAAAGAGAATTATAGGCTTTCACAGTTTAGGTTTTTACTAAGTTTTGGAGGTGCTTTGGTCTCTTGCTGTGAGGCAATGAAGGTATCAGGTGCAACTGTTTCTGAATTGCAGGTAGCTTCCCACTTAGAAATAAATGCCTTAGTCAAATGTGTAACCTCAATACATGCCAGCTAGTCCAAGTACAAGGAGATGACCTATGGTGGAAATATTCTCTGCCCAGCAACACTGGTGTTGCCTTGACCCCCAAAAACACCACTATCAAGAAAAAATTATTTTTTTCACCTAAAATCTAAATAAAGAATTGCCGTCTTACAGAATTTGAGATTAACCTGGTCTATTTCTTCTCAAATTTCTTTTAATTTTAGCCTCTGTCACTATCTTTCTCCTTCCCCGCCCCCCCTCTGGATGTAGGAGGAAATCCTACCCGCCTCTGACAAAAGAGATGGTAGGAGGTAGCAATTGCTAATGAACTACAAAGACAAGCTCTTCATTATAAAGCAAGAATTTAAGAGAATATGAATAAGGAGAGAAACACCTGCACTTTCCTTCAGTGGCAATAAGGATGAAAATATATTTTGGACTCCCAAGAGCTCTAACTACATTCCCAGAATGATGCTTCTCCCGCCACATGCTGGAAATCTGGGTAAGAAAGCATAAATGCTTGTACGTGTATTCAGAGCATGTTTTCCAGACTCATACCAATTAGTTCCTTCCCTTCTGTTTCCTATCACTTGAATAAAAACATTGGGAAAGATCCAAATAATGACATTTTGACAGCAAAAAAGCAAAGGCATTCAGACATTACCAAGGCAAATCCGAAACAAACCATGCATGGAGGTACCTCTTTTCCCAACACTAAATTCCCCATGACACGCTTCCATGAACTCTACCCAGCTCCTTAACAAGGATCACACGCTTCCCACATGCAACAAATTTTGTAGGTAGAGATCAGTTACCCTCCCAAGAATCGCTCTGTACCTGGAATAAGCTTGAAGAACTTTACAAAGTGTTAAAGATGAGAAAAATAAAAACAATCAAAAAACTGAACACGCAAACATAACTATATGCAGCTTGCACCCCTACACACATACAAGATCTCAGCCTCATGTAGAGGACTCATGCTGACACATTTATACTGCACCTGAGAAACCAATGCCTGAACAGCACCCGCTCCCTTCAACAGTGAACAAATTAACATATTTGCACATTTAACTTCTGAGCTGAAGTAACTAAACATGCAACTACCTAACAGCCCACTAAAAAAAGCTCTAAATATCGAATTTGGAAGATTTTAAAGTTAGTATGAAACTTTAACTAGTCCCATATTAGACATCAGAAGGAACAAAACAGAGACTTCATCTGCTGAATGCCAGAGACTTGCACACAGTCAGGATGCCCCAGGGATGAGACTGGCTGATCCATATGAGCTGGCCTTTTTCCCACTTCCGTCTTCCACACCTGTTGTTCACTAATAAAAACCTCTACCATCCCATTAAAGAATCTCCTATCAACAGGGTTAATAAAATTAGCATTGATTTGTTTTTCAAGTATATATTTTTCATTAAATTTGCATGCTAAACATTCAAATCTAAATTACAAAGAAAAGAAAGGTTGAGACAAATGTTTTTAAGCATATTCTTTCCACACATACCCTCTGCATGTTGCACAAATCTATTCAAACAGCTACATAAACCAGGTATCCTGCTTCTTTCCAGACTACGTTAGCTCTTGCTTACCATTCAAACATGACAGCATAAGAGACAAGTAAAAAAGCCAAGCAGAAGCGACTTTTAGCTGATTAGAAATTGCAATACAAAGAAAATTAATCTCATATGTATCCCAGCAAGATGATGTAAGATATCAAAATATAGTACGTCAGACTAAACTCTTATTTGGTAGAAGGAACACAGCTTTTGGAAGAAAAAACAAACTGGACTCTAAAGACTAAATCCCAATGCAGCTGGGATAAGCAGAGGCCAAGTATGTTTTTTAAAACCAATCTGATTATTTCTGAACACTTGAAATTTACTCTACATCTTGTACCATCTCTTCAAAGTAGACATTACTAAATTTTCTTCACAGTAGCACAGAGCAAACAACATCAAAAATATAAGGGGAGGCAAAGAATCAAACCACAGATACTGCCTTTCATGCTAGCAAGAAGCCTTGCTGAACTTTCCATTCCCAGGTGTAGCAAAACCATATCCAGTTCTAAGTACCATGCTGAACCCCTGGTACTCAGTCTTCACAATAACATAAAAGCAAGAGTAAGGACTGAAGTCTTACTAATACTATCAAAACAGTATTATTCTAGCTACTGCTCAACAAACTTCTTCTGGAACTTCATTTCTACTGCAGTTCACATTTTACAAACCAGCAGCAAAAAATCTTACTGAATGTATTTCCTTAAGACAGCCTAATAAGCTCAAAAAGCAGCTTGTTTTGCTATGACTTACAGGATTGACATCATTTGTTTCACAAATTATGATACTTGAGAAACTGTTCAAAATGTTTTAATTATGTATTATCCTAACTGACATTTATTAAAACATGATGAGGATATGAGGGGTAAGTGTGGAATAAATGTTTCTTACTAATTAGGCTTGTAATGAACAGGTTTCATGTGATCACTTAATTTATGACCAGTGCCAAAGTATCCCTCCGTGAGAATTACCAAATTAAGTCACCAAGTCAACTGAAAGACCTAACCATCTCCCTTCATTATGTACACACTACACATACTTTGCAGAGCATCTTGGAGGCCAAATTGAAAATGTGCATGTTTTTGGCATATACGTATTTGACAAACAGCAGTTCAACACATTAATGTTTAGGTCAATGAGCATATACAGCAGATAGCTTCACAGCGAATAACTGACGTAAGAGAAAGAGATGACTAATCATGAACTCCTCTAAATAACACTAAATTAAGGTAACAACCAGAGAGAAAAGCACTACGTATTTACCACCCTGTTTGCAGTCCTATTGTGGGAACCCTCCTTTGGTCAAGTCTGCAGAGCAGGAAAGCTCCCCTGGAGCATCACACGATTTCTACTCCAGCCTCACAACCACCACATCGCATGGAAAATGCGGTGTGGGGACAAGGCTAAAGCAAGTGGAGTTAGTGTTATGTATGCCCATTTCCGGTTTATGTTTTCCAAAGTCTACTGTTATTTTCAACCTTGTGTACAGTGCAACAGGGGAAAAAAAAATTCACTCAACTTTGTTCAGCTTCAGAACAGCCTGGTACTGAACACACACAAATCTATCCTGACTATATATATATATAAAGACATTTACCAGTGCCACCAGAGCTGGTCAGTTCTTCCACCGAATCTATAGAACAGCAAGGGATAATGCCAGGCACAATTCTTCAGTTCAAGAACCCTTTTCAGAGTATCAAAGCAAAGTTTTTGTTCATGCCTCACATTACAACTTTAAGAACTAAAAATAAATGTCAGAACAACACACACATTTACTAGCTTTTATATGGACAGGCAGAGTTAACTAAGGAAATACCTTACCACAAAAGGCTCCTGTCCATACTGGTATATAATCTAGTCAGTAATGATTTTTGGAGGTGACAGTAAATACATACTCACTTCAAAGCTTTTCTACTCTTAAACCGCAACTTCTTTTTATCCTTAAAACAGATACAGCACAAACAGGTGAAAAATTCACCCCGCAAATGAACATTCGTTCCCCTGTAGCTCACAATACACTCAACCTAATATCTTCCCTAGAGACAGAAACCTTTTATCTTGCCACCAAAATTAAGTTTTGTAAGAGTGCAATTCTGCCAACTATTAAGACCAATTGCCCAAGTTAGCGAGAATGCAGACAGGAACAGGAACACAGGAATTTACCAAATACTGCCTTTAGAAAGAAGAGGATTAATGCAGCAATTTAAGATGCTTTTCTGAGCTTTGAGGTAGCAAGCTAATTTTATCATTAAAGAATACACCTGCTAGACCCACCAGAAGGGGAGCAAGCGATGGTGGCCACGTCACTCTCCCTGGCACAGCCGGGCTACAAAGAGCCCGGTCCCCACCATGCCCTGACCCCTGTCAGCCTTACACCCCCCAGGGACAGCAATGCCACTCCCAGCTACCTAGAGAGGCACAACCTTTTGCAAAAAAGCCTCAAACTTTTGTTTTTAATTCAAATCATTTATGTTGCTCTGGTTGTATAAATAAAAACACCTTGAAGCTATTGGTGTTTTCATTAAACGATCCTAAATTACTGTGCATCAGTTTGATAAATAGTACATCACATGCTACAAATCAGGTTAATTTTAGCATTGTACACCATTTCAATACAAAGAAAGTTCACTTCCCCCTTTAAAATAAACAATTAACTTCAAATAATTACAAAGAGCTGTTAAAAAGACACCTTCTCTTTTAACCCCACTAAATAATTCATACTGCCATTTTGAGACAGGATGTCTAAATTTGAGACAGTTTCATTATCAAAAAATAACAGTAGTTTTAATTGATTTAGTGCTTGTATTAAACTTCACTTTAGCATGACAGACTTGAATATTCTTCATTCACACAGGGGATTATTTCAAAAAAGTGGTCCGTGTACAGCCAATGCAGTAGAGAATGTAACCATGCAGATATTGCTGATGACAGCATTTAGGTCTTAAGAGAATTCATTTACTCTCTCAAGTGCTGCTAGACAATTCTGTGTAATGAGCAGTGAAAATACTGAATAAAGTATTTATGATTTATGCAGTATAAATCATATTCTGATATGCCAGACATGCATTTATAACATGCCCAATGTACATTAACTACCCATGAAGTGCGCAACAAAGGTAACTGCAGAAATTGCTTACAGAACATGCTCTTGCATGTGTGAAGAAAATGTGGTTGCATTTCTTCACATCTCATTTGCTATATATAAATTTTACCCAACCATAAAACGGCAATTTTAATCTCCTCCTCTCAATATATGTGAATGTTTCACTAAAGGAATACCTGAAACTTACGTTGCATCTTTCGAGTAAAAATAGTTCCAAACAGTTCCATGAGCAGGCTCTCTAATAGTCCAAAAGCCAAACTACATCTAAAAATAGGTCACATTTATTAAAGTTAATTCCAGACCTCTTAAACAAAATATACAAACGCCTATGGTACAGAAAGCCTATTAATGCCTATCATATCCTAAGTATCTTCTGTTTTCTACAAGGTCATAATGTCCTTCTATCCACCAGCCGCCCTTCTACTTTCTATGAATGTAATTGCCATTTAATATAGACAATGTTTTCTCCTTTTATTTGTTTGAATTTAGATTGCACCCCACTTTTAAAATAAAAATCAACATTTAAAAAAACCTTCAATACAATAGATAGGCTGTCTCTAAGTAGTGTCTGAAAATGACACAATTAAATCATTCTACAGGGCAATCTTCTATTGTTTTCAAACACAGCTTCCCCATTCTAGGAAATTACGTAAGGTGGAAGAAATACACATAAGCAATTTTAAACTCAGTTTAAAATATAGAATTCTCAGATGAAGACTCCAGGCTTCATTAATACTCTTAAAAACATACGCACCAAAGTTCCAAACAGGATCTATGAAAAAAAATTAAAGCTCGTATTATAAATTTTATTATAATGTAGAAAAATATTGTATTACTGCATACTGAAACGTCATTATCCTTTTAAAATTAATCATTTAAAATAAACTAAACAAAAAATTAACCCAGCAAAGTTACAGACCAGAAGTAACAAGTTTCAATCTTTATTACAGCAATACAAATTCTTACAGCTAATCTCCTGGAATTATTTGAGTAAATTTCTGCACCACATATGTAGGAAAGACAGAAAAGAGCACGGAAAACCTGGGCTGAGAATAAGATCTTATTGGATGTAGCATGCCAGAATGCCATGCCCTACCTGTAAAGCTCTCCTTTGATCCTAGCTATGCACTCCTGCCCTCACTTCTGACACCTGAATTCGTCCCCTTTGCTACCCAACAAAATCACTGCTAAACCTAAGGTTTGGTTCAAAAATACAGCAAAGCTACTGATCCGAGGAGGGGAATAGGACATTATGAAGAATAAAAGTTCACCTCTAAGTGGCAAAACAAGAGTGCAGCTTCTCTGTATTTAAGACTGCTTAATCAAAAAGCTTCCTAGACTTTATGACAAAGAGCCATAACTCAATCCAACTGGAATAATATTACTACCTAGCAGAAAAAGCACGGCTTATGCACACTGTGGAAGGAGCTTTGTCAGGAGTCAAAAGAGATTAAAAGGCCATCAGAATCGTCTCCCACTTTTGCACAAAACAGAACATGTTGTTTTTCTGAAGCCTCTTACAGTCATAAAGAAGCAAATATTTATAAATTGGAACATAACACAAACAATGTGGCAACTCACATAATTTTCTTTATCCCTTTTAAACCTCTGCATACAAGGAAAAAAAATCCATTATGTCACTGGGATCCACTAACAGTTAAATATATTACCTTTGGGGTGTGGCTCTCCTCATAAAAGTGACTATACAGAAAAGGAATTTTCTCCGTCAACAGTTTTGTTTCCTGTGCTTTGTCAGAGGTTTGAGGGTTTTTTCCTCCTTAAGTGACAAAGACCTTTGTTTTTGTTTTTGTTTTTTTAAATAGTCTACTATTGGAAGCTCTGTATACCCAACGGAGTCAAGAGAGAATATTCCCTGTAGAAGACAGTCAACAGGACCGCTTTCCAAGTCTGTGTTTCAGGCCTGTCTGGAAGCAGCGAGGTTACGTATGCATTAGTTCTATCTGATGTATGACTGGTAAAGGCACCAGTGCAATCACCTAAAAAGAGACTTAAACCATTAATGTAGGTTAAACAGTCCAGGATAGTTTCATTTACATTGGTATAAAAAGACTGAGAGCAATATACTGCATAGCTGTAGAAAAGGGAGAAAAGCTATCCTATTGTGTTAGTATAAAGCTGGCTTTATAGAAACATCACCTTTACTTCTCCAGCTGTTTCTTAGAAATGTTTTCCAGAATCTATACCAAACAGGTCTCTGCAGCCGACACTGCTAAGGCTGATTTTCAAAATGTCCTCAGCACTCGCACACTGAAGATTAGTATCTTAAAGAAGCCTCAAGTTAAGCAATAAAAATTTGACATAATCCATCCCTACATACTTCTTTAGCTAGTGATGCACTACTTTCCACAAAAACTGGTGAATGTCACTACGCAAAACCTGTTGCAGTTATATCCTAAAATAACATCTTCAACAGGCAATCTAAACTAGCATAAAACTTGGCAAGTAATGTCAACCAACCCACAGAAATCAATCTCAATATACAAGTGAAACAGAGATTTCACATCCTATCTTCCAAGCAGAAAAAAAAACAACCAAGCTCTGAATTAAGATACAATTTCAGTTACCAAGAGCAGGTATGACAATCTAATCATGTAAAGATGGAAATTTACAACTAACTTTATACAGTGTAATGTTGTTAAAAAGTCAATAATTAATATCATTTGCAGGTGTAGTATACACTCAATCTTCACTAGACTTATTTTATCGTGGAGTGTATACATTCTAAGAACCAGGTTCCCACAATACAAAAAAAACAGATCATTTTTATTTGTCCTTGCAACCCTAGTTTCTGAAAATGCCATGAGACATCAAATGAAAACAGATCATTCAGCAATCTATTTCAATATTAAAATATACTATAATTTCTACTCACATGACTGGAATTTTAATTCATGCTAAGCACCTACAGCAGAAGTGAAGAATAAAGAAAAATTTCCATGTTTTCTTATTACATATTAAAAACCCAATTGCACAAATTGCCGGGGGGGGGGGGGGGGGGGAGGGGAGGGGGGAAGATTCACGCTCTTCATCTTTAGGCACCTGAGGCACTTCAGAGAAAGTTTCATACCAGTTTTGGGGTCAAGTAACAGTTTCCTGCTACCAGTAAGCAAATGCTTGGCTCCATCCCCCAGCCACCCTCTTCCTTCTTCACCATTGACTGTGTAATTCCTGCCCCCACCTCTTCCCTCCTGTACTTTCCATATAGTAGTGGAAAGCTATTCAGTTTACTGATGCAGCAACAATTATTCTGAAGCAAGCGCTTAATTCACCTCAAACTGTAATGTTGTAATACAAAAACAATGACTGCGATGGGCTCCCTCCAAGGTAAATACGGAAAGAGAGGCAGCTCTATATTAAGATCTTTGGATTACCCTCTGAACCTGTTTCTCTCTAGTGACTATAGAGTTGAGCATTAAAAAAAAAATTAAAAAAAGCAAAACCCAAATCACTCAATCTGGCACAATTTGCATTTTAGATATGCATAAATTATTTGCTTAAAAAAAATCCAGGTTTTAGCTACCCACTCCTAAAAAGATTAAAAAGAATATAGGTATCTTGTTAAGACGCAGCTACAGATGCAAATCATCGCTGGCTATCCATTCATCCCCAAAAATAACTTTTAACAATGACAAACAACTTATGACTTAAATCCTTCAACTAATGTCTACCTCTTCCACTACCAGAAATATTCACAAATACCAGGAAACCAAAACTCTTATTATGTAAGACCACCAAAAAAAAAAAAAGCCCATTTTAACGGAAGCAGGTTCAGAACACTTTGTTAACAACACTCAACACTTTACATTTTATACACAAACTAAAACCAAACACATTTTAAAAAGCAGTAACTAAGCTTACTACCAAAGCATATCAAATCCATACATTCAGAACTCATTATCTACTTGGTATTGTTCTTAAAATACCAAAATTGCATAATTCAGGAAGAAAAGCATATACCTACTGAGCAAAGTAATTACTATACACCATTACGTTGCTTCTCCTGTGCTGTCCAGAAAAAAAAAAAAAAAACAAGAGTATGCTTAATAACAAAATGCCTTCTTCTGCCTAAATACATTCTAAAACTTTTTTTTTTTGCTTATGGATCAAATATTTTCCTTTTGAGAATTATATTGAGATGTATCAGAAACAAGCCACAATAAAACATTAGGTTAACTGTATTCCCTGGTAAACAACCCAGAATTACAAGCAGCAGGTTTAAAAATACTGTGACTTGTGCAAATGGGAACACTGTAAGCTGTTTATCTTGTTTAATCCTGAAGGTAAATGGCATAAGCTTTAAAAATATTTTGCTTCTTTGCCATAACCCACTGAATCATATTGACAAAGGTAATGAAATACTATGGAGAATCCTAAACTTTTGGAATTGGCTCTGAAATTGCTGTATCTGAGTATTATACAGGACACTATTCTCAAGAACAGTCAATTCCATCACTTAAATCCAAACTGTAGCTTCAATGAAACCAAAGATCTTATCTTGTGTCTCCTGAGGTCATCATTTCTTCAGAAAAAAAAAAAAAAAAAAAAAACAACCGTGCACAACTCCCCTATTGAACCCCTTTAAAATATGAGCACTATGGTTACTGGGGTTTTTTTATTGTTGCCTATTCCAAATTTTTTTAACTATCATAGCTCAATTTCAGCTTATGTAGTTCAGTTTTTAAATATTTTCAAGAAAAAAATATTATTTTCAGCTTCCTTAGATTTCTTTCCTCCAACACTAACAATTTCCACACCAAAAATCCTATTTCCTTTCATAACTCCCACTTCAAAGATGCCCCCATACTTAAAATTAAGAACATATTTTATTAGATTTTTCAGTAATTATTTCCCCACTGTTCTTATTCAGTACTAAAATAAGTTTCTGAGCTGCTGTTTTATTACACATATTTTTTAAAATACTTTAGTACAGCATATATTTAGCAGTTGAGGACCTCCTTTCCTCTCTGTACAACAGGAAGTTTCCCCTCCCATCTGCTCAGGATATTTTAAAAAATAAATAATTACAAACTTTTGTTTTTCCATTGATTCTGCAGAAAGTGGCCATTATTTACGTGTAAAAACAAAAGTAAAGTTGAACCCAAATGCCTATTTTAGCCCCCATCAGTTCCCTGACATAGTCAAATGGTCACAAAACACCTGCTGGTACAAAAGCAGGAGCGTGGGGAGCAGCAGCCAGCAAAGGGGAAAACAACCACAGCTTTAAGCAATAGTGCCAAAGTTATGCCGGTTTAAACTGTCTGTGGAGCGACAAAGTTATTCACAGGCAGCACCAGCCCAAGTTTAGTCTCCCACAGTCATACAGGAAGGCTGAAGTTTTATATTTAGTTTCCAGAGCAAGCGTAAATAAGGCACATTATGAAATGGTTTCACATTTTACAAGCAGACACTTAAACAATTTAGTAAGTTATTTATGACAGAGCTTCAAGACTGAATAGTACTTAAGAAGAAAACAAGCCTCCTGCATATGTAAATACTCTACTGCTGTTTATGACAACCAGATCTCGACAAAGAGAGAAAGAACAGAGGAAGCTGCTCTGGCAATAAACTAAGGACAATCTAAAAAAATGGCTTTTAATTTTCCCCAGTTAAACATATATACGACCACAACTTTCCTGGCTTACATAGAATGTTTATGAATTCTACATTTAGAAATTCAACTTTGTTTCAAGATACACAGAAAATTAGTGGAAATATAACAAAACGTAATCTATTATTTCATTACTGATTCTCCTCCTCTTGTATATTATTAATGAATTATTAATTATATTATTAATCTTTTAAAAATAAGCTTTCCCTAAAACCCACATACTCAATGCAGATCAACACTTAATATCTGTTCTGTATTACGCATGAAAAACTATTCCAAAGCTTTACAAAATAAATTCCCAAACTAGGATAATATTAATAGCTGCTTATATTTGATCTGTTTCAATTACAAAATATTATTAATTTATTTTAAAAGTTAATGCAATGTATTCAATCTTTTAAAGCCTGATATAAAATGCCACATCAAGTAAACAATCAGGAAACTGCCATTTTTCCAAGCATCCACCCTGCGCTAATGACCCGTTCTCCACTCTCTATTGTTTTCCCAATTTTCTGCGAGCTACAAAAATGATCAGCAATTTTCACTGGCTTTCACTTCACTAGTGCAAATGGCCAACAGCGGGCACTAAGCAGGTCTCACAGTGCTCCTTCATTAACGCACTTTGACGATGAGGAGCCCTCATCACACGCAGTTACGTAATGGCAACTATTTATAGTTAACCACTTGATTCACGTTATCTGCCAGGTTTTAAACCATTTCATATGTAGACACTTGATCTATCATTTTAGTTCCGTAATCAAAATGTCACATAACAGCCAAGCAAAAGGTTTCAGAGCAGACTGTCTGCAACATCAACAATATTATACCACACAAAGTTTTTAATCTCACCAAGAGAACCAGAAGTTAATTTCACAAGATCAGCCTTCTATAAATAGATGCTGAACAATTATTTCCTCTACTTAAACTCCTGTTCAGTCAATATCCATTACTATGCATATTACTAACTTTTAAAACCACTGAAAGAAACCTTAAGTTGTGCTAAAATTACAGAATTTCTCAATGTTCTGAGACATACTGAAAAACATCATCAGAAGAAAGTGCCCTATCAACTTTTACAATTCTTACTGTACAAGCTGTTTCACACCCTCAGGTTATCTTAGGAAGCGTTTCAGAGCATCACATATGACTATCATCTGGTTTTACTTCTGAACAGCAGTATTTAATGAACATCGGCCTCTTCTGACAATCATCAAATGCTAGCATTTTCTTTAGTATTTGTAACAAGCTAATGCCTTTGACAGAATTCATTTTCCTCCTAAAACAAACCTTGCCTTATTGTCATAGGCTGTGAAATCACTTGTTTTGCTCATCACAGTCTTCGACTTCCCTTATCAATCACATTCACTTAATTCAAATTCAACTTCTTTACATTTTTGTAAACTGGCTTCTTTACTTTCCCTTCCTATAGGCCACTGTAACATTTTAACCCAAACAGTCTTCTCCCAATTATAGGACAATGGGTTTGTCAATAAGTAATATTATTTTATAATTCTCGGTAATCCGCATTTCACAAAGATCTTTATTTCAGTGAACACCCATTAGTACCCATTCCTGTATACCTTATTAAAGGTTACCATTAACGACTGCTGTATAAAAATGTATGCACATACCTGAACAAAATGCAAACAAATCAAGACACTTCCATACCAGAAAGGTAAGAGTAGGAAGCCAGAAATACTTGGAGAGGCATTCCTGAAAGAAGACTATGCGGGTTATGGTAGTTCACTATGATATAAGTGTATCAGTACAGCTGCATGCCTGCAAAATGCCCTAATCCACTGAGCACAGAACAGAAAGTCGTGATCCTGACAACTTGAACACAAACTGAAAGCATGCAAGTATCCTTAGTGAAGCTGACAAAGCGCAGATGTTAAAAATCAGAGACCATCATGTAACTCTACAAAGCCTTGAAAACAGCAGTCAGAGAAAGGAGTACAATTACAAGGTATAGATTATAATTAAATGAAATATGATTAGAAGGCACAGAGTAACATTCACTTATGCAAGATACCTAGCAAGTCCAACCTAAAATACAAAGACAGGCAAGAACTGTAGCAAGGAGCGTAAATGAAAGACACGTAGTTTCTTTGTTCTGGTATAATAGCACATCATAATATACACACAACTACTTGTTCCAGAGAAGATTTAAAAAAAATAAGGAAAAAAAGGTCAGAATCAAAACCTGGGATAAAACTGTTCTTCAGCTTACTTCTGTAATACCTTGAAAATACAGTAAGCAAGCAGATAATTATCACAAAATTCACAGAAGCCTTTGAGTGTTCATTTAAAAACATTATAAGTTGGTATTTTTCCTTTTCTTAAGATCATTATGGCCAATTTTGCCCCACTACATGAAAAAATATAATGTGATTTGACAGTTATTTCTTCTGCTGCTGCATTTTTTGACGATGCTACTCACACATTTCTTTTTTCTCTAACATTCATGCTTATACATAGCACCTCTGATAACCTGATGTTCCCTACTGAAAGAAATTTCTGACCCTTTAAAAACAGACACTCAACCACAAAAGCCCAAATATGCCAGTAAAGCACAGTGTTACAATGATTTCCAGTATCACTGTGTCGATGGTATTTTATAATACAGTCAGATATAGGGTATAATGATCTCCAGGGAAGTGAAAAAAGCCTTATTACCTGAGGACTGATGTATCAAAAGCTGGCCTGATATAAATTACCTGATCTATGCATCCATAAAGGTTATTGTTTTCCATATAACTGATCACAGAACTGAAAGAGAACTCCTTTTTTTTTTTTTTTTAACATTCTTGTGCTCCATGATAGCAAATTAGCTCAAGTTCCAGTTTTGTTTATTCCTTGTAACTATCAACATCAGTGGTTAAACAGTGGAGGTTTAAACCACTGTTTAGATGTTCTAATTAGCCAATTCTACTGAACACTGGAGTTGACACATCTGCTAAAAGGAGTCCAGAAAACCAACATCTCTAGAAGAATTGTTTAGTTAGAATCAGAATCTGCAATCAGGCTAGTTAAGAGTGCACACATACGGATTTGTATTAGATACAGAACTGTCACTACTCATTTGGCCAAACAAGCACTCTCACTCTTCAGAGAAACAGTTGTCAAAGTACATCACAACTCTTCACAAATACACATGAAAAATAAGGCATTCCACATCATTAATGGGCAGTTCTGGGAATCTAGTATTTCTGGAGGAAGCAGTATCTGTTCTTCTCGCTTAATGGGAAAAAACATTACTAGGCCCCAAAAGGCCTTCTAGTAAGAAAACTTTTGTGAAGATTTTTTTTAAAAAAACTTGTCTTAGCTCTCTTAAAGGTTTTTAATAAGTAAATAAAAACTACTGTCTAGTGATCAAAATATTTAAATATAAAATGCTTTTACCTCTAACATCCAAGTAAGATAATCTCAACATCAGCATGTGAAGAGGCACAAAAAAATATATTCCAGTTCTTACACTAAGAAGGAAAAAGTCACTGCTACAGTTGTGCGTATTGCCAAAAAGACAATAATCACAAGCAATGCGCTAGTTTAGTTTGTTCTTTAGATGTGAAGCATAATTTTGAAGTAAACATTTGGCATTTTAAAAGCATTTTTACAAGCTACAGCTGTGGACTACCACCTTATATCAAATTCTGAAATGCCACTGTTTCAGTGATGCCCAGCTGCCTTAGTATATTCAGAGCTTGCTGTAAAAATAAAAAAGTAAGCATTAAAAAGCATACAGCTAAGAACATAAGATACCTGTAACTTAAGAACTGGAAGCAACATTTAGTGAGTTTACAAAAGGTGAGTTTATGCTAGGAAAGCTTTATTATTATTGAGGGTTTTTTTAGAAATGGCCTTGTCATTTTCACATCTCACCAGATTACACACTCAGTAAGGACACAACTAGTATGTATGCCTTTTTAAGAAGCTGCTGACCAGCTCTGTTGGCCAATAAATTAAAGCTGATCAGCACGTAAAATATCCATAGCTTCCTTAAATGTTAAAAGAGAAAATTCCCAGAAAGGTTTTAATGACTGTTCACTGAATCAGTCTCCAACGAAGCCTTTCCTGACTGCACTTTTTAGGCGCAATTACTCAAATATTCTGTACTGAACCAAAACTTACTAAGACTAGTGAAACATGCTTATTTTTCTTCTTCTTTCTTCTAAGAAATTAGAAGACTTTGTATGTCAGCAAGCCATTAAAAAAAATCTGCATAGTTTTACTGTAAGAGCTCCACATCGTAACAATAACACAGGCACACAGAATATCTCAACATGCATGTCATAAGCTATATCATATTTTCACACTGCAGTGTTAGGCAGAAATTGAAGCCAAAGCCATTCAGGGGAAAAACACAGCCATGTTCTGGTTTTCAGTTATTCTCAATCTAATTGTATTTGGAATTATAAATCAAGTACTTCGCTATACATTAGTGGCATTTTACATATCAAAAAGATCAATTAATGCACTACATCCTTAGCCAAGCTTAAAATAAATAACTCACCACTGTCAAAACTATATTTGCTTCAGACAACACAGGCTCCAATTTGCAAACTCTTCGATATGGATGTAGGCAGACCCCACCTACTGATTTGTGTGAGCTCCATTCGGGTAAACACAGGGCTACACCACACAATATGCAAATTCAAGGTATGAACTTCACCGTGTTATCCTTACTAAAGATTTTTGTAAGCCAGAGTCATTATTGTCAAAGCAGTATTAAAATAACACCATCAAAAAAAGGTGCTTTCATCTTTCAAATTTAAGTGGCCCTTTTAATGCCAAGTTAACATTATAATGGTTTCTCTGTGTTGGAGAAGTAAATTCAGTTTGTTCTTTCAAGTATAGATAATTTTTAAGGAAATTTTTCACTATGCATTTCAAACATATGATTTAATGTTTTCATATCTGTTACTTTTGTGTTAATTATTCAAAACAAGTCTCTCTCACATCACTTATTGAAGTGCAGATATAAACAACAAGAGCTGCATATGAGGGTACCAAATTCCTACAACAAAGCAATATGGCAATTTCTTTAACATCTTAAACATATAAAATACCAGATCACCTACCTAACTTTTCCCCAATTCTAATAAAAAAAACCCAAACCTGAATTTAGTACTATGTCTAATTTAATAAATGTTTTCTTCTGCCCCACATCTTCCGAGTATTTAACCTTTGGTCATCTAGTTTCCAGTTCAATTAATACAATTAAAAAAGGAGGGAGCGGGGCAGCATGGAAGAACGTCAAACCAGGCTTCCTCTCCTCATATCTATGCTATGATAGCTACAAGAAAGTTGCTATTGATCTTCTGTTAAATTACAAAAAGAAAAAAAAAACACATATAAATTATTCACCAAAATTAAAAAAAAAAAAAAAAGAGGAAACAGATGCTTTTTAAATTACTTAGTTTGGATTATGATATACCTCAGCCCTGTTTCGCTCAACCACCATTAGCAAAGTGCCAAAGACGGCAACGAGTTTTAAAACAACTCCAGGCAGCCACCGAAATTGTTGCAGCAGAGACAAAGGGGATCAAGGTCAGCATTCTCCTAACGCAGCAGCTAATCCACTCCTGTGAATGCCGTATTGGAACCGGTGGGCGTAGTAAGTTTCCACGAAATATAAAATACACCTAATGCCACCTAATTTCTCCCGTCCTTGCGAGAAGAACCATTTTGCTCTCACTGGACTCAAGCCATTCCCTATCAGGGAGAGGAAGGGGAGGGAGAGGAGGAGTTCACAGAAGTTCAGGGTCAGCAAATGTTCACGTATCCCGTCACCTACGAACTCAAAGCCCAGGGCACAAAAAACTCTCATGCCAAGCACAGAAACCTACAGATTTTGGGTGTACCGGGGAGAGGGAGAGGGGGGGGAGACCTGCAATAGGAAGGAATGTGTCATACGTGCGGAGGCTGCGAGGAGGAGAAGAGCTGTCAGGAGAAAGCAGCCTCGCTTGAAGGGGAGGAGGCGGTGGGGGAAAGGACGGTTACGAACACACGATTACCACAAAATCCCGCCGTGCTCACCGGCTGCAACCCCCGGCTCAGCCCCCTCAGGCCCGGCTGCCCCCGGCTCCCCCCCGCAGAGGGGGCTCAGCCCCCCCCCCCCCCCCTTCCCCTCTCCTCTCCCGGCGGCCGCACCGGCCCCCGCGGCGCCGTTCCCAGCCGCCAACGGGCAGCGGAAATCCCCACAGCCCTCCCCGGCCCGGGCCCAGCCCGGCCCTGCCGGCCCCGGCCGCCGCGGGCTTCCCGAGCAGCCCCCCCCCCCCCCCCCCCCGCCCCAGCTCCCATCACCTTCCCCCTTCCTCCGGGGCCGCGCTTTCACCTCACCCCATCTCCCCTCCCCGCAGCGTCCCACGCACACGCAGGCCGAGGGACCCCTGCGGCCCCCGCGGGCCGAGCCCCAACCCCGCGAGCCGGACGCGCACCCCGGGGCCGGGAGACAATGAGCAGCCACAACTCACCAGCAGCGCCGGAGCTCCGTGGGTCCGGGGCGGTTCCTCTCCCCGTTCTCCTTCCCCTCCTCCTCCGCCCAGGAGCGGTATCCGGCCGCCTGGAGCCGAGCCTCCCCCCCTCCCCTCCCTCGCTGCCCCGAGAGCCGCCGCCTCCGCCGGGCCGCCGGCCGCGCTCCCTTCCCGAGGAAAGTCACTTTATTCCGCGCTCCAACATGGCTGCTCCCCCCGCCGCCGCAGCCGCCTTCGCCTTGCCGCGGCTCCCCGCCGCCGCCGGAGCGGGGCAGCAGGCCGAGCTCGGGACCCGGTCGCTGGCGGTGCGGAGAGCGGCCCGGGTGGCCTCGCGTCAGCCGGGCCGGGCCGCGGGGTTGCGCAGGGAAGAGGGGAGCCGAGCCCAGCTGCGCGTCCCCGCTGCGGGCTGACGCCTCCGCCCGCTCCTCGCAGCGCGGAGGCTCGCACTGAGACAGCCCCGCCGGCAGCCGGAGCGCAGGAGGGGCCGTGGGGGAGGCCCGGGCGCCGGCGACACCTAGCGGCCGCGGCGGCCCCGACGCCGGCTGAGCCGGTAGCGGAGCGGGGCGGCCCGGCGGGGGCGGGGAGGGGGACGAGGGCGGAGCGCGGAGCCAGCGCCGCGGGGAATGCCAAGGGCGGCGGAGGCGGGAGGGGGCTCCCGCCGCAGCCCTTCCCCAGGCCGCCCTCCCCGCGGGGGAGCGCCCGGCCGAGCTGAGCCGAGGGGGCGCTGCTGCTCCCTCCTGAGCGGCCCTGCGCAGCCGCCTCCTCCCGCGGGAGGAAGCGGATCTCCCCGGAGGTGGCTCCAGAGGCCCTGCCCGCTGCCGGCCGTCTGAGGGGTCTCCCCAGGCGGTTTTGGGGAGGGCGCCGTGGGAAGGGGCCTGGGGCCTTTGCTCCCTTCGTGTGCTCCGGTTCCTGGTGGTGTTTCCCCTTGGGCTTGTGGGGTGATGCGGCCCATCTCTGAGGTAGCAGGCATCCCCCCCCTGCCCCGGCTGACAAGTCAGTAACTGAAGGGAAGCCATGTGGCTTTTTAGAGCGATTTCTAACTCAGTAGCTACAAAAACATCCTTTCCATATTTATTCTTGTGGTATTTTCTTTCCTTTGTCTCCTGCATTCACAGTCCCCGCTCCATCCCTCTGCCTTGCAATTGCTGTGCCAGTACCAACTGCGCTTCCTTCCTGCGCTTACAATCTTTTTTTCCCTTCACTTCTCAGCCCTTTCCATCCCTAAATTTCTGCTACTGAACACGACCTAAAAGCTAAAAACTGGTCTTGTGAGCCAGTTGTTCTGCGATATCTGTTGTTTTCATATTTCCACCAGACAAAGAACAAAGTAGAACAAGCAGCCCAAATCTTAAGTGATTTTAGTGGCATGGGTTTGAACTTCAAGTACCAGGTCATAGGTACACTTAGGGCAGAATTTGGCAAATTGGTGGTGGTTTTTTTTTTTTCCTTTTTGGCCCATTGCTGGTCCTCGCTGCCTGCCTGCTTACTCTCTCTTACTTTGTCGGCTGAAGTTCAGTGTCACAACCACAGGGCCTTTTCTCAAAATGTGTCTCCCATCATTGTGCAGACCAAGGTCACAGGGTCCTTAAGAGTAACTCACTGACAAGTCTTTCGAGTCTTTGCTTTGCCACACTCCTGAATACACTGAGGGAGGCCAAAGCTCCATCGGTCTGCAGGTGGATCTGCGCTGTGCTGTGTCTAGGTGGAGACCAGAAGGTATTTTAATTTGCAGAAGCAGCAAGCTTCTCATCTTGAGGAACTCCATGTGCAGCTTATTCTAGCCAGTCCTTCTCTACAGTAAGGCCAAGTGGGAGCTGCATTTGCAGGAGCAGTGCCAGCTGAAAATTCCCCTGCTTCCAAATCCGTTGCACCCTTCCAACAGCATAAGCGAACCAGAACACAGATGAATATGTTTCCCAGTAAACAGAAGTCACTTGCTGTTGCCTAAAAAAGGAGTGCAAGCATGAAACCACTTCTTACATGCACACAAATTCACTTTGCTCGTGCTGATGTAGACTTTTTGGTGAAATCAGTTTAGGATAAAAAGCAATACGCATGACTCAGAAACAAACTTGGCTGTTGATAGAGACAAAACATCATTAGTGAGGTCTTTTTGAATGTTTTCAAGATGTAGGATACCTGCCTTACCTTTGCAAAACTTGTGGTATTTTTAATAACACAGAGAAAGCAGACATTCAAGCTTTGAGCTTCTTGGTAATGCAAAGATATCCCTTGCAGATCTCCTTTAAAGCTCAGGCCCTACCAGTTCTTGCTAGACCTACCAGTTCTCCTGATCTTTGAATGCTAACAAGATGATGTGTGTATTGTTTTATCTCATTCAATTTGAAGGGTATTTTGGGTAAGTAATAACATTATAAATGATTGAATGCAAGTTTGTTATTATATACATGATTTGTAAAACAAGTTCTTGAGACAGTGCAGCAGTGAGTGCATTTATTGCAGCACGTCCAAGTAAATTATGTTTCATAAATGAAGTACAGGGAGAAGGTGGGTTGGAAGTTTATGAAGCCGTGCTTTTGATTTTCAGTATTAAAAATATCAGTAAAATATGCCTGGTTTACTTTATACATATTCATGTCTGCCATTGATACGTCTGTTATGACAGGGGAAGTAATTAAGACAAACAAAAGAAGAAACTAAAAAACAAGCAGTTAGGATGAGTCACCCAGGAAACAAGGGGTCAACACTGATTGCAGTGCAATGAGAATATTTTAAAGTTTTCCTCTCATAATGGGGAGAATAATGAGCTGTTAAGAGCGAAAAGTCTGTAACAGTGTAATACTTGTTATCTATTTGGCCTTTCTACCTACCACTACCTGGTGCCCTCAGAGAAAGATTTTCACATCTGGGCAAAAGACAGTACAGAAGCAAGATAGAGTGACAGACATAAGTTTGAAACGTAGGCACTGATTTTGATTAATTTATCCCATGAGTCTGGTTTTATAACTATAGCTATTGATTTGTTTTATTATTTAGTGGAATATGTAGCAATCAATCACATTTCCATCTAGCTAACCATGATTATTAATATTTTAAACTAGTTTGAAGATGGATTGGCTGGTGAGTGCAATAGGTCTGCTCTCTAAACCAGGGAGAGCAGAGTATGCCCAGGTTACATGGAATGAATTACTGCCACCAGACAATCTGATGAAATCTACATCAGCCATCAGAATATAAATCTAGCGATAGGAATACAGTGCTGTCAGGGGACCAAGATCTCCTGCTTTGAATGTGAATACACTGGCTTTGCCTCTGCATTTATTGAACAGAAGGATGTAGTTATCTTGTGACAGTAAAAGTATAGGAATTAAATCCATGAAGTTCACATAATGGTAGATAGAAACCTTACAGAAACGTATGTATTTTTAACACAATATATGTGGAAAGCAGTTACTTTCCTGCCAAGAGTCAAGTTGAGGATTTTGTGTCGCAGCAGCAGGAGTCGGCAACCTCGCAATCAGCCAGTAGTGTGGGAAAGCATTGTGCTCAACTACAAGGGATGTGTTCATTTGCAGGGGGAAGACTGAAAGCCTTGGCAGGTAATTAAAAGGGGAAATGATTTTCAAATACAATATTTTGTTTTGAAATGCAATTGTTTTTTTCTATTGGATCCCAAAAATTTCTGAAGAATGCAGTATCCTCTAAGTAATTGTATCTGTGCTCTGAGAGAAGAAACAGAGCTATTGTTCTGCTCACAGCACAAGCTATTTATGTTAGTCTGTGTAGCACTCCTTTCTGTAATGATTGTCTTCCACCTACACAAAACTCCAATCCATTTAAAATAATAAAATTAAGATAGTTTCTTGCTTTCTTATACCAAGCTGGTATTCATATAAAGTATTTTCCAGATTACTTGGATTTAGTACAAAGTAATACTTGCAGGCCTCTAGCAAAAAAAAAAAAAATTCTCTAACGTCACTGGAAGACCAAACCCCTTCCTCTTTGAATGAATGGATGCAGGAAATAGCAACAAGAAAGTGGTCACCCTTGCAAGAAACAAAAAGCGATAACACTTCTGCTAACAAGAACTGTAGCCATTTCTACCATGGTACGAGTAACTGATAACTGGTCACTGACTTAGTTGCACTGTATATTTCCAACAGAAACATGGAAAGCTACCATTTGTTCTTGCAAACCTTGCTTGTTTGGAAAGCAGGAAAGAGTTCCTAAAGTGCAAATACAGGTGTGATCTTCATCTACACTTAAGATTTGCATTTGTGTAGCTATACTGGTATTGACAGACTGATCAACTGCGGGAGAAATTACCATTACCAGAAGGTCTGTGTCATCCTGTGCTTATCCCTATCTCTTTATTTTGTCATTTTATAGTATATAAACATTTATTATATATCACATGACATACACATATGACATACCATTGTCCACTCTTTTCTTCTTCCTTTATGTTGCTTAACCTTTCAGTTCCCATACTTCATAACATCCTAACAAAATGCTACATAAATATTATTTCTCATTTCCTTGCACATTGTATCACTAAATTTTGAAGATTATTTATCATTCATGCAGATATTTATGTCTTTACAATATCTGAGTTGATGCTTTTATTTATATCTGGCATTTCTTGGACTCTAGACATATAAAGCGTCTACCGGATGTGCTTATTTTGAGCATATGGGGCATTGTTTCAGTGGAAAATCTAGTTTAATTGCTTGATTTTTCTTGATTTTTTTTCTCTAGTTGGAAATTCCTCCAACTAATATAAATGAAGTCTTTCCATTGACTTCAGCAAGGTTAATCCTTTTAGAAGGAATTTAATAGTATGGAGAGAGACTCTTTCTGCACATTTCTGCCCTGGTTTGCAAACAAACAGCTTGACACTCCTTAATTTCTCTGCTACTGTTCTGAAAGACAGGACATCCTGCTTTTCAAAACCAAAGATATTAGGCCTACCCCAACCCAGTACAATTATCATACTCGGATTGGAAATGGTGAGGTGTTTTCTGTAGATTGTCTAAAAATGAGGTTTCTGCAGTAGAAGATAGGTCACTATGAAACTCTAGCGTAGTGAAAGATTTTTTTTTATACTTTGTTTACATTTTGTGTTGGAGACGAAAACCAGTGAAAAGAGAAAACCAGTGAAAAGAATTTGAGTGAAACAATGAAGATCTGCAGGTAATGAAAGCTGGTCACTTGTGTATGCACACCTCTGCTGCTTCTCCTTTTCAAGTACCATTCAGGGATACGCTTCTCCCTTTATGAAACAGAAATCTGAAATGGCAGGGGAAGAGGCTCCTATTCTCTCTCTCTTTCATGCAGGTTCAGTGTGTCGGACAGAATAGCAAGCATCTCTTTCTCTTCTCTGCAAGTAAATTGCTTCATAGAAATTTGCAGTCATTGCTCACTGAATTGATTAGAAATGCCATCAGTGAGTCTCAGAACATTCGTATTGTTGCCAATTCAAAGTGCTTAGTGGATTTGAAAATAAAGCACAAAATACACAGAGACTCCTGCAGTTACAAGATTATAGGTGTCAAACTTCTGATTTTTTCCTTATTGTAATGGTCGCTCTCTCCAGAGAATTTTAGGACTTAAGTGACATTGCTTTCAGTCATGACAGCTGGTTACTTTCCTGTAATCCTGTTACATAGAAATGAAGCTCGTTCTAGCAAAGATGGTATCTGTTCCAGTGAAGATGAAACCAGATCATTCTCAAATTTATGTTTTTAAGGCTGGACAGGAAATTGTGGAGAGACACGGGAATAAAAGAAGTGGGGCCAAAGCTAAAATCCGATGTAGAGAATATGAAGAGCCTGAGAAAGGACACATGAAAATGGAACCAGTATACATAGTGGATGTTGGAGATAAAAAGAAGTACAGAAAATATGAGGACACAATGAAGTGGGTTGAGGGAAACATAGGCTACTGTTAGGGAGGACTGAGTAGTGCACACGTTGTTCTGTGCGCGACAAATCAAGGGTATACGATGCATTGTTGATGTGCAGAGAATTTCTTATATATATTCTAGAGATCCCTGTGCATGCTCAGATCAGCTATATTTTGGAGGGTTTTGTGCACTGGCAGCTGGCTGTCGGGACTGCTTTCAAATTTATAATGGTAGCTTTTGAGACGTCAGTGGGAGATAGTCTATGCAAAACAAGCACTAAGGTAAAAGAAGGGGGACAGAAGGAGAGTTGGGATGGATGAAAGGGAATGCAAGAGAGAAGATATGGAAAAAGAATGCAGAAATTGGGAGGTTAAGTAGATGTAGGGCTTTACCTGTCAGTCTAGGCCACAGGCTTTTACTGTCCTATAATCTTAGCAACGCTAACTATGAAGGGTAGATAGATAGGTAGAATTAAGATGTTACTTTTAAATATATTACTGCCCCAGCTAGTTGCCCTACCCTTCCGCTGAAAGTTGTTACACCCTGAGGGAGAGGAGACAGGAACCATACCTGTTCCCCTGTATAGTGTGGCAATTACTTTTAACCACTAGTGAGGACATTGAGGAAGGTGAGTCAGATGCCTATAGTTTCTTCTGCCACACCTCCTGCAAGGACGGTACCTCTGGCAGATGGGAGGGACAAGGACGGTACCCTCTGGCAGATGGGAGGGACAAAGACGTGTGGTCTGTAATTTTTCTTAAATCAGCACAGCCAGATCAGTCGGGCTTCTCTTAACTAACTTTTGCTGTCCTGTGAATCCTCCTGCTTTAGGGAGCCATGTGCATATTCATATGTTGGTGCTAGATTTGGAAGACTGCAACCAAGTGAGAGAGAAAAAGGGTGGCATAAAAACAGAAGGGTATAGATGGCAGCTTCTACTTGTTCATAGAAAGAAAAGCTTCATCTTAGGTGCCAGTGAGAAACTTTACATTTCTGTATGTGAATTTAAGCTTGAATTTTGATCCTGCATTGGCTTTCTTATGAATAATAATAATAATAAAAAGACAATTTATTAAACTAATATGTAACATATGGAGTATTTCGGACACTGAAAATATCAAAGTGCATCTTCAAGTGAGATGAATAATTTCTACAAATGTAAAGATAAAAAAAAGAAGTGGTCACCCATAAATTCCAATCGCTTTAATTGTGGAATTCCTCACTGAATTATTTTTGTTTAGCTTCTTGTTACTTACTTTGCCAAATCGTTGATTGATCAACTGAACTATTCTCTAACTCAAGCACAGTGTTTTTCAAGGTCTGTTTCAGCACAGTATAAAATAATTGGGGCTATAAACAAGAAAGAAGCAGGAATACCACAAACCCCCACATATCTATTACTTGTCATTTGTAGAGTCTAGCTGTTACCACAGAAGCACGTTAAAATTAAATGCTGAGCTTTATTTAAAGTACTTATTTGTTCTCTCCTTCTTTGCCTTTACCGTTCTTATTTCAAAGCTCTTTTGTTCACTTCGCAACATGGCATATTCATGGTCATGTAGATACTTACAATCCACAATAAATTGCTGTACAATTATACTTAGCTCTTAAAAACAAACAAATGTTCAGTTGGAGCTTTTGTAGCCACTACGTACGTGGCTGTTACAGTTAGTTAAGTATTTTGCAGGACAGATGTTAATATATATCAGCTTGTAGACCATACAGAACTTAGGATAAATGTCTACTAGAAATTAAAAAGAAAAATATTAAAAAAGAGGAGAGAAGTATATACTTGAAATTCCGCATTAGCGTGATTTCATACCATTAGCATTCTCATGCAATATTTTGTTTTAAAAATTAATTTACCTTTTTTATAATTCATCAAAACAGTTTATTTTGCCCACCAATAAGCTCTCCATAGAAACAGTCGTATCTTAGTAACATACCAAGAATAGAGTTCAGGGAATACACTGCATCTGTGTATACTACCCTTAAAGAGACATTTGTAGTTGTTAAAGGGAATATGAGAGTTGTCTTTCTGCAATTGCACAGCACAGCAACACAACATCTCTCTGTGCTTCACAGCAACACAACATCTCTCTGTGCTTCCTAGATTGATCTCCTGACGCATGAGATAGTGGTCACTTCTACCTGCATTATTCCTTGGCCTTAATAGGAGCATATCGGCAAAGATGTCAAACTGCTGTCCATTACAGCTGAGGTTTTATTTTTTTGGTTTTGTTTTAATTGGATAGTAGTCAATGAACTACACAGACACTTTTGTTTTGGCCGTTGTCAACTGAATCCAAAACTGTTTTGGCTACTGCCCCTGGTTATTTTCCCAGTCTTTCTACATAGAAAAATCCTGAAAATCTTTTCATTGGTGACACCTCACACGAATCTGTGGTGGCACTCCTCTTCCACCATGTCAGAGTCCAGCTGGACAACTCCAGATGACCCCAGCTTTACCAGCTCTCTTACTGCTTTGCCTCTGTCTTTTTTGCCTTCCCATGGTTGCTGCAGGGCACCCGTTTGTCCTCTGGCACAGAACTTTGTTCTCTCTGTTTCTCACCATGCTGAAGTGATCCAAGGGAACGATTACAATAACATTTGAGCTTCTCTGCAGCACTGTGTCGATATTTGCACTGAGCTGATTATTAGCAAGTTAAGCATATGACTACACTGTAAAACCTACTTGGTTCAACTTGTGCTTCAGGGGAAAAGCAGGAAGTAAAGACTGGTGCAGGGGCTATGTGTACTTTCCATGTTTGGCCTGGACCGCAGCCCCAGATGGGGTGGGGGCCGTGCTATTAGTTTGTCCAGTGCGAAAGGGACAAGGCATGCTTTTTGGCTGATTCTTAGGCTGCTTTTTAGTTACTAATTGCTGTGTCTCAGCTGAGAGTAATGTCTGCCTTGGCTGGTATTCTTCAAAATAACCCAGGCCATTTAACACTACTGTAGAGTACAGGATGTCCTAACCCCAGACTTCCACAGAGGCTTGTAAAATGTCAAGCAACAGACCATCCTATCCCAGGTTTTGATTAAGGGAAAGAGTGGTTATCAGCTTTGGTTGCAGGCCCAGACTAACTGAGGGAATGAAGACAGAGTCAAGATATCTCTTGTCTCAGCATGCAGTTATTAAAGGAACATGTCTGGAGGGAAAGAAGAGGCCTAGGAACCAAGAGAAACTGGGCAGATTTAAGAAGAAACTGTCTTTCCTTCTGTGTGGGGAGAATGAGGCAGAGGGAAAGCATCTGCTGAAACATGGTTTTAAAAATTCTGGATTTGTGTAGTTAATTGAAATTTGCAGCACTAGCAGGCGAGCTATTTCAGAATAAGAAATGGGGACACTGGGAAGTTGTTTTTTTTTTTTGTTCCAGGGGAATGTTACGGTACTGTGAACTGCCAGTGATGTTTTAGGAGGCTGAGTGAGGTTGAAAGAAGAGGAGGCTGCCGTGTGAAAAAAAAAAGCAGCAGAGTTTTAGAAGCCATGAAGGCTTTTACACCCCTCCCTCACAACCTATGTATGCCCGCCCCACCCTAGAGACACCTTTCCCTCAGTTCTCTGTGGCTATGGCATCTCCACGCTCAAGGTCTCACGCAGTTGTAAGTCCTCACTCTACAGCCTGCATAATCTCTCAGCAGCCGCAGTCCACTCCCTTTACCGTCCACGCGGATGGTAATGAGGCAGATGAGGAACCTTTTTCTGGTGCTGAGAATGGATGTGGACAAAGGAAGACAGAGCACTGACAGGAGGGCAGAAAGGTCTGCAGCAATACTGAAAGGTGGTCTATATGGAGGGAAGAGATTCCGCCTAAAGCATCTGATCTCCTCTCCTAGGCCCTAGCGGAATGGGCAGATTGCTGCCCTTAGCAGCTGTCAAAGGCTCTGTCTACATTAGCAATTTGTTTCAAAGCAATAGTGCAGTTTGGAGGAAAATCCTGTCATTGTCTCCATTTACCATGTGGTGTTTCAGTTCTCAGAGTGGTTTTAGTGCATACAAACTACATTCCTTAAGGAGGAAATGAAAATAGAAACTCGGCCTCAAATCTGCTCCACATGCACTGTAGTGCTAATGGGGACAGTAGGTTCCAAAATAGCGTGTGAGCTGCATAGTCACAAGGTCTCTAGCACATACCTAACACTTCTTCTCCTCAGAAAGCTCTGAAACACATGTGTAGTGGAGGTGTTTGGCTCTGGGGACCAGGCTAAATATAATCCAGAATAAACCCCTAAAACACATATCATGGAAAAGTGAGGTGCCTCAGTATCAACTGTTTTGTTCTACTCATCCAGTCCTAATGTGCCAAATTACTTTCTCATGAAAATACTGCCTACTTTGCCTGTACCTTGAGCTGGCTTTGGGATATGGCAAATCTTACATAAATACGTACCTAGAATGTTTCTTGTATCTGAAAGGGGGGATGCGCACCCAGTTTAATTATATATGTTAGCTTTTAAGACAGCTTTTTAATCACTATTAGTGTTGCTCATCTTAACTCGAATGGAAGAGATACAGCAAAATCTGCCAGCAACCACAGTAGTAGGTATGCTGGTATCATAGCCAAAGATACAGGGAGAGCTCTGGAATTGTACCCCAGGATGGGTAAAGGCAAATGGGCTGCACTCAGTAAGATGCCTACCCACCAAGAAAATAACTACCCACATACCCACCAAGGTGAATAACTGTGGCAGTATCATTCTCTGCTAAATGGAAGCTACTATGTCCCTGCTACAAGGGTAAAAAATCCCAATATTTAAGCCAGAATGATATAACAGTCAATACTTACCAATCAAATTACAAAAGTATCTAAATTCTTAACTGTTGTATTGTCTTTTTTTTTTACTTTTCCTATGATTTCCATTTATTTCTGAGCTTCTTTATTTGCATAGCTTAGTGACAGCCCTGATCTAAGCTGCTGCAAGTACTCTGTGCTCTGTGCTGCTATTGTGACTTACAGGCAAGATTTAGTTATAGCTGCTCCCAGGAGCCATAATGTGCCCCCATCCCTCACATACCCTACAGTGAATTGAAAACATGTTCTAACAAAATGTTATGAAAGGGCATGCAAGATTACAAAGACATTTTTTTTGTATGGAAAATTCTCATGTTCCTTAGGAAGCTGTAATTTCTACAGTTTAATCTTTTTTTTCTCTTACTATGTCAGATAAACCTAGACATTCTGCTCTCAGATGATAGCACGTTTGGAGATCTGAGAGAAACAGGGAGCTGCTGGAACATATTGCAGAAGCCTAAAGCACTTAGCAACAGCAAGAGTGTGGGATGCAGCGACAGAAGCCGGAATGTGGAAACAAGTGACATCGAGGCGGCTGTTTTGGAAAGAAGAGCTTTTACTTTGTGTATAATTTCAGTAATTCTAAAGAACTTCGCAGTGTGGGAGGTCACTGTGGTCTCTGACTCTGCATATATTCTTCCCTGTGTGACTGTTTTTCAAACTCCTATGATAATTATTACCCAAGAGTACTGGATGTATTAACTTCCTCTTGTATATCCTGTTTCTCTCAAAAACCAGAGAAGTAAAATTAAGATATTTGTTTTGCTTCAATTTATCCTGTTAAAACATATTCATGTGACATGTGCTATGAAGAGATGCATATCAGGAAATAGCTTGATTGCAGAGCTTGATTCTCCACATACTAATATAACTCTCTGCATACAGTGAAGCAACATTCTTATTTTGTAATAGGTCCAGTCTTTAAAATCATCATATGTTCTGGAGTGATAAAAGCAATCACCATGATGATTTTTAGCGCTTTGCACTAGAACATCCTGATACTGTACACTAATGATGGCTGTCAGATAACTATAATGAGAAGATGGCTGAGATGCTGACCAGGATAAATAGACTTGAGATAAAAAAAACCATCAGAGTGAGTTTTAGAAGGGGATTCAGAAATCAGTGTGTTTCTAAGCTCCGCAGGCCCCACTGAGGTAGAAATGATCTGGAGAACTGGAAATTTATTCAGCAATTGTTGGAAACTAATTTACTGAATGCATATGCATCTGCAAATGCAAAAATTTACCTTCCTCTGAACAGTTATTGTGCACTCTATTGTGCACAGCTCTAGGGTTGAAACCAAGGCCATAGGCTATACAGGATGCTTAAGGAATTCAGAAACCTTATCATAAATGTTACATTTTGTATTTAATGAGGGTTGAACTAGCCATTAGCTTGTATTTTGTTTTTCTTCTCTGTAAATCTCTCTTGTGGTTTGCATTGTTCAGTAATCTAATTGTGTCCACTTTTCAGGTATTCTGTATTGAAAATAATAGTCAAAGGAAATGATAGAGATGTTCTAAATTATGATAATAATATATGTGCTACAGAAATGCATAGAACAGAAAAAATATGAATAAATTCATGTATAATAATGATGCCCAATAAATTATTAGTATTGAAATCTAACCAATTTATCTACTCACTGAATAGTACAGCGTAGAATAGTTTCAGGCTACTGTTGATATTCTTCAACTCCACGTGTGACCTGTCATTGAGTAACTGGCCTTTTAAAGGGAACTGGATTCAGCCTCACTAGTGATCAACTGTTTACTTCCAAAATGCTGCAGTAATTTCAGTTATTAAAATGCAGTAATCACTTTACACTAAATGGCAAGATCAAAAAAGAAAAAAGTAAAATAAAATGAAAGAAAAAAGTACAATAAAGTGAAATAAAAAAAGGACATGAAATGAACTCACCAGACCAAAGCTTGGTAACAAATGCATTATCAAGAAAATTAATAAAGTACAGAGACATCCCTAGTCTGTAAGAGAAGCGTAGTGCAGACAAGGCATTATCAAACCATTCAGGCTACAACAGGGAGAACCTGAAAAGTCATCTCATGACACTTACGAACAGCAATCTCTTCAAGCCTCCCAAAACACTGGGACCTCTTACAGCTCCCTAATGAAGAGACGATCATATTGGCCTGAATCTCCCTAGCTCCCTTTGCTTAGGAACAAACATGAATAAATGCTCCACCATTTATACCCTCAGGGCAAAACACCTTCCTTGAGGAAGTTTCCCACAGGTCCCTGTCTGTAAACTTCTCAGGGACTAAGCGCCAGACTGTCTCTTACATTTGAATGTCTCTCTTCCATATTAATATCTGCAGAGCCTCAGAGAGGAAGTATCACCTGTTGAAGAGGTTTAAAGACCTGAAATTCCAGTGCCATTGCTAAAACATATGCCTTGACCTACTCCCACTTCATGTTTTTCCTCTCTTACTTTCTTGTTCTGCTGCTCTCAGCTACTGCCTTTCTCTTCTCCTAAGGAAGACCATTATCTGATAGCTCAGATCTCTGCTGTACCCAGCATACATAATTGCCACCATCAACCCCGAATTCTCTGACTCAGAAAATGTAAGTCAGAGGCTTGAGGAAGCTCCACCTGCTCTGTGGAGACCTGCCCGACCCCCTCACCTTCCCATTCAGCACTCCCACTGCTTTCTACTCCAACTTCTTCTCTGAAAAACATCTTAGATAATGGAAATTGTAGGAGCAGTAACATTAGCCCCCACCTTTGCCTCTGCTGAAAATCTTTATTTTTATTTTTAAATGGGGCAAAAGCTTTTCCAAAGACAAAGAAAAGGAAACACTTCAGGGTGCTACTGATACCATATTCTTTGTGATAACAAATTAAGGCCATTTTGCCTAGAAAATGAGCCTGTAACCTGCCTTTTAATGTGTGAAGGCAGCCAGCATCACTATCATGCAGGCAGCTGGAGCTAGATACTAGTCAGTGTTGCTGTTATGAAAGGGAAGTTTGCCCGATTTTAGATCTGAGAAACAGGCCTAGGGTCTCCTACAGCTAACTTAATCTTGTTCCTTGCCCAAAAACTGAAACCGTAGCAAACATATATATATATGAAGGTGAAATTTTCTCTTTTAGGAAGAATTCTGAAGAGAGTATTGTTTTTTCTTTTTCATTTATTTCCCTTGTCTATCCAGACTGTCTTTCACTATTCTCCTGAGCAGCCTCTGGGGCTGTACTTGAGAGGCCTACTTGCATCAGTGTTCAAGGCATGATTTCTTTTCTCTTAAGAGAAGACTCTTCTCCTGAGACCCTACTCTTAAGCATCATAGGCATTTAGGATGCTGCAGTCCATTTTCCTTTCTTTCCCTCTGCTGTTCCTTGTGACTTCTCCCCTTCACCCCTTTGTTCTGTCTTTGCCTTCTTGCCCAGTGCTTACTGTGGATTCCCATCTTCTCTCTGGTCTCCCTCCTCTTCCTCCAGAAGAGAATAACGCTCGCATGCTCTTTTCCATCCTGTACAACTACAACAGAAGTTGTACTATCGTCTATTACAGTTCCTCCTCCCTGTATGCCAGATGCCACATCTTACAGCCCTTGAGCTTTCCAAGGCAAATTGCAGTCTTTTTCTCCATCCCACTAGCAACGGTCTCTCCCATCTTGTCATCTCCATATTTTTATGTTCCCAGATCCTTCATTGTGTGCACCTGTGGTACTATGAATACTGGCCATTAAATATGCACCCACACTATGCAAAGCAGCACCCTATCAGAAATACACAACATGATCCCAGATACACTAACTTCAGAGACAGACTGTTCTGGCACATCCTTCTGCTGTAATTACATTGTGTTGGTATTTCCACACAGCACAGCACTATGCCAAGTGACTACGCCTGTTTAGAGCTGGCTCAGATGCTGCAGCTGATGTCAGTTCAGGACTGGCAACAGAGTCACCTGCCTCCTGACTGAAATTGGAATTTGGCATTATGGCACTGGTCAACTCATTTCCTTTTCTTCTTATACTTCCCTGAAAACACATCAATTTTCACTTTCCCTGAACTATCAGGCTCTTGTGAACTATAGATCATATAGGTGCTGAAAAGTCACAAGGGAGAAGCACATTCATTAGAGTGTGCACGCTGCTGAGTGAGGGCTAGGTGGATATTGCTGGGATACCTGAAAGAACTGCAGGAGCAGTACTATGGTAGGATAGACATTATTCTCAGACATACTTCTTAGCATGTGCTTTAAGGAAATTATTATGGGTTCCCTGGAGGAACCATGCACATCTGCAGCATGGGTAAGGGCAGGGTCTCTATTCTCACAGTCCCTGCAAACAGTGTGAACAGACCTTTCACACTGAATCTTCCAGTCTGTGACCAATCTGCTGCCTACCAACTGAGCTGCACAGACAAGTGGTCTCTGGGTTAGGGACAGCGTTTACATGTAGATGGCCTATGGAGAGTGGCCTGGAAAAGCTGGAGGCTCCTAGGAAAGTACATGATGCATTAAGTTTGTTATTTTAAGGAAATAATCCAAAGATCTAAAGAAAAGGACATTGTAATTCCAGACCTGGAGAACACTTTTTGTAGCAGAGCTCAATGATGTGGTCCTCTTTTCTTAACTAAATGATGAGACAAACTACAAACCAGGGCACACACCCTATTTGTAAACTTTAACCTTGAAACAGATACCATACCATATGCAATGTGCTAGCATGTTTTGTTAGGTATTTATAATCACTGCAGTTTTGTCATCTGTGTTAATGGCACTGAGGAGACACTGAAAATCATCTCTTTAGCTCTTTGAGACAGACAGAAGATGTAGTTCTGTGACAAGGAAGAAATTGTGTTTAACTTGTGGCATAAAGTTTGTACGCAATTTCTCTCTCTTCTCTCTGCAAAGAAATGTGTTGGTAGCAGTGGTGTCTTAGAAGACTTTTTCTTCAAGTATAGATATTTTTAAAAGCAACTCTCCAGAAATGGCATAACTGTTTTTCATATTCCTTCAAAAAAAATATTTCCTTATTAGCAAAGTAGGCTATGGCTGTATTAACAAGGAAAGCAGTGCAATCGGAGCAGATCTGTACTGTGAAACAATTAGTTCCAGGGACCAAATGTTCACATAATGCATATTTTGCGGGTTTTACTTTGAACTCATTCTGGTCTGTTTCTAGAGACTGAATCTCCTGTACCATTGGAGGATGTCATGTATGCTCATGGAGAGCACATTTCAGCTTAGTTCCATTCAGAAGGAGTTCAAACCATGCATTCAAGATCACTCTTTAACATGAAACGAGTGCAGGAGCTGGGGATGCTTCAAAAGCGCGCTCTTGATCACAACCAAATTGCTAATGTAGATGCACCCATAATCTCTGATCTACAAATTACCTCGGGGTTATTTTATTCATGGTTGATACCTAGTGATTATGTTTCTGATGACTAAATTATATTTAAGTTACCTTTGTGCTAACTCAGATGGATGTATAATGCTTTATGTCAGTGAAGTTGTGTCTACCTTCTCTAAGGAATCATTCTGTCAGTCTTATAATGGAATTATACAGGTACAACATAACAAAATGTGGTCCTTTAAGGATAACTTATTAAGCAACTCTATTGCTAACAATACGGAAGAAGGAGTAAAATCTAGCTCTCTTACTTTGCATCTACAAAGGTAAATACCGTGCTTTTGTCTCTAAATGTAATAGATATGCCAAAGTATACAAAGTAGATCCACTGAGTAAAACATAGCCATTTTAGTATATCCATACCTAATGGATGAGGAGCCATACATCCCCTTGAAAGCATTTTAGCAAAATTTTCAAAACTTGCTACCAAAGTTTCGTCTACATTTGTGTAGCCCAGGCCTACACACTTTTTATTATTGCATCAATTAAACATGGTAAAGTGTGGGTAGCAATTTCTATTTTTCCTAAAGTGCCATCATGTAGAGAAAAGATAATAATTCAATCATTCTGATTTAAAATTCTGAGGGAGAAAAGGGTAAAGATTACAATTTTATTTAGGGTATCTGTTGGATGAAAATAAAAAGCGTAAAGAACAGACTGGTAGTATGCTGACCAGAAATGTATGTAGTTGTATATATAATGTACAATACAAATTGCTATGTTAAAGGAATGGATGTTATTATTGTTACATTTGTAAGGGGCTAATTGCATGGGTTCAGACTAATCTTTGGAGAATGGGAAGTAAATGTCCCTTGTTCGTTAGGAAATGGATACTGTAAGAGTTGTTGTCTTGGTGGTTTAAGACTTCAACAGAATGATAAAACTGCAAGAATTAGGACCTATTGCTTTTTTTCTCTAAAAACCTGTAATAGGGATATTGAAAACAGACCTGAAAAATGTCATGTATAAGATCTCAAATTAGTAAGATGATTGAATGATTCTTCACTCACATAACTTTCCAAAAATCACATCACTGTTTCTTAAATAAGGATTTCCTGTAGACTATATATATTACAGATTATTTGCCAATACTGTTTTATTAATTTTTTTCTTTGGTACACTTTGATGCTAGATGAAAGCGTATGTTATGACACACAAGATAATCTTTAATGAATTACAAGCAACCAAGACCTTTATTCTGTTATTGTTTTGGTATTTTATATAGGTATGTATCTTTTACTACTTCACTTTCTCTGCATTCCTTTTTGTTCATCTCAAAGGAAAGAGCTCTCAGCCTAAAGTTTCACATGAGTACAGCTCAGTCCTGGAATACTACTCCATCCGAGTTCTTTCTGCATCAGAGAGACGTTCAAATATACAGCTAATAAACTTCACTTTGTTTGCCTGTTAAGACAGGTAAGTTTACAATTTTGTGGAGAGTCTTTCAGTCAGAGGAATAAAGATTAAATTATCTCATTCTGATTGATAAAACTGTTTCCAAGTTACTCTACTGACATTTAATATAATTTTAATAAAGTATTATAAAAGTCTAAAGCATTTTTAAAGTAGATTAATGTTGTTAAATATAAGCTCTAGCAAAAACTTCTAGTAAAAAGACAATCTGAATAAAATCAAACCAGAAAAAAATCCTAGGCATTAAATAGAAATAATAATAAAAATGCATAGCAAACAAGGGTGGCTCAGAAAAAGAAGAAAAAGATATCAAAGAATCAGCCACTTCAAACCTATTGTAGTCAAAACTGGAAATCGCTTGCTACACTGATTGTTGAGATGCAGGACCAAACACCAGGAAGAGTAATTTTTTTGTCTAATAAAGGCTCTCTACTCCCATTAAGCATTTGCATACTGCTATTCCTTTTGAAACTTACACTGAAAATAATGGTCTGGCCTTTAAAGGGTTAAGGAAAAAAGGTCTAAAGGAAGGCTTACTTCAACCATATTAGCTCTAACAGATCTTCTTCTGCTCTTCAGCTTAATTTCTGTGGGCTGACATATCAGTGACAATCAGTGGTTTACCACCAAAAGAAGTCAGAATCCCTGCGGGAAACACCTGCACTTCTACCCATTCTTGTTAGCAGCTGGTTGCAAGTCTGGGATTTTAATCTTCCTTCTAGCGACTATTCACTTTTCTTTAGTGTCATTATACTTTTTGATATTGTAGCTTTTCCTACAGCCCTATTAGGGATTTAATGATCCAGTATCTGCATTTCTATAGATGCACTGATAAACATATAATCCTGTTTCTGCACAGTTTTTATTTCATAAAATATAATTAGGCAAGAGCATCAATTGTTCTAAAAAGAAATTATTCTAATTTTTATTTAAACTGAACTAAAGCCAACATGCCCATATTCCACTATTCTAGAAAGCAGACAAATAGCCTTCCCACATGTATGTAGAATGCAAGACAATTACTTGTTGTTAAACATTGATTCTCTAAAATTCCAAAGTGCTGAGATAAAATCTTACAATGACACGATTACATATATCATTATTAGAAATAATATTATCATAAATAATATTATTAGAAACAAGATATACCAAGATAATATCATAATATATACCAAAAATTCAGAATTGTATATATTATTAGAAAGAGTAATCTAGAAAATATAATTACATAAAATAATAAAAAGTATTGTTGAAAAACATGAAATATCCACATAACTATGTGAAGACAAAGATATTTTTTCTACTTCCTTGAATAAGCAAGTCTTAATAACCAACAAATAACTACTGTTTCTTATTGCATAATTTTCTGCTGCTGACTTCCAAGCTGCTAAATCTCCTAGTCCAAGGTCAAGCTATTGCCCAAAACAATTTCTGTCAGCTGCTTGAACAAACCTCAGTCAGGAGATACTTCAACCTTGGAGTGAAATATTCTGGCAAGTGAGAGAGAAACTAATAAGAACGGAAAATGGAAGCAATGATGCCAGAAAGTTTCAAAATTCATACTGTAATGCAATAAGAAATGGTCTGAACAGAAATGCATTGATCTAAAAATATTGGAGGTCATCACCGGGTTATTTTAGGTCTCCCTTTGTTTGTTGCCAATGGTTAATTCCTAGAAGAGTCTATTTTGATCCTGTGAGTACTCCCAGACCAAATGCACAACAGAGAAAGTGTTATGATAAGGATGCATTTGGCTACTCAGGACTTATATATACAAACAATAGCATTATTTCCCCAAGATTATTTCTATCATCTACAGCATTTGTAGCAGCTCAGAATTATAACAGCAAATATGCATCAGAAGAATATGAATAAAAATGCACTGTTATATTTAGCTTCAAGAGAGATTTGGGAAGGTCTTCAGAACTAATTTATTTCTTGGAATAGGCTATACTTCCTCTCATTTAAAGTTTGTCTTGAGAATCTTTATGAAATGAAGAAAATGCATGATGGTTTTAAACAAAACATGTCACTTTTTTACCCAAATCAAATCTTAACTACTAGATGCCTCACAATCAGCTTAAGCTGAATGCAGCTAAAATAGAATTAATTTCTGTGCTCCCTCTGCTACTTCTTTTCTCACATTCCATAGAAAATATAACCATCTTGCCTGTCTCTCTGCTCAATAAATTGGATGTTGTCTTTAGCTCAGGCCTCTCTCCAGGGTTTTATACATACAGCTAAGTGTTCCGCATTTTTAGTGTGTTTCTAAGATGCAGCTTTCATGCACATCACTAAAAATCTTGTTCAGACTTTCACCTTTTCATGATGGGAAGGGATTTACAGGGCTTTTGTGCAAGACTTCTTTACTATCGCTCTAAACTAGCCTTAGGCATAGCTTCTTCATTAGAAGAACCCCTACAGCTTCCTGAGACTTGAGACAAGATCTTTGAGTGGGACAAGAAGTTTACCTCTGTGGTCTGTCTAGTGAAACATCCCCAGAAAAAATATTTGCAAGTCCCTGGAGATCTTTCCAAAACAAGCTATATCAATTGATGTCTCCTTGAGTGAAATGTACTTGTAAACTGGAATAAAGCATATCTTAATCAAATAAAGAAAATAACAGGAATTTTAGGCAAACTATCTCATTGAAGCAGTAGTTCCATGTTTTGGAAATTCACTAATGGACTTTGATGTGTCCAACTGTTACCTTGGGTACTTAAGTCCATAAAGCAGATCTCAGAATCTGTTGTGTTTCAACTCAAACCTCTTACAAACTCAGGCATCTATATAAAAAACCTGCTGCATCTCCTTCCCCAAAGATGAGTTAATCCATTCAATGCATAATGATACCGCCTGAGTCAGTTAGCCAAATCTCACAGATTGTTCACATAAATATTACACATTCCTATACCTTCTTTGAGGAAAAAAAAATCAACTGAGCAAGATCACTGCTCCCGTGTATGACATTTTCTGCAAATCAACTGAAATTCATCTATATGCCTATTTTCCTAATGATAAAAGAAATCGAGAAAACTTTTTTGTGAGCATTCACTCACATTAAAAAAAAAAATTACTTCTATATTATAACCTTGAAAGCTTACACTTCATCTTTAGAATTTGGCACTGAAGCCTTTCATATGATACAACCAAAACACAGTGACAACTGTCACCCCAAACTCAAAGGCAGCTCTGTAAGAACCTGGCAGTTGCATAGTTCTCAGCCATTGCAGTTCTTTCTCATGTTGATCACTTTTTTCCCTTCCTCTTACTACACTGACACACTAGATCAGAAAGGAAGCCAAGAACCGTTTTCAAGTAAAGACTTAGTTTTGCTTCTATTACCATTCACTTGCATGAAAACTGTCCCAGTTCTTTTGGCTTATCTAAAAGACCATCAATTGCTTGTCAAAAGATTCACAAGCTTCAGCTACCTTAATGTATGTTCCAGAGCTCAGAGACCATTCCATTGTTTGACAAATTTTGCATACTTCTCAGCGACAGGAACAGCCCTGGAATACTTTACAAATATGTCTTACCATCTCAGTAAAGGACTCAATCTGCTGCTTTGTTCGAAAAGCTATCTGAATTGTGTCCAAAATAAGCCATTTCCACCATCTTTTCACATTTCCTGCCTTTGCAGTAAGGTATGTACCTTCCTAATTCAGGACACGTTTCTTTATGGCACAGCAAAAAATACAAATGCTATCAAAACATGACAGCATATCTTACATCTCCTTACTAACTTTTCCATTAAAAGGCAGCAGGTAGCCCTTAGATAAGGCTAGGAATCTGCAAATTCTGTTTGAATGTAAAGGCAGATTTAAGTAAGGCATGAGTCTAAAGTAACTTTTAGTCAGCCACAAGCAGCTCTACCAAACAGCCCTAGAACATGAAGGATGGGAGGGAAACGATGACAGTATAATCCCTCATAGCTACCCATAAAAATCCTGTAATCCCATATCAGTTTCATCAGCTGTAGGTATAGACAGGGGCCACAGACTGTGATAGCAATAAATTTGCACACCTGCTGCACCTCTCTGCTCCTGTACTGTTATTTGAAAGGGACATTGATTCCAGCAAGTGGCTTGCCTTTTCTAAGGTTAGTACAAGTTCTTCTTTTTTCTCCTCCCATCGGACAACTTCATCACATTTATAAAGTGTACTTGTGGCATTCAGCAACTTAGTTCACCTCTTCCAGCTATGTGATGGCTTTTTAAGGACATTTATCAGGCAACTTAGAGCTATTCTTTTGCATCATATCTGATTTCCCTATACCATGTGAATAGCAAACACTGTACTGTTATATAAGACATTTTGTTTCCTTGACCTTGTTTTCCTCGCCTAACTCCATAAGAATCAGCGCATACCCGCCATCGCTTCTTTCTCTAGAGTTACTTCTAATCCAACAATGCACTCCCCCTCAAAGGGGGAGGAACTGTGAATTCTCACTAGCACTAACATACCTCAAGTAGAGTAAATGCAGATCCCTGTTCTGAATATGCTAGTCCATAAATATGGTACACATTATTTTAAAGTCCCATGTCTTCATTAGCTTACCAGCCTCAAGATGCTAAGTGATGGCCAAGAATCACCTCAACTCAGGCTTTTTTTCCTAAAAGTGTCAAGGAAGACAGGATATAAATTTAGCTCTTTCATCTCTGGGGACTGTCAAGTTACCCTGCAGAAGTCTGGTAATACAGCATCCATGACTGCCTCTTGTGTCCAAATATCAAATAGCAAAATCTATAGGCACCATAATTCAGGTGTACATTTCCTAGGAAGGGATCTGAACATGCATCTCAGAATTACTCATAAGAAACAAACTTAGATTGATGTACTAAATAGGGCTCAGCAGACGTTACCTCAGCCCCTGTACCCTGATACCACTGGACACTCTTCCTGCCCAACTCTGCTGTGATCATACAGTGTTTCCCCCCTTTGTTTGCTCTTTGTAACCACTGCTGTTCACACAAGTGGAACTGACACACGAGAAGTGAGCAGGCAGCTTGATGAGTTAGCAGCAAAGTTTTTTCCCTTTCTGACTCAAGCATACTCTTGGCCCTATACCCATGACAGCAGACACTTCCTATATGAGTTTTTACTAAGTTAACTCTTTGTGGGTCCTTCTATTTCTGAAGCAGCTTCCTCCTATCTGATTTATCTGGTGGTACTAAATCACAGGTTATGACCTCTCTGTTCGGGTCAATGGATTCTCCTAAATTCCATTTCGTGGGATCCTGTCTTTGTCACTCTTCATATCACCTACCTTCTCCCTAATTTTACTGTAATTGATTACTATCTAAATGTTCACCTACCGATGATGAATAAAATCATTACCCTTCCAATCAACAAATCACTTTTTTTTTTAGGGTGTAGGGACATATGTAATTCAAAGGATTGCTATAAACCTTCCGAGTCATACAAGTACTGATATGCATACTCCATTTTTTGAGGAAATTCTATCATGGTTGTAAATTCAATAGCCATCACTCTCTTACTGTTTTGCATACACCAAGCTTTTCTCTGTAAATATCAGATTATGCATGCTGAAGGCTTCTAGAGAATCTATAATCTTTCTGAAGTCAGAAAGTTCTATTCATTTAACTATAAGCTTTTTTGACTTTTGGAGCCATTAAGTGTTCAACCCATTAAATGTTAGATGGAGACTATCTGAAATGTAAATTTGAGTGTTCTCCAGAACAGTATAATAGGAATCAATGTTGTAAGCATCCAAAGTTGAAATAACATACATGCTGTAATGCTTGCTGTCATGTAGTTCCTTGGTATGGCTCTCCATGGCTTTTCAGCCTAAGTGCTGAGACGGTCAGAACTGCCCTCCTTACACTAAACCTCCACTTAGCAGGGAGTGCATATTTGGACCCTGTCGAGCTCTGACCCAGGAATTTTAGGCTGAACACTCTTCATGAGCTGGCTGATCAGCTACGTCCTGGTTAACCTCCCAGTGGTTAAAACTTTATCTTTACATAATTCTCTAATCTTCCCCTTTGGGAAATGGCTATACTCCCTTTCTCTCATTGTTTTCTTTGACTTAGTTCGTTTCTGTGGCTGCAACACTAATTCAAACTGCTAATGTTACATTCAGTCCACCATCTGCTAGCCAAATACTAGAGATATGAAAAGTTTTACTCAGCAGTCTCCTTTCCAGTCTCTCAAGTTCTCCTTGAAGCTTCTAGGCACTGCTGCTTTGTTAAGGGCACGTCTCTGCGTCCCGTGAATGTGAAGGTTAGCCCTTTGGGACACAGCACCACCTAGTGAAGGGAACTAGCTCAGATCTTCATACGAACGTGAAACGGATGCCGCCAGCAGTACTCACAGTGGCACAAGCTGCCTTTCACAAGAGGCTAGTGTTTATTAGTCATCTGGAATCCGTCACAGGAAGCTCTCTGGTTAGTGTGGCAAAGCACAGGCAAAATCAGTAATTGCTCTCCAAGTTCTCATATTTCAGTTGTCTTGTAAAATTTGTCTCTGTCCCCAGTGATTTCAAAATCCCACCATCAGCACCTTTGTGCCACGTCTTTTCATTGCAGGCTTCATTTCCTACTGCCTCCACAGAAATCTGAGGAACCCTCTCCCTCTTGCACTCAGCCATTTGCTCCCACCTCAATGCATAGTCATTGTCGCTGGAATTAACTCCACACATACGAATCCCTGTAATGATTCCTGCTAACAGCTTCCCATAGTCACACAATACCTGTTGGGTGACGGATCCACACAACTCCCAGCAGGTAACACTACAAAATCAGTCAGACACGTTAGCCATAAATGAATTTTTTTTGCATATTACCCATACTATCAAAATGCTGGCCTGGATAATGCAATATTTTCTGGTTCACATCATCCAGCATGCTGATGCTGCATCTCTCCTATCATTGAAAGGACAGTTCCTTTACTATCATCTATTAATTACTTGGATGCACTTTTCAGGTACCTCTTCATTTTACCCCTCCCTATTGATCCTTTTCCGTTCAATGTTAAGAAATTGCCTCCAGCTGGCCCTGGCTGCTGGGATTCATTGCTCACTCACCACATTTCTAAGCTGTCCCTTTCATGTTTTCAAGTAAGCTGTCCCTTATGCTCATCCTGATGATGAATGTGGCAACATAGCCCGTTTCCTTCACATCCTTCCCAAAGCCCTTTACCATAACGCCTACGAAGAACTTGAAAACACATAGGTTGCTATGGCTGCCTCCTAGAACACTGATAAATACGGCCTGGTTGTTTCCTAGTTTGCCACCTTTTTTAATAGACAGATATAATTATTTAGAGGGTTAGCGCACTTTCTTCTTTTATCTGTAGTCATTCAGTAGGCAGGCTCAGCGACGCAACCAGCAAGGTCAAAACGACATCCCTGGTGACATATGTTATTGCGAAACCATCCCATAAGGTACCTCCTGGCCTTGTCCAACCTTCCTCCAGCAGCCCTCACACGGCAACCAGCCTCCATACTGCAGTGCCTTTTGCTAGCAATTGTCCTAGCCGCTGCCATGGTGCATGGTGCCTGTGAAACTTCTTCAGCTGCCTCTCGGCAGTATTTAGCCTCAGAGAGAGAAAAAGGTTCTTTCACCTGCTGGAGGGAATTGCCAGGACCCGCGGCTCAAACCCCTCTGGCTATGTGAGACCCCTCTGGCTCCCACAACCCGACCCCCGCGCCGAAGACCCCTTCCCCGGGGGATGAAGGCAGATTTCATCCCTCCGCCTCCCCTCCTGGAGCGGGGGGCTCGGCGGGCAGCTGTCAGCTCCGCAGCCGGGACCCCCGGGGCCTCCACAGCCGCCGCCGCCGCCGCCCCCGCGCGCCCCGCGGGGCCGTTGCCCGTGGACGTTGCCCGCGGCCGTTGCCTGGCGACGGCGGCGCCTTCCCGCCGGGGCCGGGCCGGAGCATGGCGGAACCCACCGGGCCGCCGCTCCCCGCCTCCGTCCCGCAGCCCCCGCCGGCCGTTTTCTTCGGGGCCGTGGCGCCGGGCAACCCGGTGGTAGACAGCTTCGAGGCCGAGCTGCGGGACGTCCTGGGCTTCCTGCGGCGGCTGGGAGGCGCGGGGGAGGCCCAGCCGCAGCAGCACGACCTGCACCGCCGCGGGTAGGGGCTGCGCCGCCGCCCCCCTTGTCGTCCCCGCGTCGCCACCCGCTCCGGGAGCCCCTTTGCCTTCCCGCCTGCCCCTGTCTCAAACCCCCTTTCTTCCCCTTCCAACCCCTTCCCCTCGGCCGCCCCACGGGGACCTTCCGCGCCGCCTCCCCGCCGCTCTCGGCCTGCCCTTCTCGGCCCGCCGGGCACCGCCGCGGAGCCCTCCTCGCCCCTTCCCGCCTCCCTCCTTGCGCCGCATCCCACAGGCCAGGGAGCCCCTTCCCTCCCGCTCCCCCTGGCCTGGGAGCTAGCCAGGAGGTTGCTCTCCTGGGTCTGCTTCTCCATCAGTGTGCCGAAAGACGGGCAATCCCTGCAATCCCTTTTCCTTTTTTTTTTTTTTTTTTTTTAATTAAAACCCCTCCAAAATCTAAACACCTCCTTATCGGAGCTTCCTGAGCTTTCTGGTAGGAAAATCCCTTCACAGTGCTGGAGCAACTGGCAGCCCGCCAGCATGTGCTACTGCATGCGAGGGTGAATGCGTGTGGGCATGTACATGCCCTTAAAAGATGGTGCTCGCATTAAGGCTACATGAGGATAACACCACATAGCTCTTTTTGTGCCTACGTCTATGTCTACGTTGGTATATTTTTATACACATAGATGCAGGCAGAGCATATGGCAAGTGTAATTGTGCATATTTGTTTGCTCGCATACATGCATATCTGTGGGTATGCATAAATCTAGATTTTGTAATGCAGTTAAGATAGAGCAACTGGAATTGGTGTATGATTCATAGTGCATGCATATGGCTGTTATAGACTGTGCATTTCTCATGTAGCTCTCCCTGCTGCATTTAGGTACATTATTATGAGTTCAACTGCTTCTTTAGAGATAACTGGTTGGATTTCTATTGTTATTATCAGAGCAGTGTTCTATTCTAAATTTACAGGTCTTTAACATAAAAAGTGAGAGTTTCCCAGGTCATCAAAGTTTCATGCAAAACCAGCATGGGAGTTAGGTTAAAGGGTGGTTAGCACATTGCTTAGGTGCAGCTTCTACCCTTACGTATTTTACTGGGTATTTTCCTAGATGTAATTCACAAATGACCCTTCTCTAAAGGAGCTGTTCAGGTACTACTCAGATTCTGTAGCCTGGCATTTGTTTGCACTGGAGATCTTTCCTTTTCTAAGGTATCTGGATTTCTAATTTGTTTATGTGGCGTGTTCATCATCAGGTCTAGGCCTAGATCTATCATACAGGTATCAGTCTCCAGGCTTTTGCCTCTAGTGTTTTGAATCTCAGTATGTTGGCTTTTTATATTGCTTCAGCAGCTGATCTCAGTGCTTTGCTATTTTTAAGCCCTTCTGTAGCTTCAGACCTTTTTTTGTTTTAGCTGATCTGTATTCTTACTTTGAAAGTTATCCCCTTTAGGCCCCTTAGAAGAAGGACAGCTCAGCTGCTTCAGACACCACTGAAATTGCTGATAATGAGTACATTCATTGTGTCTTCTACATGTTCATTGTATCTTCTAGTTAGGAGCTGGGCATGCTGAATCTGATCTGTTTGCAATGTCATGCCAAGTTACCAGTTTTTGTGAACAGTGTCTCCAAGACTTTCTTTACTTTATCCTTTGGAATATTTTGACCTCAGTAGGTTCTTGAATAAGTCATCTTATTCAAACTGGTATTTTGTAGATGTGGCCCATGTCCACGCATAACATGGTTGGCATGAGAAGATTTTCTCATCCAAAGAATTCTGCAGCATTCATCATGGAGATGAGAACGAAGGCTACCTGGGTCTTGATCCCAGAAGTCACTGGTAGTGATGATCCATACCAAAATTCCAGGGCATTGAGAACATTGTGTAATGTGAAGCTCCCAGTAGCTCTGCATCCTTGAGCACCCTTCATTTGTATAGGTGCAGTACAGAGGCAGAAGACTGAAATTCTGATTGTTAGCATAGGTTCAGGCAGCTATCAAAGTCATGGACATTTATTTTTGATTGTGGAATTTCAGGGTTGTTTCTCCCTTGCCTCTCATTCTTTGATAACTCAAAATTGGGTTCTGCTTCCAGAACCAGCCTTAGTCTAATTGTTCCTAAGAATTTGCGAAGGTAATGGCTATTACAGATGCTTTCCTAAATGCTCTAAAGACTTCTTGCTGTGTCATTTGTCAAGCTACTTTTCCTGGCATGGGTTGAGATCAAAGTGTTCTTGTTATTCGAGGAGCAAGAAAACCAGCTTCCACATGGCAAGTATGTTCAGTTTAGAAAAATAAAATTGTCACCTTCATTCCTCCAATTTATTATTATTTCAGCCTTTGGTATTGATAAGTCCACAGTAAGGACGTAATTTAGGCACTTAAAATGTTATAATGTAAGAAACAGAAATTACTGAGGACCTGCCCTTACTGGAATCATGAATCTTTTCACTCAGAAGAAGTAGCAATCAAATGTACTTTTCCCTCAACTAAATGAGATGTCGTTTTACCCCATTTCTCTTGGCAAGGAGGCCATCAAAGGATTACCTCGAACTATTGATTTTATCTCACATTGTGTGGCTTAGCCACCCTTATTTGATTAGACACATTTTGATCAGCATCAGAGAATCCTTTACTACCTGTAGTAAAGACTTTTGGTCCAGAAGTAGAGCCATGGGGACCTTACCTTGTGCACACTATTATGAGTTGACCATAGGGAAACTTTTTGTATTATTCATAGAGTGGTTGGAAGTAAAGAAACTTCACCTCTGAGCTCCAACAGCCCAGTATTTTTTTAAGAATTCACTTGCTTAACTTGTTGTTCTGGTGTCCTACAGCTTGTTTAAAGGAAAGGCTGATGAGCTGTTTGGGAAGTGTCTCACTCTCCTCCTTTGTCTGTGTCAAAGAAACATTCCTGTGTCCTGAACTCACTTGTAGTAAGTCATGGCATTGTAGCAGATACAGTTAATCTTCCCATTGAAGTTGAAAGGCTAATCAGATTTGTCACTACTGTACTAAACTAGTTTATCACATATTTGTTACTCATTTATTATATCTAAGTATCTCGTGTCAATATGAGCATTCAAAACAAAAAATGAAGATAACCTTCACTGAGGTCTCTCCAGCTGTTCAGTCTTAAAGAAGTTTATTAGTCTGACCTTCCCAAGCTTTATTCACATCCAATCTTAGTATCAGTTCCTTTACAGCCTTACAACCTGATAATTACTTTTTTTTTTCCCTTCTTTCTCCCTCATCCCTCAGTAGTATCCATCAAACCTCTTGGACTCTGAGAGTCTTTTCCTAAGCTTCTTCCCTTGATAGTCCAAGGGAACTCAGCTCAGATGTCGGACAGATTCCTTTGCTTTCACGCCTCTTTGCAGATTCATCCCTACTCACCGGAGTGGGATACTTCTCTCAGTGTAAGAAGTCAGTAGCCATCCATACTGTGAATTGCTTATGGATGAACTAGGAGGCACTCATTCCCCATTTGGAAGATGCTCTTTGTTAGAGCGGGCTATGGTTTCCTTTGAAAACATAATGCCTTAGAACATTTTATTCAGATTGTTGGTTTTGGCCTAGTTTGTGCTGTTACTGCATTTTTCCTTTAGGATACACCTCTAGAATGTCCTACTTACTTCTTTGCTGTTTACTTTCAAGCACTGAGAATTGTGCTGAGATGATACTTTTAGAAAAAAAAGGATTATGATGTTGTAATTCTTCGGTGTAAAGATCATTTTGACAGGTTTCTCATACAGCCATCTGTTTCACCTTGAAAATGTGAAGGTGGCTTGCAGCTTTCTGTGTGGAAAAAATGTTACTTACTGTGATTTTTTATTGGGAGTCTTCTTATAAGCTGAAATAAGGAGCTGTCAGGGAGACTGTGAAAATGGATTCCAAGTTCCTGAATGTCAGAAAAAAGCTTAAGAAAGTGTCTTGCATTCTAGTCTACCATCACTGTCTTAAGAGATTGAAAAGTTCCAGCTACCTCACACCACTAAGCATAAGGTTTACATTTGAGAATTCAGCTAGATGGTTATTTTAAAACATTAATTCCTCTCTCTTCAGTTGTTTTCCTTCTTCATAAATTGCTACCTATGAATAATTTAGCTGTTGAGGTTTCACAAGGCACTCTTTGCTGAGGTTTCTGTACAAGTGATTTGTTAAGAGAATAAATGTAAGAGATGCCTGGCACTGTGAATACTGTCAATACTATTAATAATTCGGTCACAGAATTCTTTTCTGAAAAATCCCTCTGCTTATTATCAGTCTGTCTGATCGATTTTTGTTTTCCAGTTTGAATATAGCTTTCTTAAAGAGGTCTAGGGTGGGAAAGTTGTACATGTGAAGGCACTAACCCATCAAACAGCAATCAGTAGGGACTATAACACTGGCATCGATGTACTCAGTTCCTCTGTAGAAGAGGAAAGCTGCTTAGAGCCAGTTACCACTTAAAGGTCTTGCTAGTTCATCCAAGTAGGTAATGTTACACAAAGTCATCCTTGATGACAATTATGGCTAGAATAACAGGCAGAGGCAACAGAAGAGTGTTGCAACTATTGCCATAAAATCCTTTCTATTTTAACAAACGTGTCATTTGCTTCTCTCTGAATCCTACACTTTATGATTTAAAATTCCTGAACATTTCATGCCAAATGCAATTCATCCTAGAGGCTTTCTAATGACTTTCTTTTGTGATTCATGGTATAGCTCTATATACCATGAGCTCTATAGCTCTATATACCATAGCTCTATATAATCTATGGTTTATTCCATGTCTACCAGTTCCTAAGTTTGCTGCTGCCTGACATGCCTTGTTAATTTGGGATCTTTTTTCTGCTCTTAGCATTTGTAGTTTCCAGTCCAATAATGGCTGTAAGCTGTAAACCATTGAGTTTCTTTAAAATATCAAATTCTTTCTTCAAACAGAACCTCTCAAATACTAGCTGAAAGGTGGGACAGATTTTCCACCTATGATCATGTTTGAACAATGCAAGGGGATTAATACTAAGACGCTTTAATAAGAATTTTCACAGGATAAAATTCATCCCATTGTAAATACATGATAAAAACTGGTGACAGAAATGAAACCCAGAAATGTCCTTGGCTGCCTGTTAAATCCAGTTTTAATGATCACTTGTTTTGAAATACATAGAGGTTCAAATAGATTTGGAAGAAAGGAGTTTTCGCAGTTTGAAGTTTTCCCGATTTACTTACTTGTTATGACAGGTATTGCCAGTGTAATCTGAAACCTTTTTTCCTGTATCTTTTTTAGAGCAAATACTTTGTTTAAAATTTGGATCAAATATAAGCCTCGACTGCCAGGGTGGTATTACAATGAAAAACTTCTGAAAGTTGGTGATTCCCTTGCTCAGATCAAAGTAAGTCATATGAAAACAGAAGATGCTCAATCACAGTCTTTGTTTCCTTATGTTTCTATGGTACTTTAATTTTTAATCATCTTTTACAGAAAGCTGTTTAGAAAGTAGCAAAAACTTACAAAATAATTTCAATGAGAGTTGGTGATTTGAATCATTGTAAAATTGCCCTGATTTCTTGATATATTTTCTATATCTGTATTTTCAATGCACTCTTTGTCTTTTTAAACACGCTGAAATCTTTCTTTAATATTTGTTGTTTCAGCGTGGTAAAGTACAATATCTGACTGTGCCTGTAGGTGCTGTTTAAGTACAAATTGACAATGCTAGGCGGTTTATTCTGCTGAAATTTCAACTCAGTGCTTAGTTAACCAAATGTGAATGTAAAGAATTGTCAGGAGAGGAACACAGAACATAAACCAGAGTGCAATTAGACATTATGCAACTATATATATTGATGATGCTCCTTCATCTTGAATTCTGTGTGCACTTCTGGTCTCCTCAAAAAAGGTAAATCACAACTGAAAAAGATTCAGGAGCTAGATTGTTGAAGACTTGGAGAGTATTTGAGGGATGTTTCACTACATGATGACTCTATTTTTATACGCTTACCTAGTCATGTCTTACTGACTACTGTTGGGTGGGATACTGAGCTCGTAACTATTGGTCTGACTCCATACAGCTAGTTTTATGTTGTAGTCTTATACAATATTTGTCCTTCATGTCTGCTGGGATAAAAACCCCTCAAAGGTATGCCACTTATTACCTTGGTGATGTTTGTGTCAGAAGATCATGTCATAAAATCTTTCAAGGGTAGTTACTAAACAACACTCAGAAGCAGCTCAAAGATGTACAGTTCAAAGCTAGTTGTAAGTCAGTCCTTTTAGGATTGAAGAAGGGTGCGTAGTCCTGAATGATAAAGTTATGAAGCAGAAATACTGAAGGATTACAGAATTATAGGTTAATTTATTATAAAGGTTCAGTACTTGAAAAGTTGCTTGAGAGAATACACTTAAAGTTTGTAGAGAATTAGCGTAACTTAGAGTGAGGGACAGGTCCTAAATAGATGCCATCTGCTAGTGTGATTTTGTGTTTGTAATGATCTGTCAGTGGATTTTTCTACTTTTTGCCATGAATGTATTAGAAGATATTAATTTGGTTGATAATACTTTTCGAGCTTAAAACTCTTGCTGTTTAGTCTGTCTGTTATGAGGCAGTCAAGTATACATTTTAATTATGTCTTTCTGTCTTTCAGGCCTATTTCGGGCACAGCTTTTTAATATTAGTCTTCTAAAAAGTTGCTTGTAATAGAAAAATTATAGCACAAAAATAATGAAAGTCTGTAGTTTGTAGTAGAATTATTCCATGCTTTTGGAAAGGTTTCTGTAACCTCTACTTAATTTTTGAACATAATGGGAATAAAAAATTAGGTTAAACCAAGTTTGTTTGTTTGTTTGTTTGTTTTCACAAAAGGAGTATTAGATTTCAGTTCCCCCCACCCTGCAAAGAAAAACAGATAACTGACATCGTTTTTAAATAGAAAAGAATTTTTAAGAACAGTCTATTGACTTTTGCATTAGAAAGCAGTTAAATGCCAATTGTCACCCATATTCACCCTTTTTCATTCTCTGCAGCATATGACACTATTAGATTCCCTCTTTTCACCTAGAAGAGGGCATAATTGGAAATGTACCAAGATAGTTTGTGGGGTGATCCTTTAGAGGAACACATCTAATGAAACTGTTCTTCCACTATTATGTCCTTCGCTTATGGAATCCAGCAAGGATAAATGCTATTTATGCTGTTTATGGAAAGCATATATATGTGGCTACTAGGTGAGCTTTTCTGCAGACCTGGGTAATGGTATGAGTATGATGCAGATGTTACTAAGTCTTATATATCCTTCACTGCATCAGTTCTAAAGACTTAGGCAAAAGTGGCCTGTCCCCTGTATAAAGAACAGCAAGCTGAAGCTGAACTTCAGCAGCGCTCAGCTGTCACTGGTAGGTTGAAGAAGGCATGTGGAAGAGTCCGTAACTGTGTAGCCATTACAACTGAAGGTATAGGCTTATGGTATAAGTTTAGGAATACTCACAGGGATTCTTAAGGAAGCTTGAATAACTGCATTTGCTAATAGACCCTTAATTACCTAGGCAATTCCATTCATGTTTTCTTCATGTTCATGTTTTCCTCAAGTTTGCTTAGCTTCTGGGCCCTAAGAATTGCTTGGAGTATTACATTGAGCTTTTATTGCTTGGGAACTGCTGCTCTCACAGCATGCTTAGTAAGGTTATTTCAAAGGCATCAAACCCTGCTCTCTGTACTTTACATTGGCTTCCCATAGCACAACTCAAATGTAGTAATTTGGTCCTTATCTTCAAGTGCTTAATGACCTGGCCCTAGATTGCCTAAAAATAATCTAGAATTCTGAGTAAAGACTTCCGCTTGCAAGTTCAATCGTCTAGTGTAATGTGTTTTTCTACAGTAAAGGTAAAATTATCAATGCTGTTGAAAAAGTTGTTTTGCTGGCCAGCCTAAAACTTTGAAATGAGCTCTCTTTGGAATTCCCATTTTTAAGTGCATTTCTTTGACTTTACAAACTTAGTTTTCATTCTGTCAATTTTTTTCCCTGGAGGGAAAAAGAAAGAAAAAACATGAGATGGATGTTAGTAACAAATTTTAATGCACTATTGGAAAGATGAATATGCTGTAACACTACACCAGCTCTGTGATTGGTGGGGTAAAGCCTATTCCATAAGTACCCCTCTTGATTCCTAGTTGAAAACTACTAGTGATTATTTTAAATTTTAATCTGCCTTTATGTTATATAATACTTAATGGTGTGTAGTCTTTAAAAATGAATTATTGAGTGTGAGTAGTCAATAGGTAAGCACCAACTTAACTTTGTCTTCCTGCTGTTTTTTTAATCCCTTCTCGCTTTAGATTCCTTCGTATTATACATCTGCAATGTATCTTTTAGGACACACCTAAATTCATTATGTCACATATCTGGAAATTAGTCCATTAGTCATTGTGCTGATCAGTACTGACTCATTTTTTTTCCCCTCCCTTGCTGCTTGTATCCGCCTGTTGTCTCTGGTCTTACACACATATTTTAATCTGTTCGGGAGAGAAGTTACATTTTTGCTGTATATTAGTAACTAAATTAATGGGATTCTGATCCATGACTTCAGATTCTAAGAGTTATCACAGCCTGAACCTATGTATTAGATTACATAAGTGACCAGCTGCCCATAGCTGTCCGTGGAATGTAGAAGTTTCTGTGTATGGCTGCTGCTTTCACACAGCGAAGAGGACGATAGGGCCATGTGAGTTAGACTCCTCAGATGATTAAAAATTCAGGTTAAGCGTTACCGTGTTGGTAGGAATTTATATTGAAGAAAGTGGGTGCAAGGAAATACTTCTGAATTTTCTGTGATTAAAGGATCATATTTTACGAATACAAATAAGTTACTTTTCCCCCTAGCACTTACCATGACCGGTGTGAATGTGTGCGCTAGAATTAGTGAAGTTGGTAGAGAAGCTTCTAAATAATTTATACTGCAGGAAGTGGTGGAGGTGATTCAGTAAGTGGCTCTTCCACATCTGAGTCAGAGCTGAACCACAGGCTCATCATGATTTTAGAGTGGTTCAACATGCTGCTGGGGAGCTACATTTTGAATGAGACATAAAGCTCAACATTCTGCTTGTTAAAAGTTCTTAAAGCTGCAGTGGCAATTTCTGGCCTACTAATGCTGACTGGTTGGCCATATGTAAATTCTGGTTGCCACTTGTTTAATTCTTTTTTAGTGCATCTTATTCTGAAGTGTTTGATTTCTGATATTAAGTCATTCTTCCTCTCTGCTTTAATTAAAAAAAGGGCTTTGATATCAGGGAAACAGGGGAAATAGAAGTGATGATGTCTGTATATTGTTTATAAACTTCTACATTATGAAGTACTTTTCTAAGAAGTGTGGTATCATTATCATTACTGTTGCAAAGCTGCAGACATTCCAGGAACCCTTTGAGTTTATTATATTAGCCCACTTTACAATTGTTCTCTGATATGTCATATTTATGATTAAAATGAACAGAAACTCCCAAACCACAAGCTATTCTTTTAAGTACTTGAACCTTTCATATGCTGAGTGTTCACATTAGAAATTACATTGCTGAATGTTTGTCTGAAACTTTAGTGTTGTAATTCCAGCTGCTCTTTCACATTGATACTTTTTTACGTGAAGATAATAAACATCCCACACGTTTTATTGAAATAGAAATGTAATAGACAAACTATAAAAATAACATATTGTTCATTCTTCAGGAATATAAGTTGGCACTTCTACAGTGCTATGGAAGATACCTTCAGCAGTTCATTTCTGTAAACGTTGATGATATCATGGATGATGTGCATCGATTTAAATCCACCTTTTTTCCAAATGGTTTGAGAGATAAAAATGCAGCACTTACGGTAGGTTGTAGGTTTGGTTGTTTGTTTTTTTTTTTTGTCAAAGACATTCAGAGATTTAAAATAGGTAGCCTATTTTATCCTCCATGAATGTACTTCATTTTGTTGTATTAATCAGATATTAATATTAACTAATCTTTAATAGTTTGTCTCTATAGAGTACATTGAGATTTAAGTCATATGTATGATGTGAACATTCAGAGTTGGTGTCCGTTTCTAAGAGGATATAAATGCTTATGCTTTTGTGGCATAAGCCAGCCACTACTAACTTAATGTTAAAAAGGCAATTTTCTCTGAACAGGTTATTCTGTAACTGTCTACAGCAATTTTTGCTCTGAAGTAGTTGCTATTTACCACAGAATTGGGATATAGCAAAATTTGATAGCTGTCCTGCAATTATTGTAGAGATTTCTGTACGGTGTGATCTTAAGGACTGGACACAGTGCAAGAGAATTAAAAAATTGTACTGTAATTTGTACCATAAATGTGCAAAAATACTACATGTAAAAAAAGCTCATGACATAGTAAAAAAGCAGTATTGCATTATGAAAAATAGCTTATTTGCTCACTATGAAAAAAGAGGCAAAATGGTGAATAGTTTTTTAAGTTCTCTGAGCTATGGAAAGCTGGGCGACCTCAAGAATACGTTGCGATCCTTTTGTGTTAATTGTTTATTGAGGAGCTTGCAATTTGTCATTTGTTATCCATGGAAGAAAGTAGGTATAGGGGGAATGCTAAAAGCATGTTAGATTTTATTATAAGCGGTGCTTTGCTGAGAAGCTCTATTTTCAGTACCTGGTGGGTATTTCAAAATAAACTAATGCAAGTTATTCTGTGATCAAGAACGACAAAAGAAAATTATAGGCATCTCCTGTGCATTGAGCTAATCAAATTCATATTTCTTTAGTCAGAGTTAGATTGTAAATAGGTGTTTATTGAGGAGAAAAAAGCAGACAGTTTACTTAAAAGCTAGAAGCAGATGTCATGATAGAAAAGATACTGTTTTTGTTATTTTTTTGTTTTTCAAACATAGTTCAGCTTCCTATAGAGAATGTGATCAAAGACTATGTTAATCCATTTTATTTTGTTTTTTAAAAAATGCTTTGTAAATAAATTTGAAGTTCCAGAGACGGTTTCTCCTGCTTTCTATATGTCTCCCTAGACCTTGAACCAATCGTAGTGCCAGATGTTATCATGAGTCTATACTTAAAAGCCTGTTCTATAACTTGGCCTTTAGACACTGAGTTATCCCTAAATTTTCACATATGGACTCTAGTTTGACAATGATCTCTGCAACTGGAAATGGATAATGATAACATGTCAAATGATTACATCTAAGTCTGTAAATGTAGATGTTTTTGCCAGGTTTCTGTGGCTAGCTTTTGGTTTTTAATGTAATGCTAAGGAAATCATAGAAATGGAGTTCTAGGGCTTGAAACTTCCAGTTTCAGTGAATTAACTGCAAAAAATAATATCATTTCAAACATTAGCAGGTTAGTAGACTTGTGAGAGGTTGATAGTTGCTGGCTGGAGGTGTCCCACTTAGCTCATTTTCTCACATGTTGGTTTGTTCAGATGATACTGTAGTCCAGACAAGACTGAGATTACATTATGTTAGGTATTACAAGGAAGAGAAGGAACAATGCATCTGTAGAGGAAAAAAGTAATGGATGGGAGTGAGAAATAAGATATCTGTGATACAGATGGAGAAGTAAAGTGCAGAAAAGTTAAGATTTGCCTTAATTTACAGAGGACATCTACAGAGAAGTGAAGAATTAAAGCCAGATTCTTTGAATATCAATTTAATGCTTCATTCATCCTTTCTCCATTTCAGCAGCCCTAGTGCACTAGGTGCATTTTCATCCTGTGATGCAGCGGAAACTGACTCAGGCTAATGGTACAGCAACCTTAAAGCTTTAACACTTTCTCCATATTCTAATGCTCATTTAAATGTCATGCTAATTTTTTTTCTGGTATGCTTGATATTTTCATACTCACCATTTTGTTGTACTTTGCTGACATGAAACTGACATATGCTTTCATTTTAACTATATATATTAATTTTATGTATGTTTCCATGTGTTTTAGTTCCATGCTTTGCAAGAGAGAAATGTTTGCATTTATCAGATGGTTTGCAGCAGTGACAGAAATCTCCAGAATCAAGAGTCCCTGCAAACTTGTTTCAATGTCTTGTCGTCATTACGACTCACGATGCAAGTGGCTCTGCCTCAGGAGAGTTTATGTTGGCTTATCTACAATGGTACCTCAGGCTTTCCATTTACATTTTTTTGCTAAGCAAACCTGTGGAGGGAAACTTCATACATGTTCTTTAAGGTCAACCTAATGGCCATGAATAAATCTCTAGTTAGTCTTCAATCACAGTAGGTTTTTCAGTAATTTCTTTTTTCCTAGAGTAAGGGATTTTTAAATTGAAGTTTACAGATATTGTGCCTTTTTCAGGTGGAGTGTTGTAAAAGTAATAGCATTTTCATTACAGATGTGGTTAGAGTGTACTAATAAAATGGGATCTAACAGCTTAATAAGGGCATTTTTTGAGTGAACCCTGATTAAAAAAAATCCTCAAGATTTTTTTGTCAATAAAATGTTTGTGTTAATAAGTTTGGTTTGTTTGGGTTTTTTTTTGAAAAGGGGATTGCAGATCGTAGAGTAGAAAATTATTGTCTGACATTACATCTTTGTGGTTTTTAAATGATCTTTAAGGTTAAAGTTAATACTAAATCTATTCTAAAAAATGCCATATGACATTTAAGAATTTGAATCTCTGTATATGATTTTAATGTGCTACTTATAAATGCATGAATTAGGAAAAAAATTGAGGACAAATTGAACTTCTCTGAACTAGATACACAGAGAATGGTGTGTAGGTTTTTTATTTCAAGAACAACAGCAGTATATTTTTGCTTTGAAAGGAAATGTTATTTAGTCAAGAGCCAAAAGACTATTATTAATTCGTTCTACTATGGTCAATTGTTGCAATATACATTGAGGAAAAATTGTGGTTTTAATTTAACTTTGGAAAATTTGCTTTCTGTGAGCTATAATAGGTCAAAATTCTTATCCTTTTGTTTTGCTGGGACTGTGGTTGCCCTTAGTCCCTACTTTGAGGTGTGTTTTTGGTTTGTCTGTTTTTATGGGAGAAGAATTAAAATTAAAATATACTCCCCTGCCATTCTTAAGTCCCACTACATGTGTGTGGGACAGGTGTCTGTACCAAGCCTAATCTATAATCTAATCTATTTAGAAGCAATAATCTAATCTATTTAGAAGCAGGCAATAACTCAGATTTTCCCCAGTTCCTCAGCATTTTCTGCAATTCCTGGCAATAGATTTTGTGCCTCATTACACATTTGACTGGTAAAAAGAAATCTTCCTAATGCTTGCTCCATTCTTGATTATTGGGATAATAACACCCTTCTAGCTATGACAGTTGACATTGTGATGCCTCCTGCTGCCACAGGTGTCCCTTTCTGAACATTCATACAGACAGAAGAATAGACTTCCCCCCCCCCCCCCCCCCGCCCCCCGAACTGCAGTATCTTTTATACTTACTTCTAGGGCTGATTTTTTAAAAGAAGTTTTGTTATATAGCCTAAATTAAGTAAATTTTTGACAGGATTTTATTTGTAAGTCACTTTGATGCTCTTGAAAACTCTAGTCACAATCAATTTTCTTCATTTCACTTATCATACTTAATATCACACAATAGTGTTGTCTGCCAGGACAGTGCCATGACAGACTGAAAGAATCATATAAGATAAGGTCTGTGAGGAGAGATAATTTTTTTTTAGAGGCTGACATTTTTGAATAAAACTAAGTTTTTTCTCTCTGTCAGTTATTTAATAAAAATTTAATGCAGTATATTTTTAAGATTTAATTCTCTTACTATACTACCTCATCGTGTAGGTATTTTTGAAGCTAATATCACCCAAGAATTTAATGGCTTCATCTTCTCTAATTTAAAATAGTTACGGAAAAATCATTAGTTTATTTTTAAGCCTCTGAAAATAACAACCGAGATATTAAGAAAAAGTTTCAGTTGGTTAGCATAATAAATATCATGTAGGATTATAGAACTTACCTGTTTTTTATTTATTTTAATTTATTTTTGCAGGTACTATTCATATTTACACCATATGCAGACATTTGATGATGATAGGTCAGTCTGCTAAGGTATGGCAAAATAAATGGAAACATTTAAAAAATTCATTGATGATTGGAAAATTCACCTGTATTTCGCATAACACTGTATCCTGACTTTTCTATTTCATTGTCATTGCCAATAGTAGCACTTTGTCACAAGGGAATAAAATGTCTAGATTGCAAAATTGCTGAGTTCTAAGCCCTTATGCCTTTATGACTCTGCTCTTTCCTCAGTTGTGGAATTGAGCCCAGCATTAATGTCTTGCTGGTCTTTGAGATGGGATATGTTAGACCGTTTCAGGGGGTTCTAGGTGCTTTTTTTTCGACTACTGTATCAAGTCCCAAGAATTGGTCTTCTGTTTATTAAAATGTGGAAATGTACTGACACCTGGTGGCTTGGTTTTTAGTTGTAAATGATAAAAATGACCTGGCCTTTCCCCTCTGCCCTTTTCTTTTTAACTGTGAAAGTAATTTTTGTTGGTCTTAGCTTTACTTTTTTCTCCTAAAACTTGAAAAAAGACTGACCAAGCTGAAACCCAGTATATTTTCTTATCTGTTCGTTATATTAATCTTTCTTTGAGCAGGAAAGATTTTTTCTCTTTGAACATCTTTTATTGAAATCAGAAGTGATTTAGCACCTCCTTTATTGTATTCAGGCTTTTACTATACAGCAAACAGAGGAATTGATCGTAGGTATGTCAGATTCCTTAAATTCAGACAAAAAGAAAATCTGTGTGTTGACATAATTTAGGACTAAGGTTGTGCATATTTTGTGAATCTCAGGGAACAGCTGACCCGAAGAAAATACAAGGGGAAGATATTGTTCAATCAATTTAGTAGGACTAATTCTTAAAATTAGACTGCTGCAATGACTATGTTGGCCATAAAGTTAAGAGCTGATAGTGTAGTTCCATGGTTGTAAATTAATGCAAGTACAGGCTATCAACAAAGAAGGCAGACTACTTTGCATCCCAAATAAGCTTGCTGATCTAATTGAAAACCAACTTAGAAAAAAATTATCACTAGAGCTGACAAACAGGAGAGGGATAACTCTCAAGATAAGAGCAGATGAGAGAGAAGGGCAGCACCTCTGCCACAGTGGCTATAGTGAACTGGAGTGGTTAAGGTAGCTTAGAGGCTAAAATATTATGCTTGACCACAGTTTCAAATGGGAAAAAAACAATAATATGTGGGAGGAATGCATTGTAGTCAATAAAACATGTTAAAAATTGATACAATTTCTGTGATTTTTTCCCCCTCTTTTAATTTGTCCTACCAGATGAGCATAAGTCTTTGTATGTGTCCTTTGGTAATAGGAAGTACATTTGTACAGGTTAAAATGCATTCAATTTAAAACTGGATTTCTTCAATACAGGTCCTGGAATACTTGCTGTGGGCCAGTGTATGTATGGAATCATCCATTCCGCTCTTATCCGTGCATTATTTAACATGGAGAGCAACCCTATATACTGCAGTTTCTCAGTGTTATTTTGATTGTCAAGCCAGCATTCATGGAGAGGTAACATGATTTACCATATGTAGCTTTTCAGAAGCAATCAAATGGGAAATAAATATTTACATAAATATTCCTGCTTATTATTAGGTCTTATGTATTTAGAGTACTGCCCCTATTCCAAAATTTAACTGCAAAGTGGAGGTGTGTTTCCATATGTAAATGAGTAATCAATTCAAAGTTAAATGTAATAGTAATTTGTCATATAATCACAGTTATAGACTCCTAGCATTAAGTCGTGACCAGGCCCCATGCATATATACAAAGGATATTTTGAAAAGGTTTTCTTTTCCTTAATTGTTGTTCATGCCCTGGCTTTCATTGCAGCTCTTTGCAGTTGTCTGAATTCAAGAATTATATGATTCTAAAATTAAATACCAACATACAGAATATGAAAACAGAGTATAATTTTTTTTTTTAATACTTCGGACAGGTATTTGCTCGCTGTGGTCTGATTAAAATTGATGAACTGAAGCAATTAGCAAATATCAGCTCTTCGTTGGAAAATTCAGAGACAAAAAAGATTTTTAGAGAGGCCACTCTAAAGGTATCATTCTGCAATACATTGTAAACAGGTAGAGTAGTTACAATCTCTATGAACAGAACTCGTAACTCAGTTATGTACTTACTTTTTTCTTTGTGTCAGATGTCAGTAATGATTTTCAAGAGAGCAGTATATGAATCCAGAAGAAGGCCGAAAAGCTACTTTCGACCTAAGTTAAGAGTTAACCTGAAAGAAGCAAAAAATGTAAGTAAGTCTAACATTTTGTATAATCCTTCTCTGTTTACTATTTGCATGTGATGAATATGTGATATAATTCTACTTAATACATATGGTGCTATTCACAAGGAGAAAGTTTTACTCTTTCAGTTTCATAGTTAACATCATTTATTATTAAAACTCAGAACAAACTTGAAAGGAGGGAAGATGTAATAATTACTACTTTAGAAAATACTAATTTTTCTAGCATTTTTTTTCCTTTAACAACTATGTTAGCAATAAAACTAAGAGAAATCTTGTTCATACCAAGTGTGCAAGAGTCCTGAGTTTGCCCTGCTGTGTTTAATTATGGTGAAGATAAAGGGGTACTTTGAAGAAAAGCTACTGTGTTTTAAAATTCTTTTGTACTTGCATTGGAGAACTCTTAAGTCTTGAGAGATTGTTTTTGAATTATAAAATCATAGAATCATAGAATGGTTTGGGTTGGAAGGGACTTAAAAAATCACCTAGTTCCAGCCCACCTGTCATGGACAGGGACACCTTCCACTAGACCAGATTACTCAGCCCCATCCAACCTGGCCTTGAACACTTCCAGGGATGGGGCATCCACAACTTCTCTGGGCATCCTATTCCAGTGTCTCACCACCCTCACAGTAAAGAATTTCTTCCTAATATCCAATCTAAATCTACCCGCTTTCAGTTTAAAACCATTACCCCTCCTCCTATCACTACACTCCCTGATAAAGAGTCCCTCCCCATCTTTCCTGTAGGCCCCCTTTAAGTACTGGAAGGCCGCAATAAGGTCTCCCAGGAGACTTCTCTTCTCCAGGCTGAACAACCCCAACTGTCTCAGCCTGTCTTCACAGAAGAGGTGCTCCAGCCCTCTGATCATCGTGGCCCTTCTCTGGACTCACTCCAACAGGTCCACGTCCTTCTTATGTTGGGGACTCCAGAGCTGGACGCAGTACTGCAGGTGGGATCTCACCAGAGCAGAGTAGAGGGAGAGAATCACCTCCCTCGACCTGCTAGCAATGTTTCTTTTGATGCAGCCTGAGATATGGTTGACTTTCTGGTCTGCAAGCACACATTGACGTGTCATGTTGAGCTTTTCATCAACTAACACCCCCAAGTCCTTCTCTTCAGGGCTGCTCCCAAACCATTCTCTGCCCAGCCTGTATTTGTGCTTGGGATTGCCCTGATCCACAAGCAGGACCTTGCACTTGGCATTGTTGAACTTACAAGGTTCTCACAGCCCCACCTCTCAAGCCTATCAAGGTCCCTCTGGATGGCATCCCTTCCCTCCAGCGTGTCAACTGCACCATACAGCTTGGTGTCGTAAGCAAGCTTCCTGTGGGTGCATTCAATCCCACTGTCCATGTTGCTGACAAACATGTTAAATAGCACTGGTCCCAATACCAAGATACCATGGATTAGAGAAAGGCATCCAGGATACAAAGCAGACTTTTAAGGAAGTAATGAATTTCCTCAAATTTCACTCTTTCCTTGTGTTCTTTTCAGCCAGTGTCAAAATAGTGATCCATTGGTGTAAGAATTATAAATAATCAAAGAAATGCTTTTTTGTGTGAGTGCATTGTCCCTGGTTTGGTCATCATGCAGACTTTAATATATCAGACTTTAGTAGTTAAAGTTATCTTTATGCCATTATGCTACTATGTGGGTTCATAATGGTTATGCATCTTAGATTGTATCATCCATTTTTGGTCATAGCTCGATAGGTCTTTTGAATTTAAGACCTTTCCTAGATGCAAGACTGCATAGATAAAGTTCTCGTTTTGATTTCACTGTGCCAAAGAGGATGCTTCTATCTGAGTGGTTGTTCCCTTTGTGATGGACAGATGGCTGTTCTGCTTTCCTACTGTTTGCAACTGATTTAAATAAATTTAATTCCTGCAGTATTTCATAGGAAGCTGGCAGAGAGGAGCAACTGAAAGTACTAACCAGCAAGCTCCTGAACCCGCACTCTTTTACTGAGTAATATTGCCTGCTCATTGGGATGCTTTGCACCCATGTAAGGAAAAGATCGTGATCATTTTGTGCTGTGACACCCTTTTGTGATAAAAGGCATTATTCTGTGGAATGTTGTTAGCTGCTGCTAATATATATATATATAGGTAGTTTGTTTTTACGGAATAAATTATTTACTTTTGCAAATACTGCGTTATGAAGAATTACTGTTATTGGAGTATCATAGGAGTAAAGATGTTGGTTGCATAGGACTTCTGGAAGTCATTTACTCCAGCCTCTGACTTGAAGCATGACTTTTGCCAATGATAAATCAAATCAGCTGTGGCTTTGTATTCAAAGCCTTAAATGAAGACTATTCCCTAGTCAGTCTAGATAACCTCTTCCAGTACTGCACTACCCTCATAATTAACATACTTTTCCTAATGTCCAATCTGCAGGTCATCCCTGATGCTTTCAGAGTCATCTGAATTGAAATCATCTAGTCCAGTCCCCCAAAGTTGAAACTGTGGTCATTATTGCTTGTTGTACTATCTGTTTCTACTCACAAGAGTTTGGCTTCTTTATGTTTATAAGTCTTCAAGTAGTTGTGGGCAGCTATTAGGTCACCCATTAGCCTCCTGTTTGCCAGACTAACTAAGGCTTCCTCAGCCTATTCTTTTACATTTTATGCCCCTAATCATCTTGGTAGACCTCCAAGGGACCCTGTCCTGTTTCTTGGCATCCTTCTTACACAGAGGAGCCCAAAAGTGGGCATAGGACTCTAGGTGGAGCCTCATGAGTTCCAAGTAAGGGAAGAAAATAACCTCTCAATGTGCTGTACACTTCTCCTAGTGTAACCCACTCTGCAGTTTGTCTTCTTTGTGACAAGAGGACACTGGTGGCTCAAGTTTAACAACCAGGTCTTTTTTGGCAGTGCTGCTACTCCAGAAGTTGGTTTCCAGTCTATACGGATGCATTCCTCCCCGGATGCATGCAGAGCTTGGCACTTCCCACAGTAGAACTACTTCCTCAAGTTTATTAAGGTCTCCTTGGACTGAAATTCCATCATCCTTTAATTCTCATGATGTAGATATAGATCCATTACATACGTACTTCATATTATAATGGCAAAATTGAGGAATCCCTTTGCATTTTTGAAAGACGAAAGAAAAGAAATGCTACAAAGTGGCATCTTTGCCATGGTTTATCTGATACTAGAACAGATTAAAACATTCAAAGCTGAGTGAATAGGTTAAATGTGGATGGTTTTGTTCATAATTATTTAATTTGTTCCTGAGATACTCTGGGGTAAGCTACACATAAAAACATGTACTGCAGTAGGTACAGTAAAAGCCAAATAATTCAAAATAAGAATGATGTATTTTCTGTCTTAAACGATTGTTTAATCACAGAATCACAGAATGGTAGGAGTTGGAAGGGACCTTCAGACATCATCTAGTCCAGCCCCCCTGCCAAAGCGGATTCACCTAGAGCAGGTTGGACAGGAATGCGTCCAGGTAGATTTTTAATATCTCCAGAGAAGGAGACTCCACAAGCTCTCTGAGCAGGCTGTTCCAGTGCTCCATTACCCTCAAAGTAAAGAAGTTTTTCCTCATGTTGAGATGGAATTTCCTATGTTCCAGCTTGTGCCTATTGCCCCTTGTCCTGTTGCTGGCCACCACTGAAAAGAGTCTGGCCCCATCCTCTTGACACCTGCCCTTTAGGTATTTATAAGCATAGGTAAGATCCTCTCTGTCTTCTCTTCTCCGGGCTAAACAGACATAGGTCTCTTAGCCTTTCCTCATAAGAGAGGTGCTCCATTCCCTTAATCATCTTTGTAGCCCTCCGATGCTTATGCAAAAATATTATTAGTTGTAAATTACATGCCTATTCTGCTCCGTATTTTAATGAAGGTATTTAAACAAACCCTGCAATTTATGCTTAGCCTTCCCTAGAATATGTGATGTATATCTCTTTCTGCTTGCATAGAGCTGATTCCTAGATTGGGTTCATAAAAACAAATCCACAGTGTGGGAAAATAGTTATATTGAATACAATGATAGAAAATATTAAAAAAATGTATAGTTTGCTTTGAAATTTTTTTAGTCTGAGAACATCATTAAGAGGCTTTATTAAAAAAATGTTGAAACTTTGTTTTGGAGTTATTTTGCTTGGAGATTGTGCATCACAGAATCACAAAATGGTTGAGGTTGGAAGGGACCTCTGGAAGTCATCTGGTCCAACCCCTCTGCTCAAGCAGGGCCACATATTGGTAGTTGCCCAGGATCATAACCAGTCGACTTTTGAATATCTCCAAGGATGGACATTCCACAATCTCTCTGGGTGACCTGTGCCAGTACTCAGTCACCTCAAAGTGAAAGTGTTTCCTGATGTTTAGAGGGAATCTCAAATGTTTCATTTTGTGCCCATTGCATGTGTTCCTGTCACTGGACACCACTGAAAAGAGCCTAGTTCTATTTTCTTTGCACCCTCATTTCAGGTATTTATATACATTGATGAGATCCCAGCTGAGTCTTCTTTTCTCCAGGCTGAACAGTCCCAGCTCTCTCAGCCTTTCCTCACAGGGAACATATTCTAGTTCCTTAAACATTTCTGTCTCATGTTCAACTTGGTGTCTACCAAGAACCCCAAGTCCTTTTCTGCCAAGTTGCTTTCCAGCTGGGTGGCCCCCAGCATGTATTGGTGCATGAGCTTGTTCCTCCCCAGGAGCAGGACTTTGCACTTCTCCTTGTTGAACGTCATGATGTTCCTATCAGCCTGTCAAGGTCTCTCTGGATGACAGCATGACCCTCTGGCATACCATCCATTCCTCCCAGTTTTGTGTCATCTGCAAACTTGCTGGGGGTTATGGAAGATAGCATCAAAGGCCTTACTGAAGTTTAGGATATTTAGCAATATCCGCTGCTCTTCCCTTGTCTACCAGGCAAGTCATTTCAACATAGAAGTTTATCAAGATTCACCCTCGTGAATCCATGCTGACCATTCTGGATGGTTTTGTTGTCCTTTAAGTGCCTAGAAATGGTTTCCAGGATTAGCTGCTCCATCAGTATCCAATATTAACTATCTTTTGTTTTTACTTTTACTATACTCCCAGCAGAAATAGTTCCTCTTCCTTTGGAAAAGACAGTTATAGTATTGATGAGGCTCACTCATTATATAAGTTATCTGAAAACAAAAATAACCCTTCAGCTTTAATACTCTAAATGTTGTCAGATATTGAACAGATCAGGGTTTGTTTGTTTGTTTGTTTGTTTTTTTCATAAGGTGCACATATGATTAATACTTACAAGTATTAATAGGGAAGCAAAATAAAGGATGTGGATACAGCAAAGCAAGAAGGAAATTCTCAAATTTTTGTCTAGTTAAATGTGCCTAGAAACCGATCTAACTTGGGAAAGTGCCAAATAAATAGAACTGAAATATTGATGGATTATGAGCAACATTTTAAAGTACTGTATCTCTGGTTTACTTTATGTCTCATAGTGGTTTGTAACCATGTAAACAGAACATTGAAATAAAATTTTAAAATATTTTCTAATATAGATCTCTGATTTCTTAGCTGTCAATAGCACAAATATATCTTTGTGAGTTCTGCCTTGTATTTTTATGTTATGCTGTTTGAAATGTGCAAGTGAGAGAATATAATAGTGTTTTGCTTTCACTGCACTGCTGAGCATCCTAATCTTTCTCTGATTTTCTGCAAAGTGTGTAGAACTTAACTCCTTATGGTCCAGTCTCTATCATTATAAGGGGAGATGTGGGTGGCTTTAAACTACATGGCCTTAATAACTCTCACTCATAATTTCTACTGTATTGTTTTCTAAGTAAAATACCATGCAGCAGTGAGTGTGGTTGCTATGAAATTATGGCACTTCTTAAGTACTGTACCCACTTAGCATGAGGCTTTGCTATGCCTTCGAAGCATAAAATTCTTAACAACAATATATTTTACAGTGTATTATTTTCTGTTTTAAATGTGTGCTTATTTCCTGAAGGTGAACTGTTTTGAAAGAAATCTTGCTTTATTGTAACTTGGTTTAGATAGTACAAGGCTTACATTACCTTTTCTTACTTAGTTGCCATGGCCTCGCACTACTACTGAACGGCTGCTGACAGAAATGTTTGACAGTGCCGCAGCACAGTTCCTTGCCATCCTGGAAGCTCTGTCTGATAGTAGCAGGCGTGTGTTACATCCTGCTCCACCTATTCCCGAAGAAGTTGAAATTCGTGATGTCATTTCAGAGCTTTTTTTTGCAGGCCTGGAAATTCTTTCAGGTAACAGCATAAAGAAGCAAAAAGAATGTTGGTGAGGACCCCAGACCTCAATTTTGTTTCCTTTTTTCTTTGGTATAAAAGAAAGAATGTGCCTGAATACATATATTTCATGTAACAATAGCCCCTGTAAGAGCAGGCAATCTTTTTGATCTTCATAAAATTTAAGATAAAAATGTGGGCCTATCTCTGTTGTCTATTATATCAGTAAAAATCTACAGTAATTTATGCATATTTTTTCTGAATAGAATGGAGTTCACTTTCTTCATGGCAACCCATATGGTGCTGTGCCTTGCATTTGTGGCTAAACCAGTGTTGGTAACACACCCGTGTTTTGGTTTGCGCAGCATCAAGGCTCTCTCTCCAAGCCTCCTGCCTGCAAACGCCAGTAGGCTGGGGGTGGGCAAGAGGTTGGGATGAGGTATAGCTGGGACAGCTGACCCAAACTCACCCAACGGCTATTTCATACCATATGATGTCATGCTCAGCAATGAAAGCTGGCGGAAAGGGTGAGGATAGGGGGACATCTGTGGTTATGATGCTTGTCTTCCCATGCCACTGCTGCACATCCTGAGGTCCTGCTTTCCAGGAAGTGGCTGGACATCTGCCTGCTGATGGGACGTAGTGAATACATTCCTTTTTTTTGCTTTGTTTGCACACACAGCTTTTGCTTTTCTTTTTAAACTGTATTTATCTCAACCTATGAGCTTTTCCATCTTGTATTCTCCCCATGTCCTGTTGAGGAGGAGGAGTGAGCGAGCAGCTGGATGGGGTCTGGAAGCCAGGCAAGGGCAACCCACCATGGTGTTTCTTTTCTTTTTTTTTTTTTTTTTTTTTCAAAAAAAATCACTCAAAGTTAGGTTTAAAAACTTGAGAAAAAGACTGAACTTGATTCCTTCCAAACCTTTTTTGCTAGGCTCTGGACTGAATATAGCCAAGGGTATAGAGATATTTTGTTAATAAAAGAATCTATAGAGACTAAATACAGTTCAGAATCATATTTTCTTGATATGGTTACTGGCTAATTAGAATACAAGTCAAATACAGTATAAACTGATTTAATTAATTGTCTATATTAAAGGTGGAATGAACAGTACTGGTATTCAAGGAAGCTATTGCACTGATCATTTTGGTATAATTAATGCATCATCAACCCTTCTGCAGTTGATACTAACAGGTAAACTAGCTTTGAATTTTCAAAGGATTTTGTAACCAGTGAAGGAAAGGCTTGGTGAGCAGAATTCATTTTCATGTTAGTAGCAGTTCTATGCATAATGGAATTGCAAAATGCTGTCTTTGTGTGAAATATGCTTTTTTATATATATAATGTTAAGGCATTCAAACGGGATTATTATGTTCAGATATCATGATTTTCTTAACACAAGTATTATTTAAATATCACATAGTAACATATGGACATTGTAATCACATACTGTTCATCGTAGCGGTTCATCTAGATATGTAAATGCCTCTAAACAATTGTTCAAAGGCCAAATTCTGCAATGATGTCCTGGTACATACTTCTACAAGTGTGATGCAGTAACAGAAGAACTTTTTGTAAGCTTATTAAAATCCTTGGATCAATCGTTGTGCTGTTTTGGAAAATAACAGGTGTCTGTTACCACGTTAATATTGCTAACATCTTTTAGCCGAGTGACCATGTGCCCAGGTGATATGACACTGTGGCATATTCTTAGGGCTGCAGAACACTGCTGAATGTATCAGCCTAAGACACTTGCTTAGAGCACCAAGGGCCAGAAAATCCCTTTTCTGCCTTAGTGTGGTTTGGATAAAATTGAAGTGTGTACACTCCTATGTGTACATGCACATTTTCTGATACAGTAATGAGAAATGCTCACCGATCTTGCAGGAAATTGTTCACGTTTCTACACTTTTTTTTTTAATCTAAATTTCTGGGAAGAAGAGTCGTTACGGGGTGATACCCAGATTTAAGATCTTTCTGTAATAGAAAGGACTAGGTCCTTTATATCCTCTACACAGGTACTTTATTTTCAGTAATAGTACAGCCTCTTTGAAATGTAATAGGACATTGCAGATACATCATTAAAGTGGTATATAAGCATAGACATGACAGCAAAATAATAAAGCTATTGTATTTTGTAGAGGTATTAAAAATCCTTCAAGATTATGCTGACTATTAAAAAACACATGTGGAGTTTATCTTTGTATTTATCAATACCCAAATTGTTGCTTAAATTAAACTTCTGCATATATATACAAAAACCAGATAAAATATTTTTGTCATCACTGCAGGAGAAAAGGGGGTGACTGGAGATGCTGCTGTGAAATTTGTAAAATTAGCTTTCAGCTATGAAGAGTGGGACGTGTTTGATTCTGCTATTGAATTTGTTGTTAATTTTCTTCAGGTAATCTGGATGCTATTTAGACATTCTTTATGTAGTCTTTTCCTGTGAGGGTAAGGAAGGCTATTCAAAGCACATATTTTAAAGTCAAATTTCAATTGGTTGTTTCTGTCAATTAGGCTCAAGATGACCCAACATGGAAGAAAGCTGAAATGGAACTCAAACTTCTTACACTGATGCAATCTTTACTATTTCCAAGAAAATTTAAACACGGCTTTGCTATTAGTGAAAACAATACCAAAGAAGCTAGGATGCCTCATGGGTCTGAAAAGAAGCAAACATTCAGAAGTGAGTGTTGTTCAGCTATAGCTGTGTTTGCATGTCAAATATTTTTGCTGCAAGATATTTTGTTTATTATTTAAAAAATATTTAATATGGTGCATGCAGTATTCTGTGACAAAAACTAGCAACTGAGAAATTGCAACCCACTGAATTTTGTCCAGTTTTCATTTGCCAAAACATGACTTTATACCATTTCCCTTGAGTGTGGAATAGCATGTATGTTTAACATACATCATGTTATATGTTTTCAGACAGGTTTTCAGGAAAAAAGTGAAACAGACAGGTTTGACTTTCTTTTGTCCTTACACTTCATTTATGTAAAGTTTCTTGACATCGAAGCAAGAAAAACTTGTTAAAGCAACTGTAATTTAATTGTATAACTTTCTAAAAAACCTGCAAATACCTTGAAAACTTTCCATTTCCAAAAATAGCAATGCTCACTCTTCACAGAAAGTGAATAAGCTTGGGAATATCTGTCCCCTTTGTACTTACTGTTTTTTAGAGTATATTATCTGCTGGCATAAATTGGTGTTGATTCACTCAGATGTTTTCAAACATAGGTTTGTAACTAGAAATAACCTCTTGCCTTTCCTTTTCTTCCTTCTTATAAACATTGAATGTAGAGGGTTCCTTGAAGCAAGGAGAGCCTTCTCACAATCTTATGATTTTGGCAACAACAGTGTTTTCCTGTGTCTCCACATCTAAGCAGGTATAATACATTTCTTCTGAATGAATCACATAATCTGTAATGAGTGCTTATAATTTAAGACCAAAGGAATCAGTTGCATGATTAACACACTACAAAAATGCAATAGCAAAAATGAAAAAAATATAGCCTTAAGATGTGATCAATTTGAGATTTAACAAAAAATAATATTTGTTTCTTTTTTTATTTATGTTATCGGTGCTATGTACTCAGGCTACTTTACAAATGTTTAATAGCTCTTAAATCCATTTGCAATGTCATAGAGCTAATTGCATGTTTCAGCTAATCAAGCAGAGATCAAATTTCTTATATTAGATGTAGGCGGGGAAATATGCTCAGCTGTAGAAAACATTTCTGCAATAGTTATAGAAATGGGAGCAGTGTAATGCCTTTTTAGCAGCAGTATGCCTGCAATTTAAGGTAAATTCTCACTGCAAACAAACAAGCAGCAGCAACAATAAAACCAAAAGAGAGTGGGACTTTTTGTGCTGAAGTCTGTACTGCAGAATAATACTGTTATTTATCTAATGGTTTATTCCCAGAGTAACCACTTCTAGCTTACTCGCTGAAACTGAAATTTCCCTTAATGTGCTACTGTGAGGGGAAAAAAATTACAGCACAATGTCTCCACTAGCATTTACCCTAAAATAGTTTGTGAACCAAAAGACTAATGAAAACTTTTCCTTACAAAAAGCATGTTCTGCTTGTCTTAACTGCAAAATTAATTTTAGATATAATTTGCATATTGCCCCAGTTGGAATATAACTGGCGCACACACATTTTTTGGCTTTAGTGTAATACTCTCAGTCAAAATACCCGGCCTGTGATGTAGTTATACCTCTAGATAGCATCATTTGTCATTTTTTAACATGACCACCGTGTAATGAAGGCAGGTTACCTAGGTTTAAACTCTTCTGGTTCTTCTGCAGTTTCCCACAAATCTCCTTGGTACTTAATCTGTCTGGGAAAGAAAAACAAATTCTCACCTGATCAACAGGGAATTCACTGATAGTGAAGTTATATGATATAGCTGAGCCAAACTAACAGCTTGCTGCCACCAAATGAGTGGCAAAAGTTATCTTGATTTACTTCTTTTTCAGTCTTTTTCTTAATATCAATATCCCTGAAATCTTACACTCATACACGTACGAGTGTACAGATAGTGTGGATATAGCAGGCTCGAGTTTCATTGCACCTAAGATACTAGTCCAACTCTGATATAAATAGCAATAAAAATGTGTACTGATCCTTAATCACTGTTCAGAATGTGTTTAACACAGTGTAAATGTTCTCTATTGCCTTTTAAAATGTGTTAATTAGGTTAACTGAATAGAGTTTTGAATTTCTTAATTATTCTCTTCACAAAATGCAGATGTATTTTAACGTTTCTTTCAGTTGTTAGATATTCCACTCCAACCTTTTTTCTAGTTGTTTAAGTTGTCCTTAGCTGCTCCCTCATCTGAGATGCACCAACAACCCATGGAAATACTCTGTCAATGCAAAATGAGACCTACTAATTTAAATACTGTAATAATAAAATACCGTAATAAAAAAGATGCAAACTGTAAATTACATTACTTAGTTTTCGCAGAATGTATTGACTATTATAACGTTTCACAGATAGTTAATTTGCTTGTCTCTCCCATGTAATTTTCATCTCACTGCTTTTCTTGTCTGTGTTACTTTTAAGAGCTTGACGATAAAAAAAGACATAAAAAAAACCCAACCTCTAAAACCACTTGTATTGTTGGGAGAAGAAAAGCTTGATTGGTCTACCAGAAAGTACTTTTAAAAAAATATTTCTTAAGCTTTCAAAAAGTTGTCATCCCTTATAAGAAAGTTAAATATGATAATGGTTTATTTACTTACTTGAAAAATTTTGAGACTGTTTATGTACTGAGTGTTTTGAGAGTTTTTGTGTACATACATGTTTCTACAATTATGTTGTTTCTTCTTTCCAGAATATTCAACCTGACAAAGAAATACTTGTTGATGTAATAATGTTTTTGTGGCAGAAGTGTAAAACGGGACTTCAGCAAATCCAAATGAGTGGAAGTGACTACTTAAAATATATCCACAAATACAAAGCTTACCAAGTACTCCTTTATTATAATGCATTTCTCTTCATATGAATGCAGTCTGTTATAGTAAAACCAAGATAAAATACTGGTGCCCAGCCTAAGTACATTTTCTTATGGTAAAATGCAGATAAATCTTCTTCACTGAAAATGTGAATTGTATATACACTTTTGAACACATTGTGCTTCCATATGCCAGTATCAGAATATCTCTTAGCCCTTTTCCAGTAAAGTAACCCATTCTCTGCCTGTGGGCCATGGTGGAAAGAAGCTAAAATAGGGAAAGCATTTGGGCATGATGCAAGAAGAAGCATTTGGTGTGTTGTGGCGGAAAATAATATATTTCAAGAAAGTTCCCTAGGTCATTTGAAGAAAGTGGCAAAAACCTTACAGCTTAAGAGAAGGGATATGAGATCAATAATATTTGGCCCACTGGACAGAGCTCCAGCCTCACCTTGAATGTTTCCTGAGACTGAGAGGCTCTTGGTGAAATGCAGTCTTCTGAAGGGCAATTTACACTAGTTTCTCTGGGCTGCCAGTTGATGCTGACCAAACAGTTTCTGGAGGAGCTCATTTTGTGGCCCTGTTCCCTATAATAATTTTTTTCAGAGATTCACCAGAAGCTAGCGTATGGTTACTTTCCTCTGTGTGTACAACAGGAGCATTCAGGTCTCTAACACTGCTTAAGTGGGAAGATAAGGGGATAAATGAGAGGCAAATGATCAAATCTGCTAGAAGGCTTACCACACTATGACAAGATATAAAAGTTGTGGCCATAGAACATTCATAAACCTTTCTAAAATAGTAAAAAATAATAATATTCTAAAATAAAAAAGTCTGCTGTCTGAAGAAATAGGGGCTTTGGAACAGCATAAATTCAGCATCTTAGTCTGGTGGCATTAAAAAAAAGTCAAATCCAAGAAAGGAGTTGTGTTCATGTTTATGAATAATTTTAAACAATTTTCAGTGCAAAACCCTATCTACCTCTGTAATACATAAATATCTTCCAAAAATTTGTTTTAACCATGTCTTGATTTTTTTTTCTCCCCTCCTGCCATTTTTAGTGGGTTCATTTACTCTGGATGATAAATGAAGTAATTCAGAAAAGCAGCATAGCAGACATTAATGTTATAATGCTTGCAGAGGTAACCTTATGTCTAACTGCAATATTGGAAAACGTAGCTGATTCTACAAGTAAGTCTAAGAAAAAAACAGGTAAAGCTTTCAATAAAAAAGTTAGTTTTCTTTCAAGAATGACTTTCAAGATTAGAACTTTTCTGAGTTGAAAACTTTGACAAATACACATATTCAAAAATTATTGTGAGGAGACTGTTGAGAGTAGAATGATAATTTTTTGTACACACAATTTCATCCATAGTCAGAGCTAATGAAACCTGGTTCTCAAAGGATTTATGCCTTATTTCCTTACATTTCCAGTTCTACTGAAGTAACCCCATTTTGAATCACATCTCTTATGACTCACCCTCCCCACAGGTCTTCTACATGTCTCTTAGCTCCCTTCAGAGTAGCCTCAGATCACTCGTATGTTCTCTGAATATTGGCTAGGCAGAAGGGAGTATGTGCTGCGGCTTATTTGGAGCATTCAAGTGCTAGTGGTAGGCCAAACAGAAGAGGGAATTATTGAGGTCATACTGAAGCTTTTGCTTTTATTGGGTCATTAATTTGGATCTCTTGTCTACACAAGTCTTGATTTTTGTATAGGAATTCAATTATCTTTGAAATTGAACTTAATTTGGCTGACATTATTGGGATATAATGCAATTGCAATCACATTAAACTAATTTCCTTCCAAAACCTGACTAATGCTGTAAAATCTGAATATTTATATACATTTTAAAAAGTTTTCTGTTGTTGTGGGTGTAGAACACTGGAATATGAATCATAGTTCTCATAAATGTTTTACAGTAACAAGAGAGTAGCTTTTAAGGACCCTTTTAGAGCATATCTAGGAACAGAAGAGAATGAAAATACCTTTTTCTCTTTTGAGAGTAAAAAAAATCTTGGAACACTACTATTCATTATAAAGGTAGAGTAGAGCAGGTATTGTTTTCTGTGATGTTGTGAGAATTATACCATTCTGATGGAGAATGGATGAATCCTCATTGTAACATCATTGCTATTCTTTTTCATTCATTTTAAGTGTCTTTTTGGAGGAAAAAAAAGCCGAATAGATAGGAGCCATTGGTCAAACCAGGCTGATAAATAGCAAATCAAGCACATATTTATGCTGAGAAGAGTCTTTTTACTGAATGAATGCTGAGTGAATATAGATTTTCTTATTTATGAGAAAGAGACAGTGAACAAGCAGAAATAAACAGGCAAAAGGGGCATAAGGAGTAGAGGAATGACTAGGAGGTTGCCCCTCTGAAAAGGAAAAAAAATGAATTTATTCAGCGAAGAAAAGAAATTTTGACAGGATAGAGGGCTGTAAACAAGAACAAAGAAACTGCTTCCTCTTGTCTTGGAAAGGAAAACATAATTCTGGATGCATTCTTTATAAACGAAAATAATGTAAACAATCCAAATGAACGTTAAAAGGTTGATAACACCCCTTCAAGGAATATTAAAGTGAAATAGTATATATCATAAAAATATGAGCTTATGTATGTAAAAGTCCTCCTATAAGTTAAATTAGCATTCAGACTCCTGAGAATTAGATAACAATAGATTTGTATTGATTTAAAAATGCAAAATTAATATGCATGCTACAACAATGTGAAGAACTACAAAATGAGTCCAAGTCTCATTGGCTTGGATATAACGTTGCTATGAAATATAGGGTACATTTAAAAATACTACGTTATTGGATAATCATGCACTGAGTTAGTATAATTGTACATATGTAGCTATTGTGTTTAAACCCCAAAAAGCTTTTCAAGAAAATATAGTTAAGTCTTGTAGTCAGGTACTGAAGAACTGAATTATTGCCAGACTCTTAAGTTAATAGTAGAGCTAATCAAATGGTACTAAGATTTTTGGAGTATATTTCATTTTCACTTTCTGATTTTCTTCCTACAAAAAGGAAAAAGAAATGCTTCTCTCTTGCAAGATGAAACCTGTGAAATTCCTGAAATACTGATGGTAACGTGTAATTCATTGTCATTAGTACAGTGGTTTTGAATAGAATAACAACACTTATTTCTTCTTGAAGCTTTTCATACAATTTTGTATTTTTTCATACAATATTTATAAAATTTTGTATTTATAAATACAATTGTAGTTTTATGAAGCTGAAGTGTTTCACACAATCATGCTAGTGCAGAGGAAAAAAGCAAGGATATTTTTCCAAATGAAATAAAATCTGAAAATTTTCCTGTAGTCTTTTATAGTAGTCTGTGATATAAGAATTTTTGTTTGAAGCTTTTTTACAGTGTGATTGTACTGTTTTCCACTGTACACTCTTTTTTTATGCCAATGTATAATATCAGCTTTAAATGCTTTAATAGCACATTTTTTAAAGATCATGCAAACTTTAGTCCTTGCTTCATCTAGGAAAATATTTTGGGTTGTGCTTCTACTTGTTTGTTTTTGTAAGGGTGATGTGGAACATCCTGAGTGTCCTTGCTTTATTCGGTGTTTTCAGTACTCAGGACTTTGCAGAAGCGTCAAATAGTTCAAAATTACTTACTAAAACACATTAAGAAAAAAAGACATACATTAGTTTGAAGATTCAGGAATTTTGTCAATGATATGTTTGAATGCTTACACACATGGAGAAGCTTTAATTCAGTGACTGTCTACTTACAGGTGTTGTTTTCTGAAAAATCAGTGTTTTCTTAACAGAATCTAATGGAACATTGAAGAACTGCTTGTGAAAATACTGTGTTTGTCAACTTAATTCTCTAAGTTCAGTTTCATTCTGCTATAAGTTAGCTTTTTGAGTTAGTAAATTGGTTTTTGAGAGCTGAAGGAAAATCAGTCCTACATTAATTAAAATTGCATGAAATTTAAAACATTGATATTAGTATATGAAAGCATGGGGAGCAGTGACTATGTAAAGATTATTGGACAGAGTTTAAACTGCAGCAGCTAAAAATAATAGCACTTTACTTTTGACAGTCCATGTTATAGCTTTTAATGTTGTTACCTAATAAAACATGTTTGTATGTGTTTTCATTTCAGAAAAGTCCTACAGAACAACTACAAGTTGCTTATGAAAGTCTTGAAAAAGCAATTAATGGAATTAACACATCTCGCTTAATGACCCTTCTGCCAGATGGAAAGTCAATATTTGACAACTGCTGTACAAAGGTAAAGTCTACAAAGAGCTGCACTACAACAAAATCTATAAATAATGTATTGGGTTTTGATGACACAAAAATTTTATTTTCTTCATACTTAGAAATCCTGGCAATCTCTGTGTAGTAGAAATAGTGTTTTTCTCTTTCAGTAATAAACTATAAACTCTTTTAGGTTTTCTTTGCCATTTTCTTTTGGAAAGAATTATAATTTGTAGCTTTCTCCTATAAAATAAAAGCAGAAATCCTTTTCATATTTATTGCTTGCAACTGTTTATTATTAAAATTATTTTTTGCTATTGATGGGAGTTCAGATTTTCTAAATATTATCATTCTACACCAATATGATCTTTGTTTTGTGGACTGGTAACACAGTAAAACAATTTTTTCTGCAGTTTCATAATTATTATTAATCCAGTTTCCTATTGATTCTCAGGTTTTGTTTAGTTTTCTTTGTCCGTCATCCATGATTTCTCTGTCTTGTCATTTTCATTCCTTCCGTGCTTTCTTGAATGACTGTATATTACACAGATATGACAAATTTCAGTTTGTCAATTTACTCAATAATGTTACTGAAAAATTACTGAAATAATAATATCAATGTCAAGATAAATGCAGTAAGTTCAGTAATAAAAGTTTGTGTTTGCTTAATTGCTGCTTCCTATTTATTAGGTGGACTCAAATGATCAGAATTTGAATTTTGTTTTGGGATGTGGTAATGATAAGACAGGAACGGGTAATGGTTTCGTAATGGATTTACACTTGGAGCTCATTCAGGCCCAACATCGAGTAGCTGTGAAACTTCTTAAAATGACACATGGTAGGTTTCAGTAAAGCTAAATGATCTTCATAGCTTGATTAGAGTCCTCTATTAATATATTATGTCATACTAAGAAATAAAGGAGGTTTTTTTTTTTTTTTTAATTAAAAGCTAGTATTAGTTTGACACTGCAGAACTCCCCTGTGCACTGCTCCCTGTGATCAAGATCCCTCTTTTCCTGTGATGTTAGTATAACTACTGAAGATGTTAGAGCATGAGGGTGGAATATTTTCAGTGGTATAATCAGTCCAAGAAATTCTTCTTGAACCAAAGAAAAGAACATGAGATGGAGCACAGCTTTACTACAAAACTATGTATTAACCCCTCTCACTGAAATTTTCTCAATAGCACTGACAGAATGAATACCTAGGGATTTCTTTCCTATGTAGGTGCTCAAAAGGATGACAAAAGTCTTAAGTCTAGCAAGTCTCATGTGAAGAATATTAAAGATTTCCATTATTTAACAGGTAAGTCTTATTAATTAAATGTTTAGGAGTATAATAAATTATTGCTGATGTTTTATAAATGTCTTATAATATCTCTTTTACAGAGGCACTTATAATGAGAAAAATAAAAAAGAATAAGCTATCTAAAGCAATCTTTTTGATGCAAAAGGCTGCACAGAAGTTCCCTGAAGAGTTAACCACTTCTTCCCAAAGGCAGCTACTGGAGGTAATAAAAAAAATCTTATGGTTGAACTTCTTTATCATTATCACAGTTTTTGATGTTCTGTGTAGTTAAGACTTGGATTACTCCTTCTAACAAAAAGAAGAAAAATGGAAGGAATCTAAGGGACATTGGGTGTTTTTAACCCATGTTGTCAAATTTTCCCTGAGAAGTTTCATTATGATGAAAGAATAAAGTGACTTAAAACAAGGAAAGAACAGATCCCCAAATTTTGTGCACGCATGCAGATTGCAGGAAACCTGAAAGAAGAGTTGATCTTTCTTTCAACACTTAACCACCTATTGAAATTATGAACCTATGCCGTACCAAAATGTAATGCAGGTTTCCTTCTCCGCATTGCAACCTTCAACATCCTTCTTTTTCCAAGATCTATAAGCTGTCTTAGATTACTTTGGCTGATGATGATGACATGGACTTTATTTCATTCTTATTAAATTTACAGTTAGAAGTTGGACATTTTGGAATTTACTGAGGCTAAAAGTAGATTCTTCATGGACTCATTTCAAAGTCTTCTGAAATCAATGGGATTTGATTTCCATTGAGCTTTGTACCAGCATCTGTCCATGAAAATTGCTTTCTCATCAGTGGGGCACGTAGTTTCTTTAAAGCCTGTACAACAGATAACAGAATCTGCAATTCTCGCTATGTAATATGTGAAAAAGTATTTTAAACAAGAAGTTACTAGAAAATGTTTTTCTTTTAAGTGCTACAAATTTGGAACCATGGTAATTAACACACATACCTTTTATGTCAGAAGAATGCAAAAACTGGATCAGAAAAGACACACTAAAAATCTCTCTCATATATTTGAAAAATATATGGTATTTACAAATATAACATGTAGTGGTATGCTATGAAAGTTGTAACTGTAGTCACCAATGAAGAAGTACAAGCAATTCCCAAGACTGTGTAGTTATCCAGAAGAAACATTTGCAAAGGCCTTATACTGACCTTCACTATATTTTACTGTTGTGCATTTTTCACAGAGAAAGATGTGGGTAAAAGAATATAATATATATGCAGCCAGTTGCCAGAAAATGTCAGAATTAACTTTGCCTGGGCAAAATTAGCATGATCTTTGATATTTGTACTACGATGAAATATTTAATTATATGCTTAATTAATTTTCCTCCTTGAGGTGGACGGTGCTCACGTCATGAACAGCAAATCCATACCTTTCATGCTTCTGAGTAGCGGATTGTGCCTTTTTTATTGTAGAACATCATAATAAGAAATATGTCCCCAGAGAAGAATGAGCCTGTGATTCTTTTAATTAAAAATTGTATCACAGTACAGGTTACTACAAAGAAGTACAATTTTTAAGGAAGCGGTTAAGTTTCTAATTACTGATTGTGAAAGTTGAATCCTTGTTTAAGGGAAAGAGTCACTCCGTATCTTATTTTTTATCTGATATTCTTCCTTAAGCATTTCTCACTAGGGTGGATGCAACCCTAATCTAAATGGGGAGAGAGTGGGGTGAAGTGAGGGGATGTGCAAATGATTATCTATGTGATGTGATTAAGGCTCTGTTAAATCTTAGCTCCTTATTTCTCTAAAAATCTATGGCTGGTTTTTGGTCATTTTTGGACATGAGATACAAAGCTTATTCAATCTGTGATCTGACTCACTATGGTTGTTCTTATAGCCTGATAAATATATGAGGACAGAAACAAGGAACTGTAAAGGTGCAAGATTATAGGACTGTCACTGAATAACCAATAATTTGCAATGTTCTTTTTCAGTTTATTTTTCAGACTCAGTTCAGCCTCAATCTTTGGTGCAGTGTATGGTACTAAAATCTTTCAGATAAAACTCCTAGTTGTAGGAATATATCATCTCTCTCTTCTTCCAAAATAATGTAATTTGTCCAAGGCACCCCTGAACTCTTCATATCTGGGAGCTGGCCTTTTTGGCTTTGATTTGCCCTGGACAGCTGCCATAAATAAAGATATAAAAGTACTAAGTTCTGAATATTAAATTTCCAAGTTGAGTTTATCTTATCCTGGCAATTCAAACAAGGTGAAGAAGCCTACCAATTTGCCCTTCAGTCCAGTAAGAAAAAAATGTACCCTGATCTCCAACCAGATGGCTGCATAATCACTGTGTGCAGGAGGCCCCCACATTTTTGGAAGACACTAATAGACTGTCAGTCCTCTCTCAGCCCTCTCCAGGTTTAGCCCTACATTTTCCAGGCCTGCACTCTCCTCCCTTTTCTTTATTTCTGGACTTTATTTCTGTCCTCTGTTTCTGGAGTACAGAAAGTCAGTGTAAGTGCTTCCACAGCTCCTTCAGAAATTCCACAGATTAGGTCTCCAGCTCTCTCCTAAATAAGAGTTGATATCTTTTTTGTTTCTTATTGGAGCTAATCACAGGTTGCCACTAATTGCTAAGCAACATTATTTGTGATCACTCTATTTTTTCCTGCAGGTTCTTCCAAAACTGGATGTGCCTCAGTCCTTCCTCTTTTGTGTTCAACCCTGCATTCCCTTTATTGTACATTGTGAAATTAATCTACATATGTAAAGCTTACACAAAGTACCATTCATCCTAATTTAGGATGTAAGATGATATGAAAATCTGCAAAAAGTTTTCTACATAGCTGTGATTTTTTTATAAGATCATTTTGAAAACTGTTTCTAAGTATTATATCATTCTGATTGTTATGTTCTAATAGTTTTTCCCTTTTGTTTTCATTTACTTCATAGGAAGCACTAACTTTAATTGAGCAAGTTGAAGGTGAACAAAGTGCATTGTATCACAGTCTCAAAGAAGCTATGAGCAGCAAGAAAAAAGGCAGAACTCCTCCTCCTCCTCTGTTACTTTCTAGATCACATTGCTCAATGACATTTAAACCAGCCCCGTTTTCTTCAGATACTCAGGTAATGTTTTTCATGATGACTGTGTAAGAAATAATTAAACAATACACAAGAGAGCAAAAGTTGTTTCAACAGTGCTATACCATCACAGTTGTCTCCATTGTTCTTGACAAGATTATGTTATTCTGACTTAATTAAGTATTCCTTTTTTTCCCCTTGTGACTCAGTGGTGACTCATTGTTTTGATCTTCACATTTGCATGAAACTTTCTTCATCTTATGCATCATGATCCTTGGTGTTTCTTATTTATTCTACTCGCCAAGAGCTCATTCTCTTGGTTAGAGTCTGACATACTCCTAGTTACCCTTGGAAGAGATGCAAGGCTGTTGCATCATGTGACGCAGGAAGGTACCACACTGAAGCCTCTGCTGAAGTGCCACAGTTCAGGTGGAAAAATCTACCTTCTGTTGAATTTGTAGAATCCCAGAACTACTTGGATCATAAGGGATTTTAGGAGATGTCTCTAGTCCAACCTTCTGCTTAAAGTAGGGTGCTGTGAGATTAGACTAGGTTGTTCAGGGCTTTATCCAGTCAGTTCTAAAGACCTCCAAGGATGGAGACTGAACAGCTTCTCTGTGCAACCTGTTCCAACAAGGCAACCTGTTCATGGGGAAAATTTTTTTCCTTATGTACAATTGTAATCTCTCTTGCTTCAATTTAGGTCTATTGTTTTTCGTCTTCCTACCATGCACTACTGTGAAAAGCCTGGCTACATCTTCTTCATCACTTGCTTGCAGGCATTCCTGGTAGGTCCCCTGAAGCGACCTCTTCTCCAGGAAGAATAAGCCCAGCTCTCTCAGCCTCTTCTCGCAGGGCTAGAGTTCCAGCTCATCTTGGTGGTCCCTTGCTGTAATCACTCTAGTTGTTCAACATTTCTTGTTAGAATGATGGGGGGGCAGGAGGGAAACTGGCCTCAGTAACCAGGTGTAGTCTAATGAGTACTGAGCAGAGGGGGATAATGATATTCCTCAATCTCCTAACTGTACTTATGTTAATACAATTCAAGATGCTTTTAGATTGCTTTGCTGCCATGGCGCATTGCTGTCTCATGGTCAGCTTCCTGTCTAACATGACCCCCAGATCTTTTTAGTGCTTCTCTCCAGCCCATCAGTCCCCAGCCTGTATCCTTGCAAGGGATTCTTCCTTCCCAAGTGCGAAACTTTGCATTTGTCCTTAAATTTCATGACGTTCCTGTTGGCCCATTTGTCCGGGCTCTCTAGGTCCCTCTGAATAGCAATCCTGCCCTCAAGGATACCAACTGTTTCCTTCAATTTGGCATCATCTACAACCTGATAAGCGTGTGCTCACTTTTTTCCTTAGGTCGTTGCTAAAGACATTAAACAGGACAGGTCCCAGGGTAGTCCTCTGCAGCACTCCCGTTGTTGCCACCCTCCTCTCCCCCCCTCTGTAAATCAAGTAGTTTTGTCACAGAGGCCCATCACGGTGGTCAGCCATGATTTACCCTTGGTAAATTCATGCTGTTTGTTCCAAAACACCTTACTCTCCTTCATATGTCCAGAAAGGTTCAAACAGGCTGAAGGATGAAAAATTCACTAGCTGCAGTTTTCTTGAGAGAAATTTTCACAGTGATTTTGCAAGCTGCTTCAAAATAACGATGTGTATAAAACCAGTAGAAACTCAAATCTTATTAATAGTGGTAAGAATGTTTCTGTGGACAGTTGTTTTATAACTTGCAGTTTTATTGCAGTTTGATTAGTGAATTTCAAAGAAATGAATTAGGAAAAAGTTCTTCCTTTATATCTCTAATGAACATAAAATTAAAAAATGTAGTTTTTAAAAATCTGGTCGTTCTTCTGTTTTAGTAACTGTTAATACTTCGTTTTATTCGATACAGGAGAGTGAATGTAACGGATCGGACCACTAGATGGTGCAATGAGATTATTATTCCTATAATTGGAGCCCAGATACTCTAGAATTTTTCTTTCTAAAGATGCTGGCCTGGTTTCAGCTGGAATAGAGTTAATGTTCTTCCTAGTAGCTGCTGTGTTTTAGATTTAGTATGAGAATAATGTTGATAACACATATGGTTTTAGTTGTTGATAAGTAATGCTTATATTAAGCCAAGGACTTTTTCAGCTTCCCATAGTAGCTGAGATGGAACATAGACAGGATAAGCTGGCCAAAGGAATATTCAATACCATAGGCGTCATGCTCAGTATATAAATGGGGGTTGCCAGGGGGGCAGGAATCCGTGATTGCTGCTTGGGATGGGCTGGGCAATTGATCATCGGGTGGTGAGCAACTGTATTGCATCACTTATTTTGCATATTCTTTTATTATTATTATTATTATTATTATTATTATTATTATTAATTATTATTATTATTATTATTATTATTATTATTATTATTATTATTATTATTATTATTATTATTATTATTATTATTATTATCTTACATTACTGTTCTATTAAACTGTCTTTATCTCAACCCATGAGGTTTTTTTCCTTTTTCTCCCTCTTCTCCCTACCTTACTTGGGGGAACGGGGGGGAGTAAGTGAACAGCTGCATGGTCCTAGTTGCTAGCTGGGGTTAAGCCACAACAGATACACATAGCTATTGAATGGACATGAAAGGTATTTTTTATGAAGAACTTATTAACTGGAAATGGATACTTAGGATTTAATTAGAGATATATATTTCTTGTACTAGAAGTCAAATTATCTCTAAAATTTCCTGATCTTAAAGTTGCTCATTTGCTGCAAATAAGGTCCTCTATTTCAATAACTCCTGAAAAACAGTCAGGATTCATTGCAAGAAAAATCATGTGTATCACAAGAAAAATTAACATTTTAGCTGTTCAGAATTTTTATATGTTGAAAAATGACCTCGTCTGCCAAACCTCAGGGCTGTTTAAATGTCTACTAAAAGTACATAGACTTAGTACAGTTTTTAGTAGAAGTTGCAAGAGAAGTTACTGAAAAAGAGCTTCATCAGATGCATGACCTACTGAAATCCATCTGCCCAGTTCTGCAGAGACGAAATCAAAATTAGTTTCCATGTTTGATCTCACTGAACACAACTGAGCACTGATCCAGGAATGCATGCTCACATTCTTCCTTGGTTAAAGATATTGAAAATTGGAGATGATATACCCACTGAGTTTATCAGCAGCTTGATGGCATTAAAAAAGCATTGATCTCAGTAGGAACTAAGAGCATAGCTTGTTTAGAAAATATTACTGTGTTACTTCATGTTTGCATTTCTGTTGCCTGCTTTTAAGGATTTGTCCTCAAATAGTTTGTTGAATCAGAAGCTGATGTCAACTTTAGAAGAATACCATTGCAAGGATCAAATAAGGGATCTAGATGACTTTAAATCTACAGAAAGTACAGGGTAGCTCAAGGAAGGAGATAGGATAATAGAGTCATCTCTTTTTATTGCCATTGTAGTGTATCTAGTTCTCCAGCTAAATAAATTAATTAGTGTTTCTAGTGCAGTTGGACTATGCATTTTTATAACTAAGGTTTTTGTTTTTTCTTTCAGAGACTGTTTTTACAAAATTAGTACATTCTACATTAGGCAAAGGTTGGAAATACTATTATGTATCAACCCATTTTGTTTTCATTTTCTTCAAAGGTTTCGTGGTACAGTATTTTGGGCTCTGTAGCAGGAGGAAGCAATATGAAAGTAAGGTTAAATAACAATAAACTTCCAAATGCAGGAGAAGAGGTAAGACAGAGGTAAAACTCCTTTAGGTCATTCTCTGTTCCTTTAAAAAAACCCAACTTTCTAAATGTATACATCTGATATCTGTTTTTAATCAAGTAACTGGCCAAGCCTTTGACAAACCTTTTGATCTTTATTTTAAGCAATTGAAATTTTGCTAGGCTGAAGGCATACCGACAACCAAAAAAGTTCTAGGAACCTTTTTTGAATAATGAATTATATGATTCAAAAGCTTCATGTTAGACAAGTCTCTGTCCCTTCTATTATAACTGTTTTTTGGGAGACACCTAAGAAATATAAAAGGATGTATATGATGTATTTATAGTGTACCTCAGACTTACTCTTTCTGGGGATTAAAAAAAAAAGATATTCTAAACAGATATAAAATTTAATATTTTTCTTAATTGTGTAACTTCTATAAGCTATTTCTTCTTAACAAGACTTTACCTTGCTTAATTCTGGCAACATGATAATATAACTCCTTCAATAACCTTCATGTTCAGACATGATTGACTTCTAGGTTCATGCTCTTTCCCGTTCTTGCTGTGAACATGTGATATGACAAATCATCCCACCCATCTTTTATTACTTGTGACTGATCATGTGACTGCATCAGTACTCTTTTATATTATTTCTTCATTACAACTGACATTTTATTTTCTGAATTTGTTTCGGATTTTTTGTTTTGTGTTAGTGTAGATTTTTCCCTTTGGATCACACTCTGATGTTCCTGCACAGACTGAGAGAGTTCTGTTTTTCACTCACTTATGCATGCTATTGCATTGTCCACCTGAATGACGACTGTGACCCATTCAAATACTCTGCATTTGGGGTTTTAAGAAAGGGGCAAAAAAGCTTCAGCATGTGGTCTTCAGCAAATTTTACTGTAGTCTTAGACCTGAAGTATCTCTTTTACATCTGGAAATCTTCTCACGAAGAGTTCTGTTCTTTGCAGGGCAGGTCTCTGTTTTGCATTGTGACAGAAGAATGATCTCAACCTCTTTTGCCCTATGCTTTATGCTTTCCTGGTTTTGGCAGCAAGCTCTATACTAACACTGATAGACTTGTCTTTGGTGATGGAGAGGAAATCTTTCCCTTTGCACCTGTTCCCCCTATCTCCTCCCCAAAAAGGAAGATGTATGAAAACAGGTGTGTGTAGCTACTGGCAATAGAGGCTTTGATGTTATTCTCGATATTCTTATGATCAAATCTGGAGAATCAAGCTTCCTGCCATGTCCAGTGAGCTAGTTGCAATATACTATCCTGCTCCTGGTGACTTAAGTGTTTCACTGGAGACTTTCACCCCACTGCTAGCTGTTCTTTCTGTGAACTTGCTGCAATCCACCCAAACTACTGACTGTCTTAGCTCTAGCAGGCACTAGAGATGCACAGACCTGAGGTTAACCATATGCCTCAGCAATGGAGCTTCTGGTAGCTTTAGGATATGCTTTTGCAAAATGCTATTCTGCAGACAAAGTCACTATCTGCCTGCTCCATGGAAAAGGTTTAGAATTCTTGGTGGTGGAATGATCTATAAACTTATCAGCATGAGAAAACCTTGCTCTAAAGGGATACTAAAGAGTGTTTTACATTAATTTCTGGTCTGCTGGTTCAGGATTCAGCCCTAACATTTGAAGGGATTTCTGTTGTTCAGAGGACTCCTTCTGAATAAGAACACTGTGTTGATGCTACATTACAATGACCTTATTTCCCATGTTGTGCTTCAGTCATTGTGCCAGTTATTTGTTGTTTCAAGACCCTAAAACTTTCCTTTCTGTAAATTGCCCTGGTTATGGAGGGGAAGGCAGAAAAGCCTGTTAGAAGTGAGCCATGATGTTAAAGTGCAGGTGGTCAGTTACTTGAAGGAAAAATGTCGAGAAGTTCTTGGAAATATATTGTTTATATACACGTTCACAAACTCCAAGGTCCTGTTAATGGTGCTGAGAGGACCTGTGACATCCTCTGCCTATATCTAATACATGCCTGTGACATGTATGGAGGAGAGCTTTATGCTCTTTCTCGGGAAGTATAGCTCAGGGGTAGAATGTTTCCAGCTCAATGACTGCAAGCATGCACGCTCACAGTGTGAATGTGCAATTGGACAAAAATGTCTTAGAGAAACTCCAGGTCCTGGTACTTAACTGTTCTCTTAGGTTATGTGCTCTGTATACTCAACTGCATTCCAGAGAAAACAGATACTTTTTTTCCCCCTGTCTTCTCACTGTTTTCTCATTGTCTTCAAGAACCTAATATTACGTGGAATCATGACATGTCTTTTAATCTAGCTTATACTTAGGTTGTATCCAAGACCGCTAAACATTTTATTTAACAATGAAAGTTCAGAGTTTGAGATTTGTTTTTGATATGTACAGTGGATGTAACTAGAAAATATTTTTATTATATAGATACCCGCTGATGGGAAAAGCCTCTTGGAAATACAAGGCTTAGAGCCCAATGAGAAATACATATTTGCAGTTGCAGCATATTCTTCTGATGGAAAACTTATTGGTGATGCCATTGGGGAAACGACTAAGCCAATCCTTGCTTATCCACCTCTTTCTGCTACTACTGTTCGAGCCTATCTAACTGAGGTAGGGTTAGAGTCTTTGCTAATAAACACATACTTTAATTTGGTTGTAATTACTTTTTTTTTCACTGGTAGCTCTAAAACTTCTTCTGGTAAAAACTCAAGACTTTCTTACCAAAAACTTGATAAGCACAAATCACAATTTTAACATAACAAATGGTATATTTGAGTAACTCAATTCTTAATTCAAAATTATTGGAAATTCCAGTTTAAGGTGAGAGATGTCTCTCAGCTAGTTTTCGTATCCCAGTTCCTGTTTTTCAGCCTGCATTTAACTTCTTTCTTATTTTTTATCATTTATTTTTTCATTTTTGTGATTGAGACCAAGTGTTAGAAATCATCTTATTAGGCATTACAGTATGGGATGAAAAATGTGATTGAACTTACCAGGTATCAAATCCAACCATTTTCATATTGAAATTATTTTTGTAGTGTCTTGTGGAAGACCACAAAAGCTCTGTCAGACAGTTATCATAATTTTCTGTATTCTTAATAAAGAAAATTTAAAACAGATAGTGACATGGAGAAAAGTGAAATTGGCTAGCCCTGTAGACCAGATCATGGGGAACTGTTAGAAGATTTCCTAAAATCGTCTAGAGTAAGAGGTATCCACATTCATTTATGCCTACTTGTGTGGCTCCATTTACATCCCATTATCCAGAGCAGCAGGGCATTCTACAAAAGTAAAATGAACCTGGATGAAATAACATGCATTCAAAAACTGCAGCACAATACCTGTAAAGTATTCCACAAAGGGCTGTTAGATCCTTGGTTAACAGTCAAGAAACATTTTTGCTTCTTCTGATTTTGTGAAGCCAAACTAATATTAGTAGAATCCAGATTGCTACTACATGTGTTCTATTCAAATATGTCAGAATATTCTTACAGAAATTGTAAATTTACATGTTGGATGGGGAGTTTTAAAACCTTTCTTTATAGTATAATCATATTTGGCTTGGTTATTTGTTGAACATTGAAACTTGCTAAATTTTTTTTTTGTTTTTTCTTTTTTTTTGTAGGTAGCCTATCAGACTGGCAACTATACATTGGCCAGAGAAGCATTTTTGCCAATGTGGGATTATTTTGTTTCAAATTCCTCTCCACTGCCTGCCAATGCAGCTGTTATTTCTGCAAGTAGTAATTTGACTGTATCTGAAAACAGGTAACTGTCGAAAACAAAATTAAAATAATAGTTAATTATAGATGTGTACATTTTATTTTAAAGAGTACCAGGTTGTGAAATTTGTTCAGACTTGCGATATGAAAAACATTCTGAAGAAAAAAAGGGTGAAATGTGTTATGAAAACATAGTGTTTTATAATTAGCAGAGGATTTTTGTTATTTGTGGAACCATTACACACCTATTTCTTTATAATGATTGTTTTCTTAAGATAATGGGAAACATTTATAAAGTGGCTATTAATTTTGTGTGATGCATTTTCATATGCAAAATATGTAATATGCACTGTGTTCTTGACTTTCCAATTAAAGGAGCAGTAGAGTTCAGAAATTCTGGAAATTTTGTCAAGAACACCACCCAAAATGGGTAAATGCTTGCTAATTTTGTTTTGGGGCAGATATAAATCTGCCAATAATCTTTGACTATACTAAAGTGCTTTGGAAAATATTTAAAATTAATTCATTTATAAATAAATTTCAAATGTTCAGTCATAATATTATAGGGTTTTCATGATGACAAAGCCCAGCTAGAAATTTTGCAGTTACATTCACTGAAATTCAATAGATCTGAATGCAAAACCAAATCAGAACTTAATTAATTCCCAGATAAAAGAATGAGACTTGTGTGAAAAAATAGACATGAAATACTATAATAACAATTAATACTTCTAAATGTTAGTTGACTGTTTATAATTTGATAATGAATTAACATCCAATATAACTGAGCACAAATCACCATCTTTACCTGTGTGGAATTCTTTTTGGACTAATTCTTTCATTAGGAAAGTTTTGGCAAACTTGTGAAGGTATGAAAAAGTTCTGCAGCATCTCTGTTTCAGTTTGACAGACTGGCTTAGTCTTGAGACCATAATGACAAGAAGCAACTTTATTGCATGTGTGTTAATAGTTCTTGAATGTTTCAAGAAATAAAGAAGGAATAAAGATCTTTGTTTCCAGAAATAGATATTAGGGGGGTTTCCTAACACTTTCATCATAATATTTCCATTTCCACTTCACAGACAGAATAACTGGTAATCAGCTATTCTGAGACAGATGATGTAGCTAGAGTTTTCACTATATTGTTTTGTCTTACTTGCATCAGAGCCCACGGTTTTGTCATGGTAGTGCTGTTTGGATGCAATCAGATAGTGTAGGCTTGCATGTGCTTTGAATCCCGTTACAGGAGAACGTAATGTGCCTAAGTGTACTTCTTGTTATTTGGGGCTCAGCCAGACCACTGGCGTGTATCCTGTCTGTCCTTCAGGTGCCACCATGTGTCTGATACTGGGCATACAAATTGACCTAGGGGCTTGATGTTACATGCCATAAGAGCATTAGGGATTTACAGGCAGCCTGTGGACTGCATTGATGCAGGCAGATAATCACTAGACAGCCTATTTCACGACTATGTGGATGTTTTACATCTATACCTGGCCTGGGGAAAAAAGCAGGACTGCAAGTCTGGTCATTGTGCTTTTTTTTTTTAACATACATACAGCTTCAGAGGTAACATTTGAATGAAGCTGCTTTCAAATGAATCTAATGAAGATAGCAAATTTTAAACAGCTACGGAAAGCAATTCAGGGATTTTACTTTTCCGACAGCTGTGTCCAAGCTTAATTTTTTTCCCCCATTCTCAAAGCTGCAGTATCAGACCTGAAATAGGCAGTTTCAGTCTAACCGATTGGTAGCTAAGAAATTAGTTGGATTAGCTTGAAAGTACATAGGACTTAAAGAGGCAGTAGAGGGAGCTGGAAGGAAATGAAAACTCTTGTTTCCAGCCAGAAGCCCTGTTGATATCCTGGTAATGTCAAGTATGTGAATGTGTCTACTTGATCTTCCTTCTCGAGTTTCAGTCTCTTTTAGGAAATACAACTGAGGAGAAGGAGGAATTTACTTCTTATAGTTCAAAATCATAGGATTTTTCCTGTAACAAAAATATTAGGAAAAATATAACAAGGACAAATGCCCCCCTTCCCCCAGGGAAGGAAAAAACCCAACAAAGAAGCAGGCAGAAGAAAAGAAATTCTTTTGAGACTTGTAATAAAAGACATCAGTGATGAAAATGAGACTGTTACTAATACTTAGTAATGGACTTCACATGCGTCATTGTCAGAATACAGAAAAATAATGTGTAAAAGAACACAGTTAAAATAAATAAGCTGTAGCATCCCAAGTTTTCAAAGGAAGTTCAAAGTAAGATTCACTGGATTAGATGAAACAACTAATGAAAAACTGTCTTAGAATAGTAGAAGGTGGAAAACAATTTGAAATGGAGTCTTAGCCCTTTTTTTTCTGTTAGAAATTTTAAGCATTGTTTTTCAGTTTTATGTATAAATCTTATTTCTAGAAGTAGAATTTGTCCATAATTTTAAAATTAAAGACTGCATTTTATTATAATGCAGTTTCAAGCATGAGATGTCAGAATAATCATTAACATGCTTTTACTGTTCTTTTGCTTTTTTATTTTGTAGGTTACGTTTTGAAGCTGTATCTCAGACTTCTCCTATTACCTTGCACCTCTTTCTGAGGAATATATTTGCTGTCTGTGACATTAATGTCATGGAAGGAGCACTCTTCTGTGATTCCATCTGTTCCAATGAGATACTTTATAAGGAACAAGTATGTGTGGTTTAAAATAAAGACTGGATTTGATTTTACTTTTTGATCAGCTTTATTTCATCACTGCAAGATAAATGTTGCAATGTACTAATCCTATTTACAGAATACTTAATTTTCTATGAGTTATTTGGTCTTCCTTTCTGAAGTATTTTAGTAGCTGTTGGTTATTTTGTATCCTGGTGGAAAGAAGGCTTCTGAATCAGTTATTGCCTAATCCTTAGAGCACTGATCCCAACTAAGGAAGGATTTTCCTTGGCTTCCATGGTGATATACTATAATTTAAGCAAAAAATATAATAATTTTTATTTTTGCCCTGCTAAGATGCACCTTGGATTTTTGATTTTAAACATTTCTGCTATTTAATACATATATTTTCATTAATATTGAACTTCTAACATGTTTTCATGGTTTTAATATACTAAGCTTCTTTTATCGTATTTCAGACTTTCTTATAGTATAATGGCGTGTTAATCACAACAAAACCTTTCTTTTTTATTTGGATAGTCAAGCTTTGCTTCCTGTATTATTACATTCCTATTTCACTCTTTCTTTGCTGAAGTCCTTGTCTTATAAAAATGTGAAGAGTTGATTACTCAGTGACTTTACTGGATATGCTTACACGTGCGAGGACTGCAGCAGATAACTATATGGGAAAGGAAGGAATTGTTATCCTTCCCTTACCTACTCAGAGAGGTTAGCATGTGAACGTTCCATTCCACACAGGTTGAGGTTGATAACTGGGCTTTGTAAATTATATGAGTAAACTCAAAGGGTACAATTAGGTCAAGAACAGTCGTTTCATTTAGAATAATGAATAATGTTGCATTTGTTTATATACTTCTAATAGGTGTCGATGTAAATTCATTTTAAAATTTCATCTTACTTGCTGCTTACATTGCTTTTTAAACTGCAATAACATCTGTCTTCTTTCACTCTGAAATGATTTAAACCAACAGAATTCATGTTTGAATCAAAATGTGTGTTTGTTTTACAGGTTGCTAGATTAGCAGAATGTGAAAGAATGACTGTGGCAATTGAACTTAGCAATTGGTTGAATGATGCAAGTTATACCCTGCAGTCTGTTGTACAATGTTATGGTCTCCTTGCTCCAATTATTTATCACAAGATTTCTTCAGTGCCGGTAGTTCAGGTGAGAGCATTTTAAGACAAAGCAGCTGGCATCCAAGTCCTGCAGTTATAGTGATTCAAATTAAACTTATAATGGAGTGTACCGTGGGAGAACTAAGTATCTAGGCTTCAAGTTCTTAGTAGCTACTGAAAGAAAAGCCTTTTACAGTTTTGTGTGTATATGCATATCTGTTCATATATGTTTTATGCATATATGTTCAGTGTAAGCTGCACAGATTCTGCTCTCAGATATGCTAAAGTAACTGCAGAGTATCGATTGTTTCTTCAGGATGATTTGTTGGTATTTTTAAACTACAGTAGAATCTACATTGTAACTTCTACTTGAATGCTATTTGCAGATGGCAACTTTGAGGAAAGAAAAGCAGCATTTGCTATGGCTTTTTTTGGAAAGTTTGCTTCATACACAGTTTTCTTCTTAAAAAAAAGGCAGCTATTCAATGTGTTGATGATGCAGTCTTTAGTTTTCAGGCATGTGCTCCTTTCCAGAAGCAAGCACTTTCTCTTTGAAAACAGAGTACCTGAATCCTTTCCTGCCATTTCTGAAGCAGGGGACGTGTTCTTTAGATTCAGCAAGGACAGAGTAGAAACATGCAACTTTTTTCCCTTAATTAGGTAGTTTTGTCAGGGAGCAGCAGTAAGATCATGTTTGCTCTATGAGGAAGGATGAAGTGACTGTCATGCAGGCAAGGCACAGACTAGCAGCATCTGAACATGGCAGACAGCAGGGTGTTGGTAAGAGGAGCCACTGAAAGTCCAGAGAAAGTGAAGTTGTTGGGCTGGCCCATGGTTCATCCAGGAGAAAAAGTCAGGAGCTGTAGGAGTTGGAGCCAGAGGCTAGAGACAAGACACAGGTCCATCCAGTAGGCATAACTGAAGACCAGCACACCAATGCTATGTCTCAAGTAGGGACTGAAGGCTTGTGTCTGAACTTAATTGGGACTCCTGGGCCCCTGGGAAGAAGGTGTGGGAGGAAGCCCCAGGTGAGGCTGCTCACAGAGTGACTACTGGGGCACTTAGGGCCCTGACAAGTTTTTAGGAGCATTTAGAAAAAAAAAAATATATTTAGATACAGGGGTAGCCTCTTGCTTAAGAAGTCATTGGCTGTGATGACCTACCAAAGTCATAGCTAGCCACTGGAAATGGCTTCTGTTTCAGATTTCCTAATTGAAGGGAAAAATAATTTAGTCGCATGTTCTTTTCATGTCTATTAGACAGAAAGGGGGAAAGTAGTATTTTATTTTTAGACCATACCGAAAACATTTTTCTTTCATTTAAAATTCTGACCAGCTCACTATAGTTTTAAGTAGTCTTCTACTAGGAGCGTCATCTCACTGAATTAAGCATTCTTTGATTTTGTGTTAATTAAATCAGCAAAAATACTCATCATGTATCTGTAATTTAATATCTGTGATTTTATGTAAACATGTCATTTATTCCAAAAGGCTGTGGTTGAAATCTTGACACCATTAAATTCAATGGAAATTTTATTGTTGTCTTTTGTAGATCTAGTATTTTATCCTGTCCATTAGATTTTGAAGTATTTTTAAAGTTCACCATCAAATACAATAGGCTGTACAGAGGTACAGGCTTGTAAGCATGTTGCAGACTCCAAACTTTGTTTTAACCCTTGTATTTACAGATCCTCATTAAGTGCTTGACTGTCCTTCAAGAAATTCCAAGTGCAACTTTGCAGAGGAGGTGGGCAGGATGTTATGAGAGTATTCAGCATATGATAGCTTGTACCTCATTTTATACAGCAAAGGTATTGTGTGGATTATTGTGCTTCCAGTTTAGTTTCAGATATAGCTCTTGTCATTTAGAGAAAAAAAAGATTTAATAGACTGGCCTTCAGAGTGATGTCTTAGAAAACGAGCAGTCTTAAGTAGCAAAGGTTTAGAAATATTTATTACTATCTCTGTATCAGGGCATTTTATATAAAAATGACATTCTGACTTTTTAATAAAACTGTGAATTTTCATTTGTTCAGAAAATAGACTGTAATTACTAGTCCATGACATGAAATCTGTATTTCATATCATTGCATGTATTTTTACATTCAAGGTAGTGTTATTTTCAATAAGGCATATATGTAATATATAAATTTAAAAGTTGATTTACTGCATATAGGCTATATTTATAGTTTTAATCAGAACAACATATATAGCTTATGTGCTAATTAGATACAAGAGACTTTATACTATTTGGTCCCACATGCTGGCAGAAACATAAACACCTTGACTTTCAATGATAATACATATCTGTAGATCCCATTTATGATTTAGATACTCATTCTATTTAATGAGTTAAGGAGAAATGTGGTACAGGTAGGATTTTTTTCCTCGGGTATAGAGCCATGCTAGATTTAAAGTACATGCCACAGTAAATGTATGATGCTGAAAAAGTCAGCTTTCCTCTAGCGTTGAGTACACCTCAGCTAAGAGCTCATACCAAAGCTGAGCTGCGGCTGATGCTTTGAGGGGTTCCTCTGTGTTGGTGATCCCTCACCCTGGTCTTTATAGGAGCTGGATCTCTGTGCTCACCTCACAAAACAAGGTCAGTGTCAAAAATCCTTGGAAGTGCACTGCAAGAAGACAGTTTCCATTCTTTTAAAATGTGTAAACATTACTATTTTAAGCCCTAGTGTTGCCATTTTCTTGGTATTAAACAATTACTTCATGGGTGTTAGGGCAGTGTCAGGGCACGGTGAGGCTGGGGAGCCAGGAGCTGAGGGCAATGCCGTGGCTGGCAGGTTCAACCAGGAGTACAGATCATCAGGTGAGTTTTTGATTATGAGGCAGGTCCGAGGTGAAGCTGGGAAGTCAATCCGCAGGTCAGGATCAGGTCTGGTGAGGGTAACTAGGGTAAGACACAGCCCAGCAGCCTGATCCATCATGGTGGGAGCAGTCTGAGGCCAAGCTGAGAAGTCAGTCCACGGGTCAGGTGAGCAAACCAGTGGATCCATGGCCAGGTCCAGGCATGGCTTGGAGTGCGCTGGAGACCAGCATTCCTGCCAGATAGAAGCTGGCAGGGATTGTAAGTTCAGGCCTGATCTGAAAGGGAGCTCTTGGCCCCGTGGGGAGATGGCCCAAGTGGAAGCTATCAAGGTCAATAAAGCCTGTTAGGAACCTTGAAACCTTGATACAGTGTCTTTGTTGTTGGATTCCCCAGCTAAATGACTGCTTGTCCTGCTGATTTTTTATTTCCTTAGAGATAGCATTTCAACGGAATAATGAGGCCATGTACTGTGTTTATCCTAAAGTAATCTATATACTTATTTTACATCCCAAAGACAAACATCCTAACATGAAGTTACCTTGCGTATAGTAGTACTTTGGCCTTTAGAGCTCTATTTAAAGAAGATAAAGCCATCTAAACCCCTTCCCCACACTGTGCATTTATAAATTTCCTAATTTTAAAAATAAATTTCACTACTCCTTTCACCAATACAGTTGAGATTTACAAATGTTCACTTGATACCAGAGAGGTAAATGAGGATCATTTGGTTACCCTTTTTATTCTTTGATAGCAATACTGCCTGAGAACAGGGAGAATGTCAATCACAGAAATAGATACTTCTGGTTAAATCTTTCTATTCTCTGAGGGGTAGGTTAAGCCAAAGTAGAACACATAGATAACATATCTGCAATTCCAATTACTTTCAGTGTCTATAGTCCTGGTTTTTTTTTTTGTTAAAGGAAACTTCAGCATTGACTAATTAATTTCTATTTATAATATTCATGCATTTTGACAATTATGAGTAGACAATAATGAAACATTACATGTTATGCAAAACAAAAATATATAACATGATTGTTTTATAGGTACTACGTTCATGGGAAGAATATGAACTAGCCGTAATTATTGTTAACTATGGGAAAAAATTGTTGGCTTCCTCACCAGCAATCTCACCCTGCCAGTCAGGAGCTATGAAGACTGAAGAAATACACACAAAAAAAGAACTTGAAGTAATTGCTGTGATTTTAGCTTTTTCTTTTCTCTAAATGCTATGTTTATTATTTTGAAGACCTCATTTATTAACTTTTTGGTTTAGAAGTGATTGTATAAGTTTCCTCATAGAATAAGAATTCCCAAAGTACAGTTGAGAGACTTCTGTTTAATTTTAGCCACCTTTGTTCCGAACAGTTGCACATTGCAGCGGGTACAGGGTCTCATCTTGTGAACTCAAGGGGGGTTAGCAGTATTACAGTTCAGAACCATGGGAATCATGCAGATATTTATACAAGCATCTATAACTGATCTTTACATATAGGTTGCAGGAATGCTTATTAGACAGAAAAAATAATTAAATAATTGTAGTAAAGTTGTGAATTGTAACTAATTGTAAGTAAAGAAGAGCAAAAATATCCTAAGTAATATAGAAACTTAGCCTCTCATTTAGTGTAGCAGCTGCTTGAAACTGAGTCATAATAAAAGAGTAACTTAGGAATTGTGTAGACTGAAAAATATTTCTCAATGGAGGAGGAACTTTCAACCTCAAAGTCCTTAATACTTAAATTACAAAGAGATGCATCAGGTTGTGAGGATTTTCTACAACTTAGAATCAGAGTAAAGTGTTGATTCTCCATACTTTCCTATCTGTTTTTTCTTTAAGTAGTTTTAGAAGAGATTTTACTAGAGAGGAGATTTGAAAAAAAGGTAAGAAATTAGGAATAATGAGAGGAAGAAAGGAACAGTGTAAGCATGAAACTGAGATATATTGGAGAGAGGGAGAAAAAGTCAAACACCTCACAGGGAAGGCGTTCTGAAATAAAGTTTGTAGAACACTGATAGGATCCAGGACAAATTATTTTCTCCATTGTTTATTGCTGAGTTTGTGTTAGCTGCTGCCAAGTTCAAACCAAAAAAAAGAAAGTAATCTAAGACCGTAGGAACAATATAATATCTTGAGCCAAGAAGGGCTGACTGAAAATTGTATTTTCAGAAGTGGAAAAAAAAAAAAACCAAACCTTCCTCTCCAGAGGAAGATTTTGATCTCTGTAGGCAGTAAATAATCTACTAAATATTATTTTTTCTGGAAAACAACATAGTTTGTCAAACAATCTGTTCAAATATGTTGTAGTAGCATGTGGGACTTCGCTAAAAATGTATTTGGTGGCAGATCAACTCCACTCACTCCCGTGGATATCAGTCAAGAATGGATCATGGCCAGGTTTCTCCAGCCATACTAAAAAGTTAATGAACATCAATTTTCACTTGAAAAGAAAATTAAGACAATATTGATGAAATTATCAGATACAGAATTAGAAGGCTTGGGATCTAACCCAACTCCACTATTTACCTGCTGAGTTTACTTAGGTAAAAGCTAAGTTTTCATGACTAAGTATTGGATATTTCAGACCATTTCTGCAAAGACATGCCATTTAGCTGCAATGGAAAAAGCAACAGAAAATCTAAGTGCTCTTGAATCAAATCTCCTCAAACTGACAAAACCAGGTGGGTGTACTATTAAAACACTTCTTACTTTTTTCTATGCATTTTTCTATGCTTTACTTGTAAAAATTGTTTGCCTAAGAAGTACTTTTATTTCATATATATTCCATGATAAATCAACAAAAATCATAATTTCAGTGATCTTATTTATCCCCGGTAGTGATGTGTATAATGACTTTTATTCATCTTTTTCATCATTTTCACCAAAACTCGCGTTCCTTCTTAGAAAAGAATGGTAATTTTTGTTCTGTTCTGCAAATATATGTGTTGTCTCAACCTGTGTAAATTGGGTTCTGTTATTTAAGCTTGCTCTATTTTCCTAAATCAGAAAATGCAGTGGCAAAGGTCACTGCCCATTTATAGCATACCTTACTATCCTACCATTTCTAGTAGTAATGACCACTGCAGGAAATTTTAGTGGAGAAAAGGCTTCCTGAAGAAAGTTAAGAGAAATTGTCCTCTTTGTGAAGGAACTGCATGTATACTAGCATTACCTTGTAACTCAGGAATGAATATATCAACTTTAAAATATTTTAGAGTCTGGATTAAGCACAAGAATTTTCAGGCTAATAGTTCTACCAAAGTTAGGTGAATTAATAAGTAGTACTTATAAAGGAAATGTGATTAGAACTTAAAATACAGAGCCACTACTGACTTTTCTTCCATTATATTTACATGGCATCTTGTACTCCTTGGAGCCTGGATAAAATCATAGAATAGTTTAGGTTAGAAGGCATTTCTGGAAGGCATTTATTCCAGCTCCCTGCTCAAAACAGGTCCAATTAGATCACGTTGCTGTGGGACTTGTCCAGTCAAGTTTTGAATTGCTCTGAAGAAAGAGATTTTGCAACCTTTATGGGCAACCTGTTCCAATAGTTGACCACCCTTATGGTTAAAAAGGTTTTCTTTATATCTACTTGGAATTTTCTGATTTCCAACTTGTGCCTGTTGCCTCTTGTGCCATAAATGAGGACAGTCTGTCTCCATATTCTGTATTCCACCTATTAGGTAAGTGTAGACTCCTCTTAGCCTTCTCTTCTTAAGATTGAATAAACCCAGTTCTCTCAGCCTCTTCTTGCTTTGTCATGCACTCTAGCTCCTTGTCATCTTGGTGGCCCTACTCAGGACTTAGTCCAGTATGTCAGTGTCTTGTACTACAGTGTCCAAAACCAAATACAGTAATCTAGATGTGGTCTTACAAGTGCTGAATAGAGGGGAATAATCGCTTCCCTTGACCTGCAGGCTATGCTGTTTCTAATACAGCCCAGTATGCAACTGGTCTTTGCTGCAAGGGCATGCTGCCAACTCACGTTCTTGTTATCATCCATCATCTCTGTATTATAGACTCATAGAGTAGTTTGGGGTGGAAGGGACCTTTAAAGGTCATGTAGTCCAATCCTCCATGCATTTGCCTTAGAAGAGAAAGCACTCTGTAATAAATAGGATAAGAGAGTGACACGAATATTCCATTCATCTGTGCACTGATCCTTCATTTTTTGCTGCTGACACTGATGGCTGCATTCCTGTAGAAGAAGTTACAGAATGAATGAATTCTGTAAGTTAATTGAAAATGACATTGATTACTTAATACAGTGATGTTTCATTTTTACTTAATAGAAAGTTAAACTAATGGGTTGATCAGTCAGAGAAGAACACATTTTCAGAACTTGGCAAATACTTGGTGGCTGTTGCTGAAATACCACATTCATCAATAAGTTTCAGGATACGAACTGAAGACGAATTTTTTTGCTGAGGCTATGCAAAACAAATAACAAAGCTTACAACTGGTCTTATACAAATATGTAATAGTGGTATAAGACAACGTGCATGCCTGTAGGGCATGCGGTTAAAATATTTTGGAAAAAACATTGTCACAGGAAATCCTTAAAAGTGGATCAACACTTATCATTCCATTCATGATAGTCTAAGAGAAAAATATAAAAGACCTGAATCCGCCTCTTTCATAAGAAACTGATAAAAACAAAATATTTCATACACAGTACAATTTAAATTCTGAAATGTCAAATGTTTTCCCATTTAAAAAATTTTGGGAGGTACTATTCTTTGTGAAAATGCTCATTTGAAGGAACATATTTTTGAACTTGTCAAATAGGAGAGAGTACTACTAAATGGTGTGACTTGTCCTAAAAAGAAAATAAAAAAGATCTGCTTGTCTTGCTGGCTGTCCTATTTAGTTGCAAATTACTTGCATTCAACAGATTTCAACTGACTGCTACCAGTGGAGGGTGTAGATATTGATCCACTATCACAACTGGTTGTTCCAGAGTGCATTTTTAACCTTTCTTTCTTCAGGGACTAGCAGCATTGATCTTTTTCAGCCACAGAACTTGTCTAGGCACAAAATTTATAGGTCATGTTTTTGTATTAAGGCAAAATAGCAACTAGCACATGTAACATTGTTCTGGTGCTCATCAGCTGGTAATGCAGTTGTATTTAACTCTCAGAAGTGTAAATCCAAGTTATTGTTCTCCTATATATTATACATACTATTTATATCTGTAGATTGTATGTATTATTTACACCTATATCTAATATGTTATTTATAGAATAGAATTATATTTGTATACATATATTTATATAAATATTTGGGTGAAGAAAAAAAATTTACTTATGTATGCTATCCGTATGGTGAGTGTGTATGTAAGCAGTTGTCACTAGTAGTATCTTGTGTTCAATTCATGCTGTATAGCCTTAAGTACATTTTTGGACAAGTCCTTACTGCACAGCCTCCTCCACAGATGATTTGTATGGACCTTTGTTAGACCTCTGATGAACTCCAGACATCCTGCTCATTAGTCTAGCACCTGGAAGTTCATCAGTCACATCCGTAAGCTCTTCATTATTTAAGTGGCACAGCTACTTATGTTAGAAGAAAAGAGCAATCTTTTGATTTTCTCTCTGGATGACAGTGAGAGATTTAAGAGCAAGCTCTTTGCTAAAGAAGGATTTTTCTAGTCTTCAGTTACGATTCCAGGTAGAGTTTCTATTGTACACTATCACTGCTTGTCATAATGGATTTGATTTGGTTATTGATGTAGCTCGTGGATCAGAGCTTACAGGACAGGAAGATCCTTTGTTCCTCTACCCTATAATTTCATGTTGGACATCAAACAATGCTTATCGAGAAGGTAGGATAATTGGTGGTTATTTTAATTGTAAAGGCTCCTTTACTTCAGAAAGTTGCCAGTAAAGCTATCTACGTCTTGACTGGAATAAGCTCTTGGAAGCTTTCTCTTCACTTTGCTCTCAAATATACTGATTGAAGTAAAACATAGCTAAGTTCTTAATATAGCCCCATTTAGAAGCGTATGAAATACTTGCAACAAATTATTTTAGATCTTGATGTTAAGTATATAAAAGATTAATATTTTAAATAATTTGATTAATGTTTATTTTCTAATAACCTTAAAAATAAGCTGCTTTTTTTAAAGTTGTGTCAAGTTTTCAAAGATTCTGTTTGTGTGGAATGTTCTTTTTAAATTGAGATACCCCATTTCCACATTAAATTATGTTGCTGAAAGAGGAACTCCCAAAAGTCTGAGTACACTTGTGTTTTTGAAATAGGATTTATGATTCTGGTATGTGGCCTTTGCCACTGCTTTGATTTTTTTTTTAATACTGGTGTTCAAAATAACAATGGAGCCCAGCCTGTGAAATTAGTATAGCTTTCAGACAGGATAAATATTTATTTATTTTTTGATGGTAAAAAATTATGAAGACAGCCAAACAGTAAAAGCAGTTTTCAAACAATTAAAAAGCTGCCTAAAATCTAGACAACACTGCTGCAATGAGAACTGTGTGATGCTTTTACACTAATGTGACTGTCACTAAGAAGAACAACCTAAGTGAATAAGTTGCAGTTACTCTGTTTATACTTGCTTTATTGTTTCTTCAGGATTTTCAGGCATGTGTACAATTAGGCATGTTGAATATTTTCGCACTATGTACTGCATGATACAAAAACAGTTCCAAACCTCTTTTCTCAGTCCCTAGAACGTTTGTCATTCTAGGAGTGTAAATAGAGTGAACTTGTGATTCTGGATGCCCAGGCCCAAGAAGTAGTATTTAGCACCTGCTGTTTTGTATCGTGACCTACCCGATTTTAGTATCGGTATGCCTTTTCTTCATCAGCATGCAACATGGCCTAAATAGGTGCTTTGAGACATACATAACTGTAATTATAGCTGAATTCAGAAACCTTTTACAGCATTAATACAAAACCTGTGTTAATTATTTGTTACTTTATTACAGTGATGAAATTCAGAAAGAAGTCACGTTTTCTTGAATTCTTTGTTCAAGTTTTGCACAAAATCCTGAATGAAGAGAAGTTTCAATGTGTTCTGGAATGGGCAGGCAATGTGCAAATTTACTTGAAAAGGTAGATATCTATTAGAGTAGTAGTGAAAAAATAATACTTAAGTTCACCACTGTCACAGTTATAGCAGAAACTGTAAATTGTACCTAGTAGAAGACCCATTTGGAGCTATTTTCATGGCTCCTGTATGCAGAAGTTCCATGAACACAGAGGACTATATAGCTACAGAAAATATTGTATTGTGACCTCATTATACATGGAGACTTGTCCCTTGGCTGTGTCTGTTCAAAACTCCTGTCTGCCATGAACAATTTCCATGATTTTCCTTTTCACAGACACCACTTGCTAATATGGCCATTTGCTGTATTATTATGGAGCAGTGAGATAATTTAGAAAAGTGTGTTGGGCTGAATCAAAAGCAAACTGGTCAGGGCCTACTGTACTGTCTCAAAAAAAATCTGTACTGAAGATAAGTGGAACCAAATTGTAGACACTTACCTAAATGTATTCAAAAGAAATGTAACTAAAACTTTGTTAAAAAGGCACACCAGTTTTTCTAAAATTTGAAAAGTAAATAATCAATGATAAGGAGATGTATTATAGGGAACAGGAATTGCTGTTACAAAAGACCAAAAGAATCGGACATGAAGAAATTCTTTGCAGAATTCCATGGGTAATGAAGTGAACTGTTTTGTTTTACTAGGAGTTAGGAAGGTGAGATAGTTGTTACCTATACATTCAGATTTCTATAATAAACCTTGAAAGTGAGAACAACTTATTTTTTGAAGGGGAAGAAGGAAAGAAAACTTGCTGAATTTAAATATCCCAATGAAATAGGAATTGGACATGCTCTACCTGTTCCCAAATATGAACCTTCAACTATGAAAGGAGTTTAACATGATGATGATGATGATGATGATTTTAATATTATTTGTTTGTCAGGAGGAATGACCACCTTCTCTGCATTAATGGAATTTCAACACAAGAAACAACTTCTCCCACTCTGCCAGAAGGCACAGAGAGATACACTACAGGAATGGCAGAGTTTCAGAAAGTGAGTTTTATTTTTTAAGGAGTCATGTATGTCTTTTTACTGGGCAGCAATACCATAAGCACAAAAATAAATTTTTAAAACCTGTGTCATAAAAACCTCAGCTAGTCATGCATAATTACTAAACTTTGGGATATAAACTCTAGCTCACCTCTGCACTCCTAAAACCAGGAAGAAAGTTCGCATGGGATTTATCTGAAGGACCAACAATTGTAAGGAATTTGAGATGAGTCAGCGTAATGCATTCCAAAATCAATGAAAGCAGCTCCCTTTAGAGAAAACAGTATGTTAATAGGAAGTACCTTGGCTACCGTCACATTAAGAAAAGGAGATCGATTTAGGCATTTTTGTACAATATGTTGTACTTATACTTTTTCATGAGTAACTCCTTGTGCAGCTATCCTAATTGCACAATAAAGGTTTTCTGTTCAGAACTTTTTTTAAAATAAATTTTTGCTTTTATTGGAAGGTAAAAATACTCTTAATGGATTTGTATTGTTTTGGAGGAAGATTTTTCTCCCTCATAACCCTCTAGTAATACGTTAATACTGCTAGCATCTAAGGTAGATTAGGGAAAGAGTTTTCTTTCTCAGATTTTGCATTGCAAAGATTTACTATTTATAATAATAGCAAAAGAAGTATCAGTATTTTTGAGATGAAAAACACTGGTATGTGAAAAAAAAATTTGGGAACCTGGCTGGCTTCTTAGTGTAAGGCGTTTGACATATACCTTCCAGAAAAATTGCAAAGCTTTCTGGAATATTATGTATTTCTTTTGCTGTCTTATTTTTACAAACAGCTCCAGAATTTATTTTCTGTTCTGTTCTGTTCCCGCATAAGCCAAACTGCTGTATACCTCAAATAATTGATAACGCAGATATACGTAAGTATTTGAAGTATATTTAAGATTTTCATGGAATATTTCTTTAAAGAGTGTGGAGACCTCACCTTTAAAGAAACCAGAGTCATCAACTTTGAAGAAACCAAGAAAAGAAGCCTTGAGTCCTATTAGAAAAAGACAGACTCTTAGACAGTATTTCATGAAACATCCGAACATAATGGTATCTCCAGAAGCACAAAGGTAAATGAACCTAAGTCATCAGCTTTATATACAGAACCAAAATATTTTGACTAAAATTTAGTTTATAATGAAGGGTGTATTTTAAAACTGTTTTCTATCAAAGGAATGAATTTGTACACAGTTCACTCACTTTTCTGTTTTAGTTTGGTATGAAATTCCACTCAAGAGAACAAAATCTCTCTCATTTCTACTTCAGATAATAACTATTGAAGATTTTGAGGTATTTTTATTAATGATCAAAGACTATTTCAGTTGTGTTAGCTTGAGCATGTCACTTCATCATGGTGGAAAAGCTATGTTAATCTGCGTGCTATACTGCTTTTCAAACTGTGTTGGGGAGCTTACCTGTTAGAAACAAAACAAAGAATATATATTTGTTCCTGATGTTCAAGTACTTTCAGAGTGATTTTTATCATCCTTTTGCTAGTCTTTTTGGATTATCTGTTCTGTAGCTTTCAGAAAACTGTTCCTTGATAGAAACAAATGAAAATTCATCCACCTCTTCTTTTGGTAGATTATTGTATATATTTGGTTAACTTGCTAATAAAGGGACCTTCTGATCTAAAACAATTTGTAGTATTCATTACCCGTTGCTTTGGTCACTTATGCATCTAGCAACTAGCAAGTAGAAAACTAGAAATATCTGAATGTAAGCAATCACATAAATGATTCTGGAATGTTTTAAATAAAAAACCTCAAAAAAGTCTTCCAGATGCTATCTTCTAAATATTTACCTAAACTGTCCATTTTTCCTTCTTGACAGAAAAAAACCCCACCTTAACATGATTTTCATGGCTTTTTGTTGGAAGAGGGGGTGTTTAACTTATGCTGGGCTTTTTGCTCTTTCAGCTAGTCTTTTGTATCTTACATAATAATATTGCTGTATAATATAAGAACATTGCATATGGTATGCTGTTCTGCCCACATTTTAAAGGTGGAAAAGAGGCAGAAAAATAATTTAGATTGATAAAGGGACCAGTTTACAGTTTATAAAAAAGAAACAATGAGATTTGATTTGACTACAGCATTATGTGCATCTTCACAGAGAGAAAATGGTGGGTAATACAGAATTGTTTGATCTGGCAGAGAAACATAAAAAAAATCTATGACTGGAAATTAAAGCCAGGCATCCACATTTCAAATAAAATGTTTTCTTCACACTGAGGATGATTAGCTACCAAAACACAGCAATAAAATGAACGATCCAAATTTACAGTATAATAGCAGACCCTCCATCTACTGTACAGACTGCGTGAAACACACTGTATTTGCTATAATAATCTGTTCGGATGATTCAGGTACAAATAACTTCAAACACAGAGCTAAACTTTTTGTAAATACTAAGACAAACATCTTATGGAAGTTGGTAAAATATAAAATAGGATTTAGTGTGTGTTAAGCACACTTAAAGAGGGAAAGTACAATTGCTTTTCTTGACTGTAGTAAAATTATATCATATGCTTCTGAGTTAATAAACATATGTGGATATGCAATGGGACACTTCTGTGTATCTTTATCATGATACTCTTTTCTAGAACTTCAAGAAAACAGTTTCATTTTTTGTTACTTCATGTATTTGGGTTTAGGAAATGCAAGGAAGAGTTGCAAAAGGTAGCTCGTCACACCTTAGTGGTACTGCTGAAACCAATTGTGAGTAACTACTTAAACCGAAAGAAGTTTCATCAAGTATGTCTTGAAGAGATGCCCTGGAGGTCTCAGATGAATATCTATCTGGCAGTTGCACACTACAACTTATTTAAAAAGAAACTGGAAGAGCAATATAACATTGGAATTTGTGGTTCATGGCGTCTGGACAGGTATATCTTACTGCATTATCAATGGTTGCTGTTAATATAGATTATTGTGGTTTTGCCATTAACACAAACAGCTTGAATTACAATGTCATCAGTTTATCATGTGAACAGTTCAGCTTCCAAATGCAAATTAATTTACTTTGTAAAAAGTTTTTTTTTCCATCGTATGGTGGGTAACATGCACGTTTTTGGTTACTCACTAGACTGATCAGATGAAAGTTTTGAAATATATTATACTATGCTATTTTTTGGTTCCTTATAACTTTTGGCTGTCATTCATTATTTCTGATTCCTCAAGGTGCTGGAAAGCAATCAAAACTCACTTTTGTGAAACTGAATTTTGAGTTTGTGTATATCAGAATTCTTTTTAATATTATATCTGGAGGGCTTTTTTGTGCCTTATTTTTTTTTCTGCTATTCTGCAGGTACAATATTTTGGATCCTGAAATATTCTCATTAAATAATTCTGGCACTGTAGTGGTGAGAGAAGCCGCAGAGAATAACACAAGAACACCAACTCCTCCTCTCCTTAAAAAGTCAGGAATGACCGAAAAACAAACTTGTAAGAACTTCTAATGGGTGCACAACTGGAATCAGTTTCAACTTACCTTTTTCTTTCTGTTAATTTCTATCCTGACCTCCATCATTAGTTCTCCACAACCCCTTTGGAAAAGCACTCATGCCAATTTAAAGAGAAGGTGTTTCTGGATTTCAAAAGTATCCTCTGTATTTTCTCTTTCTGGCATACCTGGTATAAATGAAGTCATAGTCAACAATCGGGCATTTACAATAACTCTGAACATTGTTTATTGTATTGATAAATATGTCAATATGTTACTTTTTATCAAGTGGTTATTCTTTATCCTATACTTCAGTAACAAGTGTATAAATTCTAATAAATCAGTGATAGTAGCTTTTGTTTTGCAGAAGCCATGCTACCTAGACCTATTAAATTGATAATATTCCACATTATGCTAAATGCAATGGTAATTTTTATCAGTTTCTGTGGTTGTTAATTAGTCTGTAGTTTCCTTTAGATTTCCTAACAGGTCAACAACTTCTTGGGTCATTCTGTAAGTCTTGAAATTATAGACTGAAGTTTATTATTAGCTTTCAAATTTCAAGTAGAATAATTTAGGTTTCTTTCTCCATGACTTGCTCCCCAGTGTTTTCCTGTGGCAGAGGCTACCTCAGGATCAATTTTTTATCTTCTACTATTTTTACTTCAATTCTCTGTTTTTCACATTTGACTCTTCTATTATCGCAGTGATTTTCAATAACATCCTTTAAGGTTTCAACAGGAGCAGAAAGGCTCCTGTGTGTAGGTAATTGTGAAATACAGGACTTTGATTACCTAAGATGGTGGTGGTAACACACAAGTCAACACAAAGTAGTCTGGCTAGCCACCATAAGTTCAAGAAGAAATCAGGCCTGGTCTTTTCAGTAGCCCTTCAGGTAACACATTCTTGCCACAGCAGTAGAGAGCAAAGTTCTCCTAACATTCCATGTAGGATTTCCTAAGTTAGGAATCAACCAGCCTCTTTGCCTTTCCCGAGGAGGTATGACAAAAACTAGCAGTTGAATTCGCTGGTTTTCTTTGCAAGAGCTTACTTTTAGTTATACTCTTTTGTTGTGATGCTTACAAGTCACTGAGAACTGAGTCACCGAAAGTTGCTGAAAACTAATGAAAATCCTGTTTATTACCTCCTAGCCTTTGCAGCTTCTGAATGAAATCCTTTCTAAATGAAAGGATTTCACCAAGTGTGTAGTTTGCCATAGAGTTTAGCTTGAAATTAGCTTCTGCCTGAAACCTATAGCTCGGATATTACTGTATCCCACTACCATGAACCTCTGTGTTTCCCCTTGGAGGATATTTGGTGTTGGATAAAATAATGAAGCAATTCTAACATACCACAGAATTTGTCACAAATCTTCCCTTCTTCTTAACTTCTTTTAAGAAGCCTCAGTTTCAGAAAGGTTCTTGAGAGCTTGCCATGCAGTGATTTTTTCCTAAAACTTGTTAACTTCTATGAGGGTTGTATTTTGGCTTTGAGGCTGAAAACTACTTTGGTACATATTATTATTTTGCTCAAACTTTTTTTAATCCCTGCTTCTCCCAACACTTAAGTAGAAGCATTTTATATTTTAAATATCATAACCTTATAAATATGATAACCTTAACATTGGCATTTCCTAACATTTCAGTATTTAGTTGCCACAGGAAAATCCTAGCTGGCTGATAATATTTTCTTTTTTACTTTTTTGAGAACTTAATTAATTTTTAACCAGAGAATTTTTTGTCTTCAGGTACAGATAAATCTTCTGAGCACAGCATTAAACTGAGTGGAACAGATATGACTGGAACTCAAATGACAAACAATACAGAAACATCCGTCTCTCATTCCCCCAAAGAATACAACCAGTTTCTGTCAAATACCATTTTATTGGAGCATTTTACAAAAATCTTTTTGCATTTAAGAAGGGCAGTGGTAAGGTAAACTTTCTTGTTAAACATTTTATTTGTTACTAAGCATTACATTACAATACTTACTACTTTCTACATTAAAAAAATCCACACTTAAGAAACTTAAAAAAAACTTACGTGGGAAAAAGCAGTGATTTCTCATCTTCTGCAAAATGTGCAAGTACAGTGTATGAAATATGTCAGACATATCACAGTATCACAGTATGCTAGGGATTGGAAGGGACCTCAAAAGATCATCTAGTCCAATCCCCCTGTTGGAGCAGGAACACCTAGATGAGGTTGCACAGGAAGGCGTCCAGGCGAGTTTTGAATGTCTCCAGAGAAGGAGACTCCACAACCTCCCTGGGCAGCCTGTTCCAGTGCTCTGTCACCCTCACTGAGAAGAAGTTTCTTCTCAGATTTAAGTGGAACCTCTTGTGTTCCAGCTTGAATCCATTACCCCTTGTCCTATCATTGGTTGCTACTGAGAAGAGCCTGGCTCCATCCTCATGACATTCCCCCTTTATATATTTATAAACGCTAATAAGATCACCCCTCAGTCTCCTCTTCTCCAAATTAAAGAGACCCAGCTCCCTCAGTCTTTCCTTATAAGGGAGATGCTCCACTCCCTTAATCATCTTAGTTGCCCTACGCTGGACTCTCTCCAGCAGCTCTCTGTCCCTCTTGAACTGAGGGGCCCAGAACTCGACACAATATTCCAGATGCGGTCTCACCAGGGCAGAGTAGAGGGGAAGAAGGACCTCTCTCGATCTACTAACCACCCCCCTTCTAATATCACCTATTGTAATGTGTATTTCTACCAAACATATAATAATTTATATAAATGTTTTACTTTTCATTTAGTCTTTGTAACTTTCATTCTCATGTTTCTTAAAACTTTCTGAAAACACTTGCAGACTTACCTTTCCCTTTACAAGCCTTAGTGAATGTCTTGGGTAGTATAAACAGAAGGACCAGTGATTGAAAGGAAATGTAGACTGACTACTCTTCTTGTAAACCCTTCTAAAAACATATGCATATGTGGTGTGAATTAATTTTATTTCTTACTCTCACACCAAGAGCAATAATTAAATTCAATTATAAATTAGTGTTTCTATGAAAATTTCCAAATTAAGGTTCTATAATGCTTTATATAAATTGAAATATTGAATGATCTGTTATTAAGAATTACCCATGGACTGTAATTTTGAAAGATTACTTATACCTAAGCTTTGCAATAAAAGAATGAAGCTTTGAATTTCTGTATTTCCAAAGTATAATTATATTTTTAATTATATGCATAGGTTCTTGCCCACCGTGGTGGCCACTGGACATTGCTTCAAAATGCTTGTCGAGAACTTTGGAACTATACTCGAGAATTACAATTGATTGCTAACCATTCACATTCCCATACGGATGCATTCCGCATTACCAGGTGTTTTCTTAGGGACACCATCTGGTTGCCATTTTATTTGGCATCAGACATGATCATTGATATGATAACTGAATTACAAGCAAGCAGGTCTCTTAAGGTAACAGATATTTTTATTAAGACAGTATACTCTTTATGATCATGAGTACAGATAGTTTTCTTTCTCTTGCATTGTATTCTGATATCTGCACATTATTCTCTGTAACAAGATTTTAGAGGATTACAGTATTTTCTAATCTTTATAATTTGTTTTGTCCTAAAAACAAGCTTGAAAATAACAGATAGAATAATGTTTCTTCACTGTAGATTGTGGATCCTGAAGGAGACTTCTGCATTCCCAGTTGTTTAGGAGGTATTACTGATGAGAATGGTGGTTCTAATCTCCATCCACAGTCTCCCCTGGATGATGTGAATGTGGTTGACTTGAAATGGACATGTAATCTGATTCTTAAAACAATAGAATTGTTATATCAAATGAAGAAGTGGGAAGCACTAGTGCACATAGCTGTACAATTTAACATATTTACACAGTAAGTTACACCAACTCCAATAAATACTGAAAAGCAACATTATATAGTTAAATATACAGTTATTTTGCTTAATTACTAGAGTTTTCTTTTTTTCTTTTCAGTGAGAGATACACAGAACAAGTGAGTCCGCTGCTGGTATATGCTCAGAGGCAGCTGCTGGAAAGGATACAACAATTCAGTGTCCCAGACAGCCGTGAATCTCATTTCGTTAAATATCTATCTGATAATGCACATAAGGTGAACCACAGATTTCTTCTTTGGGTACTGACTCTTAATGTGAACTAAATACAGAGAAATACTTTCAATGATTAGGTTAATATGGTTTTCCATAATGTTCGCAAATAGTAAATTATAATAAATTGATGAACATAATTGATTGAACTGCATGAAAAGGCTTATATGACATGATTCCAGCAACAGCAGAGGTCTGGACTTGATGACCCAGAGAACATGCATAACATACCCATCCATTCCATATTATGAACCTAAATTTAATTTCATGTTAGTTCTTGATGCTGCTCTTTTAACGTGAAAACATTTATTTGGATATTGCACAACCTTTGTGATTAATTGCAATTAAATACAAGAGAATGCTTTGTTTCTGCATTGAAACGCTGCTCCTAAAACCAAAACTGATCAAATTTACTTTAACTCAAACATTGGTAGTACCAATAAAAAACTTGAAAACCTTGATCACCAACAAAAAAAACTGAGCTGCTCAGCAAATTCCTCTCATTAAAAGCCATGGCTATGTGTGTTTAGTAAGCTGGCATTGCCACTTGTAAATTTTTCATGACATTAGCTATTAAAAATGAGAATTCTTCTTTTTTTAACCTAAGGTTTATTTCTAAGAAGTTGTGCTATAGTCAGTCACATGGTAGATATTTTTAGTATGTTTCTATTACTAATATAAACACAGGACTTGAAGGAGAGGGGGAAAGCGGGGTTTGGAATTCCAAACGGCTATGTTCTGAACATGAACATGGGGTTCAGGAGCCACCGCCTTGCCTAGAGACAGCACGCTGCTGCCCAGGGCTTGCAGGAACTCAGAAGGCACTCCGGGCTCGCGAAGGGCAGCTGAGGTGCTCTGTTTTGTCTCTCTTACAGAGGCTGTTTCCTGCTGACTTCTTTCCAGCCCTGCTGTTCAGAACATAGTCCTTTGTCTATAAAAAGAGCAGTGTGGCAAACCACCACATACTTCTGTAATGTGAGCAATGTGGAAAAGTAATCATAGTTTTGAAAGACAACTTACAGAATAAAGACCAATGTTAGATAATAGTAATAAGGATTGTTCAAAAAAGACACCGTCAGGTTAGAAATGTGGAGGCTATGGCTACATTTCGCAATGCAGTGCCATTCAGAGACACTAGAACTAGCTCTGAATTGGTTCTTCTGCTTCTGAAGTGATGTAGCTACATTAGCAAAATAAAATGTCTGTGCTGGATTAGCCCTTAATAGAAGTCTGGAAGTTCACTTCTCTGAGAGGCTTAGACTGCTTCTGTTATTTGCTTAGAGCTATTTTGTATATCCCTGTGCAGCATTCCATTGTGCTTTACAGGCAGTGTGCCCTTTAGGCATACTTACTCTGACAAGTTCTTTGCAAGCATGCATTTATCCAGACAAAGAAAGGTGGAATGCATGCTGAACATCAACAAGTTGCTCATGATTATGGCAAATACCAGTTTAATTCATTAACGTTTACACACTTATATGTTACATCCAATATTTAGGTGAATTTTTCGCCTCTACCTGACATGGATACTAGTTATGGGTCATTGGTGTCTTTGTAAATTAATTCTCTTTTATTTTGTCATATGACTGTGTATTTAGATACTTAATTTTAAGTATGAAACATTGATTTTTCTGAATCTTATTCAATTAACGTGAAACAAAACTTGTTTTTTAGATGAGTTGCAGAAACTACATAGGGCAGCAATTACACCTGCCTGTCACCCATTCTGCTAGTGAACAGATTTTTCCTGGATGCCTTTTCTGTCCTGAGATGAAAAATGATTATACAGGTCAGAGCACATTTCAGTATCGCGAATTCTCTTTTCTCCCAAACCAAATATTTTTTTTCCTCCTTATCATAGGTCTTCCATTGCTCCTATAATCTGTTTCTTTTAATATAAACTCAGTTTTGTCTTCAAATTATTATTCTTGATAATTTGGATGGATAGTAATGTTGTCAAGATCTTTCCAAATATATTCAGACTGTATCTGAAAGCAGAGAAAAGCAATTGTCATCCAGATGCCAGATGACCTACAGTATGTTGAGTGAGCTTGGTGGTCTTGATCCAGTTTTTTGTCTGTATTGTTGGATATCCAGCAATATACCCAGATACCTGCACTGTTATTAATAGACTCAATAGAAAAACTGAAGTAAACTATAAAGTGACAAAACAGCTCTTTTACCAACAGTTGTTGTACTTTCCAGTCAGGATTAAAGTTTTATAGTCATTAATGACAATCTGTAAAGCATAGTTCCTCATATCACAGAGATGTCAAGGCGTTGCACACAAGGCTTTGTGTTGAATTCAGCTGAGAAAAGTCATTAAACAAAAAATAATGTTGTATGTAAGAGTAGATAATACTATGCAGTCAGTGGAGAGAGCATGCCAACTCACAGGTTTGGTAAAGAGAAACTATGGAATTATAGTAAATGGGATCACCAGCTGTAGTAAAACATGTTTCCAGACTTTTTTCAGACGCCAGAATTCAGAGCAGAGGACTGAGCTGATACGTGCCCAGGGCAAATGTAATTCAGGGAATATAGATGTCATGTGACAACTAAAATTTAGCACTGAAAAAGATAAAATGCTCAAAGTGTTCCTGGTGCTTAATAATTTTGCTTTAATTCATAATCCAACAGGAAAAAAAGGTGACAATTACATTAATATATTTTAGTTTTGAAGTTGTGAAATTGTTCAAATATATGTTTTGTGGGGTGATTTACTAAAAATATATATTTATGTAATCTAAAATTGTTCTTCATAATTTAATTCCTTTTAGATTGCAGTCAAGCAAAAGCTCTAGTTTATGTACCTCTTGATGTGAATGATACACTGAAATGTTTTAGAGAAACTCTGCAAAAAACTAAACATCACAGCAGAGCACTGAGGCACAGCAGAAAACTACTTTCATTATTTCTTGCACACACACAAGGCGAGTTATTTATTTGTTTCTCACTTAATAAAGTGTATATGCAGTTAAAATAGTATACAGTGAAAGGAATAGATTTTTTTTTAAAAATCAAGTTTTAGTTGTTATTGACAATTAGAAAAAGCATAGATTATAAAGTTATGACGTTGTGTAAGCACAATCTCTAAGCCTGATTTCCTATGATTTGTGTCTCATGGTTGGATGATAAATTTATTTTTTCATCCAGTTGTGTCACTTGTCTGTCTGCAGCCAAACTTCTGTCAGACAACTGACTGGCAGATCTTCCTGAGTTTCTTTCTCTAACAGGACATATATTTTCATTTGGTTGGATTGACAAACAAGTTATGTCCAATAAGTTTTATTAGGAGATGCAAAGACAGAATCATAGCATAGGAAACCAGATAAAAATAGGGCACACAGGAATCATGCATTTATTTGAATAATATTTGAGAAATATTTGTGGTGCTGGAAATAGTACAATACTTCTCCAAACTGACTGTATAAACCACTTTTCTGACCTAGAAAATGCTGAAAGAAGAGTCAGCTGTTATAACTCTTCAAAGAGAAGGCTGGAATTTAGTGTGGGACCTGAACTGCTATTTTTACCAACACCACGTGACATTTCTCAAGAAAAATTTAATTTCGCCAGTATGGTTGAGAGTAAACCAATACCACGGTCACAGCTTTCAGTCATTATCTCTTCCTATGAACAAACAATCGGTAATTTTAAAAATAAATTTCTGTGTACAGCTAACATGTAATATCATTCTGCCTATCTGTGTTCGTATATGTTTATTCCAGTGTTATTTTCCTCTGTCAGTTATAACTGTCTGAAAGGTGGTTTCCAGAAATATATAACCTTCTTTCTGTTGATTCAGAAAATCTGCATTAGATCCTAAACAAGCCAGTAGTTGGTTCATAACCTCTACAGTTATCTCATTTTATGAAAAAGTGTTACTTCAGTGGTATTATACTGATTAATCCCAAATTAAAAATCTGCTGTAATGTACAGCAGATTAATTTCAATTCAATGATAGGTTGTTTTTTTTTTTTTCTAGGAAACAGACCTTTCGGGGTCTGTGCATTTGAATATGAGACCTCATTGCTTGGCTTCCATCTTGCATTGTAGCATGGCTTTACTCATACAGTTACAGAGTTACAGCTTACCTGTTTTAGCTGTGTGACATAACAGGTGAAGTGTAGCAGGTCAACAGATGCCATAAGTGGTTTTATTTGAAGTAAGGGATGTAGAAATCACAAGGGCAGTGCTACTGTGCTATATGTAGGCAGTGTTGTTTAGCAGGGCCCCGGTCAATGGCCTGCTTCACGGTTTATCTCTTGAAGATGAAGAAATTTGATAAGTCTGAGAAAACAAAAATAAAAAAGCTTAGGTAAACAGGTGTGTAAATACATCCTACTCTTGTTTTAAATTTAGTAAAAATAAGAAATTGTACATTTGATGGTAAAATATACAAGCCCAATAAATCTTTACAAAAATATTAATGCACTGAATTACATGTGAATGCCTGTCTACTTCTCATGCAAAATTTTTTCAAGATTCAGTAACGGATTTAATGATGTGACAATATTTTTTTATTATTGATTAAAAAATAAATAACAGGAATCCTTGAAATAAACAACCAGAGAGACCTCAAGGTTCAGGCTCTACATGAACTTGGAAATCTTCACTTTTATGCTGGAAACAAAAGGTACATAGTTATTGGATTAAAAAAGAACATGATTTCATTTTTTTAATTGGCATTCATATACCCTTCAACTGTCTTGTACGTTCTTGTACTGTCCGCAAGTCCATATGACTTCTTTCTTCTAACTCACTATTAGCTATATTTTGAGAGGCTTTGTTTCTAGAAATTGTTTATTTTTCTTATCTGGCTAATTGCATTTAAATAAATTAATTAAGGATCTCTATGTGGTTTTAGGAAATAATATTTATTGCTTGACAATTTAATTTTATTATAAGTCCCAATAAGTCTGTTGACCAGGTATGGTATCTTTTTGCGTTGTAGAAAGTATATTTCAGCTTTTGACCTAATCGGAATTAGTTATAACTCAGGCAATAAAGGTAGAATGAAGTGAGTCTTATCTTCTGCTTTGGAAAATGTCAGCAATATGATGAGTATGTTTTTTATGTGTTACAGAGTTGCTTTTAAATATTGGTGTCAAGCCCTTGATGAAACACTTAACATTGCTGATGCTCTTAACAACTGGCAAGAGTTAGGTTTTCCAAAAAATGCTACAGACTGCTTTGCAGTTGAAAGATCGACTGATATTAGTCAGAAATTTCTTTCTCAGGCTGGAGTTTGGGGATGTTTACATGCAGCAGTCTTAGTGGCTAAGATAGCTCAGTAAGTATTTTATCTATATATGTATTTCGTTCATATTTTAAACAAATTGATTATCCAGGACAGTAAGCAACTTGAAATTAATTTAAAAACACTAATGAGTTGCTATAAGAAAAGAGTCATCAAAAGCAGAGGAATTTTTCCTTTCAGGAAGAAAGTTGCTCTTTTGGAGAGCGTTGCTTGTTCCCTTTTCTTGAGTGCTCATCTTTGATTGTAATTGCAGCTTCATATTTTATGGAGAGATCATCGAAATAAAACAAAATGATAAAAAGTCACAAGCACAAGGATTTTACAGTCATATTGATTTTCAATTGAAATATCACATCTCCCAAGTCATTGCACATATTAAATATTAATGTATCTTGAGGGCAGATTTACTGCCTAAAGCACTCATTTTCTGGTGAATTACAACTAAATGAAATTTGAATTACTGTATTAAAGTCTACCATCAATAAATATTTCTGTCCAGTACTGCTTGACTGCTGGTAAAACGCTATGGATATAATTCTGAGCTGTTTGTCAATGTATCGTACAATATAAAACCGTACAAAATGTAAAATTTAGAAATATTTAAGCCAGCTCTAAATTACCTTAGAAGCATTATACCCATGAAAGGGCAGAGCTTCATCTGAGTAAACTGTCTTACCTGAGAAGCAGGGCATATTAATAGCAGTGTAAAATATCTGTAAACCAAGGTAGCTTTGAAGGTATTAGCATGGGTATTTCAGGATGAAATGGCAGTGTCACACCAGGAATTAGCACCCAAGAAAAAAAGGAGTGAGTTTAAGTTGATTCTAAACCATAGCTCTTCTAATTCTGAGCTGTGATACAGTCTCAGGTCCAATTAGGCAAAACCCAGTCCCTAGCTGCTTTTACAGGTGCTTGTGGCACCTATTTGCTGCACTGTATACTATCCCGTTACTGCTAATATCCATTCCAAATCCTGGCAGGGATTTCCCTGGAGGGAACGATCCTCTTGGATTCTCCCTCAGGCAGATCTTTTCTATTGAGACCTGACTTGGGCTTTTAAAAATCTTTCTCTTGAGTTGCTCTTTCTAGAGCAATTTAATCTCAGGCTGTAAAATGCAGATTAGAGAATTCTAATATTGTATTAAAGAGTTCTAATATTGTAGATCAGAGGAGTACCCCACTACCAGGATGGTTTAAAAGCCCTGATGATATACTGTGTGGGATTCATTTAATCTAGCTAGAAGCCTACCATGTGAAAGTACACATGTGCTAGTTATCTTAGGCTTCCTTTATGCAAACACTTTAAGGTGTGAGTTGCTTGACCTGCTTTGTCTTTCTAGTTTTGTATGAGATGAATTTTGCACTTAGATTGCCTGTTTCCCTCCTTTAACTTTAAAGAGAATCTAGATAACTCCCCTTATCTAGATATGTCTTTCGTCAAATATTTCTTTCTTTGCATGGTGTGGCTGAGCACCTATCTACACAACAGGCTGCTGTTTTCCAATATGGAAAAGATCTAGATTGTGTTAGTATCATTATTATACTAGATAAAAAAAAAAAAGAGTTTGAATAATTATATTGATGGGCACATTCATATTTCTTATTATTTGTTGTACTTTAGGTATATAACAACATCAAAGATGAGATTAAGAACTAAATACTGCTATTTTTCAGCTATACTTTTTAAGGTAAGAATACAATTTCAGTTAGAATTCGTGAAGTTGACAAATTGGTTCTAAAATTTAAATCTCAATAACACTCTTAAAATATTTCTCTTTTCATTTTGATTGTAAAGGAAGACTGGAGATCAGAGGTAGTTGACAATTTATGCACATTAGATGAGATGTTTTTATTCTGTTTTTTAACATTATTCCTGTATTATAGCCTAAAAATTATCACTTCAGTAAGAGGCTAGTGTCTCAGAGAAATAATGAAATACTGAAAAGTGAAGATGGCTAAGTACAACAAAAATATAAAATATTTGCCAGTCAAATATATTTTTCTTCTCTTGAAGTGTTCTGCTGAGGAGTAGCTGGATGGCATCAACAATAGCAGAGTGCTCTCTCAGATCTGTACAGAGTCTTCACAGATTGTCATAAATTTTCAACCAGGAGAACAGACTCTTTAGAAAAAGAAACGTTTGAACCTTTTTTAACATTGAAAGATATTGGTTTGTAATACTAAAATCTCAGCTGTATAAGAACTTTGCTCTAAAAAGAGAGGATACTCAAAATTATTCCGTTTCATTTACAAAGAAAATAGGATCATTAAAAATAAGTTTTCAAACTTTTAACAACCAACTATAAAGGAAAAAATAGTTTCATTTTACTTTTACAAGGAATTTTTCAGATACGCGTAACAAAAGTGATATAGGACAAAGAACTGCAAGTATTCTGCCAGTCATACTCCACTGGGATCAATGCTTACTCATCCCAGTGCTGCATAAGGAAGTTAGTTGGCTTCTTCCAAAACAAACCAATGCCACTTTCTAACATCTTGTGCCATGGTTGTGACCTGTGCTAGGCCATGTTTAAAACCTTGTTAAGTTCAGCGAAGGGAGAACAAGTTGAAGAAACAAAGGTAAAGGAGAATTTTGACTAGCTTCTAGCACTGTAATTGTTGGTGGTACAAACCTGAACAATTTTGATTCCTCCTTTTTGTCAGAAATAGTAGTAAGCATTTGTTCCAGTTGTATAATGGTAGAAATAATTACGGCTTGACTGAAGTGGGTCTGATATGAATTGGGATAGGAGCAGCTTGCAGGGTGAGTGTCTTGAAAAATATAATAAATTACTGTCACTGTACCTTGCGAAGTTCAAGCCCATAATTTGTTCCGTAATTTGGAAAGCTTTTATAACCTTATTTAAATTCCACCTCTGGTATAGGCTTTAGGCTTGTTAATATCTTAGATCTGAGTATGCAAATGTGTATTTCTCTAGCATATCATTGCTAATTACAAGAAGATAAACACAATCGGGAAGCAATATCCAACATCAGAGACAATGTTAGCATTCCTCCCTTTTTAAAGGAGGAACATTTAAGTTACTTCCTTAAAGTTCATATGAGTTTTACGTTATATGATTTAAGCTGCACTGGCTGACCTAGTTAAAGGCAGAACTAGGGTGGAACTAGCTTTTAACTGGCCTTAAAGTCAGTAGCTCTCCCAGGGACAATGACTGAGATGATGGCGGGACAAGGAGTTAAAGCTAAGTAAAATCAAACTGGCTTTCTTAGCTTGTGGGGAAAATAAAAAGATTTTTCTTCTGATGGAAGACATTTTGCATGAAACATCTTTGGACTGGTACAGAAATGTTTGAACACATCCCCAGAATCATCTCAACACCCTATGCATTTTCCTTGATTATGGAAATCTTTGAATAAATTATTGAGTTCTTTCTGTGTGCTGGTCAGAGGCTTGTCCTAAGAATTATCCAAGAAGTCTTTTAGAGAACCCCTAGTGATTTATTAGTTTTTTTCCAGTGCCTCCCAAGATTTATTTGGGATGCTTTGACTAGGAATCTGAGAGAAACGCCATTGGTTCTTTAGGAAGATTTTTCATTACCTGGGGAGTACTTGCTGAGGAATCTTTCATGATTATTTTTCTACACCTAGATTAGGTTTTCTCTTTTGCTTGTTCTATGAAATACTGTCTTTAGACTATTTACAGCTTGTTCTTTTTCTCCATCAAGTTCACACATAAAGCATTTTTTCTAAAAAGATTTTTCATGGGTTTGTCTAGATACTTAAGTTTATTTATGAAGTCATTTATGAGTGTCAAGGGTTGGAGTTTTATAGTGTTTCACTAATGCCTATACATCTTTTCACAAGTAGTTCATTATTATTACTTTCAGGCCCTGTTTAGAGCTTCTCTTCCACATCCAATGTCTGACTGTGACTTTGCACAATATGAAACAAATATGCTTATTCCTGGTATCGACTTGTTCTCTGATCGCTACAGAGCTGATATCTCCACCGTAGTTGCAAGTCTGAATTTCCTTATGTTTGAACTACATTGTGCAAAACAAAATTTAATAGTAAGTATTATTTTTATACTCTGGAAATGAATTTTAAGACATGCAGTCTTATTTTTTTGTGTGGGTGTACTTAGGTCAGAAGCTCTTGCAAAACACCTGTATGGCTAGTTTCTGTGGCACTGAGATAGAGGCAAGGTATAGCTTGCTGCCTGCAATTTTTAGAATATACAGGGTACTTGTTTTTTCAGGAAGATGACAATACATGGTCCACTTAGCTTAGGCTTTTTAGGGAATTACCTTAAATGCAGTATGTCCAGAATGCTTTCAATAATTTTACTTTCACATTCAGTAAATAAAAGTCTCTTCTGCCTTTCTCCTTCTCACATTCTCTTATTCCTCTGTATGGAATGGTTTTACAGCTTCCCTGTTATGTTGATCATGTGCTTGTTTCCTCCATTTAATTACTGACCACTTCCATTTTAATCCAACTTCTTTCAAAGGTGCAGTGCTGTACATTGGAATAAGTAGATTGAATTGCTTACAAGTACAGAAAAAGGTGCAATTCTACCTCTGTTCCTGTTTGGTCCTGTATGCTCTAATAGATTTTCATGTCAGGTGATTGTTGTATACTTCTGTAAATCAACTTTCAGCATAACAGAAAAAATAGATAGTTTTCTCCTGCTTTAATGAGTTGAATCCACTTATAGAAAGGTCCTGCAAGTGGAAGAGTCAGTGCAAGGGAGGGGAAAAGATTGCGTGGCTGGTGTCAGGGGAGTAAGAAAAGGTTAGGGGGTGGAGATGGAAGAGGAGTTAGAGAGGAGGAGGCAGCAAGATGTTACCTCTTTTTTATCAGAAAGCGATGCGTTGGATTGATTTCTTCTGAAACTTCAGACTAAGTGTCTGTCTTATCTCCTGTTGTTGCTTCTTCCCATCCTGCTTTACTGGAGTTCACTTTGTTATTAAGCTTTGTCTAACTGCCCTCACTATGGGAGACCAAGTGAGATCAAGGAGCACACAGTTACCTAGTGGCAGGGAAACTTAATTTCACTGTTTGCTTCACATGGGCATGCACATTTTTGATTCTTTTTGCACTTTACTAGCAGAATATGGATCCAGGTCATAGATCATGGGGAAAGCAATTGCAGTTTCAGCAGGGTGAGAGCTTCATTTCCGCTGAATGCTTAATGTGTGCGAATGGTTTTTTTGGATGGTGAGCGCTAAGTTGATTTGACACCTAAATCAAAATACATCAAGATTTAAGTTTTATTAAAAATAAGACTTCAAAGACTAATTTTGTTGAACTACTTCAAATATCAGTTGGAAACTGTATGGGTGCAATTAAAACATTTGCCTCAGGCATTTGTAATCCAAATTCAGAAGTATTAAGCTACTTTATGAAAAACTGAAAATGCATTTGACAAGAAAGTAACAATGCTGTAGCATTTTCTAAGCCCGGGGACATTTTAAAGTGAAGAAAAATGTAAAAGATGAACAGTAATTAAATTTTGGAAATTCTTTCATTTTCAATAAACAAATACATCTGTTAGGAAATAATCTGAAGTATTATATAATAATAAACAGTGTTTGTATACTTTACTAGAACTCTGTTTTAAAATGTTTTTTGTTAGTTGACCCTACAAAAACTTTCAATTTGAAGTGAATGCAAATAAATTTGTCAATAAGCCTCATCACCATCCAGTTTATTTTACAATTGGTATCATTTCACTTAGACAATTGCAGGACTTCATTCTATTTATTTTATAAAGCTCAGAGAATTCTATTATTCTGTTACTTAAAGTGAAAAAATTATGGCATCAAAATGCAGAGTTTTAGAAATCCCTTATATCACCGTCTTTCCAGTAGGCTTACTCACTAATGGTATAGTAAAAAACCCACCTCGAACACAGAGAGTAATTTGGGGAAGCTTCACTCTCTACATTGTGAATCACATGTAAGATAGTATAAGGCATTAGCTTTAGACAGCTGAAGAACTTTTTAACCCATTAATCCTTCACAGAGCGTAAGAGTAGTGGTGGTGGTATGGCACAGTGAAAGTAGTAGTCCTATATTATCTATATGTTTGTGATATATAATTGCAATGTACATTTCTACAATTGTACCCTTTATGACATTTATAACTAGATAATCTAATACTTTCCTACAGATTTTACCGTTGTTCACATTATACCAATACATTGTTTCTGAGATTTGTAAGGACCCAGCTAAATGTATCGAAGGAAGAATCTTCAAGGTAATCAAAGAAACTTTCTTTTTATCACAGCACACTGTATTTCAAATAAAATTTTAATTTCTTTGTTAAGTGTAGTTGATTCAATATGTCTTCATATATCACTACTATGAAAAGTAATGCTTTAAAGTTCAGCTGTTCCTTAGTGTTTCTTAGCACTTGTAGAATAGACAACTTTCTAAATGCAATTATTATTTAAATTCTCAATTTTAGTAGAATGTAGACTTATTTATACCGTTTTACTGTTAATGTCCCATAGAGGCTGCTAATTTCTTTTATCATTTCTTTCTATTCTACATTTAACAAGCATTCTCCTTAAAGATATGCTCATAAAATTTTTCCCTCTTAGATCCAAACTTTTTACTTGGTATTTTTTGTCTTGTTCCACCATTCTTTTATATGTTTTCTTAAGTGCAAAACATAAATATTTTTTTGTTCACACTGTTCATTTCTGGATTTGCTATCAGTATCATGGTGGAACCAGGTTGTCAGACTTCTGGGAACAGACTTTTGTAATTTCACTAATGTTCCCTTGGGGTTTTTTTGTTTTTTTTTTTTTTTTTAAAATCCCTTGGTGTTTTTTGTTTGTTTGTTTGTTTGTTTTTTAAGAATCAAACTTGTAGTAAGAGTCAAAATATTATTTGGTTTAGATATTTTCAAGAAATGCTGATATGGGTTAGGGAGAGTAGCTCAGTACTATGAAACTAAGATGAGTAAAATCTGTGTCAGCTTTGCCTGACCCTCAAAGCTCTAGCCAGATGAATTAAGTTCTTCTTTGTCAGAAGCAAAATTTTGAAGAATATGTTTTTGTTTTGTGGTTTTGTGTTGTTTTTTTTTTTTTCATTTTTGGTTTTAAATGGGAAAGAGCCATCTTTGAGGTGTCACTTATTTAATAAAAAATGTAAAATATTTCTTTCCATTGAAGAACATTCTCCATCAATGTACTATTCCAGTAGCCAAATCTACTTGAAAATTACATTTGAATACATTTTATTTTGAGCAAAAGAATAGCTGAAAATGATTTAAATCAAAGTCTCTGTTATATTTTCACAGATTAAAGTACTTACAGATATAGGATTTTTTATGGAGGCCTTTCATGAACTGTCTTTGCTTAATTGTGGAGAGAGAATTCCATGGAAAATACCTGCAGGATACAGAAAAATTGAACAAATGAAGGTGAACACCAGTGAAGTATGATACCAAACTGTAACACTCAGTGCTCTTCATGAAACTGCATATACTCCATGTCTGCAAGTTATTACATATTCCTAAAAAAATCCTAAATTTCTTTCAATAGGCAGGTCAAATAGTAGATCTTGAATGATGTTAATTTCTCTCACTGAACAGCAGAAACAAAACTAAAATTTGAAACGTCCATGCTGTCTGTTTTATACAGTGTGCACTGCAGATAATACTGTTGACAAAATAATGTGTGATTTCATATGTAGACATAAATAATACGGATAGAGTTCTTACCCCATTGATGGCAAAATTCCCACTGCCCCAGTCAGAAGCGGGGCAGCTGGGGGGCAGCCAGGGCAGCCCCAGCCCTGGTCGTTGGGTCCTCCCCTGGTGCAGTGGGGCTGTGGCTGGGCAGGGCTGTGGGCAGCTGGAGACTGGCCCTGCTGCGGCTGGGGCTGATGGCATTGGTGGGCTGAAATGGGGTCCTGGGACCCAGGCAGGGTGGGGGGAGGCCTGGGACATGCTGGGCAGTAAGAGCTAGTGGTGGCCTCAGAGCCTTGACAGTCACATCACCCCAGGTCAATCTCTTTGATTCTCTCCGTATCTAAAGCCAAGTAGTGATCTTACCTTGACCACTAATGTGCTACAAGATTACGAAGCTGTTAACAGTCCTGGGCTTCTTTGTCTTACCTGTGAGCATACCTGTGCAGGCAGATACAGTCCAGGGCTGTTGGGCAAGCCTCCCTCATAACAATTACATAGCCCTTCCTTGTTTTCCAAGCACATAAAAAATAATCTAATGAGTTATTGCTGGACAGCTGTAATCAAGGTCTCCCTTACCTGAGCAGTGCTTTTGGGTAGGTGTCACCCCATGACAAAGTATGTGTGCCAGCACGAGGGAGCTGGACTGAACACGTGATAGAAGACTAGTGGGACAGGTAGGGACACCCCTTTTGACAGCAGCAAGGGTTTAACTTGGTTGTACAGCCTCATTCTATACATGCAATAGGTTGATATTTCTAATCTGGTGATAATTATAGTCTGGTGCTGAAAGGGGAATTCCTAACCCACCTCCATGACTTCACATTTGCTTCCCTTACCCTGTGTTGCAGACAGTGAAGCTGGCATGGCAGAGCAAAATGGGTTTAATGAGCTGATTTGAAGGGAAATTTCTCCCCTTCCATCTCCCCAAACCCTGAAAGGGAGTTTCCAGCCAACCCATGGGCTGACTGTCCTTACTCTGCATCCTTACAATGGCTATAACCAGCACAGAGCTGCAGTATCTAAAGAGACAAAAGTGGCAATAGCCAACAAATCAATGCCTAAGCTAAATAATAAGGGAATAATTACGATTACATTTATGATAGGATGACAAATGCTTACATTAAAAAAAAAACCAAAAACAACAGAAATATGGACACGTGCTTCTAGAATAACCTGCAGTGGTGCTATGTTTTAAATGAAACATGAACGTAATAAATAGTAAAATTAAAATATTTATAAGAAAAGGTAACCTTTTTAATTCCCCAATGACACTTTCATACTAACTGCATGGGAAGATAAGAAACTGAAATCTAGTGATATTTCTCAGAGCACAAGCTATATTACGTTCTCACTAGGTTGAGCCATAAAGAGTTATCAGCATCCTCACTGGAGCTGATTCTGCAAAGCTTCCCTGTTCATGGCTACAGTAAGGAATGCATTTACTCCCTACTGATGCTAGTCAGGTCAAAACGCATCTTTAAGTCCTTTGCTTAATTTGTATGTTATCTGAAGAGCTCACAGAGTTAGAATGAGGTCTGGTTGATATGTCACGTCTTTTTCTAACTGGTTTCACAGGTGAGTGTTCAGGTGAACAGCAGAAGAGGTTCAGCATTAGGTCTCTGTTTAGGGTGTGATGCATGTAGAAGCTAAGTGCTTGATGAACTTTTACTCAGAATAAGAAGGACCCATGTTCCAGGTAATGACAGAGATGACAGAGGGCTACATCTGGAGTATAGAATTAATAAGAGTAATACAAAACATGTAGAACCTAAGTGACAGTTGTGTGTAGTGCTCTCATGCTTCTCAGTGCTTCTTATGAAGAAGGCTGGAACTGATCTTTACCTCTGCCTTTTCCTTCCCCTCAGTAGACTGATTAGTCTCCTGGTGAAAAGCTAAAGGGGTTTTGAGCAAGGACTAGAACTAGGGTTAGGGTTCAGAAAATATTGAAGCACATATAAACGAATAAATACTTGTTTTTAGAGCACTCAAGGAGGCTGAGGTCTGAAGTTCGTCTTGACCTGTAGCTCTTATTTTTGTCCTATTCATAAATCTATGCTCTGGTGAAGGGCAGAGATGGCATGTGCTAAGTCCGGAGTTAGGTTGGGATTCAGAAATGTAAAGAACATAAAGGCAATTTTTGGTTGGTGTTTACAGAGCTCCTAGGATCTGAAAGAGGATTTTTGATGGTTTATGCCTTTTTCTCCCTTTGCTTCAAGTTGAAGAATCCTGGTGAATGGCATAGGAGGTGTAGGGATAGTTCTGGGTCTCGGGTTACAGTTCAGAAACCCATAGAAGCCAAGTAATTGTTGATATCTTCAAAGCCCTCAAAGTAGAAATGCACTATATTTGTTCACTGCTCTGCTAACTCACTTATTTTATATTCATATTGTAACATATTACTTATTTTTGTTTTTTTCCCTTTGACAGCCTTTACAGAAATTTGACTCCTCAAAATCTCTCCTGACTGTTACAAATTTACAGGTAAAAAGGCTCTGAAAGAGCTAAAAATTTTATGCTAGGCATAAATATTTATTTCTCTGGCATCAGTTAGAGATTACTTGGTTCAGGAAATATACTTGTTATTAGTAAACACCAGTAAATAGAATCATATGCTCCTCAACAGTTTACCATTTTCTAAATTTTAAATTTTATGGCTGACCTCTCAAGGGAGAGGCAAGTACCATTATCAATATTTTTCAGATGGGAGATCTAGTACATACAAATCTGTGCCTTGTCTGTGCAAAGTATACCAGTAGCATTATTCAGATTTTGTTATGATATGTAGGGTCTGGTGTTTATCCTGCTAAAATACCGAGAACATCAGTGATCTAGCCTTATAATTTCTGTCAATCAGAGCTGTCTTCATAGATTTTTCCTAATTCAGATTAGGGTTGAATTCCATTTTTCGGGGGGGAAAGGGAAGGTGAATCTGTAAACTAGTCAATGAACAGTCATTTCTCATTTTAATTAAAATTACATGTTCATCAATGACTTCTTTTTTGTTTTTCAGTTTTAATCATTTTCTTTCACTTGCCTTGTCACAGATCCATTGAGCCAGTAGGGGTCAATCTTAGCAGAATGTGGAAAAGAAGCTATACCATAAAAACAAACTGATAAAGTATAAAAAACCCGCTTCTTCCTCCACTTTTCTGTCTTTTGTTTACAGTAAGCTTGTGTGTCTCCTACAACAGTCGATACTAGCATACAGAAATGAGATGTCTATCTTGACAGCTTTTTATCTCACTAGTTTCAGATTTATTTTGAAATTCTGCTTTATCTTGAGCTTTTGATTTGAACACTTCACAGTCTATATGGGGCTCTTATTGGCCTCCTTATGATTTTGCAAAGCTGTGTAGACTTTCAACTTCTAAATTTATTAATCTAAAGTGAGAATATTAAACTCAGGATAAAACAAGGATGCTATAATGAATAACAAAAAGATTCTATGAAATACGCTAGAATGTTCTGATACAAGAAATTTTTTCCTTGCTTAATCTTTCTAGTTAGGGTGAATTGTAACAACAGACTTTCCTTTGAGTTGAGATTTCTGAACTGGAGATTTACCTACATATTTTTTGTGACCACCTTAGCTCAAAGAGTGCTATGGATAATGCAGAAAACTAAAATTCACCCAGAGTAATAACTATAACTTCATAGATGCACCTTCTATGGGAAAACTGATCACTGAGGCTGTAGCAAGTGCTACTAAGCGGTGAATTAAGTTTGGAAAGGAAAGCTGCAACTTATCCATAATGACTAAGAGCATTATACTAATATTATTCATGTTAATTGTTATAAACATTATTATTAATAGAAGCAGAATATGCCTTGAACAAGAAAAATGTAAAATATGTCATTTCAAGTAGTCCCAATTGTTAACTTTCTTGTAGGTACTGGAAGACATATTTAATTGGAGTCTGTCTTCAACAATGGTGCCACTGTGCAACGAACAAATTATGAATAAGTTAACCTTAGCCAAAATGCATTTCATCATTTGCCTTTCTGCCACAATAAATAATATACCTGAAAAAGCAGAAAAACACATCTATTCTGTTGATAACAGCTTGAAGGAGCCAAGCAGAATTACAGCGTCAAATGTAAAAGGTAATTATTAGGGTGGTGTAAAAGTGCATTTATACCTCAACTTGTTCCAAGCGTAGTTTTTCCATTTTTAACTGCATATGCATTAATGTGTCACATTATAAACAATATTCATATTAAATGTTGCTGAAAAAGATCAGTCGTTATTGAAATAATAAGTATTAAGAATTTTCAAGGGGTTTTTTAGCTAATAGCGCTAATATTATTAGAGCTGTATTCCATTCTTCCTCCCTGATTTTGATATTGAAAGTCTCATTTATAAATAGAAAAAAAAGGAGCATATTCTTCAAATTACCAAGAATGCTTTGGTTCTGCATCTGTTATCTGAAGTTTCATCTGAAATGTGTTTGACAGTTGGTGCTGATAAGAATTCAAGACAACAGGAACAAAGAGGCACAATGGTGCAGCTCGTTGACTGTAAAGATGAATTAAATATGGCCATGCTGAAGGTAATTTTGATTTTTAGGGAAAAAGGCTTAATAAACTGCAGATTGTTCCAAAATCATTGGTAATGCTTTCAACATAACAGAGGTTATGATGGGAGGATGGCATGAATAAGGGGACTAGAAATTTCTGTTCCGAGTCTGATTGTAATCTTACTAGCCATACATGAAGTCTTGGTGGTTTGGTGCAGTTTTTCAAATAGTCTAGTTTATGCTATATAAATGTCCATGGGAAATATTGTCACCGTCAGATCTCAGTATGACTGTTACAGCAAGAAGGGTAAAGGCTGAACAGGATTTCAAGGGTAAAGTAATCTCCTTTTAGAGGGTGGTGCCTGTAGAACATGTCAGAGACTCTTTGATGGGGCAGTATGCACTACAAATAAATGGAATACCATTCTCTACTGTATGTGAAATGTCTCAAATTCTTCCTGTTCCTCTTTCTGATACTTTATTTTGGAGAAAATATACCACAGCTTATCAGCTTCTTTGTTTGAAGGGCTTTTGTTTGGTTGGTTGGTTTTGGTTTTAGTTTTTGTTTTGTTAAATTGCTTGGCAGTTTCACGTCACAAAAGACCAAAATTGAGGGCTGACATATTCTTCTTCCAGAGTGGTCTTCCACTTTGGCCATTGTTACAAACAAAGTAATGTACAAAATACATCTGGAGAAATGGAGGATGATTTTGCATGGCAATTGCTATATGCCATACACTAGAAACCTGGAAGTTTTAGTGTAGCTTGAAAATAACTTGAAAACAGCATCTTGAAAATAAATAAAATAGAAATGTTAAAATAATTTGAATGGGGCTCATTTAAGAGACATACTTGTTATCCTTCTGATTTTTCTTTAACTATTCTGTTCTTTTGGGTTTTTTTTGTTTTTGTTTTTTTTTTTTTTTTTAAGTAGAGCTCTGAATTCATTGAGGAAACTGGTCAAAAAAAGATACTGGATGATACAAACCTTTGAATTATTTTTCAATTCTGCTGAAAGCTCTGTGATTGAGATTATATTTAAAATTAACTTGCTTTTAGATTTGGTTTTCACAGCTCCTAATAGCTTGGTGTGTCAGAAAGACTGTAAATTATAGGTGAACTTTCAGGATACATAGGGCACTGAGGGATCTGTTAAAAAAAATAGAAAAGAATGTAATACTTCTTGAAATATCTTTAATGTTGTATCTTAATATTGTATTTTTTTAAATTTCTAAGCATCCTAAAGTATAGTATAAAATTATCGAGTATAGCTACAAGGTAAAGATAAGAATGAAAAGTTATTGAGTGATATTGCTAAGCCATAAAATATGTCGTTTAAAATGCATAAATGCAATAATACAGGCACAGTTAAGATGTTGCTACTTTCAACACGTTGAATTTGTAAACCTGAAAAAAGCAAAATTATCCTCCCTTGCTTTTTATAGAAAAGGCATATTGTATTCAAGTTGATTTGGTTTAGGGTGCAGTGATTATAGGCTTTAACAGAATGAAATACTTTTAAAGAATTTCTTTATTTCTTTCATTATTTTTTGAAATCATACAATGCTGTTTTCTTCTCTAGGGGATTTTATTGACAGAAGCTGAAGAAAGTCTTAGCCATCTTGTACAGAACATACAGGACAAATATGATGGGGAGATATCTCGCTGTTCTGCTGAAGATTTAGAGGCTGTTATTGAGGCCAAACTTCAGCTTGCTGCTATTTCTCAGCAAAGGCACCAAGCAGCTTTCACGTAAGCAATATTATGAACAAACTTATGTTGCACAGCCTTGGCTACAGAAGATTAAAAAAAAAAATCCAGCAATTTTTAATTTGAAGCCTTTATGTCTACATTAATATTCTAAATATTAGTAACCAGCTATAACAACCCCACTAGTATAGCTACAAATGTAAGTTACACTGACATTTCACTTTTTATTATTGTTTTATTTTACTTTTTAAAAGCTCACCAGTTATTGGCCTATGATTTCTCTGTGAGGTGTTTCTGTGATACAAAATCAAAGAAAAAGATGCAATGTTCACTGTTTTTGTTAAAGTAAAAGTCTGGATACGTTAGGTCATGCGTTTTTTATAATTTTAAAGTGTACAGCAGAGTACTAATGTTATCTCTGAACTACCGAATTCTACTTTGTTCTAGAATGCCCTGTGTTACTGTCCTAAAAGAACATTTCCTCTTGATGTACTTATTGGTGTGAAGATGTTAAAATTATGGTTTTTAAATTAATTTGATTAAAAAGCATTGATGTAACCTTTAACATATTAGAACAGATTTTAGCAGGCATTAATTATATTGTTAGTGATAGTGTGTAAAATACTGTTGTATTACATGATCTGCCAGATATTTCATCCAAATTATAATTTCCAAATTCTGTGATTTTTTTTTGAGTTTCTGATTTCTTTTGGACAACTTAAAAAAATTACAGTTGTGCTGTTCTTTGAACTTATGTGGCATACAGATATATATTATCTCTTTGTAGAAGTTAAATTCTGAAAATTGTTTTGATCTTTTAGCTAGGAGGATTCTTCTGTTTAGCATACCTGTAATTTTAAATTAATTTATATAAGAAGGATAGTAGTTTAACAGTGCCTCATTTTTATTAGCATCAAGATCTTTTTATCTAATTTTTTGTGAGGCTGAAAAATCTTTGAGGGTATAAATTGTTAGCTAGAGATGCATCATATAGAGGTGTAGTGCTGTCACTTGCCAGACTATATTGAGATTAAGTAGAGTGTAATCGGTATTTGTAACTTTTGTTAGGTCTAATCTGACTAAATATACCAAAATTATTACAGTAAATCTTACTTTATAGTAAGCACCAAGCCAAAAGCAGAATTAACATTTTTTAATTGTTGGAATACTGGTGAAGATTGCTTTAACAGTTTTACTGATGAAGTGGCAGGTGATTCAGTTGGCCAACAGATAAACCAGTCTCAAGGGTTTCTTTTTTCCTTTTTACCCATTTAACAAAAAATAAATGTTTTTTTCTGTGTCAAAGGCAAACTATCTTCCTTCTCCCAGTTGTCTTAGGTGAATAAGCAAACCTTCAAATCAGATAGCCTTTAAATAGCACAATTCCTTTTTATCTTCTATGGTACAGCAATAAATAAATAAAATTAACCAGGACAGGAGCTTCACAGTGCTGTATAGACTGCTGAACTGAAAGCAGTAAGAGTACTGCAGCATGGTCATTCACCTGGGTTTTGCTTCCATTATTTTAAAAGACAGAAGTTTCCGGAAAGTTCAGATATTAGGACTGTAATAATTTAGTAGTAATGTCGGTAGTGTAGATAGGAAATAAGAACTTGTAGGCTATCTGTGGACATTTCTCATCATGAAATATTAATCTATTTCAGTGCCTTTTGAATTAGATTAATTTACCATAAATTTGTTGAAGAGAAAACAACAAATCACTGGACAGTGACCTCATTGTGCTTTTGAGTGCCATGTGGATTTTATAAAATTGTTGTATTAGTATCTAAGGACGAGTACTCAGACTTGTGAAATATCCTGTGCATAAGCCCAGGTTGGTTTGATACCAGGCTTGGTAAAACCTGTATTAGTAGAGTTCCGACCCAAATTTCCTCTGCCTGCTAAACCGGTTTCAGTATGCAAGCTATTTTCAGTGCAGGACCCTTCTTTTAGACACGCAGTTATATCCTAGATTGTAGTTTCTCTCTTGGCTTATAACTTGTCTCATGTTGAAGAAACTTTTTTAGGGCATCAAGGGTTCCAATGGACGTCAAGCATTCTATGGATCATTTTGGGGACTCTTAAATTTTTGATGGGTGTTTAATGGGCCTTATATATTGATAGTGGTCAGATAGCAGAAAAAAAACAAAAAACCAACCAAACAACAAACAAAGTAAGGGTTGGGGTTTTTTTAACCTATTTTACAATTTTATTACACTGCCATCCACGGAAAGTGCTGATATATCTTCCTCAGATACAAATGAAACATTCCTTCAGACAGCTGAATGTTTCCTGCCTGCCAGCCTAGAAATCAAACTTTGCATGATATTACAGAAATTCATCATTTTTTTCCTTTGGCGAAATGACTTAGTGGTGAAATTGTTATAGTCAGCTGTACTTTCCTATTTTGATCATCTTGTCACTTTCTGATTCAGCTGATAAAAGGATGTGTATTTTGTCAAGGGAAATATATAGACACATCAGTCTTGTTGACAGCAGAAGAGGGTCACAAAAATTTCATCAAGGGAAGCTTCTCCATTACAGCCTCTGTCTTGCAAAAAATTTATGCTTCAGAATAAGATTATGTATAAGACTAATTTGATTGATCTCAAAGAGAGTTCCTACATGCTGTTCCCCCTAAGCATGTGAGGTTTCTAATTACCCAAATATGTGCTTGTCTGCTTATGTGAATATATTACTGCTTAAAACAATACATATCTGAACCTTTGGGCTTATGGTCTACATTTTACTTATGAAATTTATATATAAGCATGTAGATAAAAACAGCCCCATTTTCAGAATTGCTAAATGTTGACAACAGCAGTTAACTGGAGGCAGTGGCGCTCAGGAAGTTAGGTTAATATTCCTTAAAAGCCTGTATATACTCTTGGGTGCTGCACCTTCCAACTTCTTTGAGAAATGTTAGCCATACATCACAAACAATATTTTGAAAAATGTCAGGTTTTGCTGTAATTTTAACTTCAATGCCTGGTTTCAGGGGAAAACTCTTCTTAATAAAAAGAAATAAAAGCAGTTGGAATATTTCATTGCATTATCCTTACTGTCTCTTTTGCTTTTATAAGCAAATTCTGTTTTGTATTTTCCATTGTTAGAGAGAAGGTTATCATCAATTCAACTGTGATTTATTCTGGTTTCATTTTGTTGAATAAAACCGAGGTAAAGGCATGATGAAGGAGATTCATAAGGATTGAATTCTGAGAGCTGAAAGGGAAGATATTAACAGTTTTGGTTCTCATTGTTACTTTGGGGTCTATTTGTGCTGAATTGGTGTAATCCATCCAGTTCAGCTTCACAAAAACAGCAAGCAGGATAGAATCTGAAATGACAGGAAGACTTTAACTACCCTCTTATCTCTGGAGGTTATCCATCCTCTGGTTAGATACACGTTGGCAGAATAATGTGAGTAATTTCGGAATAGTGCTGCTCTTGTTCTGACATCTTTGTGCATAAATCAAGAACTTTGCCTTTACAACAATTAATCTAGAACTTCTCAAAAGCAGTAAATTCACCCAAAGCCTTAATCTCTCTTGCATTAAAAGCTCTTTACAGTGTTCTGGCAGTGTAAAAAGGACTTAAGGTGTTCATAAATTATTTTTTTCTTTTGCTTGATAGCATCCAGTCTTTATGTAAAGAGAGTCTCGCTCTGTAAAAAGACAGTATAGATGAGAATTTTGCTTATACTTTTTTAACAATTAACCTGCTGAAAAATCTTTAAGGGGTGAACTAGGGATACCCTCAGGTACTTTTGCATGATTAGGAAAATATGTTTCAGTGGGTAGAGAATGAGTAGAATTGTAAAAGAAAAATCCAACCCCAGAAATGTTTTAGTGAAGAGGTAGGAAAGTAGAGATTTATAGATGTAGGGGGAAATGTACAATTAGAAATGGAAAACTAATACCATAAGACACTGGTTTTGGCAGTTCTCAGAATATTTTAAGTAGCGTGTTCTTTGGGCAACAAATCCTGTCGTGAAAAAGATTGTCTCATGTTGGTTTTGCAAGTGTCTTCATATCATGAAAATAACAGTATTCACAAAGTCTGCTGTTATAGATAAACATTTCTATAGATGTCATGAAAATTGAACAGTTTATCTGAAAGCTTTAAAAAGACAGCATAAAAAGGAAAGTTGTTAATATTTTAAGAAACTTGACAATATTTTGGGATCCAACACACAATTTTTTGAAATGGGGAGTTGAATGAATGCTGCACCAGTCCTAATGGTCTTGTCTCTGTCTTTCAAGATGTTGTTTGGAGTGAACTCCAGAAAAGGATTTATGATTGGGGTGGGGGGCAGCAGGCTCAATGTCATATCATTGCTTATGAGGTTTTGCCAGGGTGGCATCTGGCTCAATTTTTGGTTGATGGTGGTTACTAAGATCCTCTGAGTATTTCGTCATGTGGATTTAACAAAAGGATTAACATGTAGTCTGGAAAGGCTTTAAGGAGGAAGGTGTCGTGGCTGAGATACAAAAGTCTCCTAATATATTTTGTCATTTTTGGTATTTTTACGTCTTCTAATTTCCAAAAGCCCATCCCTGAAGACAGATATGTGTAACTGAAACTTATAGTGGAGTTCTGTTTTGATTGCTCCAACAGAGTATGATATAGCTTGGCTAATCAATTATTATCAGGTTGTGTCTGTTATTGGCAAAACTTTTTCTCTTACTGCTGTTTTCTCACTTTCATACTGCAATGCCTACAAGTTCAGAATATACTCCAAGTGCAATTTTTTTGTTCTATTGAAGCAAAAATTCATAACTACTGATAGATATCTCTGATGTAGTCAGAAATGAAGTATTTATTATAATAAAAGCATAAAATGGCAAATACAATTAGTATTTTTTAATAATATTTCTGTATCACAGTGTTGCTTTGGCTTTCTCTGCAATTCGACTTCTCCAAGATGCAAAAATTTTTGGGATCGAAGTGACACATTTTCAAGAAGAAAAGGATGAAAAGGAGTGTTCGGTATGTGTGGATATTTGTTTTAAACTATTGTTTCTTTGGATACGAAGTCTTGTATTGAGTGTTGGGTGATTTTCAGAATACTAGAGCATAGCAGTCATCTGTATTACGTGATTACCATTAACCTGGGGAGAAAATGACGTATGACACGCTTCAGTGACCTGCTTGCCTATAGTATATTCAATATGTCTATAATCATCATTTTAATTTGTATGTGTTTAGGAATTACGGTTTTGAGTTGTATACTCTCAATACCATCATTGAAAATCTCCTTTTGTTTAAAAAAAACTCAAACAAACAGAAAGTGGAAAAAATAGTTACCAGGTGAAAATCTTGTACTATTCAATTAAGGCATTTTAGGTTTTTTGATTGAAAACCTAGTTCAGAGTATCCTCTTTCAAAGACGCAAACAGACCAATTCACATTATTGCTGTGTTCCAAATTTAGCAAGATTTCAGCTGACTTCTGTTGTCTAACACATAGTGATACCGATCTATACTTTGGAAAGCCAATGTAGAAAACCTATTGCTAATTCAACACACATTCGCTCTCGAGCGAACAGTAAGTCAAATGGACTTACATGGACAGAGCAATTGACCAGTGAGGCCAGATTTTGTAACATGCATAACGAGACTGGACTTTCTTGCATGCAGTGTAATTATTCTCTGTCTGTGTTGCATATCAGGGTCTTCTGTCTTTCTGCGCTTGCTCCTACGTTTTCTTAGGGCTGCCCTGTAGCCAGTAACTCAGTTATGGCTTTTCTTTTTTCCTCATTTGCATCAATGCAAGTCAGTCATGATGATTTTTTGTGTGAGTAAAACACAGGTGGTGCCATGTCCATTTATTGCTTGGTGGAACAAATCTTTAGAATATGGACTGTGGAATTTTAGTAATAGAAAGACTGTTTATAATATATGAAGATGGCACAGGGAGTTGAGCTGAGAATTCTTACAAACACTTCCAGTACTATATTACCTTAATATTTGTTTCTAATCACCAGAAACACTAAAAACTAGAAATCAAAATTTAAAAATTTATTTCTAATCACTAGTGACGTACCAGAACTTGATATTGAGTCTGCTCTGCAATTTGACTTTTATGTGCCTTACAGTTTTGTGTAATGTTCCTGTTTAGGAGGAATAAAGTCCAAACTGTTAGAATTATTCTTCATGACACATATAGTATATGGATATATTTATGGAGTCTCCCATAAAAGCTGTTTAAATTTTCATTTGAAACAATTCTTATTTTTCCTATATATTACAAGTTAAATAATAAATGGACTCCTGATAGTAAAAAAAAAGTATCTACCCTTCAAATAAACTTCTGATTATGATTATGTTATCATTTGTAATATATTTATATTAATTCTATTTATTTTAGACTGATGCTGCCCTGTTGCTTTATTTGTAGTAAAGTACTTGATTCAGTAACATTTCTCTTGCTTTTGGAAATTATTAGGACTCTTATGTTGAAGATGTTCAACTGCCTCACAGTATAAAAGCACAAGATCATCTGAATATACATCTGTGGCTAAGGTGTCGTACGATGTTAGTGACTGCACTAGTAACACAGATACATGGCGTCGGTGATATGAAAGGTATTACCCCTTTTTGGTTTAGAGTTTTGGAGTGTAATGGGCAAGTGAGCCTATTCAGACACAATTGTTATTCATAAGTAAAAAATATTAAAATTAATTCTGGGGCTGTATTATCACTGAGCAATTATTTGTATTAAATTCATCCAATGTGTTAAGGAAAATATATTTCTGAGTATAATCTCTCCCTAGAGAATGTGAACACAAAGCATTATATTAATGTTCATTTAATGATCTTTTGATAAATCACTTGTGTGTGAAAACGTTTCAAATGTTTTAGTGTAATTAAGTTAAATAAGAATGCTTGTTTTAAAGAACCACTGTTGCTGCATAATTCTAGATTGAGAAGTCTCAGAACCTTTTTTCACTTTTTATATCTCCAATAAATGAAATGTTTCTGTGTATCTCCTAAAAATATTCCCGATTCTTTTTCTTTAAAGATTTTAAGCGAGATACTACAAAATACATTTATTGCAGTTTGTTATTAATAAAATGTTTTTCATTCCTTAGTTCTATGAACTTAGTATAAAATCTGATGCTCATTTAAGTATCAAAATCACAGTTGAGTTCTGTAGCCAAAATCTTATTTAATCTCTTCTGGATAATTCCTGTGAAGACTTGCTATTTTGGAATTATAACTAAGATCAGATTTCTGAATATGTAGAATATGTTTTATGGGTGAGAATGACATCTGGTCTACAAAATCTAATTATTTATGCTGGTGGCTTACATATAAAGAATGTATTTGGATGAACTTAAACCAAGTGCAGTTTAAAAACTAAGTGTTTTTTCTTTCTTTTGAAAGTGAATTTGGCACAGAAGCGATGAAATGGTAAATGTGGAATCTATAGCATCAGAGTGACTTCTTGAGAATGGTAGAAGATACTGTTAAGTCTTTTCTATTGTATTTTTGCTATTCGTATATTCTCTTCCTTTAGAAAATGATGTGGCTGAACGCAGAAGTGTGATAAAAGAAGTAATACTAGAGGCAGAAGCCTTTGGTGATACTGAAACTCAGGCTGAAATGATGGTGCAAGCTGCTATTCTTGACCTGCAAGAAAAACGTCCCATGGCAGGCATTAAACTTCTTCTGGAGGTTTGAGCACAAAGGAGAAACTGTTTGCTTTGCTTTGATGCATTTTTCATGTAGTCAGAACAGCTGATGCCAGCATTAAATAAGCTTGAAATAGTGCCTCTAAAATAACTTTTTTTTTCACTTTGTGTGATTTTTCCTCATAAATAGACAGCAAAAGTAGTAACTACTTTGGTTTATGTTGTCTATGTCCAAACAGAATATCATCAGTTTACTCCAGGAGGATACATTTATTTCCCCTCCAGCTTCTTTGACTCTTGTGAAAAGTATGCTTCTGCTGGCAGACATGCTAACACTCCAAAGAGTAGAGGATACAGAACATTGCTCTTCTACAGTGGAACCATTAAACTTACTAACTTTGGCACATGAGCTTACCATTAAAGAAGTGAGTATATGTTGGTGATTTAAAGAGCATTTGCAAATCCTTCCAGCAATATTAATTATCTATTCTGGAAGCTATTTTAACAATTTATTAAAAAGGGCTATTCCTATTAACTGATCCCTTCAATTTTCCCTAGATTACATAGTGTAAAGAAGTAATTCATCTTACCAAATTTATTTATGCTTACTTATCATGCATATTCATGTATGTGGTCTGGCATTTTCATACACTTTGAAAATATTGAATATTTGCAAAATGTACATCCATATCCATCCATAGGTACCTTTGACTTCTAAAGAGATGCGAAAGACTCACTTTTCCCATTTGAAATGAGGGATATGTTTGTACTCAGGACCTCGGGGAGGATGTACATTTCATAAAATTCCTAACTCTTGAGCATCCAAGTTTAAGAATTTAGCTTTGTGTCTTAACTTAGAGTGTTTTGAATTACAACATCTATACAAAGTAGCATATTGTTTATGACATTTTAGATTGACAAATTGTTACAATCAGTATGAAGAAATCATTGTACAAATTTAAATAGGCAAAAAATAAATAAATCTGAAGCCATGAAATCTCTGAGAGGTATGTATAGTAGTAAACCATTAACCTATTGATACTTCCTAATGCAGAACTTTAATCCATTGAAATATTTGTTACCCCAAGTGATAAACAATCATATGAATCACTTCAGACTCAGACTTTCACTTGTGAGACTTGCTAGCCTTCAAGAGGCAATGCTTTACAGCATGTCCCCATCGCCTTATTTCCATGAATGAAAAGTTTGACTGGTCCATACATGTTATTTTCTTTTTCTTTCTGGCCTGTTAGATGTCAGATTTCTTTGTATAAATGACTGTTTCTTTCTAGGGCTTGAGTTACTTGGGAGATCTATTTCTTAAAGACTGAATTGAAGGAGTTTGCTTTTAGAAACCAAAGCCTAGCATTAATAAATTTGCTCAAGAGTTCACTGAAATTGTTCTTTTGCTACCAAACTACTCTGTAAGGAAGAAAAGTACAAACTGAAGTAAAGGACTTCAGGAGTATCAAGCCTTTTCTAGTGCTCTTTTACAAGACACATTTGAATTCCAGGGTTTTGCAATACCTAACTTTTTCAAACTGCTATTTAATTTGCTGTCTGCAACTTGATTTTACAAAGTATACTCTTTTCATAGATTTTTGTTTGTGGAGAACTCATTGAACTGCAAATAGAAGACAGTACATTGACTTGCCTGGCCCTACCTACAAAAAATATCTACTTACCACATATCAATTTGCTAGCCCAAGTCAAAATGAGAATCGGTAAGAAAAATGCAAGTCATTATTATTTTTAATTTTTCATTAATTTTCATTCATATTTTATGCAACAGCAGATAAACTGATGCATCAGAAGTGAATGTGGTAAATCAGTTGTTTCCAGTATACAAATACAATATTTTGAAAACCAACAGTAGATGCCTGTTTGGCTCCGTGCAACGTGTATAAGCAAGGTACAATTCTTACAGAAACTATAATCAACAAAGGCTTCAATATTAATGTTATAACTTGTGGAAACTAATGAGAACTTCAATTTTTTTAAGTGGAAGTTAACAATACTTTTCCAGCATTTGTTCTGTGAAAACTTCCTGTATATTTTCCATCTCTCCGGAAGCAGTTATATGGGAACTAACTAATGATACCACATCATACGGGATAATAATGATAATTCTCTGTCCCAATACAATAAATAGTATCTGTTATTGTTGTCAGCCTTTAATTTAATGACTTTTCTTGATAACTTTTCTTTATATAGAAACTTGGAAATATGCTGAATAGTAAGAGAAGATGACCTTTAAGATCTGTCTGAGATTTGCTGCTGTATAGCAAATATAGGGAAAGGGATATTGTCTCCGTGTTCCTTCTGTTAAACTTAATTTGTTGTATATCTGGCTTATAAGGGACTAGAAAATCCAGAAATCACTTACTGCACTTTGGTTCACATTGTGGAGCAGCCTCAGAGTGTTATGGATTTTTTTTCAGGAAGATACTCTCCATGAGCATGTTAGTGCACCCCAACCACTACTTTGCATTCAGCCGTTAGGACTAGAATAGAGGTAGTCCAAAGTAAACACTCTGAAATGCATCTGCTGTGGCTGTCAGGTGTTAAACACCAGCTGGTTTGCTCTAGGCATCCACTCTTACTGTGCTTTACTGCTTGTCAGTGCAGGCATGGCCAAACTCACTCATGTTTGACCAGTTCCTGTTTCTGAATCCATTTTTTTAGGAAAAGCCTATGTATACAGATGAATATTGGGGAATACAATATAAGAGGTATACAATACATCAAAGAAGACGTTGAAACTGTTTAGCACAAAAGGAATTTGGGAATTTGGAAGTGCTCAGGGAGGTTTAGGTTTTGCCTAAAACTGCCAGGTGAAATAAAATTATGAAGTGGCTTACTCCTAATCTTTTCAGATAGTTTGCGAAAGGGTTGATTTGTGTAGCCTGGGCTTCTTTTGGATGCCCTAGGTAAACCTTAGTGGCATCATAGAGTAGTGAAACAACATTATAGTTCTGTATTTATATCCATTGATCACTCAGATTTTTGAGAATTGGATTGTAACGTTGAATAAGTAACAGCAGTTGTTCTACAGAAATTGCTTCTTTTTGCACAAATTGGTTTTCTATTAAATAATTTAGTAAGAACTGTCTTTTTTTTTTTTCTTTTCCTTAGGACGCACATTAGCTGAAAAAGTAGCTTGTACACCTGAAAGAGGAGATCCACTGCAATGGCTTTCTGCTCTCAAACATTTAGAATCAGCATTGAAGCTTTGTAGAGCATCTGCAACAAAAAAATTAGATATGGAAGCTGAACTTCTCTTTCAGATAGGTAAATAAAACCCTGTTTGTACATCATGATTGCCTTCCTAGGCAATGTTGTGCATGTGGTCTCTCTTAAAATTGAGACATTTTACTGTAAAAATAGAACAGATTTGGGTATTTCTCACCCTGTCTAGCTGCAGATTGCTCTCCTGCATTACACAACGAATAATTTCAAAACTGCAGCAGAACTTCTCCCACCTCTGTGTTATCAGGGAACAAAGGGTATAGCCAACAAGATAAAGGACTCTGTAGAAAGCTAACTAGCTTCTTTGCATCAGTCTGAACTAAAGAAAATGAGAGGCTTGTAAAGTATTTCTAAATGATTTAACAAACCTAATGAGTTACACAGTGTTTGCCTGCATTTGGATTTTAGTGTCATGTTTTGCACCAGGAGGTGTTGGTTTGTTAGGATCCAAGCCAGAAAGGCACTCAGGCTCTGTAAAGTATCTCTTAAAACGTAATTTATTTGAGTTAATGTTATAAAGAAAAAGAGGATAGTTAGTAAATAATCTTATGTCCCTTCAGATGCCGAAAAACCCAAGTTGTGCAGTATTGAATGGGCTTCCAGTCTAGGTGTAGCACGACACGCAGATCCTGTCTGTGGAAAGGTTGCCTCATTTTGGTCTTTTGAGCTGTTACATGATTTTCTTAAAAGAAAACAAATCTATTCATCATTTCTACTGCCAAACAAAAAGCATATTCACATAAGAACTTCTTGCTGCACTTTTACAGAAAGGGCAGGTGGTATCATCACTGGTACTGAGAAGATGCTGCCAACATACTCTTCTGTTACAGCTAGCTGGCTGTATTTATCCTGTGGCACAGCGCAACACAGGCCTGAAGGCCACGCTTACCTGCAGCATAGCACAGCACAGAACAGGCCTGTGCCTGTGCATTAACTCCTCCATGTACAGTGGTCTTCTAGTTAGGATCGCTACACATTAGGAATCATTATGATTCCCAAGTTTGATTATTTTAGCTACTCTCTGAAGTAATTTGCTATGCAAGCATTGTACATTACATTTTAAACAAACAGCAGAAGATTTACTTACCCGGAAGAAAACAGACAATGCACTGTGTTGTTTAACTTTCCTGGAGGTAAACAGATGGGGTCTTACAGAAAAAAATATTTTAAATCTTGCAAATTTTCTTTCTATATTTCTTTCTTAGGTAAGGTAGAACGCCAAATAACCGAAGCAGGCAATAACAAGTCATCTCGAGCTGCTGAAACCCTGTTGGAAGCTATAAAACTCAGCCAGCAACATGACCAAAAATTTGAGTAAGAAACTAGCTATATAACTTCCAAAACAATTGTAATCACACATGAGTATAATTTTTTTATAGTTTTCTGTGATTTGGTATGGGACTTCTATTATGAAGCATCTTTTATGTTTTGGAGAATTATCTTCTCTTGCAGTATAGAAGAGCTACTGTATGTTTATTGTCTTATTTAAAACAAATGCTGAGCACATTTAAAGGCATATTTTAGAGTGTACAAAGTTATAGCTTTCTGTTCTTTTTCCAAATTTGTACCCTCTGTCAACACCAGGAACAGAGTTATCAATTAAACAGGGGGTTTATTCATATTTCAGAAGACGAGCTGTGGTCTGTCCCCTTCCAGATAATAGAAATCCAGCTTGAAAAGGTTAGCAGCCAGAAACAGTCAGAAGAACAGAGGCAGAAGGAGCATAGGAAATGTGTTTGTAACAGATATCAGGACAGTGACTTTGGCATTAGTTATCAGCATAGAAGATGCCTGAAGAGCTGAGCCAAACCAGCCAATAAATTCTGTCAAGCAGCTCTGATACGTTGGACTTCAGCTTTTTTTAGTTTCTTGACCAGTCTTAATGAATAATGTGCCATGTCTGGTTACAGACAGTGTAAAGGCAGCAATTTACCTTGCTTGTTTGGGTATTCTGTTACTTAAGTTAATGAACCAGAACTCCGAACACAGAAGCAGTAGCATAGTAATAAACCTCTACAAGCAGTCAGCATGATGGAAGATAGTGCAGAAATGGACTGAGATGTTTTGCAAGTTTAATTTGCTACACTTATTTAATTTGCTACCATCTTTCTAAAAGAATATACAGCAACATCGATGGAACTTGGCTTTCTTATTTTAGAGAACTAAACATCCTAATCACTGTTATACAAGCCCTCTGATATCTACAGGATTGTTTAATTAAAGTTCCTTCTTGATGTCTCAAATCCCTTTTTGTTAGCAAGACTAGAAATGTTAACTAAATTGTCACAAACGAAGCCTAGAACTTGCCATCTTCCCACTTAGTTTGCCCTATCTTGAACTGTACAGCACTCTGACTTTTGTATTTTGCTTTACATAAATCATACCAAAGCTGGAATTTATTGTACTACATAAACAGCCAACTCTGTTCAATATGACTCTGTCCAGAATAGTAACCACGTGAGCATGTGTTTGTTGCTATGCTTAGGGAAACTAATTCATAAGGGAGATCTGGAGAGAGCTACAGAGCCAGGAGTCGTCTGCCTATAAACCTGTTATAAACCTATAGGGAATAGAAACGTTGGAGAAGTTCTGCAGATACAGTGATTTTCAGCAGGTCGAGGGAAGTCATTCTGCCCCTCTACTCCACTTTGGTGAGACCCCACCTGGAGTACTTCATTCAGCTCTGGAGTCCTCAGCACAGGCAAGACATGGACCTGTTGGAGCAGGTCCAGAGGAGGGCCACAAAAATGATCAGAGGGATGGAACACCTCTCCCATCAGGAGAGGCTGAGAGCTGGGGTTGTTCAATGTGGATAAGAGAAGGCTCCGGGGAGACCCTATTGCAGTCTTTCAGTAATTAAACGGGGCTTACAATAAAGATGGGCCAGACTTTTTAGCAGGACCTGTAGCGGTAGGACAAGGGGTAATAATTTTAAACCAAGAGAGGGTCGATTGAGACTAGGTATGAGGGAGAAACTTTTTACCATGAGGGTGGTGAAACGCTGGAATAGGTTTCCCAGTGAGGTGGTAGATGCCCCATCCCTGGAAACATTCAAGGTCAGGTTGGACGGGGCTCTGAGCAAGCTGATCTAGTTGTAGATGTCCCTGCTCATTGCAGGGTGATTGGACTAGGTGACCTTTAAAGGTCCCTTCCAACCCAAACCATTCTATGATTCTATGATCTTTGCCTGTTTTATATTACTACTATGTAAAAATAACTAAAAGGAGAAGGAAGTACAGGAGGGGAACAGGAACTGATGAGCTCAGTCTGCCTGAAAATGTAGAGTATTCTGGTGCAGAATTCAGAACTGAGAAGGTTCCTCAGCTGAGGCCAATGAAGAAATGAAAGACTATGGGTATTTTGTTGATTCTTGGAGGAGTTTGAAGACCCATACCCAAATTCAGCCACCCATGTTTCAGGGAAACCAGGGCAATGGATATATGCTTTAACTTGAGGAAGAAAGAGGAACCCATACAGACTGTGTACAGAAAGAATTTCCTTTGCAGAATTACAGTGTTTTTACTCAACATTTGCACTTTATTTATGGAATATTTGTTGCACATAATGCAAATTATATTTGACATACTCTTAAATCAATGGGTTATTTGTTAAGCATAACATAGGGATGTCTTAGATTCACTAAGACTTTAAAATAGGATCACACAGCTTTCTGAAAGAAGGTACACTTTGAGTAGATGATGAGGGCTGGATGAATGATTGATTTGGTGAGGCTGTCCGACTAGTCTTATGCAGGCATCAGATTGTATCATTGTAATGCTTACTTTGATAGTAACATTGATTGATCTGTGTGTTGTTTCTTACAGGTTAATAAGAAGATCATACCTTGAAATAGCACTATTGTATTTGCATTTTGCCACAAATAATGAGGATGTGTCACAGACAGATAAGATGGTGCCTTCCAAAGCAAACGTATGTTTTCTGTGTTTTGGGTGGTGGCCTCTTCAAAGCAGGAAATGTATTTCTGTTAAAACATTGTGCACATTGCATTGCCAGACTCTTACTTACGGTGACTTATAAATCATACAGATACTGAAATTCCTACTAGAAAAATCATGTAAAGAAATCACGTAGTACAGCAGTAGAATTTTGTCTTGTTTGATGTTGTTTCTCATGTTTGTTGCATTAAATGATAACATATAAAATATTTTTCTGTATAAAATAGGAAGAAACAGAACCAACAGTGTTTTCATTTCCGTATATGTACTAATTAATTTGTACCTTGCAAATGAAACATAACATTCAAACCTGGTGGTAATATTTATAGTTTACCAGATTTTAATTTTTCAGTACAAATGTGAGTAACAACATGAGAAATATAAAAGGCTTTAACTACGTTAACGTGGCTACACGCCATAGATGATTCAAAGCGTTATGCGTAACATAAGAGAAAAGAGGTAATTAAGATTCCAGAAAATTATAGCAAAACTGTATACAGTAGTTACTGTGGCATGAGATGCTCCGAGAAAATTTTTACAGGAGCAGCCAATTAGTATGCTCTGGATAATTTTATTCAATTTTAGCAATTAATCTATAGATTTATAATCAATGCTGATTTTTACAACTTGCAAATAAAACAATAATTCTGTAAGTAGGAGGCCTTTCTTCTATATTTAAAATATATTTTACCATAATACATTTAGAATCCTAATTGTGAACTGGTGTATAATTTTAGACCTCTTCTGGAGAGCTTTCTTCTCCTGAGGAGGCTCTGAAATCAGAAAGCTACAAAGTACAAGCCTGGATTGCAGTAAGAGCAGCTACACAGGTTCGTGCAATGTTCTGAAGAGGTAATTTTTGTTGTTTTTTTTTTTTTTTTTTTAATTTCATCTTACACTACTTACACAAGCAAACAAGACAAGGCAAACAAGAAAAGAATTAAGGTTTCCTGAAATTTCTGGCATGGGTCTTATTTGAGGAAATTAAAATGGACACTGTCTGAGTAGTGCATTTAATCTCTCTTGGACAGAACTGACTCTGTTTACCTCACTTTTGATTCAGTGCAAATAAAAGAGCACACTGCCTGATATGTGTGCACATGTATTTGACATGTGAGTAGACATCAGTGGCATCCAGGTGAGGATATCTGATTTGAAATCACTTAAGTAGTAATTAAGCTGTCAGTAGAAATGATTTATTTAAGTATAGTATGTACCGTATGTCAGAGAGAAATAGAATATTTTCCTGACTTTTAAAAATATAGTATGTTGAGTAATTAATTTTTTGTCATCATCTTGCTACTCTCAGATTTTAAAATCCATATAAATATTGTAGTGAACTGCTTCTGAATAAAATAAGTATTATTTTTAGGTCAGTGAAGCTGTGCTTGCTTCTCAGCTATTAATTGGAATGAAGAGTGTTAAAGAACACAGAATGGAGGATGCAGTGCAACAGAAAATCCCAGAATTTGTTTCCATGGATCTTCTTGCTTCTTACAGAGATTTCTTATCTGGTATTCCTTTATACTTAGTAATATTAGAATATTAAATAACTAATAAACTTTATGTGCCTTGTATAATCTAGTAATACATTTAATATATACTTTTCATTTATGAGTAATTATAAGTGAAATTTGGAAAGTAAAAGCAAAATTCTCAATCTGCATAGCAGTGCAAAATATTGAGTAGGTCTAATGGGTCTTTAAATATCAGCCTGTGCATGCATTCAGTAAGTTAAGAAAAATTGCATTGCTTGCATACTGTGGCTCAGAAAGACAGAGTGCACATACTGCCATACTTTTTTTTAGAAAAACAGATGGACCTTTGTCACAGGCCTTCCCCAGACTTCTAGAGTATGTCTTGGCCCCCCTATCAGTCATCAATGTTTTTTTTTCAAACACTGATTTAGAACAGATTTTTTCCTTATATATATTAGCTTTTCCTTGGAGAGTTTCAGTTTTTCATTTCATTTTGCAAAGGCATGTTGGTGTTGAATAGCTAGTATCTCCCTGCACCACCACCACCCCACCCCCCCAAAAAAAAACCCAAATCAAAACCAAAACCCAAACACCAAAACCAAAAAACCCAAACTCTTGCAAATTTATCTGCCTGGGTACTGTATTCTAAAAGTCAAAGTTAGTAAAATAAAAAAAAATAAATCACTGTCTTCCCAGTCCAATGGACTATAATTTAGAGATGCTTCCATTAGCTTGGTAGAACTTTGCCTTTGCCTGGTTTATTTCCAACTTCTGCATTTATTTTACAGCTAATGGAGTTGATGAAATGGAAAGTTTTGATGTAAAAAAAATGAGCGAAACTAGGAATTCTGGGATAATGGTTGCCAGATGTTATGTAGACACTAAGGCAAATTTTCTGTATTTATTTTTAAACTGTGAACCATTACTTTTGTGCTAAAATTTTGGTTCAGTGGCTTAATTTCAGCCATCCCAAGTGACTGACAAAGATTGAATTTTTCTGCCTGATAGTTGCTGGCAAAGCTGAGCAATGTCTGCTTACTGTACAGTGTTTAAACATATGTGTTTTGATTGGTTTATGAAAACAAGTGTTGTATGCTAAGACTCTCCATCAATCTGATTGTTTTGTACTAGCTCCATTGCTTATAATTACAGATCATTTTTTCTTTTAGCAAATGCAGCAGGTGTTTCTCCTGATAGTTCTGTTCAGCAACACAAAGAATAGAAAATGTAGAAAAGCTATAGTAGGCCAAAATGTATAAAGGTAAATTGGAATGGAAATGATCAGCACAGCATGCTAAATATTTTCTGTAAAACCATTAGTGAAACACATTGTTTAAGTTTCATCTATAAACAATGTGGCCATTTTAACTAAATTCTGTTTTTACAATTGACAGTGAAGTATCAGGAATAATGGAGACATTCAGATTTTGTAGAAGCACACGTAATTACTTTCTGGAAGTTTACTATTAGGAATTAATGCAACATAATGTTTGTTCAATTTGGAATGAGGAACACAGCAGAATTGTGTAGGCTTTTAAAGAGAGTGATGTACTAATACAGTGAAAAAAAATTAATATAAGCAGTGATATAGCAATAACTGTACTGATTTTTTTTCTCTTTTTGCATAAGTACAACTTTTATGCAGCACAAAAAAAAAAAAAGAGATTTTTTTTAGTCCCTAGTCAAGAACAGATTTAGTTGATAATTTGCTTAATATCTGTAAGGGACTGGATCGGAGTTAACAATAAACATTTCGGAGTACATAACTGTTCTGAGTTCAGGTCAATATAACTGGGAAGTTCAATTGCTGTAGTTATGACTGATGACTCCTAGTATTGTTTCCATTCAGTAAATATCTGCTGTTGAACAATGTATAGAAATAATGGCTTCATATTTAAATTCAGACAGAGAGAGAAAGCACCTTGCTCTCTACCCCTTTTAGCTTCTTGCAAGGACCAGTCAGATTCCTGGCCATGATCTGAGAAATATTTTCTTTACCAGTTCAACTAATATTAAAGCAGAATAGAAAGAATTTTCCTCTTACAAAAAACATAACCAGGTTCACAAGTTACATTTGCAGTTAACAGATTAGTGAATTCCAACACAATGCAGAAATAGCTTTTGAATTGCAACCATTCACTTAATGTGTACTGTTAAACTGTTATATTGGATTTGCAGATGGATACAGTGTTGTCTCTGAAAGTCCCAGAGCATCTTCTACTGAAAACAAACAAATCATACATGACAAGAAGAGCCAAAGTGAAGGAACAAAAAGTCTTGCCACCAAGGCCAGCCAGAAGAAAGAGACAATAACATGGGTTCACTTAATTCGCTACCACAGTTATTTAAAAAGACTTTATAACACAAACCTTCTATTTGGTACGAATTTTTTCTTCCTTCTAGAAAACTGCCATAGGTGAGATATTGTTCTTGGGAGCCAACAGTGTCAGATTCAAAGGCCATCATCTGAGATATAGTTTCATTTTGAGTTCCTTTAAATTGTATATATGTGAAAAAAATCTTCACTGAAGTGAAGATTTATCTCAGTTTGAAAGAGTTGTAAGTGAAGATATTATTACCTTTTTTCATAATTATCCATAAGCCTTCATGACACCAGGAAAAGCACCCCTCAAAACTTAATTGCTATCAGTATACCTGAGGCAGTTTTTAAAAAATTCATAATCTATATTTATTTTTAGTTCTTAGACTTAAGTCACATCAGAAATAAATCTACTCAGTTTGGAGGCCTGTTTGTGAGAACTGAGTGCAGTATAAATGGGAATGCTGAGCATTATTGAATGTGTTTTGACTAAAACCCCAGATGTTATGTACATACTTGGTTTATTTCACTGTAAACAAAAGATGGTAATAGATAGGACCTTTCAAAAAGAGTAAGGAGCCATTAATTTCAAGGCCCTAATACTATGCATCCATGTCTGACGGCCAGCTGCTGGATATACAAGTAACAACATGACAAGTGAGAACAGAACGAGATTGTGCATATAGGTGCTGCCTAGAGTGAAACTTAGCAACTCTAAAAATAATAATTTCAGAGAGGGTTGGGTTTTTTTCCTTGCAGCATCAAATGAAAGGAAGGTATTCTACCTCACCGCAGAACTATAAGGACAGTAAGGTGTCAAAAGACAAGTAGGTGTCAAAATGTGCATGTATATCTCAGCTGTAGTTACCAATGATGGAGCCTAGGGAGCGACTTAGCTGATCAGCCACTAGCTGTCTAAATTAAGGTCTTAAGAGCTCTTACCGCTTCTTTTGACTGTATTAAATAAATACACGTTTATTCTAGTGGGTGCTTAGACATGTACTGAATGTACTTATGCTTACATATCTAAATTTAAGTACCTAAACCTCAAAATTGCACCTCCCATTTTGTGCTACTTTATAATGTCTAGACAGAGCTTGTTTCATTATCAGATCTCCAGGGAAAAAACTGCAATACAAATATCATAACCTAGTAATATTTAAGGACAATCAGTATAATTGTTTGAAAGGCATTTATTTGATATTGAATTGTTTTCAATATTCTACTATATTTTCAAAATTTAGTAGCTGTAGAAACTTTACTTTTTAATGGGAAATGATGATGTTATAAAAACCTCTTTTCAAAGCTGCCCCTAACTCAGGACCTGGATCATTTCCTGCAAGAGATGGACACCTTAGTTCTGTTTTTGACACAGGGATTGTTCTACGCATAGCAGAAATGCATTCGTTTCTTAAAAAGCATTTGTTTGAATATTCATTGTGTTGTCCTGAGAATTTCCCAGAAGAGCTACATGATGTAGAATTGCAACTTGGTAGGCCAGCTGATTCTTCAAAGGTACTTATTTTCTTACTGATGTTTCAAAAATATCTATTATACTTGTATTTTGCTCAGATTCTTGCTAGTTCCAATGGTGACATTTCTGAGAGCACTATAGAAGAATGAAGTTCATTATGCCGAGGATCAGTGCACAACCAAAATCCTGTGCACATAATGAAAGACATAGTTAACAAATGCAAATATCCTTGTGTTATTTATTCCTTCAAAAATTATCTCTATCCCATGCCCAGGGTATTTAGACCCTAAAAGATTAAGCAGAATGATATTTGAGAAGATTTCATTATTAGTTAATTAAGTTGGCTGTGTTATTTGGTAGGACTGAGGCTTTTAATCTTGTAGATCTCCATGTTTCATACCATATATATCCTGATGTTTGCTTTGTAATTTGTATGTACAAGCCTCTATATTGTTAATTTGGTCTATAATAAAAACATGATTTTCAGAAAATATGTATTTTATATTTTATAAAAAATTGTTGAGGTCCTGTGCCATTTTTTTCACTGATTAACAGCTGGCTAGAAAATCAATCTTTTCAGATCTCTGGCTTGTGAACAGCCTATTTGAGCTTTCAAAGGTAGGCAGCTTAGACTATACTACTCAGAGAAATCTTGAATTGGAATTCTGGAGTCTACACTGACTATGGCATATGGCATGGAATATTGAATGGTGTAAGTCTTTGAATATTCAATGTAAAAATAATTGTCTTCAAGGTTTCTCCGTCTGACTTCTCACATTAATAATTATCCTAATACTAAAAAATTAAAATGACGGGTTACTCTCTATGGTTTATTTTTTACCTATTATGTTCAGTATTAGCTAGAGAGCCTTGAGGAGTGAGAACTTGTTATCTTATAAAAATGAATTAAAATACTTTTGTGAAAGTCGCTCTTCTAGAGTTGGTGAACTTTCTGCAGTGTCGGACAGCATATCATTACTCATTTCCCAACAAAGAGCTGACTGTGCCACTGAATAAATTGTAAATATATGGTATGTGACATTTATAACAGCCATCGTATATCAAAAATTATTTTACTCTGTCTGCTCTTCTTTTGACATAATTAGTATTACACTGTCCTAGAATAATAAGCTTCAGAGCTCACTGTCATGTTCGTGACAGGTGCAAGCTGCATAATCATGTGTTAGCTTCACTGTTGTAGACAGCTAACAAGCATAAAGCTCTTACTTTTTTTAATTCTAAGCTTCATTGATTTTTATCACAACATTTTTAGAAGCTTTAACTATTCAGAAAGCTGTATAGTTATTTTAAAAATGTTACTGTAATTTGATATTGGGATTTTTAACAGTACAAATAGATATAATTTTTGAAAGAATGATTTTTATGCACAAGTTTACATGTGTCTTCGTAATTCTATTTTTGACTCAAAGTTTTTTTCAGCTCTGCTGAACAAAGAATCCAAATTACATTAAGAAGGCTATAATTAAAATTGTGCGCCCTGTTACATTTTGCATGCTTGTTTTTTATTCCACTTCATGATAATATGTAGGACTGGGAACGCTTAACTAAGAGAGTTTGTTGTTTTCAGGCTTTTGAGAAAGTTGAATAGATAAATATTTATGTATATAATTCAGCAACCCTCAGTTTGACAACAGCAGTTGGAATATCCTTCCTCAAAAATATTCAATATGATATAAATAACAAAAGATGCAGTTCAGTGAAAAAGAAAACATACCACACATTTTAGAAAGAAATATATATCATAAAATGGACTTTTAAGAACTCTAGTTCAGGGGCATGGCATAAGTTAGGTTCTTCCCACCTCCTTATATGTGTTTTCTCATAATTTGGTTCACACTCCATGCTAGCAGGATAGTGGGTGATTCTTTGCCAAACTGAAGATCCTGAATGTAGAAGAACCGTGTAGTAGGTGGGTGATTCATGAAGACCTTGTGGCATACCATGGGTTATGACCACTGTTGTCACTGCCCCAGTGCTTAGAGTGTATCATTCCCCAGTTAATCGTCCCATGCTATACTGAAGGCATATCCGTATGTTCAAATTCATGCATGCATGCACGCATGACTTCATCTTTATCTTAACTTCTACGATATTTTGATGCGGGATGGGAACTGGCTTTATGAAGTAAGATTATATCACCGTGAAAAATCCATCTTCTGCTCACCTAGATTTACTGCCCCGTACCAGTCATGAACTGTCTGTTCTGAAAATATAGTGGGTAAAATTCTCCTTTTTTTTCTCAGCAATGAACATTCAGAATGTCACTGTTTGGCCTCATCTATTCTTTGCAGATCTGCGTAACACTTCAAAAAGTAGAAATGGCATGGTGCTGTTCAGCCTTTAAATCAAATATTTTACAATTTTATAAAAGGCTTTTATTCATGAATGAATGCTGGTTGACAGAACTCCTCCATTGCTTCCCTGGTAAATGATGGCCAAACAGTAACTATTTGATGAATAGCCTGCTAATGTTCCATATATATTTTAGTAAACATGACATATGACAAATCCTCACAAATTAAATGACTGAGTTTTCAATAGGTATCACCCTTTGTTAGTCGCACAGCTAAGGAGAAAACAAATAGGTAAACATCAATAAACCATTAGTCTAGCATTCAGATTACTATTTTAATTATCAATATGTATAGCGGACAAATTACTTTTTCCGCACTAAATTTTGTATGGTCAGCATGTCAAATAATATCTTTTAGCAAAAAACAGAACACCATAAGGATGTTAAATCAAAGGTAACAATCACTGTTACTGCAGGTGTCTCTAAGTCAGCCCAGAGGTCCTTTGCATTACCTTTAGAAACGTGTCATCATGTGAACTTTGAAAAGCCTTAACTTGGTAAAATGGACACCTTTAAAAATTACCAGTTTATCTAAATAAGCATGTGTTTGTGCAGGAGTGAAAATCATGCTGATGCTAGTAGACACTAGATTATAGTGGATTTTGCATGTTACACTAGAAAAAACATTTAAAATTTTCTTGTGTTTCAGGTGTCTCTTGAAATTACTGGAATTGCATCAAAGATGACACCTGTGAGAATAGCTTCTCCGGTTTCTGTCATCCGAGAAGTAAACAGTCAGATGGACAGTAGGGCAGCAAATGCTTCAAATAAGGAAATTAACATTCAGTGGTACATTCCTTCACTGGCAAAGCCATCAAATGATGCAGAGACTAAGGTATAAGTACACCAAAGCAGTTCCTTAGCTATTGGAACAAACTAAGTCTCATTTCCAATGAATATTTCTGTTCTGAATGATCAGCTTTTTATTGAATTATACATATGCTGATTGGAAAGCCGGACAGCTGGGAGCTATATATGTACGCTGCCACAAACCTGCTATGCAGGACAAACAGAATGCCTGGACAGGTTTTTGGTGGCAGGACAAAGAAAGACATATACAGCTTCCAGGCCATGTTGTATTCATGCCTTTTACAGATCCTTGATGTCTTAGAATCATAGAATGGTTTGGGTTGGAAGGGACCTTTAAAGGTCACCTAGTCCAATCACCCTGCAATGAGCAGGGACATCTTCAACTAGATCAGCTTGCTCAGAGCCCCGTCCAACCTGACCTTGAATGTTTCCAGGGATGGGGCATCTACCACCTCACTGGGAAACCTGTTCCAGCGTTTCACCACCCTCATGGTAAAAAGTTTCTCCCTCATACCTAGTCTCAATCGACCCTCTCTTGGTTTAAAATTATTACCCCTTGTCCTACCGCTACAGGTCCTGCTAAAAAGTCTGGCCCATCTTTATTGTAAGCCCCGTTTAATTACTGAAAGACTGCAATAGGGTCTCCCCAGAGCCTTCACTTATCCACATTGAACAACCCCAGCTCTCAGCCTCTCCTGATGGGAGAGGTGTTCCATCCCTCTGATCATTTTTGTGGCCCTCCTCTGGACCTGCTCCAACAGGTCCATGTCTTGCCTGTGCTGAGGACTCCAGAGCTGAATGAAGTACTCCAGGTGGGGGGGTCTCACGAGAGTGGAATAGAGAGCCAGAATCACCTCCCTTGACCTGCTGGCCACACTCCTTTTGATGCAGCCCAGGAAATGGTTGGCCTTCTGGGCTGTGAGCAAACATTGCTGGCTCATGTTCAGCTTTTCATCCACCAGTACCCCTAAGTACTTCTCAGCAGGGCTGCTCTCAATTCCTTCATGACCCAGACTGTATTTATACCGGGGGGTTGCCCTGACCCAGGTGCAGGACTTTGAACTTGGCCCTGTTGGACCTCATGAGGTTTACATGGTCCCATTTCTTGAGCTTCTTAAGTCTGTTAAGTTTGGCTAGAGCTGACCAATACATTCAAACAATACTGTTTGGTGGCAGACTGTCAGAAAAGCAAAGATACACATATATAGGGAAAATGGGATTTTTGTAAACCTCATATCCCTAAGACATCAGACTAAACATGAGAGATGAGAGAGACCGCAGGGTTGCAGGAAAGCAGAGACTAGGACATGGAATTTGTTTTACTTTAAAACAAGGGAACAGCATGTAGATAAAATTTCTGCTACTGCAATAGAAATCCATGATCTCCAAACTTTTTTGGCATAGCAGATCAGTGCCAAAATTTCTACTAGACTCCTTTGATCTCTATGATTAAGCTGATAGAAGCCCCGTGCCATTAGTGCAAATAATATACTTTTCACTATAGTTTTGCAGGTTACTTTAGCAAATTTATCATTATAGTAAATTAATTCAGTGAAAGATGAGAACATTCTATTTCATTTTCCTGTGTTCTTATATTGATACAGCTTTATTAGATTGGTGAGTTATGTTTCATGAATTTAAACCTAGTATGATGACAGCCACGCACAAGCAAATATAACTAATTCCACAGGGCCTTTGGAAATCCAGTAAAAGCTCTCTGTTCAGCCTACCTGAAGATGGAACTTTGGACATGACCATAAGTGGGATTGATTGACCAGAATCAGGTCAAGACTAGGATTTTGGTGGTGACTGTATAGGGTATAACTAATTTTTAAAACTCATATAAATTATATCCATGATTGAATTGTTTCAACGCCTATAAAAACTGAGTACAGTACAAATTCATAAACAGCAACATTCCTCCCTTTTTTGAAAGTCCGTTGTCTAAGTCTTCATCAGTAAACTGTATTTGATAGTTATTATAATCTAGTATCACTGAAATAGCTCGGGTCTACTATACTATACTACATTACAGCTAAGCTATTCCATCTCCTTCACAGGTTTTGCTGCTTTATGCTTATAATACAAAGCCTGTCAAGATTAGCAACATCAAGATTTTCAGTTCAAAGTCTACGTTTTCAGGCCACTTGTGGATTCCGTTGACTAGGTAAATAATCACTGACTTTATCCTGTTATTTCATGCTATATTAAAGATCAGTCAACCACTGAGGATAAGAGAAAATAAAGTACAAATTATTGAAGAGCTGTAAGTCTTTAAAAGCATACATTTTTGCTTTTCAGAGATTTTTTACTATAAAAGCTGTAAGATGTTGTATATAGAGTTAAGCCTATCCAAACACATGCCTTTTCAGTACATTAGCATTTTAGTTTTGATTCTTAAAGAACTGAGTAACATGCTAATTATATTACACCGGCATAGCAACATAAGAAAATGCTAGCAAATCTAAGAAGCAATCCCAGCAGTTAATCCCATTCTCTCACTGGATCAGCTACTTTCTCCATCCCATATTGCAACTCTGAGCATGCAAGAATTTTTCTCAGTTGTGGCCCCAGACTCAGCCCTTCATTTTACATCCTATGACATTTTTCATTACTTCTTCCTTGGCATTCATCTAGAATTTTTGGAACTGCTAAGCAGGCGGAGGGGAAGCAATAATGGGCCAAGAAGAATTTGCAGCCCCTGGCATCCAGGTTGTCAGCCCACCTTGTGCTGGCTGGATGAGAAAATCTTTTCTTAGAGAGGCATACTTAAAATACTCCTTCTTACCATTTTTTAAGGCAAAAAGCTTCTGCATTTCATAATTCCCTTTTCTTTAATGGAAAACTTTTTGTAAAATTATGAGATCAGTCTTGAAATGAAAGAAAATGTAGAACCTAATCAATATGAAATAAAAGCTAGGTCAGTTTAATTATAACCTTGAAAAAACAAATGTTGTTCTTTTATAGCAGCAATAATGAAAAATCTTGTTTTCTTTCAGAATTATTTCTTTACGGGAGAAATTATCTAATCTGAAGGAGCAAGTTGAAATGTTGATGCAAAGTTCTAAAAGCTTTTCTTCAGCTTCAGAACCTACAAGTTTTCTTGAACAAAGTGAAACTTTGAAAATAATTCCGTCAAAAAAACCCGAAGTAAATGTCACAAAAGTGCATCTTGATGAAAAAACAGAAGTAAGTAAGAACAGTTCTGCTCTAAAATATGTCTGACAGTCGTTTATTTAAAATGTCTGTTTTGGATAAATAAATGACAGGTAACTTGGAAGGCAACATAAAACATTAAGCTTCCCCACCCCTTTCAAGAAACGTTGAAATATTTTCATTTTTCATTTAATTTTTAACTTTTTCTTTTCCTTATTATTGCTTATCACTTTTAAAAAAAATCAGGCATCTTCAGCCTTCCAGTTGAAAATAAAGGCTACATCTTCAGGTACATAGATTTGAAAATTGATGCCTAATTTATAGTAATCTACATCTGAAAATGCTTGGCATAGTGTTAAATTAGCATGGAGATCAACCCAAAAGTGCTTTTTAAAAATCAGTTACACATCTTCAATGCAAAATGGGCAGTGATGGTTTCTGAAATAAGAACCTTCTAATAACATTATTGAGAGAGGAATAAAACTGGCAGTGAATTTATTTTCATTTTCTCTATGCCACCTTCCTCTTTTCTTTTTATTAGCAAGGCTGAATATGGTCTGCAACCAAATAACTCCCCCCACATGCACACACAAAAGAGGTAATTTCAGAATTTTCCATGTGGTCTGTTTGAGATAATGTCATTGGAATAGAACGTTGCCACAGCATAACTGCTGCTTGATAAATGCCAAGGCAAAATAGACGTTTATTTTCAAAGTGGGAGACATTTATCATGTGACAGGATTCTCTTTATATCTATTATATGAAATGATTAATGATGTAGACGCTGTCATTTTGTCTGATGGATGCTGTGAAACAGTGACAGTTGTGCACTGTGCCATTATTACGAGGCTGTATTTTGACCAGCTTGGAGAACAAATGATGTTTTGGCCGATCACAGTGTTTTCAGGAGGGTAGACAGCACTGTCCGTTAGTGGGTGTTTCTGATTACCTGAAGGGTTTTGCTCAAATTTTCATTAATATATGTCAGTAATTGGAAAAACAATGTTTAGAATACTAATAAGATTAACACGCCGTGCATTATACATTTATAAATATCATCTTGTCAGAGTGTTTGTTTAGAATGTCTTCAGTAAACACATAGCAAAAGTATGCTTGCTCACTGGATTTAATACCTGAGCCAGGGGCAATTTTGCCTCAGTAGAAACTGCAAGGTTTGGGCACTTGTGTTTGTACAGCAAACAACTATTTGTGTTGCAGAAAATGTATATTCATCGGCTAAGGTTTATTTTGCTGTGAATTCAACTAGAATAACCTAAAACTTGATTGTTCTGAAAAATTCTGTAAAGTCAAGCCATCTGTTGGCTTATCAGAGGAGACTGATGGTACAGCATTAGTTTTCTCTTGTTTTATACCATTAGGAAATGGCTAAAAGGTGTTTATCGGAAGTCAGAGCACTGCTGTCTGTTGTTCCAGCCCTGTGCTTGCCATTAACTGAGGTATGCTATTCTCATTAATGGTAAAAATCCGTTTTCTAAAATAAAACAACTGTTTGGTTAAACCGAAACATGGATTATACCACTAAGTATCTTCCCATTTTTTTCTCATACATTTGTTGAGCTTTCTGTTTGGGTTTTATTTTTTCATCTTTACAAATAAAATACCCATGTGCATGATTACTAACTGTAAATATCTTCACTGTTCATTAGAGTCACCTTTTTATACATACAAAAATGTATTAAAAATTAATCTCGCTCACAATGGATTAATCTGGTTTATCCAGCATTCTCTGGTCATCATTTATACAGTGTCCAGTGAATTACCATGATGCAATTGCCAAATGCAATTTCCTTCCATCCCCGTATTTTTTATAGTTATTCAGGCTTTCTTTCTGTTTTCTTTAGCTTTCTCTGCCTTGCCCATGACATGTCCTTAGAGATAGCCTGCCATTTTTCAGTCCATGCTGTTGTATTCATCTTGTTACCCAGTTGTAGTCAGTATGCCAGAGGAGACAATGGGAACTGACCCATAGCGGGCAGCGTTACTGTTCAGTGTTCTCAGCCACTCTAGGGAGATCAGGAGAGGACCACCGCTGTCAGGGCTCAAGGAACTCCAAGGAAGATTTTGGAATCCACCATAACATATCAAACCCCCTACTAATCCTCAAATCTCTTGCCTGTAATGGAACAATGGTAATGGTCACAATGGAACAATAATGGATAAGGCATCCACTATACTCTTCTTTTCCAGTCAGGTAGCTCTTCTGACCAGAAGAGAATCCCGAGTTTTGTCTGGGAACAGTTTGGCTAGGGGCCTGTTATAGAAGAGAGAATCTGTAATGCTGTCCAGTTCATCCTGCAGTCTGGTACCTAGGAGTACGTGCTTCCCGTTTACACATATTGCACCATTCTTGCCACCCCTTGTTATCCATCCTGAAAGTCTCTCCCAAATGACTCCCAGACCTTCACATCACTCAATCCGGCTTTATCAATGCATCAAAATACATAGACATTCATTTTGCAAAGCTATACTTTTCACAGTCGCACTGAAATATCTTCCATGGTAGAGAGATTTGACAGATACCTAGGCAAAGGTACAGCCGAGCTTCTTTAGAATCACATGGACCTCCTGGACCTGTTTTAAATTCTCGTGAATCCCTCCTCACTTTGCCTGCTTCTTTCTTTGGGTCTGTGATGAAAGTGAGGGAGCAGATTTAGGGGTGTCTTTCCAGTAAGAATATGATGTTAACTGCTCTGTTTTATTCTGGCTAAATGCTGCAAAAAACTAAAATATTTCAACAGGTGGAACAATGGGCTTTTCATCTCAAAGTTTCAGATGGAGACTTCAAACTAAGATACTATTAGATATGGCAGATTTAGTTGAGCAAGCGAAGCCCAATCCTTCAAGATGCTGAGTATCTTCATTCTTCTCTGAAGCCAACAGAACTTGTGGAGTGTTCAGCACTTCACTACATACAGCACATTTCTAAGTATTTCCAAACTTTCAAATAAGCTGTATGTGTGCATTACCCACATCTTGGCTAAAAGTAGAAAGCTCAGAGTGGGATGATGTATACCATAGGACAGTGCGTTCCCTTTGTTTTTAAACATGCAGGAGAAGGCAGCAGATACATTGCTTATAGGTAGTTTTACATCATATTTCCCCACCACACATTTCTTTGTTGCTCATCTTCTTGTGAATTTATTGGACAAATTCAGTTCTAATTTGTGGTATTTGTTTTCTCATTCTCTGAGCTGTCACACTTTAACTCCTATCATGTTTCCAGCTTCTCTTCTTTGATTCTCTTTTTTCTGTTCTTGTGTCTTATGGTGCTTTTGATTCAGCACTGAATTATTTTTCCAAGTGGGAAAAGTGCATTTTTATTGAATTATTAATCTAAAATTATTTCACTGTTTATGTTTTAAGAATAAAAATTGATCAGCCGGCTTGTTTTTAAAGCTATTTAATTAATAGCTATATTTTTGAGGGAGATAATAAAGTTTAGAGTTTGGGAGTCCCAATCTTAAGAGTAAGTTTATAAATAAAATAATTGCACTAAAAATTAACCTCCCTAGATAGCCTGTTCCAAGCTTCTCTTCCTTTAGTTAGTTTTTCCTGCTATCTAAATCAGCTAAATAAATCTCCATGTCCAATTGACATACAAACCAGTTTATCATTGCCCTCTGTTTCACCATTTACAGTTAGCTCAATTCTTTCAACTTCCCATCTTAGGAAAAGCCTTCCAAATTACTAATCATTCTTGCTGCTTGTCTGATATCTTCATTTTACCTACAATCAGGAGAAACTTTGTGAGCAAGACTGTTCACAGAAATTTCCTCCCCTTAATCCTATTCTTCTAGTTTTCTGCAAGAGATGTCATTAATAACAAATTTATATTGAGGCAATGAGCACTTCTAACTTACTCATTGTTTGTAGGTCAGAAATCTGGCTTTAATAGGAACCTATTTGTATATATGTACTTTTTGGTACCTGTAAACTTAATGAAGTTAGTTATTTGGGCTTTTTTTTTTTTTCCTGTTTTTTTTTTTTTTTTTTCAGATCCCATTTGATGTTACTTTGCAATCAATAGCAAGTTTGGAAGATATGTTTGATCCTGCCAATGGATGTACAATATCTGAAGAAAGTCTTTTCAATTGGATCATTTCTTTGTTTCACTAAATGCTATTTTTGCAATAACTTAATCAGTTGCTGAGTGCTACATACTTAGACATAACTTCTGGTGTTAATGAAACAACCTCATTAATCACACCAAGGTTTGGCTCCTAATGTTTTTTATAATTTTAATTTTTAGCTTATTTCTAATTATTTTAAAATTAATAGTTTTTAAAATTAAGATACGCTGTTAGGAATTAAAAGTATTAAAAGTAGTTTCTTAATAAGATGATTAAAAATTTTATTTATTCAGTCATCTATAATTAAGCAAGTTTGTTGGGGGGGTTCTAGCTTTTCAATAATTTCTTATTGTTTAGAAAAGCTAAACAGGTTTGTAGCCTTCTAGCATCTGCTAATAGATTCTGCTTTTTCCCTTAAGTTTTATTCTGATCAGCAAGTTTTTAATTGCTTCTGCAGTTATCAAGAGTTGGTTTTATTTTTGACGTTCAGAATTTTTTTTGGCCTAAAATCATCACTGAGTTTGTTCTTTTACACTTCTATTTGGAAACTAGCATTTCAGATTTTCCTATCTTTTGTTAAAGAAAAACACATCACAGATTGCTGAGGGTAAAAATGACTGTTCAGATGTCTCCATAATTTCAAAGCATTTGTTTGGAAAAAAATAACAACAATTTAAAAAATAAAATGGTACTATATGGAACATTTTTGGACATCATTCTGAAATGCTAACAAGACCTCTACTTGCATTGTCAATGTCGTAAATATTATTTTAAAGCACTGAAGAAACCCTAATGAGTCCTAACACCACCACCACGTGAGGACATATGTGTGTCCAGTGTTAGAAATGGGGAATTTGACATGAAAAAGTGAGTCGGTTGAACAACGCTGCACAAGAGAGTGCAGTAAGATTCAGGACTGAGAGCTCATGGCCCTTTCGTTTTGCTCACACCACAAGGCCAGGCGCTTTGCTAGTTGCAATAATTTGTTTGCATCAAACAGCAAAAACCCCAAACAGGCGGGAGTGCTGTGAGACTTGTCCTGTCACCAGCTATGCTTCTGTGTAGCTGTGAAAATTCAGGACTCAGTTACCCTTCCTGGGTTCAGTTTCTGTGAAAAATAAACTATTGGGTTGAAACGCCAGCTCTTCTCGCTTCATTCAGTCAGGCTCTCACTGTGCTGTAGACCTGTGATGAAATCATAAAATATTTTGAGCTGTTTGGAAATTGAAGATTTACTGTGGCTTGTGCTTTTCAGAGAAATGTCACCCACTTTATCAGTGAAGTTTCTTTTATGGAAGGAGAGAGAGGGGGGTAAAAGATTCAGTATAATAAGTATCTTAAATGTGATCAGTAACAGGAAAAAATGGGGTTAGGTTTTCTGCTATTTTTCTTTAGTCCTATAAAAGAAGGAAGACTGGATGTATTTGTGTTATGTGTAGCTTTTTAAAATTTGTGCTATTTTTTATTCTGTGTAGCCTTTTCTGGAATGCTGTAGGCAGTAAGAAAATTAGAAGGATTATGATACAACGATAAAAAGAAAGTAAAAACTGAGTAATTGATAGGGAAGGTATTTTTGCAAGACAATTTTAGAACTGGGTTAGAATGGTTATTTAACTCAGCTGCCTAACAGCCAGTTTGGAGGAGATATTCCTTAGCCTTATTCTTTCAATTAAAAAAATTTATTGTTCTGCACTTCTTCAAAAAGCAGGAGAGATAAAAATTGACATTACTCATTTTTCTTTTACACGGAACAAGTAGAAAATTGCAGCTCTTTCGGAAAAGCTATTCAGTCTTTCCCTATGCTTTGTAAAAAGTACAAAACCTTTCTTTTTCTTTTTGGGGTCACCTTGAGGATTATCACAGGACTTTTGTGCAGCTTAATTAATATTTGTAAAACACTCTATAGCGTCAGGTGAAAATGGAAGTAAAGTGCTATTACAGCTGAGGTGTTTCTTCAGTGCTGCCAGTCTGGACCTTGTTATAATTCCTATATTTAAAAGAGAAATATGAAATAAAATGCTTTCATATGAATTTAAAATACATTACACTTTCTAAGATATTTTTGTTGCAACAAAAATATTATCCTACCATGTCCTTTAACACAGCTCTGTAAAATAATAATGTTGAAATGTTGACCTCACTGTATCCATAGCAGCAGATTTTACTCTCATAAACAAAGCATTAAGTATTCAGTGCAGGTTTCAGAAGAAAACATCGGAGAAAACATTTTTCTTTTAGCATATAATTAAACTCTTTAGTTAAAATCTGCTTGTAAATAAGAAAGGTCATATCTAAATGTCTCAGTAATTGCACAGAAAAAAAGTATAAAGCTAATTGCAAAGTAAATTGCATCTTGTTTTATGTATTATAGTAGTTTGGGTGGGCTTTTCCTGACCATTGGAAGCAGTTTAAAGCTTTCAATATGTGAGACTAGAATAAATTCGTGTCAGCACCATGCTCAATTAAGTTTCTGTAGAATACTTGTCTATGTCACTGTCTCCAAAATTAAAAAGGAAGAGGGGAAGGGCACCTTCTTTGATTCCGCAGTCTGAAGTGTAAGGGAGGGCCCTCCTGCTATGGGAAGGTTTGCTCCGTGATCTGCCCCGTACAACACCGCCAAAGGGCTACTTACTGCCTGGACAGCTTTGAACCACTGGCATGTTCACCAATTCTTTTCAAATTCTAACTGAAATATTTCTGCATTCTGCATCTGTGAAAGGAACAGGTAGTTTTTCTCTATCTGATAAGTTCTGGGATGGGGCAAGGAGGGAGAGAGAGCGAGCGAGCACTGTGGGGACAAATTGGAAGGATTCTGAACGGAACAAATTTTATCTTCAATGCATCCCCTGGATGAGGGACAAGAAGGATCCTACAGGGAACTAAAGAATAGTGAAAACTGTTGTTTGTTGTTTTTTTTTTTTTTTTTTTTAATTCCTTTGGTATTGTCTGTTCTGTGAACGGAATGAAGTAAGCGTACTGAGAACAAAACCAGTGTCTGGTCCTGTAATTAAGAATGTGCTGGGGCTCAAATTGAAATTGAAAACAAAGCTTAACATTGACAGGTCTGAATGGGTTTTAGAATACTTCATTTTTCAAATACTGTTTCAATGTAGTTTCAAGTTATATTGCTGCCTTGACAGTTGCATATTCAAGGCATCCACAGGATTCGTCTCATGCCTACAAATACATAGCAACCTGAAATAATTTCTGGTTAAATTAATTTTATGATGTGGAAATTAGTAATTTCACACAGATTTATTCAATTGTATGTGACTGGTTTTTAAATTCCACTACAGCTCCAACTCATGCTCATATTTTGTTGTTGTTTGACTGTTTATCCAATTTTTGGATGACATCGATCTAACAAAATAATCCTCGTAATTAGCCTCACTGTGCCTCAGTTTCTTTATCTGAAGATAGCAGTAATCCCCTCATCAGTGAGGGATTTGGTGTTTTCTGCATCAACATTTGGAAAATATTGTCAGATCCTTGAATGAAAGAAGCAGGGAATTTAAGTTATTATTCAATTGAGACACAATGTAGAAGGGATAGTCATTTGTTTCCAAATCCATTTTCAGTGAAATCCAAGAAGAAAGATTTTTAAAAAGAATAATGATGGAACTAGAATTAATTTTTGGAATTACAGGCTAATATGCTGAACTAATTAAGCCAGCAAAGAGTTCCATTTATGTTTGCCAAAGATTTTCTTTGAGTTAAAGATAGAGTACATCATCAAATGACAGAAGTGAAAATATGAAGCATAGGTTAATCTTGAAAATAGAGTGGGTGAAAGGGTCCAGAGGCAAGTGCTGAAGTCAAATATTTACCACTGCAATTTAATTTTCCACTTTGAAACCCCAGAGATAATTAGAATTATTCTCATTTGTCTCCCATGTCAGCATGATTTAGGATTCTACTTAATGTGCAAAAAAAAAAAAGTATGTGTTGAAGCAAATTACACCAACAGTCTCAGCGTCACACAGTGGAAAAACAGAATATGCTACATAAGAAATCACCGCAAGGTGATGGATCCAGCTCTGTAGTCTATCCGGACTGTTCTCAGGACAGCCGTGTGGAAGGTGAAACTCTGTAAAGAGTCAGTGCACCTTCAGGGCTGGTTTAGCTCCTGGACAGACATCTGGAATTGAAAAGAACATTTCAGCAGCCACCACAAAATACCAATGTCCTAGGCAAAGCTGCTTGCTTCTTGGCAGTCATGTTTTGGCCTCCCCAAGGCCCGGGGGGTCATCACAGGAGCCTCTACTGTGGGTTTTCCAAATGTGCTCCCATGGCTGCTCTGCCAGGCGCGAGCAGAATGAGGTCTGTGCTTCATGCTTCTCTCCTTGCCTCCTTCCCCATGAACATTGGCATCATACAGCTAGAATATGGCATAGGTAGAGGGAAAGAATCAAGATTCTGTTTATCCTATAAAATTACTGTACACATTTCATTATCATACAACATACAGTATATTAACTAGCCCCGCTACATTCTTACGAATCCACTACCAAGTGGAATGATAACAACTATTTCAAAACTGCTTTAAAGAATAATTATAACCATGAAGAAATCCAGGTTGTTTTTTTCCCCAGCTTCCTGACTGGTCTTATCCCCCAGGCACTCTGCAGCTCATCATTCAGAACTTGGTGTCACTGGTGTTACACTGAAAACCTTGTTTTATGGGCAAAGAGGAAACGCAACTTGTATTTAAAGCCAAAATTTATTTTCCATGTAACTGAAATCTTAGCCTAATCTAAGAATCATTATTAATGCGGGTCTAATTATTGTGAAAAAAGAAAGCATGCCTCTATGCAGAAAAAGTTTAAGTAATAACAATAGTAATAATACAGTTAAAATTATTTTAATTTTAAAATGTTGCCATTTTTACCCCACTTTACCTGTGTAATGCTCACACTTCCATGGCTCCCCTGGGCCTGAAGGTCAGTGTGTGTGTGAGGAGCTGCTAGGGCAAGTCATCACATCTGGAGTCATGGGCCAAGAAGAATATGATGTTGTTTTCTTCTACCTCTGTCGATATCTTCTTCTCTCTCACTAGCATCAATTTGGGGTAATTTTTATATGTTTAACACACTTTTACACCTTGCTCTTTTTTCATGGCTTTGTGGTTCCATGTTACATCTAAATTCAATATATAGGGTGTTTTACATATGTTAGGTACTTGGGTTTAGTTCACTTTGTAACCCATGAAAACTGTTTTTGCCCTGTGAGGTCTGCGAGTCTTTAACTGACAGTGACTTGTTTGTAGCTACGGGGTCTCCAGCACCAGGGACGTGCCCCGTCTCTTCTCATCCCACACCTGTACTCCTCTGCTGCATCCTGAGCTTCCGCTTCTCAAGGCCTCCGCTGTCCTGCCCGAACTGCTTTTCTCTACACTACATCATTATGTGTATCGGTTGTGATTTTTTTCTCAGTGGTAGGAAATTGATTGGACTTTCTAATGTTTTAAAATCTGAATGTGCGTGCAGCAAAAAGCTTGATGAAAGGAGTGCGTCCTGCACATGGAAGATGGAAGTTCTTCGTTTCCTGGTGGAGGGCTGTACGAAATCATCGGTCACATACTGTAGATTTGGCTGAGATTCCCAGAGGGCTGATTCTCCTCATCTGGAAAGCTCCATGAAGAGGATTTCCCTTCCACCTGCAAGGCAGTTTCCCCCCAAAACAGATCTGTCTGTCTCAGATGTCAGGGAACTTTCTTGGGGAGTCTCTTTTACAGCCTTGCACAATTGCTCGGAAAGCCCTGCCTTGCGCAGGCGGCCCTCATCCTTTTCAGTGACAGTACTGCTCTGCTCCAAGAACTGAGCTTCTTGCTGCTGTCCTTTCCCCAAAGATGATACAGCAAGATGTCCCAGTGACTTCTTATAAATACCAAGAAGAAACACAGCACACTCATGGGCATAAAGAAGCGCCAGCAATGGTCCTAGCAGCAGGGAAAACTGATTTAATTGAGGGGGTGCAACAGAATGGAGCAAAAAATGCTGGTCGTGTTTACTTAAAAAAACGAAAATTTCTAATTGCTCAACTTGGAGGCTTCAGGGCGTGGAAGGCAGGTACTCACCTGCCTGTCTGTAAATGCAGTTATGCTCCACAGTGAGGAGATAAAGAAAAAAAGCCAGAGGATATTGTTAGAGGAGAGAAAAAGCTTTTGATTCTGTGAATTGAAGATGCACAGAACAGAATAACAAGTATCGGCCTTAGAAGTGAAACATGGTTGGTTTAAAAGCAAATTAGGACAGCAAAGTGGAGTGGGGGCAGAAGACTTGTAGGAATGCTGGAGGTCCCCTAACACTCAGATATCTGAGAAGACAGATGATAGATATGACTAATGATTGGTTAATGAGGATTAATAGATGCAATAAAGACACGGTCCTCATTGCTGTAGGGAAGTAATAATGGCATTTTGTGTAACAGTGACGTGAGTTTCTTCCCTGATTTTGAGTTCACTTGTACAGATTACAGCTGAAATGAACTTGGAAAATCAAAACTCCATTGGCAAAGGGAAGTGAATGGAGCATTTCAGACCTACCGATTCTGAGGGCCATACACAAGGTAAAGACTCATTTGAAACCAGAATTCTACAGAAACATTTAGGTTTGCTACAGTTTTCTTGTCTAATACCCCTTTAAAAACTAAATCATTTTCTATTTAGGTTTAGAAAGCAAAGACCATGAAAATACATATTACTTTTGAAGAAATGTTAGCTTTTGATTTACCAGATGAAAAAAAAAAATCCCTCCTACAAAATTCAGCATGACTAGAATAACAGCTGTACTCTAAGTCAAGGTACAGCTGCAATGATTCTCTGTTACTTCATCAGTTACTGGAAGTAAACATAAAGTGTAATGGGGTACAGATAGGTACGTTGTGAACATAATTAAAAACGGTCTTGAGTTGGCAGGCTCAGGAACTTCTCTGCTCGGAAAGTGTTTACTACTGTTATTTATGATGATCTGTCACCAAGATGCCCCAGTGAAGGGTAAGGAGCGGGCTGGCTGTGCCGGATGCTCTGTACTCAATGCTGAGCACACAGCCCTTCCTCCGAGGTTGCAATTTACAAGGCGGCAGATACCGGATCCGGTGTCACCCAGACCAGCCGGTGGCAGAGAGCAGGACTGACTGCTTCGGACGTGGCCGGCTCCAGCTTCCTTCAGCAGCGTCCGTGGAACGGCTCCCCACTGGTTACCGACCCGCCGCCACCACCCCGAACGGACGCCGCCTCCCCGCAGGCCCCAACCGGGCGGCTCCTCCGCCTGGGCACGGCGACCCGCCAAACCTCTGGCCCCGCCACCACCGAGACCCCCCTCAGACACCCGGGCTTGGGCCAGGCTTCAGGCAGATGCCCCGGCAAGGCAAGGCCTCCGCAGGGGCCCTGCCCGGCCCCGGGGCGGGAGCGTCCCCGGGTGCCGCCTCAACGCCGGGCGGTGCCTCTCGCCGCCGGCAACGGACCCAACGGCGCGCGCGCGCGCCCCACCGCCCCTTCGCCCCTTCCGGGCCACCGTAGCCGCCGGGGGAGGGGAAGGCGGCGGCGGCGGCGCGCGGGGGCTGTTGGGACGGGCTGTTAAGTTGGATGCGGCGCGGAAAGTCGGGCCGTGCGGGAGGGCGCGCGGGAGGGCGCCGCTCATTGGCCGGGAGTGCGGGCGGACCCCGTAGAGAACTTGGGAGCAGGAGGGTCTGAGCCAATCGGGACGGCCGGCGCCGGGTGCCGGGCCCGATCCCTGAGGAGGCACCGGGCCGGGCCGGGAGGGAAAGGGGCAGGGTCTCGGGCTCGGCCCGCTGCCCGCCCTGCCAGGTGGGCAACGGCGGCGGGGGAAGGTGCGGAACGCGGTGGCGGCCCGCAGCGAGGCCCTGCCTTGGCGGGAGCGGGGCCGGGGCCGGGGCCGGGGCTGGGCGGTGGCGGTGGCGATGGCGATGGCCTGAGGCGCGGAGTGGCTCGTCCCGCGGCCTCCGGGGCTGAAGGTGCGGAGCGGGGAGAGGAGCCCCCTGCGAGGCGGGAGGAGCAGGGAGGGAGCGGGGAGCAGCTCCGAGGGCTGGTGGCTTGGGTAACGGCCGGGGGAAGGCGGTTGTGGACCTTGAGTTTCCCGAGTAATTTTGGCAGTGTTATGTGCTTAAACGCCCTCGGCAGTGAAAATTAGTGGCCTAGAGCGATGAAGAAACGTCCCGGAAACTTTTGGCTAAAGGGTGGTTGTGCCTCCAGGTGACAGGAAGGCTTACCTTTTGAGCCCTTGTTTGTTCCTATTTTAAAATTACCCGGAGTAAAAAGCTGAGAATGAACTTTACAAACCTGGAATGGGTTAGCCTGGCCTTAACTCTTACAACGGTGTCAGTCAAAACAAATAATAGTACGTTATTGTTGGTGGTCTTTTTGTTTTTTAATGTTGTGTAAGCTGCACTGAAAAGTGACTCATCGTCGCTCGTATTCTACTGTTAAATTTTGAGTTTAATGGATTCTCACGTCTCCTGTAGGGTGGCAAGATGAGCGCTGGAGCGAGTCCTTTAGGTCCAAGCTTCCAGCCTTCCCTTGCAACAGTCGGTTTGATTCTAGCTTGTATATCCCCATCTACTGGTGGGAAAGGAGTCCTTGAAATACTCCCGCCTTCGTGTTAGGGTACTGTAAACTCTGTGGAGATATAAGCATCATTTTAGTCTCTTGATACCATAGAGGGGATAGCTTTTCCTTTGTGAAAAGGAAACCATACGTTTCCTGCAAGAATTCAAGTAACAAAAGTGTGGAGTGTCTGCTGCTTTCAGTAGTATATTCAGCTGAACGGTACTAAATATGTAACTCTCAAAATAAATGTCCTGGTTATCAAGAAAACAGTATTAAATCATATCGATGAAATTATTATTTGTGACTTGTGAAGTTGCCTGTTTTATGTTTTTACTTGTTATGTATACGTATTTTTTTTTTTCTTCAAAAACAGGTGCAGCCATGCAAGAAAGCATACGTTTTGCTTCATCAGGAGATGATGTTAAAATATGGGATTCCTCATCTCTAACTGTGTTGGAGCAGTTCAACCCACATACACCCCCACATCCAGTCAGCTCACTGTGTTGGGCCAGCAACAGTATCCTTTGCAGTTTCAGTCATAGTTTTATGGGTGCTCTGTAAAATTTCAGCGAATTCTTTTTATTGAAGTGTCTGTAAGTCACAGGTCTGATGCAGTTTTGAGGTCTTGCATAAAAAGATTTGTATATATTGTGAAGAAAATTTTGTGGATCTCTGTGTTGAAGTGATTTAAAAAATAAACTCATGCTGGTAAATGCTTCTGAAGAACTTTCTCTTCCTTTAGGAGGCTAACGCTTTTTTAATGACTATGATATGCTTGGATTGCCTACCAACTGTAAAGCTTACTCATTTGTTTCTTCAATAGTTGATTACAATATGCACTTTCAAGGCAGTGCTTAATTTACTGACAAGGTCGAATGAAGCAATTGCTAATGTAAAATTCTATACATAGTGTAGAGAGGAAAATAGTCATGAAAGATTTTTTGTTTGTTTTGTTATTCTTGCTCAGCTTCTCATTGGTTCTGATAGTCTTTCATAGTGTACACTTACCTCTTACTCTGTAGGCACTGGTTTTCTTTGCAGTGTTTTTAGAGACATCTTGACGTGAAAGAAGGACAGGATGCTGGCACATAAACAGTTATGTCCTGCAAGTTCTGAATGTGGCTCTCCTCAGAGTCTGCAAATAAGGGGAATCCTGAGAAAAAAGTTAAAGCAATCAGAGCACAAATGAACGTGTTAGCTATGGAGCTTGCAGAGAAATTGAAGCATAGATATATATGTATAAATTATATAGATATGTGTTGTTTAGTAAACTTTAGCTATAGACAGGCTGCCTTGCCATGCCTTGCTTTCTTCCCCCTAGTCTCCTCTTCACCTCCCAAAATTGAAACAGTGAAGTGTTTTACTTTATATTGTTTTGAACGTTTGTTAATTTGTTAGGGGTAAAGCATTTGGTTTTGTTTTGCATAATTCCGTAAGCTAAAATGATGCATTAAAATAATGAAAGAAATAGCAAGCACTAATCTGCCTACCAGTTCTTTGGTGTTAAATCCATCCAATTAACCTTGTATTCTTAAATAACCAAATATAAAATTGCAATGGGCATTGACCTGAAGACATACAGGACATGGATCTGAATGATTACTGGATTAGTTTGGTGGTGGTGCAGAGGCAGTTTCCCTGCTCTGTCGTTCTATATTGAAGGCTTTTCTTATACTTTGCGGTACTTGGTGTCATAAAAGGTGGTTCTTGGGTTTTTGGTTTTCTTCCCTCAGTATAGAGGGAGACAAATTAGCAAACATTGACTGTACTGTAGAAACTATATACTGAAGTAGTTTACAGTTGCCATGAACAAGACTGTTCTTTAAATCTGCTAACAGCCACAGACATTCTCTTGAACTCAAGTGAGAGCCCCCATTTATCACTAAGGGGAAGTGGGGAAACAAAATTGTAGACCGGATAAACTGCCTTAGCAGTAAAGAGCTCTTAAATAATATGTGCCAGATATTTCTTCTCTTCTCTTTGGAAGAAATTGCTCTGCATTGTATTGGGAAGTAGAGGCTGTAGTTAATGCGAGAGCTTCTTAATGAAGGCTTAGAAAATAGCCTTATGTTTCTATTTCTAGGTCCCTTCAAGGTATAGTACTTTAGACTGTTTAACCAATCTGTCTTCTGTTCAGTAAGGGAAACTTACTGTTGCTTTTATTAATAACCAGTATAATACAATTATGGTCCATAACTTGTGACTAAGATAGATACCTAGCTACTGCCTCCGCTGCTGGTGATAAAATAGTTGTTTCAAGCTGTAAAACCAAACCTGTTCCACTCTTTGAAATAGCTGAAGGAGTAAGTATGACTAATGCTGTTCCCTGGTTTGGTTTCTTTGTTTCCACCCCCCACCACCCCATCCACCTTGTGTACTGTTTTTGTCACACTTGTTTGGCATATTGGGATCAATTTAATTTTAGTATTGGTAGACTTATGATATGTATGTTAAAACATTTCCTTGTGTATAGTTAAATACATATAAAGAGTGGGGGTAATAGTGCTTCTAAAATAGTTCTACCAGTAAGAAAATACAAATTTGTCTGATAGTTTTCTTCGAGGGCAGTGTGCCTGTTGAGCCTCAGTGGGATAGCCCGAGGCAGTCAGTGGTTCAGATTTGATCTAATGTGTAGGCAATGGAACAGAGCTCAAGTTTGAACTTCATTTTCCAACTTCAGTTGTCAGTATTACTCATGCCTGTGAATTGTACGTAGAAAAATATGAGTCTATGTAATGGTTGCTCTTGGAGTGTACATGTGATAGCTTCTGGAAATACATGAAATAGGAGAACTTCTGTTATGGTCGGGGTTTTTTTTTTTTCCTATTAAATGGAAACACGGCACTATAAACTCTTCAGAAAGCCGGACTTAGTTTTAGAAGAGTCTCTTGACATGGTTACTTGAATGACTTGTTAGTGTTCTAAACCATTCTAATTATTCTCCTTGGACAGCTATTGTAATGCTAATTTGGACTGGAAATTTTCTGAAAAGGTGTTCAAACCGGGCTTTTAGGTTGCTGAAGCAAACACTGTCAAAGGTGGAGTGTTTGTTCTGGAGATTTCACTAAATCTGATCTATAACTAATGCAATCGTTTCCAATTTTACCATGTCAATAATTAGATGGACTTGTTTTTTCTTAATTCAAATCTCAGGAACTTAAAAGTGAATTTTCAACGTGATAGAACTGAATAATAATTTGTCCTCGATGTAGGTCTATCATTAAGATTGACATTTTTTTCCAAAAGCTGTACTTCAATGATTATTTTAAAAAGAATCACTTTACCAAATCATGAGGTTTGCTGCTATAATATTCTTTGTAATGTTTAGGGAATGTGAAGTATATGACTTAGGCAACTTTTTGATTTTCTTTTAAGGAGTTTTTTCCTGAACTTAGCGGTTTCTTTTTAAAACTCAGTGCCTGAATGTGTCTACAATTGCTCTTTGGGGAGCTATAATTTAAAGGGAAAATGCATATTGAAGGAAAAGAGGCTAAAAAAAATTGAAATGAGAAATGTGAGCAATTGAGAGTCTATTAATTAATGTATTTAGGTCTTAAAGTATATTAAACATATGTCCTATCTGGACTGGACTTCAAATGCCTTTTGATGGGAAATGACTGTAGGGTACTAATACTTCCAGCGGTCAGTGGGACTATTTGTGTTAATGAAAATGAAAATACACATCAATATGCTCTTAAGTAGATTTGAGTAAATCCCTTAATTATCTTCAAGATACTTTTTTTCCTTTCTCCATCAGGGAAAACAGACATGCGTGAGCTTGAATTCTAATTCTTCATATATTGTGAGTGGAGGACTTGATAACACAGTTAACATCTGGGATCTGAAATCCAGAAAGGTTTACCGTAGCCTTAAGGTGAGTCTGTTTGAGAAAGAACAAACTCACCTTGAAAGAACAAGCTTTCATGACTTCAGGTTTTGCTGCCAACCGTAAAAAATACACTTTCTCTAAGTCACATATCTGTAGGATCAAACTCATAGATAGGAGCTAGCACGCGTGTATGTCTTGTTGAGGTTTGAATTCTGTATGTGCTGTAAATAGCAAATTTAATTTAACAAGCATACTTAACTCGATGTCTTCGGAGTACAATTATATAATAATGTATGTTTAAATTTTCAGAATAGGTTTCTTATTTTGCAAATTTTTATTGATATTCTCTGATGGGGATTTTTTCCAAGGGCAGCATTTCAGATAATTGCTCTTTCTGACATGTCAAACAAGAAAACACATTTGTAGTTGTAGAATACTGTCATAGAACTCATGTTATGCAAAGCTGGGACGTGGTTGTCTTCTAACTGATCCAGTCTGAATTCTCTAAAACCTTGTTATGATGCACAAAACTCGGGATGGTCTAGTATATTTCCATGATGCCTTCAGTAGATGATTTGCCCTCATTTAGGACCACCGTTAGAGAGGCTATAAAACTTTAACTTTGATTTATTCTTTTTTCTCTTGGACTCTTAAAGTTACAGTTTGAAACAAAACTACTAAGTAGCTAATACAATACTTTAAATATATTTTTCTCCTTTTTGGGCTACAAGTGCTTAAATGTCTTCCCTACATATTGCTTACAGAAAAACACAATTGCAAATGACTATGCTGAAAAACTATTTGGTAAATATACGTGTTAATACTAAAAGTGACAGAAGGGGAAGTTGGCAGTAGTACATCAGATTAACAGAAAGTGTATTCAAATACCACTTGTTTCCGGAAGACTTTGCTTGTAAAATCACATTAATGACACCTGTGGCAGATATCACTATGGTTTTCATATTAAAATATTGTATATAATTACAGCATTATCTTTACTAATTTATTAAAACAATCTTCTGAAAACAATCAGTGGTTAAAATGTAATGGCTGATCTTCAGTATGTTCTGCTGCTGTTTTGTGGGATATTCTGTAATAACTCAAATAATCTTTTAAAATGTTACAGATAGTCAGAAAAAAACCATCAAGCTGAAGTTTTTCTGCAAAAGCACAAATTAGGAAGGAATATGGTTATCCTGAATGTCTTTAACCCTCTCCCTCTAACATCCCTCCCCCCCAGGATCATAAAGATGAAGTCACGTGCATTACATATAATTGGAATGATTGCTACATTGCTTCTGGATCTTTAAGTGGTGAAATTATCCTACACAGTGTTACCACCAATTTATCAAGTACTCCCTTTGGTTATGGCAGCCGTCAGGTAGGCTACCTTTATTAAGTTCCATTCAGGTATGAAGCTTTAATTCACAGTATTTAGAAGTTGAAAATACATATCAGGACCTTTTAGGTTTCGTTAATCTGTTTCCTTTTAATTTTTAAGAGTGCACTTACGGAAAGGAAAAAACAGACCATTGTGTGTATTTTAGCCTTAAATAATAGGTAACATTGAAATACAGATTTCTCAAGTACCTTTACTTATATAGAGGTTACAGCAAATTTTACTTTGTAGACTCTGGTTCCTCAAGAACAAATTTCTACACGTCTCGGGACTGAACAAAAACCAGTCAGCTTTACAAACCAAAGCAGGATTTCAATGTGCAACTCAGTGTGTATTGTTGCAAAGAAGAAAGATCACGTAGCCTGGGTTTTGACTTATCCAAAGCAATCAGATTTACAACTGAACAGAGCAATCTGTACATTGTGGTTGAATATAAGCCTGCATTTGGAAATAACAAATTTATTTAAGCTGGAGATTGAAATCGCACAACTGCTCAAAGAGAAAAGCAATGAGATTTTTATATTACCTACTTAGGTGTTTAAGTGAGATTTTGGATAACTAGTTTGAAGGAAAACTGTGCAAAAGACAAACACAAAGCATGTGTACTACTTAAGGGCTTTGGTGGAGTCTTCCACTGCAGTTCCTTTTTGCAGACCCAAAACATATCAGAGAATTGGTGGGTATCATTAGGGGAATTCCCTTGTTATAAGGGCATCTGCAGTAGTAAATAAGTTGTATTCTCTGATCAGAAGTTACATTGTGTATTCTTAATGTGAATGTTGTCTTAGGCACTGGCAAGTGTTTGTGTTCTAGGCATTCTTTTATTTTTTACTGAGTCATTTTTACTGAGGTAGAAGCTGCCTAGGGGATGCAGAACTGTTACTTTGGCCGGACCTTTAATGTTGCAGGGAATACTGAAGTTGTGACATAGTAATTTTCTGTTACTGTAACAGCTTTTCAAGTTCTAGATTGCAGATAGAGTGTGAAGTTAAATTTTTCTCCTTCTAGCATGAACAATATAATGATGAAGAATCTTAAGACTTGTGGTATATTTCCTGTTGAAAAATCTCTGTTAAATTGAAACTGTCTCTGCTCTTAGGTGCTGCAGTGTCTTTGATCCATCACCATAGTCTCATGCTTATATTGAAGTAAAATTGTACTTCATTTTTGGTTTGATCTTAAAAATCCATCGCTGTAGTCAGCTCATTTTTTCTGATTTGATTGTTATGATCTTATGAAAAACATGGATATGAGGCAGGAGCTACAGGGATATCCATGGCTGGTGAATATCCAGAGTGGGGACTAGTGGGGAAAATGAAAAAATTCTTACAAGAATGATTTGCATCAACCTATTTGATATATTTGATATATTTAATGCTTTGCACCAGAAAGTGATTAGGAATAAGCGATGCAATGAATAACTATTTTGGCAGATGAAATCGAGGCCTACTGTAAAGCCGAGTGACCTTTAAGATGGATAAAGATATTTGAAGTGTTAAAGTAATTGCAAGCACAGAGCTACTGTTCACTTTCTAAAGGGTCTATAATGTTTTCTAAAGGGGGGCAGTTATTTGACTGCAGCCTTAATTTAAAATGGAATCAAGCTATAATTGTGTAATGGGATGGCTACTTGGATGTCCCAGTTTATCAGCTTATATCCTATTTTGCTGTTATGTGCAAAAATAGCTCTATTTTTGGTATTGGGTTTTAATTGGTACTTGTTGAGAATTGCAGGATTAATTGTGCAGTGAAGCAAATATCTGAAGACTTGTGTAATTCTGGTAAATTTAAGAAGCCTTTACTCGATTTATAGTTCAGTTTTCTAACAGTAAGCTTGAATAGACACACCCTGCGTGATCCTGGCACTAGCTGTCTGGCTTAGTAAGGGTCACCACTCCCTAGTAATTTTGTTTATAATTGGGGAATGTGAGGTCAAACTAACCTTATAAAAATTTAGCTTGTCTCTGTTTGATTTGGCATGACGGAATGTAGTTTCCTTGCCAGTTAATTTCTGATATTGTATGGACTCTACAAGTAGTAAAACAGCCCAAGGTTGCAGTGCTTTCTGTGACTTCAAACAATTTTCTTTTCGTGTGAGTTTTGGCCTATATTCCGTTAATTGCTTTTGATTTAGAAACACCTTTGTACTTTATTAGAGTTGAGTTCTTGCATAGAGTTGTTTGCAGATCCCATAATTTGTCTTTGCTGTTGGTATTCATTTAGACTACCAGATTCTTATCTGCTTGCTGTTGTGAGGATGAATTAAGGTTTGTTTCGAAACATAATGTTTGTTCAAGTCTTCACTGCCTGGTGCTGTTCTCCTAGCAACAGGATTTAGTTTAGTTGTTTGAACAGCTGGCTGATTTGTAAAGAAGTGTGATGAGTTCTGGTCACTCCATATAGTGAAATGACTTTAAAAGCTGAAGGCTGTCAACTGTGTTTACATCCGCCTTCTCACTTATAAAGCTCACTAAGGTATGAAAGAGATTAGGAAACTGTATGATGTTTAAATAAGGTGATGCTAGACTATTTTTGGTTTAGATTTGGGCTTTTCACTTGTTTTCCAGTGGTGAAAAAACCCTAAGTGTAACAAGTCCTTCTTAGCAATGGACTGACCATTTTCTGAAGAGCACTGTTCCTTGTTTGTCTGTCTTTCTGTGAAGCTTAAAGATAAAATGTACTTTTATTTTCTACAGAAAATGTACTCCAATCAGAGCTGAGGCAAAAAGATGTATATGGTTTTTCGTGCTGCATTGACTGGTAAAATGTTCAAAAGAGGACTTCATTTTCTCTGTGTGGGTTCAGCACCTTGTGCTAAACGTGTTTCTGGTAGTTCTGCGTGTGCAGAATTTCCAGAGATCATCAGGAATTGTACTTACTAAGATGTAGTGAAACTTGCTTTTTTTGTTTTCCTCAGTCTTGACAGGTTAGTTCCAAAACATGGCTCTTTCCAAATAATTGCATCATTCCTAATAATCTTGAAATGATTTTAGTATTAGTGACTAAAATCATTAGAAAACAGGTGAGCCCTTCCCACTTCTATTCAGACATTTACTTAAGCGTATTTGAGTTTCCCCTAGTGACCGGCTATGCTGACTTAAAGCAAGTCTCTTAAATATCCCCCTAGATCCAATTCAGATAAGATACTTAAGCTTGCCTAGCCAGATTTTTCCCAATGAAACATGTCCCACACCTTTGCCATTTGATTCTGTGGATGACATTGTAACCTTTGAAAGTTCTTGGGCTTCTTTTCAGAATTGTAACAATGTCTAACTTGTCTCCCACATCCTTAGCTATTTTTTCTTTTAACTAATAAACCTTGCAGTGAAATTATATGGGTTGTGTGCCCTTTTTAGGTGTGGGATTCCTATTTCTGGCAGTATAAAGGCCAAGGAACTAACTATTGAGGCTATTTTCACCTAGGCTGAGTTGGAGGCCCTAGTATTCAAAGTCCGAGTAACAAAACTCTTGTTTCTAAACCATAACTTAAGAAAAGGGACAGGAGATGACAAATGAGTTCAGCTTCTTCGAGAAAAACTTGACTACTGAAGTTCTGTGTGACTTCATCACGCCAAGCAAAAATCAATGTTTTTTTAAAGACTATTTGGTGAAGGCTGTGACTATGTGTTAGCTTCTTGTCACTAAGATAGACAAAAACATAAAGTATAAGAAATCAGATAAAGAAACATGTATTGAAATCAAGAACTGATGTTAGAATCTGATCTAGAATAGTATGTGTGACAGCTCAAAAAAAAGTTTACAGAATTAGGATTGGCAGGGGTACAGAGGGGTTAGAAGTAGATAAGAAGTCTGGTAAAGAGAAAAGAAATGAACTGAAGAAAATAGACTCTTCCCGAAATGACACAACATAAAAGGATAACAGGTAAACAATAATGTTAAATTCGGTTACATAAAAGGTAACATTTTCTCTGAACACACAGTTGATCATGTTGAATTTTGATTTTAGCATCCTTGTAATCCTGGAAATCAGAGCGAGAAGGCTGGAGAAGTAATTTGAGAATTACAGCGAAAGGAATATTATAAAGGAGATAAGTTTTGGTGTTAACTAATGGGAAGAGACTTATGCCTAGCATTAGATTATCCTGTCTCGTGTGGTGGGTGGGGAGGGGTCCTTTTTAACTTTTTCAGAACTTCTGTATCAAACACTTTGATACATATGGTGTAGGACTAAATAACTCAAATATCTGATCAAGTGTAATAGTTCATCTCTTCCTGTACAAGGAGTCCCATTCTTTTGCAGCACTGGGTCACAAAAAAAGATATTTTTATGTATATATTGGTCAGCTTTCATAGTGGCTGTATGTGTGTTTTAACTTCACCCCAGTGAACTCTGGATAGCATGTTGGTTTTTTGTTTGTTGTGTTATAAAATTTATCTAGAATTGAGTCAATATTTTAAAGATAAAGACAGAACACTACTTCATGAAGCCTGTTATTCTGAAATACAGTTTCTAATTTGCTCTCTGATTATGGATGGGGTGGGAAATAAGGAAAACATAGCTAAGACTTATTTTAAGTGATGCAGTTTGACCACCTGCATCTTGATACGTTCCTGTATGAAGCTTGGTTGTCTAGTTTTTCTGACTGTGCTAAGTTTAAAGCTGTGGTTTTTTTCACCCAGATGTTTCTCAGATAAATTTTTGGTTTTTTTGAAAACTTCAAATTAAGTGACTCATTTCTGGGAGGAGAAATGTTTTGGATTTGTCTTGTCAAGCAGCCTTTCAGAAACAAGGTGCTTTCAAGCCTTCAGCTGCCTGGGCAAGAGTTTGAAACTTGGACATGTAGCGTACTGTCAGGGATGCCAATATGATGCATTTGACTGTCTCGTAAAAGCGTGCACAAATTTAAGTGCCTCTGTTCCTTGAGACTGATCTAGCAATTGCATTGTTACAAGTGAAGTTTGTTGCTAACCTAATTCAGTGAAAGTGAGGAGTGAATAGGAGCTTCCTCACACCTTCATCAGCAACCTGAAATTAAACTGTTAAAGTTGCTGTGAGGAAACACCACGAGTTCAATGCGAAGTGGGGAACAGAGGTAATACGGGCAAAGTACGTATAGGAAGGAAAATGGAGAACTTGCCCTGGGACTGTGAGATTAGAAAGAAAAATGAGAAAAGGAAATGGGAGGCTTAGTAGGACAGCAAGGGAGGGTTGAGGAGAGCTAGGAGAGAGTAATCTTGGTGGTCAGGAGGACAGAGGAGGGAGAAAGTGGAGCATGAGCAGATGCCAGGGCAGTAAGGAAGGTATACGGAGGTGAAGAATTGAGAGACCTGTGGGGGACGGGCACGTTTCCTGTGTAGCTCATGTATGTAATTGAAGCTGTTATTCCTGAGTCTCTCAATACTTATTTCTTAATTGTAAGTAAACTGAAAAATGCTGATAAAAATGTCTCCATCATGTCCTGTAGAGGACCATATTAATTATTAACAGTCATCTTCTGTCCTATTTGAGTATGCAGTTGAGGGTTCCATTTCTTTGTGGAGCAATTGGGCTTCCAGTGAGACATGCAATACAAATGCTAGAAATTATGTTGGAGGCGTATGAGCCAATGCATATCTCCATTAAAATGAAGGTAAAGAGAGAAATAGGATAAAATCCAGTACAGTGCATTGCAATGTGGTCTATACTAGAATAATATAATAGCTTTTTGAGAGCATTTTCAGACAAATAAAACGTAATGGCTCTCATCTGTCTGGACTCGAGTAAAGCACTTGATTCGGTGCCTTCTGAGAAAATATGAGAGAGGATGGAGGTTAGAAAGGAATTGAGGATGGGTAAGAAATTGGCTATCAGAAAGAAGGCAGTAGGTAATACTGAAAGAAAATACTTGTTTGGGTTATCAGTAGCTAATCTTGTTTAATATTTTCAGTAATGGTTATGAGAAGTAGACCTATGATGAGACATGGTTGGAATGTATTGCCCATAAGAGGATTGTGTCAGTATCCAAAAACAATTGAAATAATAGACATGGGAACAACTACGACAGTATAGAATTCAAGGTACCAGACTTAGGTCACAACTGAGGCTTTTCTTTTTAGACTAGGATTTGAAAATTGCCAAGGGAAAGAAGGACAATTTATGTGTAAGGGTGTTATTGTCACAGGAGTGAATTGGTGCAAACGGGTCATATAAAATAAAATTAATCTGGAGATTGAGTATTGTCATTTAGTGTTAGAGCAGTGAGGTTCTGAAACATCCTCTGAAGCAATATGGTGGAAACAAAATACTTACCTGCTTCTGAAAGGCAAGTTATGTTCCTGTATTACATGGATCTGTGATAAGAAGGCTACAAGTGATCAGCTAGGCGTATTATCCTCTTCTGTGGTCCTAGCTTGCAGGGTGAAGTCTGTTCTGCAGGACCTCCATACTTGCATAACTGTGGAGTCTGAGTGTCTTATCAAATCGGCTTGTATCCAAGTACTTCAAATCAGTGGAGGGGATTTAAGTTTAGTGTTCTTGGCAGGAGACCAATCAATGAAATAATGTAGCTTTTCACTCCTTTATTTTTAGATGTGTTGTGTGGTTTTTGTTTGGGTTTTTTTTTTTTTTAGTGTGTATGATGACATGATACTAGCTGAAAAATCAAGAAACTTTTCTGGACATTTTCTTTTTTCCTTATCCTTCATTTTGCTAATCAGCCCATATGGTACCCCATACTGGTACACACACACAAAAAAAGTCTGGCCCCCGGCAGCAAAAATGGCATTGTAATGCAAAATGAATACTTTTTCTTTTTGCTTTGTATTTTTTAGAGTGGCCAGCCTTTGTAAAATACTATACCTTAATGTAACATCTGTATTCCTAATGTGTTTGTGTGTTTATAAAATAATTGAAGAGTCTAATAGTCTTCAATAGTGATATTACAATTCATTTTTATGTCTGTTTTACAGCCTATTCGACACTTGAAGTATTCATCCTTTAAGAAATCCTTGCTAGGCAGTGTTTCTGACAGTGGAAATGTAACTCTGTGGGATGTAAATAGCCAGAACCCATATCATAATTTTGAAAATACTCATAAAGCACCAGCTTCGGAAATCTGCTTTTCTCCAGTCAACAAGCTGCTGCTTGTAACTGTAGGTTTGGATAAAAGAATTATTCTCTATGACACTTCAAGTAAAAAGTGAGTATATTAAAGACATGTGGTTTTATAGGATCCTTATTGGGTTTTTATAAACTGAAATAACATGCCTAACTATGACACGAAATATTTAATTTAGACCCAGTTCAGAATGGCTGAAGTGGTTGGTATATTGCTACTGGAGAACGTGTCCCATAGTCCATTTTGCTTTTTTATTAAAAAAAAAACCAAACACACCAAAACCCAAACAAACAGTAAAAAAAAACCAAGGCATGTGGGGACTAATTGAGGCGCTATTTATGAGTGACCACTCCCAAGTGCTTGTGTATGGGCTTTTCTTGTCGATACAGAGCAATTGGCTTCTATGAGGGGCACTACAGCCTGTGAGGACCTGCAGCCACCTGAGCTCAGCTTGCCTGCTTTTCTAGTTTGAGATACAAGACATAACTGTGGTGCACAGAGTTGCTGAGATAGTGAGCCTTAAATATGGGAGAGTATTGGTTGAAAAAGCAGGAAGGATGGGGCGTAGGTGATGGGGCTGTGTAGTAAGGGGGTAGGATGGCGAGTGGTGTCATGGGACTGTGGTTCTAGTGTGGGTTGTGCTTTCCCTCTGGCTGAAAAAAAGCAGGAGTCTGGCTCTAGTTTGGAGGGGTGTAGTAGAGGATGCAAACTAGGACCTGAAGTTCTTCCTAGGTTTATGGCAAGGTTAGAGTTGATAGGCTTGGGAAGTTAGAGGGTGTATGTGGTATAATTGCTGCTAGAAATGGTGATACCAGTAAATAATGTTGGTGTCAGAACTGCTATTATGAAAGGAATTTGATCCTGTCCTGGTGAAATCTTTTGGGGAATACTGTGATATGCAGTCTTTAATTTGTTAAGTGTGAACACTTAGTATAAGCCTAATCCATTGTTCTGTGAGATATTTCACTGAATTTACTTGGCACTGGGGAAATGGAACTACTGACCTCTAGCTGAATTATGAAAGCTTTTATACTTTTTTTTTTTTCTTAGATGCTATGTTTTGAAAAGTCTAACTTTTGAACTCTACAAGCTTCTTTATCCTGTCCTTCCTCCTCTTTGAAGGTTACTGACAACAATAGTAGCTGATTTTCCTCTGACAACAGTAGACTTCATGCCTGACGGTACTACTTTGGCTGTAGGATGTTCCCGGGGAAAAATCTGCCAGTATGACTTAAGACAACTGACATCACCAGTAAAAACAGTTATTGCTCACAAAGGCTGTGTGAAATGCATACGTCTTCAGTCCAGTAGCACTTTTTCCAAGGTAAAAAAGCTTTCTGGTTTATTGCTCAAAGTGCAGATTAATGAAAGCAAAGCATAAGTTTAAGTTCTAAAAAAATGTTCATGTTCAATTTCTAAGCATTATAGATGCCAACAGAAGTGGGTCATAGCAACACAGAAATTATAAACTGCTCAGTTGTAAGTGCTATTTTAGGGGGTTTTAATGTGGAATTGCCCCCACTCCTAGCCTCAGTGTAGAAATGAGTGAAACTTTAGTATTAAATTTCCTGGTGTGGATATGCTGCCAATACAGATTAGTTTGTGGTGTGGCACCTTATGTTCCTTTGTAGGCAGTAGCAGAAAGGTCTCTAACGGCAAAGACACACAGCTGCCCGTCTTGAGGTATTTTGCATGGTCTTATATGTGGTCTTTTGCAGGCACATATAAACAGTGGAAAAGTTGATTAAATAATAGAGAAGGCTTAAGAGGTTCTTCCAAGACTGAATTAGGCTCTACTGCATCCAGAAACCCCATGTATCCATTCAGTGGAGACGGAGGGAAGCTTTGAAATGGATTCTTTACCACTCTGAGACTTTCTTCCTCTTCTATCACACTTGCTGCTGGTGGTTGACTATTCCTTTACAATTTGGAGTCCCTAATAATGTAATCTCTTATTTTTCCTATACCTAAGCCTAGGATCAGAACTGGCTCATGCCAGGTCACTCCCTTGTTACCTTAAGTTCTGTTGCTATTCTTTTGCAGGTCCATACATTATTATATGTATTCATGTAATAATACAGATGTTTCCCATATTCTTTGAAGTCACTTTTTTTTTTTTTAAATTTGTGAAGGCCTATCTCCTAGGCAACCACTGCAACTTGAACTGAATTTTTTTTAGTATTTTGAAACAGAAAGAATACTGCTTATATTTTTACTATTACCTGAAAGAATTAAAACTTCTCTTGCTTTCTTCTATTTTTATCTTCAGTCTAACCTTACGGGTTCTTCAAATAAACCTGTATCCAAAAGAGTAGAAGTCAAAGCTGGTAGTAATCTTGGAGGATTTCAAAATACTGGCAGCAAAAACATTGCCTCTCAAGCATCAGCAACAGTTTCATCTCATCTGACATTGCCAAATGAGAATAAGGGAGGAGAGGTTCTTCAGGAGAAAACAGGTAGTGCATTCTTCCTGCTCTTATAATCATATTTCTCACAATGTAGAAGATAAAAGGAATATTTCATGTCTTGAGCATTACAGTATAAAAATTTCACTGAGGGAAGGGCATTTGTTTGGAAGAACTGTGTGTATGTGTGTGCACATCTGCAACTTCTTTTCCCTGCCCTACTGCATTAGACATAGTATGAGACTGTGGGAAGTGAATTGGGTCCTACTACAAGCTTTAGACACGTGGAGTCTAAAATTCTGGACTTGAAGTAAAAGTTGCATTTAAAATTTAAAGGAGGAAACTCTATGGTGATATTGTGGGGGCTCTCTCTTGCATTCTGACTTCCTGTGGATTATCCTTATACACATAGTTTATTTTCTGATGCAGTGTCTATGTGGAATGCAGAGTTAATGGCTTGTAATTCTGTTAAAAAAACAGGAGTAACAGACCTCATCTAAAAAAAAAAAAAACCACAACCAAACAAAACACAGAAAAAAAAACAAACCCTAGTCCAAAACCCCAAGTGAGAACTGAACTGTATTTTTGTGTGAGGCATGATTCCAATATCACATGGTAGGAAAGATGTTAAATATAGTTGCAAGTATGATTAGTTGTATAACTGTACTTGCTATTTATGTTTCTGAAATTAACAAGTTCTTTATAATAATTCTGAGCATTATTCTAAAATTCTGCCACTGTGTGAAATGTACTCCTAATTTTATTTAATTCAAGAGTACTGAAAATACGGTCAAATCAGTAACATTGTTAGTTTGATTCTTGAAAAAAAAATCCTCAAGTCATTTTAATGCAACAGCACTTTTTCCCTCCCTTTTTAAATAAGGAGAAATACATTTAGCAACAGTAATTAGGCAATAAGCCACTGCAGTCCATAGGGATGTGTATTAATGACCTCCCTTGGGTATGCAATGAAGTACGAGGTGAAGCAGAATGCTTCCTATGTATGCAAAAAGTGTTGCTAATCAACATTACTGAATGGTGTGGAAAATTTTATTTCAGTTAAAATATATGATTTATTATCTTTATTTGAAGATGTAATGGCTGTTGCCCCTTAAACAGGAGCATGCATAATAAACAAATGTTTTAAGAAAATAAAATCTTACCAAGTAAAACAAATATTTTTCATTAAACTGAGTGTTCACTTTAGAAGTAAAGACCTTTATAAACTTCAGAAGATACAGTCTTTAAACTTAGAAATGGGAATGGATGAGAGACCACAAACTTCATTTGTCCTGTGAAAACTCTTCTAGGCCCTGATTACGGGGTTTAACTTTGGAGAAATAAGGGGCATTCAGTAAAGTGACCTGATAGCACATTTAAAACAACAAAACATCTGTTTGTACAGCTTATAAGTGGACTGGGGCTTTTTGTCACAGGCATTTTCAAGTACAAAAGTATAAATGAAGTCAGAATGCGATGAGAAGTTTGGGTGTACTTTGAGCTGGCTTCCCATAAACTTCTTTTTAACAGCCAGCCTCTGGTTTAGGTACTTGCTACATTTAGATTACTGGGAATGGGTAAAATATACAAAAGACATTTTGCCCTGTTTTGTATTATGCTTCTTCCATGTAGATCCTCTGTAGATTCTGGCACAGGTTGATACTGCATGTCTAGTTTCACTTAGTATGCCAAGTATTTACTTAGTTAACAAGCAAGTGCAATGCTATGTATGTGTCACAACTGACACATCTGAAGGAGTGGAAAATGTGATATATTAATACATTTAAAAGTGAAATCTTACACCTGACTCGAGTTCCAGTTTATGTAAATACTTGGACGTGATTAATTGTAGTCATCCACACAGTCACATTTGGATCCCTTGAAGTAACCCCACATAGAGAAGTAGTTACAGGTTTCACGAACAGCAGTTTTATTTTTTTTAAATTGAAGTAGGTGCAAAGTAAAGCTTTTGTATGTACAGGTGATTTATTTATATGAGATTTATTTATGCATTGCAGAGTATTAAAGCTCTTTGCCTAGATCTTAACTTATACAAACAACACCTAGGCACTTTTAGAGTTAAGAGTTCAGTGAGGGAAGAATAGTGACTTGCTTACAGTCCTGATCTGGTTTTCAAATATACTAAATGGTGAAAATTATTTAGGCAGTTATCTTAGCAGTTCAATTCACCTTCTATATGTATTCCTCATCTAAAAACTGTAGTTTGAATAATTACTGGGGTTTTTTTGAACTTAAGATACACTTCCATTCTTCCAACAACAGTCCCTGTTACCATGCATAAAAAAAGCTAACTTTTTTTCCCTGTTTTCGAGTCAGGGATGGGGCTTGAGGGTGGAGGGGGGAAAGGTCTAGGAACAAGTTTCTTTTGTCTGCAACTGTAACCCCACTCTGATTCCCTAATATTAGAAATAAGCAGAGAATATCCTGACATCAGGTAAGCTTTAAAGTAGATGTTTCATAGAATTTCCCTTAGAATGCTTAATGGCCCCAGTGAAGCAGATTTATCTTCTTGCAGAATAGATTTAAATGTTGATCATCTAAATGCGGTTACTTTCTTAGCAGAAGGTGCGTTCACTAGTTTTCATTTCCCCTGATACACCATCAATTTGCTGCATCCATCATGTAGATTTATTTGAAAATGAGCGCATTCTCCAGTTTGACAACTCTCCTTTTTAAAAAGAGGAAAGGAATCCAACTGTATCTCATTTTTATTAATAAGCATCTTAGCGTTTAGTTATATTCACCTGCATTGACAGCCCAAATGAGGAAGTTAAAGTTGACACTCTAACTTGAATCTGTAGAAGGTTCTAAAGTGTTTGCTAGACTTACCAGGCATCATGCTTGCTGTGAGATTGTTTAGGGATAACGTATGTTATTTTTGGAAAACGTCAATTACTAACTGAATGTTATTGTCCTTTTAAGGCTTTCCCCATAGTTGCAGCTTGGATGTGATTCCATCTAAAGAAACGGATCATGGGAAAAGTGCTGATTTAAAGAATATAGGTGATTTGGGTCGAAGTAGTTTAGGAGATGTGTTTTCTCCAGTCAGAGATGGTAAGCTGCTAATACTAAAATTTGTCTGCATATAGCATGACATTTTGACGTTTGTGTGTTACCGACCACTGTACCTACTTGGTATTCTGATTTGTCTTTGATCATTAACTCAATGCAATGATAAGAATATTGATGTAAATTTCATTTAATAAACACTTAATTTGTTTGTGTTCTGGTACTTTGTAGATGTTATTGAAAGTAAAGCAAATGAAGATTCTCAAGGAAAAAGAGATGGTAAATATACTTTGAGTATATTTTTCTTTGTCAGTGGTGGGCCTTTGGAGGCCTACGCTGGTTCTTGCATGCTAATTTTAATGTACGATGAAAGCAGACACTGAAACAACTTTTCTGGAAATTGTCTAACATGTTGAGGTGTTAAGACACAACATGATAACAGGAAATCCAAGAGCATGGTCCTAAAGTGATTTTGTTTTTCCTTTATGCAATTTATAGTGATATAGGGAGGCTTTTCATGCTCTATTACTTTCATAAGGACAGCGTAAGTTGGATTTAAGGGTTTAGTTTTTGTGGGGTGCAGTTTTGGGTGATTTTTTTTTTTTAATTTGTTTTGTGTGGGTGTGCAGGCATTTTACTTGTGGGTTTGATTTGGGGGGTGTGTGTGTTTGTTGACCTGTGTGCTTCACTGTTCCATTTCCTCTTTAGGTCCAGATTTTCAGTCCTACCTTTTGGGTTTGGATTTTCTCCCACAGCTCACCACTGCCTTACCAGTAAAAAGAAACCCAGTGGGCAGTAGCGCACAGGGGATACAGTCTAGCCCATTACATGTACTGCTGGGATCTCCAGTTAAAGAAGAGGAAGAACATCCAGAGACTGATGCTAAGAAAATAAATCTTGGAAAACAAGAATCTAAAGAAGTCTTAAAGCAGGTATGCTATACTAATTCTTGTTAGGAGTGGTATTTTTAAAATCTTGACAGAATACTACTACTTGAAGGAAAAATCCTTAATAGCATCCCAGTGAGTCTTATTTTGCAACTCTATTCACAATATTGGGACAAATCTGTAAAATGTTGTTCAGTTTAAGTGTGTTGGCCTTCAGCAATGCAAGAGAAATGTATGTTTCTCTTTAAATAAGCTCAGGTTACAAAAGTTCATGTGAAACAAAACTGGACTAGCCTGAGGAATATTTTGATTTTTCTAGAAAATCAAGAGTGATCATTAGTTGTTTGCACCAATATGATCGTTTGTCACTTATTAGGTCAATTCCACCCTCTCTTATTTCCCTGTACTCGATCTCCCTCTTCTTCCTTCTTGAGCTATCTTTGATATGCTTCTGCTGAGACCCTGGCTCCTTTTGTATTGCTTTTGAGAAGTCGGAGTTTGTTAGGAATGATGTTTATAACTTTGTCACAAAACATTTGATGTGAAAATTAAGAGGCCTCTGCATTTTGCACTCCTTTCTGTGCGTACGCACTTGAGGCAATTTTCAATGTTTTTGCAATCAGTTTTTAAGATGTCTTGCCAGAAAACGAAAAGCATAGATTTGTGAGTAGATCCCTGAAACCAAAAATGTTTGAAAGTACATTCCTGAGAACTTTAGTCTTCAAGTGCAATTAAGTAGAGTTGATAATTTTTTTTTAAAAAAATATTATTTTTATTGTCAGCTTTCAAAATCGAGCTCGTCAAGCACAGAGTCCATAACTTTAAATCCTCCACCATCATCCACTGCTGTAAAGACTCCTGATACAACTGAGAAACTAGTGAAGAATATTCAGGCGCATCCTGCTTATGATCTACCAGTAAATGGTACTACCTCAATAAGTAAGTTGATCATTTTGGCCCAGTTTTAGGCATGGTTGATTGCAAACTGATGTGAAACCCGATAAAATAGCCTTAGCATTAAAACAGAATATCCAATCTTAATTCTTCTGTAAATCCAGTTACCCTTCCTAGTACATCTCTAGTTGCCTCTGAAAAAAACTCCATTCTAAAGATTTTTTTTTTTTTATTTTTTTGTAGGTAATACTTGAGATAAAATATTGACAAGCCTCAAGACAAATAAAAAAAACAAACCCTCTTGTACTCCATTATAATGACCTTTTTATTGATTTTTGTTTGTTTTTTTTTTTTTTTTTTAATTATAAAGGTCCAAAGATAACATCACCTGTCACTGCTGGAGTTGCCAGTTCATTGTCAGAAAAAATAGTAGAAACCATTGGGAGCAGCAGAAGTGCACCTCTGACATCAATCCAAATAAACTTCATTCAGAATATGATACAAGAAACAATGGATGACTTCAGGTACTGGTATTCATGCAGAACATTTTTGTTAGTAAGAAGTTTTAGCATCTGCTTTAACATATTTTCTATGTGTGTTAGAAATGACACCATTAATAGCCCTAATCTTGGAATCTAGGTATGAAACTTTATTTATTTTGGATACCTCCGATGACTAATTAGACTGATGTCTCTGAGTGTTTTTAATGCATGGCTTTGCTAACATCTTTTCAGAAAGAGTGCTTGAATACTCAGATGGTAAATTTGTCTGCTTAACGAGGTCCTTACTGCTTTCATGAAGCTTTGTGCTGATTTCTTTCCTTCCCTGCTCACTTCTTGTCCCAGCAGGAGAAATTTCTCTTTAAGTTGACGTTGTGGAGAGTTTGATCTAGACAGTTGACTTGTATTGGCTTTGATTGTTGTTAGCTTGGTATGTATAAAGTAAAATACTTTGCGTATTTCTACTGGTGAAGCTTGACATTAAAATAATGTCTGCTCTGTAAGTGATGGTTGGTGTCAGATTATTTTGTGTTTGTGGATGCCTAACTAACATTCTACTTGTCATGAAAGAAGTAAGTCACATTAGCATGGATTTAGAGTGGAGTTTGAAGGAGATGGAGCAGTTGAGAGGGGAGTTGTATCCAGGGGTTCACTTCCCAACCCATGCTTAAGATGAAGTAGGCCGACTGAGATGGTGAAGGGGAAAAGGATTGCTGGACAGGGGAAGTATTGCTGTCTTGATGACGAAAAGCAATGCAAAACTAGCTTAGTAGGTCCGTGTGCTATGGCTGTTCTGTGTCTACAAACAGAAAAATACATTGAATGTTATTAAATGTCTTTAACTATATATTATAGTAGAACTCCCCTGGGATTTTTTGGCGATAATAGCACATCTGATTAAAAGCTGAAACTTTCACATGACTTAAAATGGAGTCGTGTTTGCAGATGTGTTTTCTTTTCAAGTCTGTGTTCAGGCATCCCCGTGTTGGAAGGTGTGCTTGTCAGTCTTGTACTTCCAGTGTCTGAGGTCTGGAGCCTCAGAGATTGTGTTTCTCTTCTGACCTATACTTCTTGGAGTGGCTGGAAGGCTCTGCTCACCCTTTTCCCAGTTGTAAATTGTGGATACATTCAAACTGAATGTAGAAGATTGTTTGTACTGAGGTCAGTAAGAGGGAAGGGAGCCATTGCAAGCTTCTTATTGATACTGCTTTCACCCTCTGGAATCTGAAGAAAGGATTTTTATCGCTCTTGCCTGAAATCCGTTCCTCTTCCAGTAATGTGGGAGAAAATAGGGACCTTAGAAAAGGACCAGGAGGAATATATAACTCGTTTGGTTTTAAAAAGCTGCTTGTTTCTTCCTCTCTTTGGGAAATAACCTATGTCTTTGGGTTTCTAAGCTGCCAGCTGCCATCTATACTAGACACACTCGAAGATTATTTGCCTCCAATAGGAGTTCTGAAGCATGATAACCTGTGGAAGTAGAAAGTGAAGAATATATTCCCTTTGGGTTTGCTATATGTTTTAGGAAAGGAGAATAAAGTAAGATCTGTGTGTGTCTACTTAAGAAACGTCTTACTTTTTGGGGCTGTTGGTACCCGTAGCACAGTATTTGGCCTCAGATGATTGCACTGTGATGTGCTGCTCAGGAAGTGTGTGTGAGCTTGCCTGTTTTTTTGTGAGCTGTTCTTGTTCTTCCTCTGTGTCTGGAATACTAGTGTAGTGTTCGGAGGGTATTTCCAAGCTGGGTTCTTGTAGTGTGGAATAGTTGTCCATGAATTGACATGAATTTGTCAATTCACAGACAACACAACTACTAATTCTCATGTAGATTAATCTGGAGCATTCTGTGGGCTTGAGGGTAATGCATCATTTATCACTGTAGATGTTTTGAGCCCTCTTACAAAAGAGTGCTGAAAGTGGTGTCCTGGAAAGCTGTATCTTCAGTTACAGATAAATATCTTTCTCTTCGATACTTGTGATTGAAAATCAGCTTTGAATGGTAAAAATGAGAGAAGTTTACAGCTTGCAAGGTAAAAAAAAAAAGTTCATATTGCCACATATATTTTTATATTTCTAAACAGAAAAGTTCCTAAGTCTTGTATACCAAAAAAATGGTACTTATGAAAGTCAATGCCATGCCAAAAGTATTCCAGAAAATAAGTGGTAGAGTAGTATGTTTCATGGCTTAAAGGTTCTTAGGCTCATGTTTCACAGTATTTGTGATAGGTGAAGAAATGTGGAGTTCTGGGTGCTGAGGATTGGAGAGAATTACTGCTTTCTAAATAAAACTAAGCATTGTCCTTTTGAAATTCTTCCCCCAGAGAAGCATGTCATCGAGATATTGTCAATTTGCAAGTGGAGATGATCAAGCAGTTCCATATGCAGTTGGTATGTACAAAGAGCATGGTGGGAAGTATATTCAGTTTTCATTTTGAGTAATACCAAGGCATGCCAACTTTCTTCTCTCAAAACAAAATCAATTTTGCTTATTAAGAGCAAGAAAGGGAGGACTGGATGTGAAGGTGGGGGCAACTATGAATTGGAATCTGTTAAACTGGTTTACGCTTGATAAATAAAGGGGAGATGTGCATTGGGTAGGTATCATGAATTCCATATTTCAGAAGTTATAAAAACAAATTCAGCTGTCCTTTGGAAAGGACCAAGAGCTGGGATAAAGAGGACATAGATGGAATTCAAATAGAAAGCTTCCCTTATAGGTACTGCATGCATACTGAACTGTGTTCTGTGTTCTTTAACTTCATCTTTTTATGAATCTTTGTTCTTTTGATCTACATTAAAAAGACCTTGTCTCGGTACTGAACATTTTAATGGAACCTGCATTAGTAGATTCTCATCTTGAAGAAGTGCAAAATATCCTTTGATAAAATATTCACTAATGTATTAATGATCAAAATACTGTATGTCAGCATAAAAAAAAAAAACTTCTTACTTTTCTTATCAAAAGTTTCTAAAAACAGTATTATCTAGGTTATTTAATTTTCAAAAGGGATAAGAAAATTGGTAGTCTAAAACTGGAATAATTAACTTTATAGCTGCTGATTGGAGCTTTTTTCTTTTTCTCTAGAATGAAATGCATGCTTTACTTGAAAGGTATTCTGTAAATGAAAGCTTAGTAGCTGAAATTGAGAGACTACGAGAGGAAAACAAAAGACTGAGGACTCACTTCTGAAAGATTTACACCGCTAATTTTATTAGCGTGAACTTACTACAGGTAGTGTGTTGCTTATGACAGATCATCATCACTGAAGTATTGTATGAAGACCTGCTATTATTTTGAACATGAATCTTTTCTTCTAAATAAATGGTGTAAGATACTATATGTAATTATAAAATTTGTAACAGATAAACATTGTATAAAGAACGTTTGCTTACTCATGCTAACCACCTTGAAATACATCCTTCTAACAGAAAAACTAAAAGGACTAGCACATTATCAGAGTTTTAGCAATATGTGAAGTGCCTTTTTATAAATAAAATCAAACCAGGACAGATGCCTTTTCTGTAAGAATTTTTTTATATACCTACTTTTCTATCTTCTCTTTTATTTTACTGCTACCAGAAACAATCACTGTAGCTCGCCTTACAGATATTTTTCTTGGAGAAAAAGGGGAGAGAAAGCTCATCTTCTGCATGATGTGGAGCCTTGTTTATAAGGAGCTTTGTCCAGTATTCAGTTAACTTTCTTGAGCTGGCAACTCTGCTACCCTGAGTAAAACTAGAGCTTGAAAATACTCCCAAATTCAGTGCCATGATCGTCCTTATTATATTCATAAGTCTGAAATTTGTGTTTGTCTGCTGTGAACTTTGATGTTACAAATGCTACTTTAACTGCACAATGAGATTTTTGTTACAACTTTACTATGAAATTGGAATTCTTTTTCTTTACATGTATTTGAATATTGTCATAGCTTGTCCAATTTGAATGCAACTTTAGACTTCAAAATGTAAGTATACTCGGCCATTAATAACATAGCGTTGTCTAAATGCAGTCTTTCAGTCTTTGACTCAAGCATCTTTTGCACCCCCCCCCTTCCTTTTTATTCCTAGTGGACAACACTTAATATAAAGCAGCTGTGTTGTAGTTTTGAATCTTGTTCGTTTAGCATTATTGTAGCCCTGTTGAGATAGCTCCATACCAAATCTAACTAGTATCTTAGTTGTATGATTAACATAACACACATTAAAAATAAATCATTACTTCAGTAGCATAATGGGATCATACTTGCGTGTAAACGTTTCTGAAATGAAGCTCAGTATGAAGCCCTGGCTCTGCCGAAGTTCATGGGAGGTTTGGCTTGGCCTTTGTTTGTGCCAAGGGATTAAATTAAATTAAAACTTCAATTTATATTAATTTAAAATTTTAAATTAAATTAAAAATTCCTCTGAAAGACTACTTCTACAAGTGCTTCTTGCTATTGAAATTGTTCTGGAGGCTTCTTAATTTTCCCACTAATGTTTAGTCATTTCTTTTCACACAATCATTAAAACTCAAACAAGGGAAGTCTGAGAACATGGTGACTTAATTAGTTACAACATCTAGTGTTTAAATCCATGATGGCACTCTTCTGCTAAATGAGAAAGCCATAATATACAGTGTAACTTATTTTTATATGTTGTCAGTGTAACTTATTTTTATATGTTGTAAAACTAAAAAAAAAACCACTATCTATATCTTTTTCCTGTATAACTTTTTTTAAAAGAGACTGTTCCTTTTTTTTTTTTTTTTTTTTTCATATCAGTTAATGGCTAATACAATTTTGTAGCAAAATGAGGGTGTTCAAGTAGTCTTTCATATTAGGGGCAGGACTTTAAACGTCTGCAGTTCTACTGCTTTTATAAGCTTTTAAAAAATATTTCTATATCGCATATAACTTCGTTGTAAAAGGAAGCAAAGTAAGTTAAATTTGTTTTCTTAGTAACTTAACACACAGTGTAGAGAATTCTTTTTTTTTTTTTTTTTTTTTATTTATAAGTTCATAGGATGTGTAAGTTTGACACATTGACCAGGCAGTAGGTGAAGGTAGCAAAAATGTCTTGCAGTTCTTCTACATGCTTTGCAGTGTTAATGAAGTAACCTTGCGTATTTGAATCTCATGATTTGTTCCCCAAGTGCTCTTGGTAGTATACCCAGATGATAGCAGGGAATTAGACAAGTATCTTGGGTATTTGGCTTGTTGATACTTGATTTTCTTGACTCAGAACTGTATGATGTTTTTCTTAATTCCCAAATGGAGGTGATTATAGCAAGAGTGATTAAAAGGAGATGGTTTGTCCCTTTTTAAAAGATCTTTAGGGCTTCTTTCTGTATCTCAGGACTACTGTAGCACAAGTGGCTACATGTGCTGTGTGGAGACCCAGTAAGCCTACCACTATAGTGGTGTCTTTTTGCCTTGTACACAAATCTGATTTGTATGTTAAAATAAAGCTTGTTTTAACCTTTTTGAGAAAAAAAATGCTGTGGTGACCTATGTATTAAAGAGAATAATCTATATTGTAATTGTTCTACCTCAGCAGGCAAGAGCCTGATCCAAAGAATAGGTAGAGATCTACATGAAATTCTTCAGTAATCTCGTTTCTGCCTCTGTGGCTTCATGTAGACCATAACTCATTTTCACAGAAACGTTCACATTACCTCATGCTTTTGGAGTAAAGAACAGATGTACAGTTCCCCCTTCCAACTTGGAAACTGTTACAGTCATGACAGAGAGATCATGTTCACAGCTAAAAATAATGTTCAAGCAGATGTTTTGGGTGGGGGGAAATAATCTTGTCACCTAAGCTCCTGGTGAGTTGGAGATCCTGCATCTTCCTAATACTTAACTTTTGCATGCTGCTTTTTTTAATTCCCTTCTCTCTTACACCCGTATCAGACTTTCTGTGATGGGAAGTTTATTTGCAGTTTCAAGGTGTAGGGTTTGAAAACTGATTTTGACTAATTGATTTATTCTCATAAACATACAAAATGCCAGCATATCCTTGCTTCTTGGCAACGGCCCACCAGTGCCTGATACACACGCTATGCTGTTCATAAACACCACAATGATGAATTTGGAAGTTGCTCACTGCCCTTTTCTATACAAGGAACAGGACAAATGAAAAGGAAGAAAGTGCTTTACACGCTGCATCGCCAAACTGCGTAGTTCCTTGCTAGAAGATACCCTGGATGCCAAAACCGAAGATGAAAAACAGTTGTGGATTATTTGGATATATAAAAGTAACAGATCTGATATTGCTGGATGTTTAATACTGACAGGTGATGTGCTGTCTGCTTGTTCACAGGTGTACTTGTGTCTGTGAGACCATTACTGGTGCGTGTCAAGAGCTGCACTTTCTGGTCTGGCTTAGTACGGCCATTTTTGCGTTACCTCTTGCGGTGCAGCTGGGGGATGATGATTAAATTCTCTTAAGGGCAAACTATGGAAAGAATCTCATACTCTTCCTTAAGCACCTGGCAAAGATAAAGTACGAGGCCAGAGGGACAAAAAATTCTGAAGTGTTTTCTGTGAAATTAGCTGTGAGACTGGATGTCTCTCTGTAGACAGGAAAGTACAGACAGTACCTGTGTCCTGACACTTCAGGTTTTTGTATTTAGAGCTGGCACAGCTGTAGTATGAGGAAGCAAAACCGTGGAATCCTCCTCGATGAAGGTTTCAAAAGTCATTGTAAACACATCTTGTTTAGTTCATTTTGGCAGTCCAAACTTATGGCTCTTAGTCCCACAAGCATATGAGAAACAATCATTCAGGTGTGGACAATGATCTGTCATATCTAGTATCCTGTCTGCATCAGTTGCCAATAACATGTCCTGCTAAATAGTCACTTTTAATGAACTTATGGGCTTATATGAGATGTTTTAATTTCTTCCTATGGTTAGAATACATACCCAATGTTTTCAAAATAAACAGAAGAGATTTGAGAGCAAGCTTAGAAACCTCCACTAAATCTGCAGAAACTTCCAGGTTCTTCTCTCTTACCTGGATTTAGAAAACTGGTGGCTGAAGCAGAGGGAAGAGAAATCTAGGCTGCTGATACTTATTCCTTAGCCTCATTGGTACTTAAAACATTCAGATCTAAACTTGAGTAGAAAGCATTATTTCATCTGGACAAACTGTATCAGGACTGGACATGTTTGGTGCTTTTCCCCCCCCCCCCTTTTTTTTTTTTTTTTATTTTTGGACTGTGCCCACCTTGAAGCAGTTCTGGTCTCCAAATGCTGGTGCAGCATAAACAGTAATGCCCGTGGTGTTTTGGGGCTCCACCATGTCAGAAAATTTTGTGAGTGTCTGGCTTGGAGCTCTAAAATCAGCTGCTTAGTGCCCTAATCGCCTAGTAACACTAGCAGCTCTTGGCAACAACTTCCCAGCTTTGGGTCACCTGCTGTCCCACATAGTCCCTGGCCTAGCTGTACACGTGACTGCCTTTGGAGGGAGTTTAAATCCATCGTTATACCTCTCAGGATCATGTGAAATCTGTTCTAGCCCTAGAAACTTCTGTTGTTCCTAACAGCAGAATATTGTTCCCCTGTAGTTCTAACAAGTGTGAGTTGCATCACGAATGGTCATGTTTTGGGCTCTGCAGCTCTCTTGAATTCATCATCTGTCCTCTCATTTTAGCTAAAAATACCAAGGCCCATGTAATTGAAAGTTATTATGGTTCCCATCCAATTTCTTAGACTACAAAGTTCTGTCTCTATATGGAAATTACTGAGAGACGATGCTTTTTCAGCCTATTATTTTGCAAGAATGATAATCCTGATTTATTCTTTTCATCCCTGCTTGTCCTCTGAGTAACGGAGAAGGAAAGAAATTATACAGAGAAAAGGACACATGAGAAAAGAACACAATTTCCTATACAGGTTATTTACATATGAGTGCCTTTACAGGTTATAAAAACACAAATTAGCTAATCCAGGGCAGAAGCGTTTCAGAATTCATTTTTAAAAATTAGCGCTATAAATAATTACTAGCACTCAGTTGTGTTACTGTAGCGCTACTTGCCAGAATGGCTGAATACCCAGAGGTGTCCAGCTGGAGATATTTTTTATAACTATCAAGTTGCAGAGGGTGAGCTGTGTTTTCTGAATAGCAAGTTCTTCATCTTTCCGTCAGGTCTCAGACTGACCAATCAAAAATTAGGGCAAACCAACCCAATTAATCTTTTTTTTTTTTTTTTTGAAAGTTTTGGGCTGAGTAGGTGGAATTGTCCCCCACATTTCACAGCTGCTAAACTCAAGCCGGTCTGGGTTTATGCTGTTCCAGTTCTCATCACTGAACTTCCTGATCGGTCAAAATCCTGATGCAATTTGTTATCCAAATCTACCTGAATAAACAAAACCGTGCAAGATCTATCTAATGCTTTAATAGTCAGAGCGCTTTTGTCTGCGACTTATTATCATCCACTCGAGTTTTAAGTTTCCAACATTACACGAGAGTCTGCAGATTTGTCCTATCGTGATTTTATTACTGAAGTCTATTCTCTTGACAAGAAAAGTCAGCAAGTCTTAAAAATAAGGTGAATTTAAATTAAATAGACTCTGCAACTGCAAGCCACAATACATAAAATTCTTCCCATGCCATGTTGGCCTTAAAGGAATCACGTGCGGTGCCAGAGCTCAGCCTCCCAATCTTCCCCACTGTGTTGGGGAAGGAATGTCACTGTGCTGCGTCCAAAATATTTGTCCCTTGAGTCTGATGTCTTATCGGCTCCTCCGGCTGTGGGAAAGCCGCTCGCTCCCTGCCTCTCAGCAACAGCAGAAGCAATTCCAAGTCCCCTTCCCCTCGGAGGCGTTTGGCCCTGCTGCAGCGCTTCCTTCCACACGGATGTGCTCCACCAGATGTAGGTCACGCCATTAATCCAGATTCGCTTCACATGGCACGTATGGGTGGGGCTCACAAATATCTACGTAAATGCCATTGCTTGTTTCCATAGTAACTTTGATGCTTCAGAAAGGAAAAGGCAAAAAAGCTGGGAACGCCAGGAGATGTTGCAGGGAGCTAACGGCACTTCAGTGACATGTACTCGAGTTGCCCTGTGCTATTCTGGAGCGACAGAAAACCCAACTGTGAGAGACAAGTGTTCTCCGACGATGATAATATGATTTCTGTAATTGCCCATCCCATAGCTGATTTTGCTATTTATTTCATTTAGTTTAGGTTTTTTTTAAAGCTTACTTTCTACACCAGCTATTAGGCACCCAATGGTGACACTGGTGTGACTGTTAGGTATGTCTACCTGCAACGTCGAGGTCAGTGGTGCCAATGCTTTGAAAGCCACACCATGTTTTTCGGAAACGTGGGACTTTAAGTATAAAACCCACACAGGAGTACCACTGGGACTGGACAAGATAAGCATTGCCCTACCTTTCTAAAAATCTCTGTGAAGTTGAAATGTACTTCAATTTCATGTAGTTAATTGAAAGTACTTTATTGATGCTGACCTCTCACATGTTTAATGCTGAGACAAGACACGTAGCGTATGCTTTTATTTCACTGTTTAAAGCAGCTGACTTGTGTTTCTCTCTTATTTAAGTGGCAGTTGTGTGGCAAACTTCATGGGAAAAGTTACCTCATACTTAGCGAGGGAATTGGGAGCTTGTCAGTATTTCAATCCCAACAATGACCAAAGCTTTTATACTTGCAGAAATGACAGAAGTCTCTTCACCACCCAATAATCAGCTTTGTCAAGAGGTCTCACTCCGTGCAAGGTGAAGAAACCAAAAAATTTCACATCTAGTCCTTAGATTTCACCCATGATTTGCTCTGCTTGTGGCTTCTGCCCGTTTCCATCGGTTTAGCCTGTGCGTACCTAGTACCAGGGTTATTAGGCAGAGCATTGAATAGGCCCACGGAGGTTTGTCTTTCTGAGGGACTCCGAGTTGATTCCGGTGCTGCCAATCAGTTTAGCAGCTTCCTTTCTGGACGGAGGGTATGACTCCGGGGGAGAGTCCACCTTTCAGATCGCTGCTTTCTGCATATCCTGCCCTCCTTTCCCTGGAATCGACACTGGGCTCGGGAAATCTGACTGTACTTGTTGATCATAGATAGCAACCGTAGGAAGGAGGGAGGAGAGACAGACCTCGCCACGTCTGAGCAATTAACCTGGTTCACCTCCTAATCTGCTTTGAAGATGGGAACCTTGAAGCTGATCTGCAATTGAAGAGAAAACCCTAACTACCGGTGCAACAGCTCCTCTCAACTGAGAGGCTTAAAAAAACCCCATAATTCCTCTAATGTCTCCCTTACACAGCAGATCAGCTGTTTCATATTTTTCCATACTGAAGCTGCTTTTCTGGCCTTCGCTCTTCCTAGTAAATTGCTAGGTAGTAACTAATCCTAGGGAGCGCTTGGCTGGGCTAATAGAAGCCAGGTCCGGCTGCAGAGGAAAAGATGGAGACATTTCTTGCCACTGTTGCTGTGTGTTAAGAGCATCTGGGAAGGAAAACAACTCTCGGAGGATTTACAGCCCTTGCCACACACAGAGTCACGGCACTGAGGATTCAATAGCAGGAGCCCTCCAGGTCCTTGAAATGCTTCTTTCAATGAGCATCCACTCCATCACACCAAGGCTGAGCGTAAACAAACTCTTCTATCCATACACTTATCTCAGCCATCTATTGGGGTTTTCCTGCTAATGCCATGGCAAGCTCTGGGGTGGAAAGCAGCACGTCAGCTACTCCTGGTACTATTTCAGCATCAGGGATCAAATTAACTTCCCTGAGGGTGCGGTCCTTAAGTGATTGAACTCCCGAAGGCTTGTCTGAGGGCTATTTTTTTTTTAAACGTGGGGTTGTGTGATGAACACAGACATGGAAGAGGTGGAGGGAACGACGGAATTACACATACCTGGGAGGAGCGAGCAGGACGTCTGCTCAGCCTGGGGGACGGGAGAGGGCCAGGCTGTGGCCATGGCGGGGGAAGGCAGCAGATCTGGGAATGAGGACCGGGGTACCGCCACCCCCTCGGGTCCAGGCCCCCTTTCAGCGCATCCTCCGCCCGCAGCCCACACGCTGGGGCGGGCGAGGGCCCCCTCTCCCCGCCGCTCAGCTCTCCAGGCCCCACGGGCAGCACCTTCCCCCCCCCGGCGATGCTCTCCAGGCGGGGCAGGTGGAAGTCGCTCCCGCCGGTGTCCCGGGAGCCGTCGGTGAGCGCGGGGTGGGGGCCGGGGGTGGGACACGCGTGGGGGGGCGGACGGGGGAAGGGCGGGGCCGGCGGTGGCGGGGGGGTGGCCCGGCAGCATCTCCCCGCCGCCCCGGGAGCGGGTGAGGCTCAGCTGCCGGGCACTGCTCCCCGCTCCCCCCCTTCTCCCGGGTAACTGTCACTTCGTAGGGATTATAGCGGTAACTGCGGAAAAGGCGCCCGCAGGTCTCCGGCGCCGTGTGCTGCCGGCGCCCGGTGGGCTGTGCGTTCCTACGAGACCCGCGCCGGTAACAGCCGGGTGTGACAGAGCGGCCGCACGAGTCAAAGGTGCCGGTACCGCCGTCTGCCCGGCTCCTGCCGCTTTGCGCACCTCGGGCGGGCAGGCAGGAGTGTGGGCAGGAGTGCAGGCAGGTGGGCAGGAGTGTGGGCAGGAGTGCGGGCAAGCGGGCAGACATGCAGGCAGAGGTGTGGGCAGGCAGGCAGGAGTGCGGGCAGGAGTGCGGGCAGGCAGGCAGGCAGAGGTGTGGGCAGGCAGGCAGGAGTGCGGGCAGGAGTGCAGGCAGGAGTGTGAGCAGGAGTGCAGGCAGGTGGGCAGACATGCAGGCAGAGGTGTGGGCAGGCAGGCAGGAGTGTGGGCAGGAGTGCAGGCAGAAGTGTGGGCAGGCAGGTGGGCAGGAGTGTGGTCAGGAGGGCAGGTGTGCAGACAGGAGTGTAGGCAGGTGGGCAGGCGTGAGGGCAGGCAGGTGGGCAGGAGTGCGGGCAGGCAGGAAGGAAGGAGGGGAGGCAGACAGGAGTGCAGGCAGAAGTGTGGGCAAGAGGGCAGGCAGGTGGGCAGGAGTGCGGGCAGGAGTGTAGGCAGCCAAGCAGGAGAGGGGAGGCAGACAGGAGTGCGGGCAGAAGTGTGGGCAAGAGGGCAGGCAGGTGGGCAGGAGCGCAGACAGGAGTGTAGGCAGAAGTGTGGGCAGGAGGTCAGGCAGGCAGCCAGGCAGGAGTGCAGGCAGGCGGGCAGGAGCCCGGCAGTACCTCCCGGCCCCCGCAGAGGGCAGGGCCGCCCCGCGCCTGGGCGCTCCCGCGGCCGCCCCGCGCGTCCGAGCGCCGCTGGCGGCGGCTGCTGCTGCCGCCCCACGGGCGGGTCCGGCGCCTCGCGTGTCCGCCCCGCTCCGGGCCGGGCCGGGAGGGTGAATCCCGGCCTCAAAGGAGGCTGCGGCTGCGGGCGAGGGGCTGTGCGGAGCCGCGACATGTGCGGGGAAGGTGGCGCGGTGCGGGGGAGCGGTGACTGCCGCCGGCGGTAAGTGATTAATTAGCGTGAGCCTTAACCGCCGCCAGCCGGAGTGCGGGGCGGCTAATTCGGAAATAGGCAACTGGTTTGGTGTGGCAAGCTAAGTCCTGTTTGAAGAAGCCCCTTAAATACGTTGTCATTCCAGCACTTCGTGTTGAAGAGATGCAGAATAGTTTAGATTTCATTTTGGAGTTACATAAAAGTGATATCATGGTATTACGTGCATTTCAAAGAGCTTTAATGATTTTTTTTTTTTGTAATTGTTCTTGGTAATTAATATATGACGTATTCACCAGGACATACGTTGTTTTCTAGGGATGGAAGGAAGAAGTGAAAGAAGAAATAGGATGCTGCCAGGTGATCACTTTTGCCTTGACTCACTTCCTCCCACTGTGAAAACAGTAATCTTCCTAAAGCTAAGAGCAAGGGGGCAAGGAAAAGTAGTTTATTTCAGTGAGTTTTTGACATTGTGGGGTACCGTGCTTCCACTCTTGGCTGCAGTGAATGGTTACGCAGTGGAGCTCAAGTGGGTCAAACGGAAAGATTAGTCAGTATTTCTGTTTCAAATCAGGTAGAGTCAGGGACTAGAAGTAAAATTCTCGTTCATGAGAAGTACCCTAAGAACACACCTTCTTGGTCGTAAGCTTTTGGTATTTATCAAATTCCCTCACATTCGCCAGAGAAGTTAAGTCTTGAAATAGTCCCAGGATGGGAGAGCTATTCCCCGCTTAATGCGAGGTCGGACAGCTGTTGGAGAACAGCCATCCTTGTTAGTGCCGTGTCTGTGCGAGATAACCAAGAGAAAGTGCTAGACGTGACTCTGGGGTGGCTGGGCTGCATCAGCATGCGTGGGAGTGCACGCTCGGGTGGAATTAGGGCACTGTATGGTTCAGTCCTTTCTTTTAAAGGCGTGGAAACGTACAGTCTCATCTTCTCGTTCCCTTTGACGTGGGTTTTGAAGGGATTTCAGGACAGCATCTCTCAACTCCAAAAGGAGAAGTCTTGCTCACAGAATCTATGTTCTCTCGATGGCCACTATTGTGTGGTGCATATACATGTATATACATACACACACACACACTATCTTCATGTTGTTTCTGGTCCTGTGCCTGAGCCCAGTCACGGGAAAGTCTTATTTAGTGCCTTCCAGAGTGTGGATGGAAACTATGGCAAATGGTTGCTCAGTGTTGTCGGGATTTCAGTCGTTCTCCGTGTACCTTACAGCAGAGAGTAGGGGTCTGTCAGGTGCTTATGGGGGCTGGGTGGCAACTTGAGCACTTACCTTTTGGACGTGGATGCATAAAGGGGCATTTAACTGCCTGGCAGTCTTGGAGCTTTAGTATAGATTCATACACCTGTTTTCACTTGTTGGAAATTTGCGTCGGGCTATTCTTTATGGGTTAAAAGAGTTACTGATGTGATAGGAAAAAAAAAAAATATCCACAGAGGTGATGATACTCAGAATAAGGCCAGATGACCTTAAAGCTAATTATACAGCGTGAGAAATTGTGATCGGAATTGTTACGTGTGGCCACAATTTAAGGTATCGATCGGATTCTGAGCTATTTCGACTATCTTGTTTGTATCTTTTAACAATAACAAAATTTTCTTTTCCTATCAGCCTCTGGTCAGTAGGAGAGGAAATGGAAGTGAAGGCAACAGTGAGTTTTTAAAGCCTCTGTCTCACTAGTTTCCACTCTTTTAGGCTTCAGTGCTTATTAGAGCACAGCAGAGCACGTCCTCAGAGCTGAATCACCTTTTTCTTGTTTTGTAGCCGTTTCAACTTGACAAGAGTTTTCTTCTGAGACTGTGTTTATGTGTGAAATGGCTGTAGTGCAGGAAGGGAGAGGAAATTTGTGTTCCTTTCCGAAGACGCTGGATTCAGTGGTCATTCACACCCTCCTTAGGAGTGAGTTGCATGGCTTTGTGGATGCCACAGGGGGACTGGCTTCTCCTGGGGTGGTCTCGTAGTTTTGATAGCGTGCAACTGTGACAGGAGCTGTGGTCCGAGGGGGGGAAAAGGTCTCAGTAGGTGGTACAGGTATTACAGAGGCCTTTGTTCCTCTGTTTTTTTATCGAGAGACTTCAAACTAAGCTTTGTGTTCAGTGAAGAGCTGAGAGGCAGAGGAGGGAGCAACATACCTGAGTAACATATTCAAGAGGATCTTGACCGATGAGTCTTTGGGCTGCTGTGCTGTAACAGCACTCTGGGTAGGAGAAGATAGTTGGAGATGTTGTGTCCATGGCAGCAGCATACACAAGGAGACGTTAGATGTTTGGTGCTGCTAGATGCTATGGAAGAGGCCAGGAGAAATGTGTGTGGATGTCTGTCCCCCACCTGTGTGCAGAAGGGTTCACTGGTCAGAGATGCGGTGACGCGTGCTTTCTCGCATACTGTGGCTGGAGGGGGACCTCGGACACTGACAACTGAATGTAGTCAGTTGTCTCCAACTGAATTGGAGACTTTATTTGGCTACCTTCCTAGTGTGGCTGGCTTAAGAAAGTGTCCTTGACACTCGGAGAAGGAGATGGATGCTGAACTTGGCTGGCTGGGCCCCCTCTCCAGCCAGTGAAGAGACATCGCTTCTGTGGGGGCAAATGGGAGCGTAATTCCCTGAGGGAATGTTTCTATCCATTGGGGTTATGGCTGGAAGTCCAGGTAGATAATTCAAGAGATCAAAGTTGGGTGGTACGTGTGCATCCTCCCTTTCATCCTTTTGCAGCCATGTCCTGGCTCATTTCAGGTTTAGCTGCCTGTCCTGTTTAATAGTATGCTTAAAGGAATGAGGACAAGGAAAGGCCAAGGTGCCTGTGAAACCATGGAGTCATTTTCACATGACCGGAAGACCTTTTTCTCCTGTTTTCTGACTCTTCCCTACAGTCTGTGGACTGTTTCTTATCTTTCATTTGTTTATTAATGGTGATGGCCATTGGCATCTAAAACAAAAACTAGAGAACACCCACATTTCACATGACATTAAGCAAAAGCAACGATTCAGGGCTCATATATTTTAATAATGTTGGTTAAAGCACTGTATGTGTGTATTTCTCTATAAGCTATTGTGAATATTTATTTTTAAAACACTTTTCTTCATCCCAGCTACTTTATGCTGGCTTTTATTTATTCTTCATCTATCACTGCGCTGGTGTTGAGCTTCTGCTTTTATTTCTAGAAAATCTAGTGTTTACTTGGAGAAAAGCAGTATGTTTCTGACTAATAGGCTGAAATAAAGGAATAAAGAGCCAGTGCTACAACTGTTCATAAAAGCAAGGTTTGTCAGCTGGGGAAGGAGGTACCGCTGCTTTACTCCATGTTTCTGAATTGTTAGGGTTAGGTCCTGGCTTAAGCACTGTGGTTTGGATTAATACTCTGGTTTTGATGTTAGCGAGAAACTGGTGCCTCAGGAAGGCGTGAGACATGGTGTTGTGAGTAATTACTCAATAACCCTCCCAGAAGGATGGTTTTTCCTTGGGTCTGTTGGACAAAGATTTGCTTTTCATATTTTTTTCATTCTTTAAAAAAAAAAAAAATCTTCTACTTTAAAACAGTATAATGGGGAATGTTTCACATTCAATGTAAATGACTTTTTGTTTTTACTCTTAACAGTGGGCTATAGGAACATCGTGGTTTGTGACAATTAATTTGGAGTTCAGTGATTTTTTTTTTTATTTTTATTTTTTCCCTCAAAACAAGATCTTCCCAGTTCACGGTAGTTTCATTGTATGTATTTTCTGTTAAAAGAGAGTAGAGTGGCATCTTCTTTACCTTCTCTGTGGCTTTTCTTAATGTCTTTTTCTAGTGTGCGCCCCTTGTTTTGTTTCCTTTCACTTTTGCTGTTTGTTGCTGTGTAATGGGGGAGCGAGCTTAAAATGGTTTCAAGAGGCCGTTTCTTAATGTGAAGACTCTCTGGGGCTGTCAGAAATAACTAACAATTAATGCAAGTGCCGTTCCAATGCTCGTTTGGAGTTGAGTCACACACTGATGCTTGTGGCATGAATTTGTAGTGCAGGGAAAACAGGCGCCGTGTGCTTGGCGCTATGCAGCTTCGGGTTTGAAGAACCATAAGGGAGATCTTAAGTGGGTGAAACCCAGGAGGAGGTAGTAAATAAAACAAGACTGAATGCTAATGGGTGTTTGGTATGAGAGAATTAAGCTGAGTAATCTGAGGAGGTGTTGAAGCAGAGGAAAACAAAAACAAAGTCAAACGTATGCTTGAGACCATATGCGAAGGTTGATGGTTCTTTGGTTTGAAATGTATTACGAAAGCAAGCAGAGATGAAACGGTGGTTTCAACTGAAAATAAAGCACCTAAAACGTGGCTGAGGCAAGGCAGAATAATGAACCGCTAATTTTCTTAAGTTGTGTGAGATAGATAAAGAACTTGTAAATAAATTTCAAACAGGTTAGGATATTATCCCGTTTTAAGGAACGGTATAGCTTTTAAAAGGGAAAATTATTACATTCGCTTTATTTCTTGATTGCCTGGCTGAAGATGAATTGCTCTCTGAGATTGTAAAGCTGCGTTACGTGAAGAGTTGGTTATCCTGAAATTAGGGGAGAGATGTAACAAACTGGTACGAAGCATAAGAGTTTCATAGTCTGGGAATGACGGTGATAATGGAAATACTCAGGAAACTGCTTTAGCTTCTAGACAGTATTTTCAGAGAGAAGTATAGTCTCACTGCTACAACAGTGGAAACCATGAAAACCACCAAGGCTGAGATAGACAACCTGTGATTAATTTTGTTATCTTAATAGTCATGTGGTGATCCACACAAAGCGCTAGAGAATTTTAATTTCAAATGGATTGTTACTTTACTTGCATACTTTCTAAGTAATACAGCTGAAATTATTTGTAACGGAGCTCAACTCAAGTAGATGGATCTATACCAGTGGAGGATTTGTTCTTCAGGTTTCCTGTTCTGTATTCATTAGAACAATTAGGAAACTGTTATTTCCATAATATAATGCACTGGTTGTTTTTAGAGCTCATTCCCAAACAATGTGCTACTGGGCGCTGAAGTAGTGTGGTGCATGTGGTGCCCCTTGTGATTTGGAGTTACGGATGATCTTATTTATCAGTGGCTTCAGAGATTAAACCTCTCATGCATGTTTTAACTGTGCTTCTGTAAGGCCTGCGAGAATAAACGCATCGTATTTTGAAACACGGGGTTCAGAGAGATTGTCAAGACTGCTGGTAAAACCAGACTTGCAGTGAAGCTCTCCTCACAGGCTCCTGTGCTAAAGTTTTTGGAGCCCTAGGATAGGGTTGCAAAGATGCAACAGAAAGTATAGTATATATCCTGGTCTAATTTTGCAGTAAACTAGAAAAAAAATTAAGCAACTTCTAATTGAACAGCAAGATAGATACTTAGAAAGAGGAGTGCGGCATGTAAACAGATGCCTGAAACTTATGAACTGAGTTCCATTTCACATAGTTTTTCTGCATGTTCTGCTGCCAAGGTGCTATGCTCTTATATTGACACTGCTTTACTACATTGTTGGATTTTGGAAGAGGAGCTGGAAAGAGTTTGGACTTTTTATAGCTTAGTAAAGGACAGTGAGCACTCCAGAAGTTTGGAATTCAGACTGAAAATTTTAACTGGATGTTCCCGAGAAGCTCCTCAGGGGGACAAAATTGATTAAGACCTTCCTCCCTCTCCCCCTGCCCCCCCCCAGTTTACGTTTCTGCATCAACTTGATTAGATGAGCGACTCTGTTCTTAAGTTTTCAGATTTGCTCAGACTGTCTCCAGAGTAAGGAAGATGATATTGCACTGGATTTCATTTGGGTCATGTCAGTGATTTCATGACTGCGAGAACGGGGAATGCGTTTTGTTTTCAAATTAAAGGTTACATTTTGGTGAGGCCCCACACTCGAGGAGCGATTTCTCCAGCAATTTCTACGGTCAGCGAAAGCCTAACGCATGGTCGTGTGCCAAGATCGATGGTTGTGTTCCGGCTGCTGAAACTCTCCTGCCCTGGGATTCACATCATCTGTGGGCTGACTCTAACGTGAGAGACATCGAAGGTATAAAACCGGTGGGTAATTAGATGTTTTACTGATGAAAATTGATTCAATTATATAATTTAACTATAATATCTGCAAATGGGAGTGAAGTGCAGAGTGAAAGAGGCATTGTAGGCCCGTATCTGTGAAACGTGAATTAATTCGAACGATGGAGAGAACATTGGAGACTCCGGCAGTATTTTTGTGAGTGCTATATGTGCCTCATTTTAATTGCTCGATGCTATTCTGCCAAGCTGCATGAAATTAAATAAAAGGAAACTTACAACGGAACAAACAGGAAATGAAATAATCAGTGGAGTAAGATGCCTCTGGAGAGAATGGCGAGGGATTTGCAGTAATATTTGAGGAGTTATTAGATGTGAGAGTCCCACCTGTGTGCTCCAGAAGCCTTGTTTTTCCTCACACCCGTATAAAACTGCGTCATGGAGAGGAGCGAAGGTGGGAAAGGCTGCACGCGTGAGTAGCAGGGGCTGGAAGCACAGGCTTTCAGAGCGGGATGCAGAACGGGTGTTGTGTTCTACCTCTTCCTTCCCTCTTTCTGTATCCCTCGCTGCGGTGAATTTGGATTGCGCAGGCCATAACCACAACAAACAACACATAACCACAAAAACCAACAAATATTTGTGAATATCTGAGTCAAAAACGCCTGGTTTCCTATAGTATTGCTGTCTCTTGAGCTATCCACCCGAGCTGATATCCATCGTCCCCCATGCCCCAGTTGCCCTTATAGTCCAGTACCTCTCCTTTTCCTCCAGTTCCCCCCCATTACTTGCAGTCTCCCCACACATCCCTGAAACCAGTGAGCGGTGCTCTGGCTCTTCCCCCTTGTACACCTTGAGCCCTGTGCTGTAGATGGTTGAAACTCTGTCAGGCTCAGAATTTACTAGAGGAGCACAAACAGTCAGACTTCACGGTGTGTTTTTTCAGCCATCTTATATTAGTCCAGGAGGACGGCCAGCTTTGGCTAACTTGGCAGGTTATGGGTGAACTCTTCCTACTGTGCAAACATCATCAGCCGTAAAGACTTGTCTGGGTTCCCTCTTCTGTAAGGTGGAGGTGTTGCTATCATCCTTCTTAAGGGGTTTCCTCTAGTGCTCCTTCACTTCTAGCCTTGCCGTCAAAAATGGAAACGCTTGCACAGGGCAGTTGTCATCGCTTTTACTGTTACACTGCCTAACCCTGGTCAAATGGGACAAATTTGTCCCTTCATAAATGAAATTGTAGTATAAGCTGGAAGTGTCTGCATTGTGCCTTCTGACGTGTATGGGCTTTGCGGTGCCACAGTTTGGTTAAGGCGTTAACGTTCAGCGTGCTACCAGGATTTGGAGCATACAGAGAGAACCAGTCTGCTGGGTACCAGGCTGGCATATACTGCTAATCGGATTTCTGAACACAACTGAAGGTTAAACCTTATGTTTACACCTTCGTCAATGTGCCTCTTACCTCCCCACCCAGTACAATGCAGTGAGCATTTCTGCTGACGGCAGCGCCCACTGGCGCTGATTGAGATGGTATTTCTGTACTGTAAGCCTCCTGTTTGTGGTTTCCATAAAGCTGAAAGTAGTTCTTGGTGCTGTGTTTTTTTTTTTTTTTTTTTTTTCTGGCCTAAAATTTCATCCCAATTTCATCTGTACCAGATAACCCTTCTTGAGTTTATCTAGTCTTTTCTGAAATTAAAAAGAAAGCCCTATCTGTAAAGTTTTCTTAATTCTAAATGGTCTCTGATATTTCTGCTAGAGTAAACATCTTTTGCTCTATGTGTAGTCCACTTTTTGGAGTGAGTTTAATATGGGACACACGGCATCAAAAACATTTGGCTTATTGAACTGTAAGATGGAAATACTCTTTTTTTTTTTTTTTCTATCAGGCCTGCACGCTCCCTCCTGGTAAGCTGTAGTAAACTCTTAAGCATTGGGATTGAAGTTTTTCATGCCAGCTGCCTTTTTTTGTTTGTTGTCTCCTAAAAATGTTCAGGGTTCTTTTTGAGCATGAATTTCTGGGGAAAAAAAACATTGTTTTGTCACTTGCAACCACAGTGTCATGGGCTTTGCAGGGTAGGTTTGGCAGAAGCCTGCATTTTTTAGAGGAAAATGGTTCTTTTGCTGCTTCTGTTTAATTCCTGCCAAGTTTAGAAGTCTCTGAAAAATGTGTGCCAGTAATAAAATGCTGAAAGCTTACCTGTCATCTCTCTGCAATTAAACAGCGGATGTCGCGTCCTCGCTGAGCAAGCAAGAACGTCGCATCCCGGGATTATTGGGAGCTCAAACAGACCTTCCTAAGCAGTTCCCTATTGCTGCAGGCGGAGGTCAAATTGCACCCTGAAACAAAAAAGGCAGCTTCTGTTTCCAAAGCACCAAGTGACCATCAGGTTGTCTAAATGCCATAGAAATACAAGGGAGGCTATGTCAGGAGGTGGGAAGAGGGAAGGAATGCGATGGTAGGGATTTGGACATGGGCCCTGGTGACTCGGGATGGGAAAGGGAGGGAGGTTGCTTTGGAAGACAGGAGTTCGACTGGAAGATGCTGTGGCTGCTCAGAGATGTGTCTCTGAACCTCTTTTTAGGTCCTCAACCCTCGTTCCTCTCTGGTTTCTATAAGGAGCTGCGCAAGTGTGAGAAAGGGATCCCTGCAAGAGCCTAAATTCTGTCGTTGGAGCAGGCGTTGGGCAACCAGGTCTTGCCCATTGATTGCTGCCCGTCTGCATAGTATGGGCGCTGCCACTGCATTTGCACTTGGAGTTCTCTCACGCAGAGATAAGCCTCTGTTGGCACTGAGATGGAGAGGGTGTTGATACTTTTTGTCTGGTAAATTGTTCATGTGTACCTCATTTGAGCTCTGATTTTATATATAGATTTACTCTGTTCTTGCCTTGTTTTGGGAAAACGTTGTTATTAGTAGACATGCACCTGAGACATGATTTAAATAGGATGAAAGTTATCCAAAACAAGAATTATCTTGAGGTTTGGGTTTTTTAACATGTCTTCAAAGGGTTTTGATTAATGTTTTATGTGATTGAGTTTATAGTGTGGGTTTTACCAGTTCCGTACAGGAGGCAGCAAATACAAATGGTGTGATCTAAAGGCTCAGCCAGTCTAAATTCATGCTGGACTGCCACGTTAGACACCAGTTTCACCCGTTGTGCTCGTGGATCCTGCCGACCTGTTAAGCTCCACTGCCTTATCCACGGCTGCATCACTTCTAAGTATGTTTGGTAAAGCCTTGAGGCTTTGCTGGGACTTCTGTCAGGAACCATATGTGTAGCTAACAAGTCACAGTCACGGTCCTGGAGGGTTTGCCATCTGAATTGAGAAAAGCACAGCAGGTAAGTGACACACATGAGCCGAGGTAAAAAAAAGAGGCAAGAATGGGATAGCACGGTCAGATGTGGCATGGTTTGGTGTTGAGGTTGGTGGGCAGGGACACCCCACCACCAGGTTCAGTCTCTGCTAACAGGGTCGGGCATGCCATATATTCCTCTACACATGAAGCTTCTCAGAAACAGCTTAGCTCCGTCCCAGCATCAGTCAAACAATTTCCTCTGCTTCCTTTTACTGAAAAGCTGCTCTGGAACCAAACTCTTTAGCAGTTAAACCCCTGAGTTTAAATTTATTTGTGCCCATATTAACAAATATCCATGTATTCCTCTTTGTCCTCAGGTTTGAAGGACTGTTCCTTCTCATCTTGGCTTAGACAAATCATGGTGTTTTTTACATGAAAAAGCAAGACTTTTACCTCCTGAGCAGGCTTTACAGTAGAGTTGTTGTTGCTGCAGGTGTGCCTCTGTAGATGCGCCCGACATACCTTTGAGCTGGCTAGTTGGTAGACAGTTAGCAGCACAGTCACCATGGTGTAAAGGTCAGCGTGGTAACCAGTTTAATGCTCAAGAAGTTTCTTGGGTGGAACTCGCTGTTTGTGGCGTGGGCTGTGCTGGCTCAGCTGTGCTGCCAGCTGCACACAGGATTTTGAGGAGGCTGAAGAATCCATATTCCTTCAGGCTTTCCCTCCTGAATATCCCCCATGCTCGTGTGAGTATCCTAAGGGTTCTCTGCACTTGCCCAAGTTCGTTTTTCCGTGGCGGGCTGACTAGAATCGTTCACGCTGTCCATAATGAAAGCACTCCACGTGTCTGGATGATGTTGCTGATCCCTGGCTGTGATGGATGGTGTTTGTTGTTTGTCTGCTTCCATTGTTTGTTAAATGGCTTTAAGAAGCCTGGATGAAGATCCCAACCTGCAGAAGGGAGGGGGAGGCTGCTCCTTTGTGGGGACCTGTGGTCATGCCCAGGCAGAGGAGCTTCTCTGTGAGCAGGGAGGGGACTCTGCGGCTGAAGCAGAAGGAGATTGTAGTGGGGATCACAGAGAGTCATGGCTTCCAAGAGGACTGGGTAGAGTTTGTTGTGATTTAGAAAGCTCCTGAATAATCAAGTCAGGAAGCAGAGACCTGCCCTTGGAGGGGTTGAGTGGGCAAGGGGAGCCCAGGGTATGGTCTCTTCTTACTTCTGTTGTCTTCCCTGCTCAATTTGCGTATTCTAGGTTTTTTTTTTTCTGATAGAACTTAGCTTCCTTGAGCTTGAAGACCTAGGTCTGTGGGAAAAAACTTGTTTTCTTTAGAAGTCTCAATATAATGTGATCCACCTCAAAGCTCTGGCCTACCTCAGGGCCCTTCTCCGAAGCAGCTCTGAAAGCATCAGTTGCCTTTGCCTGTTCTCATGGCTTCACTTTCCCGGTCTCATGATTGTGCCGTGCTGATAATTTGGAATCATCCTGCACTGCAACAGTTCTTACAGGCACTGCATCTTGCACTGTTAAACCTTGTCTTTTGTTCACTGTCATGCTTTTCTTCCTTTCTGATGCTCAACTTCATGTCATTGCAGACCAGTCTGAAGGAACTTCTTTAGTAAGGAGCTTTCTGCCTGGTACTTTCCATTGTTTCTCCATTAAGTAGTTTATCTGATTTATACATCTTATACTTTTGCTGACTTTTTCCAGTTTAGCTTATGTAATGCTTTGGCAAATGATTTATTAAAATCCAGATAGATTACATTCGCAACACTTTTTGTGGGAACAAAATAGAAAAGAAAGATTTTGGACTAGTGTGACATGATCTGTCTTCTGTAATTCATTTGATTTCCTTTGTTTTCCGTTCTTTCCTCAAGATTTGTGTTCTATCTGTAGATGACTGATCTGTCTGTACTACCAACATGACTTTTTTCCCCTCTGTCTTTCCTCTCAAGTATAGGCACCATCTTTGGTTTTCTTCAGTCATGTGGTACTCCCTCATTTGATGGATTTATTTAATATCCATGCTATCAGACTTGCAATTTCATGTACCAGTTCTTTCGGTGTTCTGTGATTAAGATTGTTCTGCCACCCAGACTTGACAGCAATAAGCTCTTTGGATTTTGCTTCCCTCTCAGTAATTTCCATCTCTGAGAACTCATTCTTATTAGCTGTCATGTGTCTGGTCCAGTGTTCAGCGTCAGTTTGTTTTTTTGAAAATGAGTGGAGAGAGTAATTTGTTTTGGGAGCTGTGCGTAGACTTCAGGTGAAATGTACCCTACTCCAGTTAAGAACGTCATGCTTCTTTCATGTGCTGCGTGGTGGGGGTTTTGGGTGTGGGGTTTTTCTGTTGTTGATGTTTGGTTTTAATTAAAATGTGGCTAAAGGACTGTCTCATACTCTGTATTCTCTTTAGAGTCTGTCTGGTTCATTTTCAGCAATAGTACCATCAACTCTGTATCTCATGAACTCTGAGGACATAGGTGCTTACGAGTTTTAGAACAGCAGAAGGAATTCAGCAGTTACCCTTTTCCACGTGTGACATCTCTTTTTACTGTTTCTCCTTCACATGAAGTAAGTACCCAGTTGGGGCTGGACCCTTCTCTTCCAAGACTTTCTTCCTTTGGGGTAGAAGCTGATTTAATAGCTCTGGCACTGCTTCCTTCAAGAAATTCAACTTCACTGCACGCACGTCATGGAGGTTCCCTGCTTTTTTAATGTACTTGGGGAAGAAAAGAAAGTGATTGTGGGAGAGCAGAAGGATGATGTGGGTTATCTTGCAAATAACAAAGATGGCAATGAGAGCAAGTGCGTGCACCTCTGTAGCAAGTACTATGGACTGCAGATGGATCTGTTCATTAATCTGAAGCTAGATACTACTTTTAGTGCTGGGCCATTTGTGACCTACTGAGGAAGAGGCCCGATATTTCTGAAATTCTCCAGAGCAGCTCCATTGCCAATGGAGCATACCACAAAATAAACCCCAGAATTTTAAAGTGTTTCTGTAGAGGAATTTGAATGCCTTGATCTACCTTTCTGGGTTTTTTGTTTGTTTTTTTTTTTTTTTTAGAAGTCTAGCAATTAGAGGCTTTGCAGACTTTCAATGTCAGCTTTTTCTTTCTGAAGAAAGTTCACACACAAAGGATGATCTGATCTTGGAGTGTGTGCAGAAGCAGCATGCTTTTTCAAAAATGTTAGCCAGCTCTAATTGCTCCATGCCAAGGCCCGAGCTATACAGTGAGTCCTGAATTAATCTAAACTGCACCAGTCTAATTCTGTGGGGACAACTCATGGATGCTTTGTTACCTTCTGCAAGCAAATTAAAACCGCAGAGCAGCAGGGAAGTGTTTTTAGTTTTCATCCGATGTTTCTGTGGAAACACAGAAATTGAGAAAGGGTACCTCGCTTAAAAGGACACAGAAACAATTACAAGTGGGATGCTGCAGCTGCTAGCTTTACTCAAAGGTCCATGTCTGCTGCTGAGTGTAAGATGTGTTCACTGTGAACCATCCACCCGACAAACTGCAGCACTCTGGAAGCTGAAGCAGTTTGTGACCTGAGGAAGAGGATGAGGGCTTTACTGTACTAGCCTGATCATAAGTCAGCTCTCCAGCCTGGTTTGGTGTTTTCAGCATCATGCAGTGTCTGCCAGTTGGCCTTTCTCCTCCTCCGCAGAGGGACAGAGGAAGTTACAGAAGTGGAGGTCAGCAGTTACTGCTCGTTGCGAGAAGAGGTTGGGGAAGTAGAAATAAGGAGATAGTGCTGAGCAGTGTGAGGAGGATGACTGCATCTTGTGTTGTGGCACAGGAATACAATCAGGTTTCAGCTCTCAGTGTGTGCTCAGACTACCAAAGAAGATGGCCGAGCTGGCCTTGTGCAGAACCTGCTCTTCTGGCAGGGTTTGGTAGCTCCACTGCTGCGCGATTCAGACTGAACTATGCTGTTCCCAAGTCATCTCAGCAGTACTGTGGTTTCTAGACGTTGCCTGACCTTGTGAGCCCTGGTAGGGTCAGGTCAGGTCCACGAAAAGCTGCTTGGGTTTCTAGGGAGTTTGTCAGGTTGGAGCACTAGACCTGAAATGAATCAAAATATCATGCTATGCTAATGCTGAGTTAGCCAGTCTTCCCAGGACTAGAGTGCTGAAGGATTCAGTGCAGATCCACTTCTGTCTTTGCAGGCATCAGTACAGGTCTGTTAGAGCCAAAGCAGGGCAGGAGATGAGTCCCTGTGAACCCGAGCTGACTCCACATGGATTGTCGTTTTGCTGAGAAAGCCACACCTTTTTCCATAATACCTCATGGTAAAGGTTCAGGTACCCTAACCTTAATTTTATTGAAGAAAATGGAGATTAGTTGCAAAAGTAGCCGGCTGGGGAAAGCGCAGCATTCCCAGAGTAAACTGCACGCAATGTTAAAAAACAAAACCAAAAACCAAAAAACAAACCAAAAAGGCAAGTTGGATTGGCTGCAGCTGCATGTGCAATAGGTGCCTGTTTTGTCTTACCAAGACTTGTCTGTGTGTGTGTGTGTCTGTGTGTGTGTGTGTGTGATGGGTTTTTTTAGATGACATTCAACATGTTTATGGAAGAAGTTGTCTGATGGGTAGAGGTGAGCCAATAGCAAGAGCTTAGGCTCATGTTTTTAGCTATCTGTTTTCTTAGTATTCAGGAAAGGACAGATGTTGATTATGTTTGTATTATATACCATGATCATGTTATACAAATGCCAGGTGGGCTTCAAGCGTTCTGCAGCTTGCTTTCAAGAAGTCAGCAGAACTTAATGGGATTTTTCCTTTTTCCACTGCAGATGCAATCTACTTTCTTTCTACTTTCAGGATCATCTCAGAAAGCAAATCTAACTGGCTCCCTACTACTGCAGGTCCCCTGTGCCCATTGACAGTGCCCTTCATCTCTGACTCTCTCTGTTTCACACCAGCTTTGTGTCTCCCGTTGTTCTGCTCTACAGCTGGAGATTGTTTTAGGATGTTGGGAAATTTTACATCTGTGGTAAATGTGAGCGTGAAGAATAGATGATCGTGTATGCAAAAGTAATGTAGTTACTTGTTTTCTATTTGACTATCAAAATATGGTCTCAGCATGCAGACTGGAGGCATACCTCTTTAAGCATGAGTTGAAATCCTTACTAGAGTTTTACATTTGTTTTCTTCTGCTCTGTCCATATTGCCTCCGCTTCATGTGGACTGCATTTTAGCCACTGTGCTCAGCCAAAACTATAAAAGCAATTAGCTCTTCCTCTGGATGGTCAGGCATATAGGAGAGAGCACGATGAGAAATTGGCACTGAGGGTGTCGTAACACACATCATCTTTGCGTATGCATTGACAGAAATGGATGTCTAGGAAGAACTCTCCCTGTAAGAGCTCTCAGCTGAGAATGTTTCCTTTGCAGGTTCCTGTAGCTGTCTCTTGCTGTGAAGAAGGAGATGTGAAGCAATTGCAATCCTGCCAATTTTAGAGACTTGAAGTATGGAAGACAACTACTAGATTTTTATAACCTGTATAGTTGGTTTGGTACTTTTTTTTTTTTTTGCCTGTTGGTGGGAGGAAATGGTGGAGCGGCTTTGTAAACGCTACTAATGTTCACTTTCTGGAGTGGCAATGGGTTTGATAAAATCCTTATCAGAAATCCTGCAGTTTGCAGGATTCAATAGAAATATGAGGTTGATTACGTAAACGGCATTTGGAAGGCTGGAGAGGATGACCAGCAATGTTTGCTCTCTTTCGTTTAAAGAAGAATCAACAGCAGGGTGCGGAACTTAATGTTTTGCAATTCAGAAGTTTCAGGCTATGGTAACAAATTAGAAGATCAAATTACAGTAGTACTTTGATTTTAAAAAACAAAACAAAAAAAAACTCCACCCAAAACATATGGAAAGATGGTACTGTAGGGTATTATAATTTCCTTTGTCTGAAAATATCACCTTGATATATAAATGTTATCATTTATGAATGAGAAGCGGCCGAGTTGTATTTATATTAGTTTGAGAATTTCATTTCTCTTCCAGTTTTGTTTACTGGAGGCCATCACAGTTTGTACAAGCAGCTATGTGTGTGTGATAATGACTAATAGGGTGGCCATTATTGGTATACATATATTGAATCTCTTAAAGCTATTAGTTTAAATGCTTTAGGTTTATTATTAAAAATGTAGAATTAGATTCTTGCTTAAATAGATAACAAACATAACCTCAAGGAAATAAAATATTTTATAACATATTAGAATCTTATGGATGCTTAAACCAAAACTGTGTTTGCAAACAAATTTTCTTTAAATCTGATTAGCTCTTAGTTGAAGTTTCTGCTCTGTAATATTAGGATTGCCAGAGAGCACAGGGAATACCTCTTTCCAATGTAATTAAAATTGAACAGGGGCATGTTTATATTACATCTTTGAAAGCATGCAGGAGAGCCCCCTTCAGCAAGGGAAATGCTGTAGGCTTATGTAGTAGATATTGATACAAGAACATGTTTTTTAACAAAGGAAGCTTAGAGACCAAAGTTTGACAACAGCAGAGATGATAACTGAAATGGCAATTTCTTAGGCAAATGCACAAACCTAAAATCTCTATAATTGATCGCGACATGAGCACAATAAAATAAAGGTGAAGAATCACAACATCTCATCAACCAAAAGCTCTGAAGTGGTTGGAGGGAAAGGGAAAGTGGTGTGGAGCAGAGTGGACAATTATTCAGACGCCTGTGATCTCTCCCGCACAAACTCTTGTTCGATGCTGCCACTGAGGTCAGCACTGCTTAGCCTTTTGCAGTCTTACTGCTGTAAATGCACTTGAGAAATTGTGGTTATATTGTGAAGGTGACCAGGTTCTAAGTTCAGTAAACCACCCTCCCATGCCTAAGAGCTGAAATGAAGCATTTTTCTTTCTGGTCCTATTTTGAGAGAGCGGATTCTGTGCTGCTGCTCCTTAACATCCCCAGAGCTCTGCGTTGCTGTCAGAAAGGTTGTTTTCCTCTCTTGCCCCACTCTAATCTGTAATTCCTCATGGGTGATGCCACAACGTTTAACTTCTGCCCAAGATTTGAGACTCTGGGTATACTGTTCAGTCTCAGTTTCTTTCCAAAAACTCTGTGGTGTTGCACCTGGATACTGTTCAGGTGTCCCTGGAGGGTTTTGAGGGCGGGTGGCTGCAGTGGTGGCCTCTGTGAGAAGAGGCCGGGGGCTGCCCCGTGCTGGACGTGGCCAGCTCCAGTGGACCCACCACAGAACACAGCTGAGCCCATCAGCCACTGCTGTTGCACCTCCGTGAAAAATTCTTTAAAAAACAGGCAAAACATGCCAGACAGAGAGAGGAGGAGGGAAACACAGGTCAGAGAAGAAGAAGGAGGGGAAGGAGGAGATGCTTCATGGTGCCTGAGCAGATAGTCACTGCAGCCTGAGAAGAAACCCATGCTGGAGATGAAATTTTTCCTGAAGGACAGCAGCCTTTGGGGAGAGTGAGAGGGAAAGGGTGGCAGAGAAGAACTGCTAGGTACTGACTGTAATGCCCCTGTCCCCCTATTCCCCCTGTGCTGCTCAGGGCTGGGAGGATGGAGGAGCATGGATGAGTGATGAAGAGTCTAGGAAGGAAGGGAGAAAGGGTATTGCTTTAATGTTTGTCTGTTTCTCTTGGCAATAAATTGAATCAATTTTCCCCGTGTCAAGTCTGTCTTGCCTGTGAATGTAATTGGTAAGCGAGATCTCTGCCTTTCTCTCAACCCAAAAGCTTTCTCATCCTATTTTCTCCCCCTGTCCCACTGAGGAGGAGGAGTGAGCAGGTGGCTGGGTGGGGATTTGGCTGTTTGCCAGGGTTAACCCACCACAAGCATAACGTTCTGGAGGAAAGGTAGATACTGGTCTGCCTTCTCATGGCAAGAAACTTTAACTGTATATTATACCACTTGTTGCATGTTATGGACAATTTTCTATGAAAAGCAACAGCAGCAGATATCTGGTTGAATTCTTTAAAAATCATAGAATCACAGAATGATAGGGGCTGGAAGGCACCTTTGGAGATCATCTCGTCCAACCACCCTGACAAAGCGGGTTCACCTGACAGGAATGCATCCAGGCAGGTTTTGAATATCTCCAGAGAAGGAGACTCCACAGCCTCTCTGGGCAGCCTGTTCACTGCTCTATCACCCTCAAAGTCAACAATTTTTTCCTTATGTTCAGACGGAATTTCCTGTGTTACAGCTTGTGCCCGTTGCCCCTTGTTCTGTTGCTGGGCGCCACTGAAAAAGAGTCGGGTCCCATCCTCTTGACACCCACCCTTTAGATATTTATAAGTGTTGATGAGATCCCCTCTCAGTCTTCTCTTCTCGCCTAGGTGTCTCAGCCTTTCCTCATAAGACACGTGCTCCAGTCCCTTGACCGTCTTTGTAGCCCTCTGCTGGACTTTCTCCAGTAGTTCCTTGTCTTTCCTGAACTGAGGGCACCAGAACTGGACACAGTACTCCAGATGTGGCCTCACCAGGGCAGAGACCTCCCTCGACCTGCCGGCCATGCTCTTTTTAATGCACCCCAGGAGACCATTGACCTTCTTGGCCACCAGGGCACAGTGCTGGCTCATGGTCAATTTGTTGCCCACCAAGACTCCCAGGTCCCTCTCAGCAGAGCCGCTTTCCGTCAGGTCAACCCCTAACCTGTGCTGGTGCATGGGGTTATTCCTCCCTAGGTGCAGAACCCTACACTTGCTCTCGTTGAACTTCATTAGGTTCCTCTCCACCCAACTCTCCAGCCTGTCCAGGTCTTGCTGTAAGCAGCACAGCCTTCTGGTGTGTCAGCCACTCCTCCCAGTTTTGTGTCATCAGCAAACTTGCTGAGGGCACACTCTGTCCTTTCATCCAGGTCGTTAATGAATATGTTGAATAAGACTGGAACCAGTACCGACCCCTGGGGAACACCACTAGCTAGAGGCCTCCAAAAATGACAGTGTGAAATAGTCTTGTACCATTTTTAATTTCAATACATTTTTGTTTTATCTGCAATTTTGCTTAATCTGGATTATATTTTATCTTCCCCCATTACTGTGAATAGTTGAGAATTTTGTCCCGTGGCCAGGCAGGGCTGTGGGGAGCTGGAGACCAGCACTGCTGCCACGTTGCTGGGGCAGGGACTGATGGCCCTGGGGGCTGAAATGGGGTTCTGGGACCTGGGCAGGGTGGGGGGAGCTCCAGGGGGCAGGGCAGGGACAGGCAGGGCTGGCGGTGCCCTTGGGATCCTGCCAAAGCCTGTCTAATATTTTGTTAAAGTTTGTGACAAAAGTCTTACAGCAGTTTAAAAAAAAATGATTCTATTGTAAAGTTGCACTGACTTCAGTGAGCTTATGGATGGCATTAACTCTACAAGTATCTGTTCGCATGATTTGGACTTTGATTTTAAGAGGTATTTCTTGTAAGCTCAGCATAAATCAGGATGAGACATTTGGGATGTTTGCAACATGAAACAGATGGCTGTTTCTTTGGAGGAAGCTAGTCAGAGAATTGCAACTCTGTCTAATTAAGTAAGTTGACAGGTTGAGTCTCTCATCTTTTCTGAGCAGTCTGCAGCAAAATTTAAAACCTTAATCCTGGAAATAGTTAATTATAAGCATCATTTTGGCCATGCAAGTTGCTTCATTGAACTGAATGGGATCTCTCCAGTGATCAGTCACGTGTGCTGAAGTGTTTCCAGGATTTGCATCTTTAATCTGTAAAGATCTGAAGTTTTTCAAGCTCAGGCATGTCAAAGCTCAGGGAGTCTAATTTCTGTTGACTTTCTGTGATATCGAAGGCCCTAAAGCCACAGTCCTGGGAAATACATAGACGCTTACTTTACCTCCACAAACTTCACAGCCTCAGCTCACTTCTTAAGTACTCATCTGTTGAGGTTCTACCCTTAATTGCTGAATGTGCAGGTTTTTCAAAAGTATTTGTATTTCTGGCAAGACTTTCAGAGGCACCAGGACAGGTGAGTTATCTAACCATCAGGCATTTGAAAGGAGACATTTCAATTACTAAAATGATTTTATCCACCAGGTGTCTCTACATCTTGTGAGCTCAGTTAAAAGTTTGAAATGAGACTAAGTACAGGTACCTTCCAAGCTTTTGGGGAGATTTGACTTTGATAAAGATTTTGAAAGATCCCTGAAAATGTCTCTTGAGGCAGAAAGAACTGTTGCTTCAGGTTTGGGCAAGGGAAGGTGGTTTGCTCATAGCAGGAAGCAGTTACGGTGTAGAAGAGGGATGAAAAGCGCATGAACTTGTCTTTTCTGTTCTTCTTTGCCTTTGAAAAGCGTAGGTGTGTCATTTAAAATAGGTCAGGTTTTATCTTCCTCATTTTGAAATCCACAAATTTAGAGTAGTGGCACTTAAACCTTTGGCTCAATTCTAGAAACACTTGTTTGAAGGACCACGTACTTGTACCTCTTTCTCCTTCATGTTGCTGAGGATAGAATGACAGTAACACTTAACATTTTCCATCCACATGAGGAAACTTCAGCATTTCTCTCTCTCATATTATGGGTGGTCGTAATGAGTGAAGTGGAGGTTGAGGTTTGCTAAATTATGAAACATAGCTGCTTGATCCCGTGAGAGTTTGTTGATCTGATTTGTAGTGGATCAAAAAAGGGCCATTTCTCATTATTTTGTGCTTTCCTAGATGACATATTTTGGTATATTTGAAGTGTGCTATTACTATGAGAAGTATGGAGGAAGCTATAGGTTTCCTGTCCTCTAGCAGTATGTGTAAAATAAAAATGAACCATTAAAATTAGCATGCAGTGGTATATATTCTAATCTATGTAAAAGTTTTGCTTTGAATAGGTGCATTCCAAATTGTCTCTAAGAACAGAAAATCTTTTAATACGTGGCTTCTATTCACCTGTGTTGATTTTTTTTTATTAGCAGGTTTTTGCTTCTCATTATAATTCATAGTTTATTGATATAACACTGTCAAGTGTTCTGCAGTGCTTTCCACAGTTTAACAAAACAAAACTTCAGATTCTGCTAAAGGACCGGTATCTGTATCTAGAGCAACTGGGTGAGAGTTACTGCAGAGATATAACTCTTCAAAGTACCCACAGTCTTCTTGGTGAAGTGTGGATGTATTTGATAAAATTATACTTTCTTCGCCTTCCTTTTGTTTTTATAAATGTCTGTGTCTTGCCGCTTAGTTCTTCTAAATGTGAGGTGTAGGAAATGGAACAGATGTTTGGATAACTGCTTATCTAGCTCATGGAAGAAATGCGTAAAGTGGTATTTTCATTGTTATAATGAAACTATCATTACATTTGCTTGTGAGGTTTGAATTGGGTTCTTAACGGGAGCATGTTCAACAGGCAAAAAAAAAAATTAAATGGCATAAAACATCATGTGATGTTCAGATAATGAAAAATGTATCACTTAACAGTGTTTGCATTATTCAGAGTTATACACATACAAGTGTCTGCTCTAATCCCTTGCCAGTATGTTGTCTTGGTAACCAGCTACCTGCACACCTGCTCAGCTTCTGCAAGTGAGGGAAAATGGATGGTTATTGGCCACAAATATATTGAAATGGAATATAAAAATCTAGCAGAATATTAATATTTAATAAGGCTGTGCCTTCTAACTTCAGTGTTTAGTCTCTAGCAGCAAGTTTTATACCTGAACAAAAAGAGATTTGACATCATTTGCGTTACTTCTCTCTGCAAAGCAGGGAGAAGTCAAATTCAAATTTGTACCGAAAGGACCTATAATGCAAATGGTGTGTATATGAAAATAACACTGTTTTTTGCTAGTGACAGTCTAGTGAGTGAATGTTTTGGAGTAATTAATAACTGCTGAGGAATTAATCACTTTTCAAAACAGTTCCTGTTTGTCAGTGAACTAAACTGTCACTTCCAAACAGGTACTGACCTAAGAACCAGACGCTGGGGAGGAAGATAAAACACTGGTAGGACTGGCCCTGAAAATACCTTCTGCTTTAGCTGAACTTCATTGGCAGGTCTTTACCTTAACTTGAAATAATTTCTCCTGGTATAAATGCAACCTTCTGCTGGTTCCCAAGAACTTAACACTGGGACTTTAGGAGGTGGTAAAGAAGGCATAGAGGCTTATATGACCTTTTTGTTCTTTAAACTCCAACTTTATGAATAACTGCTAGAAAAATGGGATTTTTGACTGACTAGCATTTCATAACTAGATCTAGAAAAATCTAAAGAAAGCAAAAAGGTGAGTAAAATACGTGAACAGGTGAGAATAGGTACCTTAAACAGTCTTTTAATGCAGGGGCACCTGGTGCATGGTAGCAGCCAGAAATAAGCCAGAGAAGCTATGGGATTGTGGTATGTATGATGCTGTGTTCAAACTGATTGTACCCTGCTAAGAAATGTCTTCCTAATGCATGGCCAGAGTGAGCTTGCACTTACTGACTGCTGTAGTTGTCAACCTTTGTGATAAATACATATATACATACATATGTATAGCCACAGATGACAAATAAAACGTTATAATGCTGAAAAGGGCAACTACTTGAAGTTAACCGGATGCTTATTTAGATTACAGATTGTCTACTGGCTACGATAATGCATGACACTCCAGTATTTCCTAAGTCAAGGATATCCTAGACATCCGTTCATATGGTATTACATACAGTTCTGAAGGTATAGAGGAGACCTGGGCAAGAATTTGAATCGCGGGACCGCACTGCTTTAGAAGGATATCTCCTCGTAGTACAAAAATGGGATGCGTTCATGCCTTTCTTTATTCTTTCAGTTTTGTTCTAAAATATTAAGCGTTAGGAAACGAAAAGTTATATGGAGTTAGAAGACCAGCTTTTTTTTTTTAAAAGGCAGCCTGAACCTGTGTGCACGTTAAGGCGCAAGTGACTTGTTCTAATAACTACCCTGGTGCTCCTTTAAAAATGCCCATTACGTCATTTGGTTTTGTAATGCAGGATCTTACATAAATTTCTGGTACAAAGAGTTGAACTGTGTGATCTGGGAAGGTGGAATTCAGCTTCCAAAAAAAGGGCAGGAAATTTATTTTCTAAATTACGTGTAAATATCTTGCGTTCAAAAGCTGGTTTTAGCCTTATTGTTTCTGTTCCTATTTCAGTAGCCTTGACAGCACGCTGGGTGCTGCCCACACAGAGGAAGACAGTTTCATTGCCGAAATGTATAGATCCCATTGTTTTTGCCATGTGTCTTGTGCAAATGAATCATCGCAGGAAGAGCTTCAAACTTTAGCTATATTTACTCCTGTGCTTGCTCAGAAGTTTTTACAAGATCTGCCATCTAAGATGAACTGGGTCTTTTTTTAGGATTGTGTGTGTGGGTATGTTTCACTTATATACATACACAAATGTAAAAATGGAGTCCTCTAGCTTTCACATGGCCAAGGCTAGCTATTAATATAAGTTTTTCGGACAAATCTAATGTTATTGAATTGGCAGTTCTGAAGGCTGGAGGTCATAATAGTTTTATATGAATTATAATATTCTTTCCTCTTGGAATTCGCTGATACTATAGAAATTTACTCGTTCAGGTATACTGCTTTTGGCATTAACTTGACGGGCTTGGACAAGTGAAAGGACAATTTTGATTGTGTTGTACTTTATGGGTTTTGTGGTAACAAGCACAAAGATTTTGTTAACTTTCCAGTTTACACCTCAGGATAACCGGATTGAAGTGGTTTTACTTCCACAGGAAAGCGAACTTAATAAAATGACAGCATTTTGAAGTATAAATTTGAGCCCTGTAGGTCAGTAGTATGACAAAGCATTGCTCTTGCTTTTACATTGGTTATACCACCTCAGCCATGTGGGAAAGGTGTGTGCAACAGTGAATTTAGTTAAAATTACACCCTTACTCATCCTACTCCCCTCTACTAAGCACCGGTGAGACACAGCTGGAGGGCTGGGTCCAGTGCTGTCATTCCCAGTACAAGATACAGACTTTCTGGAGCGAGTCCAGCAAAGGGCCAGGAAGATGATGAAAGGGCTTGGAGCATCTGGCATATGAGGAGAGGCTGAGAGAGCTGAGAGAGCCTGGAGAAGGAAAGCTCAGGAGGATCTTATCCGTGGTGTAAACACCTAATGAGGTGGGGAAGTAAAGAAGATGGAACCAGGCCCTTCTCAGTAGTGCCCAGTGACAGGACGAGAGACAATAGGCGCTAATTGAAATACCAGAAATTCTGTTTGAATGGAATCCAAATTTATTCTTTAAGGGTAATCGAACACTGGACCAGGCTGCCCAGAGAGTTTGTGGCACCTCCATCCTTGGAGACATTCAAAACCTGACTGGACACAGCCCTGAGCAACCTGCTGTAGTTGACCCTGCTTTGAGACGTGGGTTTAGATGAGGTGACCTTCAAAGGTGCCTTCAAACAGGAATGATTTTGTTAAATCAGTCAGCAAGAGGCTGGTAATTGTATCAGTTCTGTTTACTCTTTCATCCTGTCGAAGCATAAGCAGTTTATCTCACGTTAACGAACTGATGCTGGTCACTGTTAATGTAACACCGGCGTCCCAAGGATACGTTTAAAGACGAGCATGTACATTAAACAAATGCCTGTTTCCAAAATGTGTTTGGATGATGTGCTTAAACTCCAAGGTCCTCTCACCGTTCTTAAAAGCTGAGTGTATACTTGCTTCATTGCTAGGTAAGGGCTTAGGAGATCACTCTCCGGCACGCTGACATGAATCCCCTTACACGCGCAGCCGCAGTGCGCGAAAATCTCGGCAGTGCTGCACGTGGTGGCTTTGGGCACGGGTGTGTGTTGAACTCCCTCGGCTTCGGGAAATTCTAGTTATTATCGCCAGAGGACATTATCAATTCCCTTCCAACAGCGCTCTGTCTATCTGCTGGGTGAAGTAGGCAGGCAGGTTTCCGAGACAGCCGGCCCCAAGATGGGTCTGAAGGTGCTTTTTTTCTCCATGCTCTGATGAGCTATTTCTGCCTGTATCTTTAATTAAAATGTGAAAGCTTTTAAAAATGCTTTCCGATTATAAACTGTGGATATCGAGAGTCAGATCAAAAGGCAAACAGCGAAATAAAAGGGCAATATTTAAGGGCTGTATTTTCAGAACCAGCCTCTCCGCATATGTTTCATCTCCAGCCTGTAATCATCAGCAGCTGTGAGGGAGAGGGGATACAAACATTATTATTTTAGTGTACAAACCTAGTTCTGAGTAAACCCTTTCTTGCAGATGTGTTTCTGGGCACCAACAGAAAATCTCATTGTGAAGTGTTAGCACCATTTTATTATGCAGGATTGCAGTTGACAGCGCACTATGGAAAGGAGCAATTTGCTTGTGTCAGGGTAGCATAAAGTGCCTTCAAATTAAAAAAAAAACAACCAAAAAACCCAACAAGAAACGGAAAACAGCAAACCAAAACTCAAGTCATAACAAAAGCCAAAAGTACACTGTCTAGAATGTTGCTTATGATAAAAATGAAGTAATTTTGTGCCAAGATGGAAGTTAGGTCTGCAGCTTCAGGAGGAACACACAGTTTCACTACAGGACACTTTGAAGTGCCAGTGCAAATGCAGAAGTGAGTAAAAGCTCCAGGTGGGCGGTTTTGGCAAATCAAGATTAATTTGCTTCCCACATCTCGTTGCATTGCCGAGTATGATTTCCTGTGCAGTATTGTGCAGATTTTAGAGCACGTGGTGATTATTTGAGCATTTTGCTGGATCCATTTCTGGACTTCTGAGCGTATAACCTCTAGAAGTAGCTTCAGATGCACTTTGGTCCAGAAGAGAACTTCTGAAGTGATGTATAACAGGGACAAGTGTATGAGCATTAGTTTTGCTTCTCATTACATCTTTGGTCTGTGGCTTTTTCAGAAGCATGATGGAGGTATTAATAATTTTTCATAGGCTTGTACATGCTGAGTAGTGACAGCTTTACCTGTAACGAAGTTGCTATTCATGCTTTATTTTAAAAGCCTTCCTGAAACATTAAAGTTAGTCTGAACCAGTTTCCTTAAGTATATTTTGAGCCATGTGATAGTACTTCTATTAATCAAAACTCTAAAGATGAAATTTGATGGCTGTACATGGAAAACTGAGATGTGGGAAAGGGAGGGACGGTCTACGTGCAATAATTTTGGTCAGCAGTTGCAGACGGTGATGCAGCTGTGAAGGTCAGATTTGACAGAACCGCCTCCGTACCTGTTTTCCGTTGGAGTAATTGATGTGAAGGAAGTGAGATTAGTCTTTAACTTTTGCATGATGTCAGCAGCATATTTAAGCACATATTTATTTTTCTTCCTGTTACCAAGACATTAGAGAGATAGGTGGTAACCACCAAACTAAAGCAGTTTTTCAGTGGTGGCTGCACATCAGCCGATTCCCGCACTGGGGCTGGGTGCTGGAACGATGCATCCCACTAGCTGTGCTGCCATCCTCTGCTCCCTTCTGACTGAATCCTCCTCTGGTTTTGGGACCTGCCGCCCCAAATCTAGACAAGTAAGGGTGAGGCTGGTTTGGATATTATTAATCTCCTAGTCTAAGGGATTGTAAGCGTATACGCATAAGGCCAGGACATCTGATTTCTTCTTTATTTCCAGTGACTTAAATTTGATGTTGCTGCCTGAAGAGTGTTTCTTTTCTTTAAGGAGAAATGCTTTTGAAAAAAACAGTTTGTTTTTGAAAGATGAGATCATGAGTGAAAATAGCACTGCATCTATTTTACCACTGATTATACTGATAAGCTTTCTATCTTTTCTTTTGGTAAATTTGTTCGGATTAAAAATGAAATGATCAGTACAATCTGTAAAAGAAAAAAGACAGTTATTGGTTTGAGTCTACAAGCAAATCCTGAGTGAAATGTTGAAGGTGAATAAGTTTTATACTGTTAATTCTAGAAGATCTTTGGTTTGATTTTAAGACCAAGCTAGATTTTGATTTTAGTGATGCATCTTGAAAGCAGACAGCGCAGATGAAGCCTTTATGAGTTGGTTTACTTATTTTACTGTAGTTGTGTTCTTCTCTGCACTGCTCCCCTCTCCACGTCCATTTGGACAGTATGAGTCAGTGGTCATATGAAGAAAGCAAAAATAGCATTTTAAAATGAAATTTAAATGTTTCAAAATGTTCATAGTTTGTGGAAGCCATGCGCTTTACGTTACAAACACATACTCAGTTATAAATGTTAGTTATATTGATCTGATTTAGTATTTTTATGGGATATGCAGTCTTTATTTGCAGACCTCGAGAAAGCATGGAACAAAAAACCCCACATTCAGATTAGCATATAGTTAAAATCTAATTAAGGCAGTGCCCAATTTACAGGGTTATAATTTACAATTTAAAACAATTGCCTTGTAAATCAACTTAAAACAAATGCATTAAAACAAACAGAAAAACCTTAGCCATTCTTGACCTTTTAAAATCGGTGTAATCAATCCAGGCTTGTTTTCTGCTTTAATGCATCCTGGCACCTCAAGTTTAAATGCCAAATGGTGTTTCTTTTCTCTCATGTGGGTCTGAGGACATTCCTTGTAGAAGTCAAGCAGGATGACAGCTTGCTTTGTCTGATTGGTAGAGCTCTTGACTGTGCTGTTTTTACTTTCCTCCATAATAAGTTGTTAATAGAAATTCACTGGCCTGCAGGGCAGAGTTAATTTGTCACAAATATTGGCTTGATGTAACAGGAATGGAATGCAGTAGAACAATAGGGAGGGATTTTTTGGATGTGGGCTCTTTTTGACTTGGTGATGTCAAACATTTTCCAATAAAGAAGTTCTGTCTTAACTTGGTGAAATTTCCTTGCTTTTAAGAAATCGTGCTGTGTTTGGAAAAGTATGTTCACTGCTGTGTATCTGAACAAAAAGAAGATTTGGAGATTTTGGATTTTGCTTATTTGTCTGTATTGCTAGTCAAATATTTCAATGCTATTGAAAATATTTTTGCATACAAATCAGTATTTCATAAGAGTTGCTATTAATCAATTATGTATTCTGAGAGGAAGTATCTTTACTTATTTGGAGGTTTTTTTTTGTTGTTGCTTCCCAGGTAGAAAATGTGATTTTCTTTTTCAGGATTTAAATTACCCAGGTTTCATTCTTAAGGTGCTTTTTCTTCAATTTGGGTAGTCTAATACTACCATTTTCAAAACCAGAAAATGCTCATAATAAGAATAATTTTTGAAGAAAAGGTAAAAGATGTAAATACCATAATGCGAAAATTGCAAAGCAAGACGAGGACCTACACTAGTTTCTAAAGAAAGTTTATGCAGGTCTTACATGCAACAATGAAGTTGTTCCAAACACCCTCTCCTGATTCAGCAGCTAGTCTTTTAGATCCTACATTGTTTTTTAATTGGTTAAGTGAAGAAACCTTAATTATTTTCTGTGTTGCTAAATTAATGTAAGCTGTCGGAGCTGTGGTGTTGATATACTGTTATTTAAATTGATATTTCATACAAGACTGCCATTTTTAAACATGAAACCTGTATTTCTGTCATGCTGATGAGATAGACATTTTTTAACTGTCTGTGCTTAAAAAAAAAACCACTTTGTTTTTGTCTGGAGCGTTGTCATTTTTGATCTCATGCTTCTGCTTGAAAAACTTTTTATATACCTTAGAAAAAATGTTTCAATTGTGATGTGTGGTGAGAAAGCAAGTCTGATGTAACGTGGCAGACCGTGTGTCTGTGCTTAGTGCTCGGACTGTCTCACATAAGAAGTTACACCTTCAACATGTTTTCTGCCATCTTCATTCCAAGCTGTATTCGTTGAGAGGAAGTAGGAATGCAGTTGTAGTTTCTAGGGCTGTGTGTGAGGTAGAAATGTAATGTTATCTAAAATGAGGTGCAAGTTCCTTGGATAAAGGCATAGGCTGCCTGTTGTAAAATTAAGCTTGAATTTACTGCTTGTAGTTGGCATTTGACAGACTTTCTGGCCTCCCTAGAATGAAGATGAAATGGAAGAGAAGACCTTGTAGGAAATCCTCGGAAGTGTTGTTGACCCAACTGAAGTTGATCCAACAGTGGTGAAAGTTTTTTTGTAGGGTAGTTGTTTGTTTGTGTTGCTTATAAAAGAAAGAGGCAAGCTTGGTCTTTCAAACATATTTTTCAATTTCTGTATAGCAGAAGTACCTATTTTCAGGGAGAAGAATCATGAAGAAAAAATGGTGCCTTCTTCATAATACTGCAGATGTCCCTGACAACGACATAGGGGTTGGACTAGATGACCTTCCAAAGTCCCTTCCAACCCAGACCATTCTAAGGTAATATGTAAGTGAGGATGTGGTATATAACCAGCTTCAGCTCAAACAGGAGATCATCAGAATGCCCTTGTGAATGTTTGCGGTTGGCAGTCTTACATCTTTTGGGATCTCAGCCAAAGGTGTGAAAAAAAGGACAAATGAACAGTAAATTTTACTTCAGAATGGCATAAGAGAAAGCAAATTATGTAGCTTGATGCTGGCTTGCGTGTATACAAAAATCCACTACGCTATACACTTCAATTACAGAAGAAAAGAAAATGTTTCATTTCCAGAAGTATCTCCAGGAGTGAGATGTTTAGAAAATACTTCTAGCACCGCAGTAACCTTTATGCATTTGGATAGCACTTGAAATATTGCCCCAACTGTGCTTTTATTTGTTGCTTATTATAATCTTTGTTCTTGATGGTAATTCTGTAAAACAGAACCAGAAGATGACATTCCTTCCCACTGCTTGATATAAATCTCCTCTGATACAAAATGAGTTGAGCTGTGGTGAACTTAAATGCTAACGAAGAAGACATCAGGCAACCTGCTGTTCAGTATCAGAAGGTTTTAACTTTGGCTTACTCCCTTGTTCCAGCATAAGTTAAATGGCACCTCACCATGACTGACGACAAAAAACTGTTCCTATTTGCAAACAAGGAAGTTGTATGATCAAAAGAGTCCCTAATTACACGCATTGCACCCAGTCCGTGCATGCGATGTAGCGCAGGCTTCAGTCAGCTAAGGAATAATCCCAGTACTACTTAAAGAAAGACGTAAAAGTTATCAAATACTTTTGGCTCTATGGATGTGACATCCTGTCTTTAGGAGAAACAGTATTTTTCTCAGGCTCTTAACCTGTATAATGTCAGCATGTATGCTATATATAATACCGAATATTATATTACATAATTATTTTCTACAATACATATTCATCCTTTCATGAATTACTTTTCCTTTGAAAACAATAACTTTTGATTCATACATAAGGTATTGCAGCTTCTTTCCTTTCTCCACTCTATGACCTTTTATGTAATGAGTGGAAATAAATGATAATTAGTCTTTCATTTAAGCCTTTCAGAGGCTTAAATGTTCTAGGTTGTTCTCCCATTTTCATCAAATCAGTAGAAGAAAATTTTGATTTCTTTACCTTTCTGATCCTGCTGAATAATTCTGTTTCTTAAACTTTGCAGGATTTAGGTGATTGGGTAAGTGTGGGAGGATAAGTGAGACGTGCTTCTCAGGTGGGGCAGGTGTAGCTCATCCACAGCGAGCTGCCTTGAGTCCCTTCCACCTGTGGCGTGAAGGGATCTAATCTGGGTCTGTTTCCACAGTAACTGAAAGAAAATGCTGAAATCAGGCGCTGCATCTGGTGAGGAAGTTCAGGCCTCCTACTGGAGAAGGTGAAGAAGGGCTAAGGAAACATGAATTTGTGCTTTGTATCCAATAGAGTATTTTGCAGTTCTTGATTTGAAGCTGTCATTTTCTTGCTTAACTACACAAAGCAGGTGTAATCTGACCCTAGAAAACATTGCCTGTTTGTGTGCCCTCAATCCATATTACTTTGTCCTCTTTATCATTAAGGTACTAACTTTATAGTAAGACTTAAGTCATTATATCTTAAGCCCTCCATCCCCTCTTTCCCACAGCCTATTTTCAGTCAGCTGTTGCTAAGTTCCATTGTTTAGAGTCTATGGATTTATGTGGAGTTGTGTGTTGGGCAGAGCCCATCATACGATGATCATGTGCTCAAACGTAATGCTAAATTCTGAGTAAGTTGAGGAAGGTTCATCTCTTCCAAGAAGGAGATTCTTTAAATGCGTTGAGAATTCTGTGGTGTGCTTCTTGGTTCATTTGAAAGAGCTAGTTATAGTCCTAAAATATATAAAATATATATTTTTGTTATTCATCTGATAGGGGAATAACTCTATATCAAACAATATCCTTGGTTTACATTGGGAGAAATGAAAACTATTGAAAGTATAATGAGAATCTCCCAGTCTGTTCTTTCTTTCCTACCTTTCTTGGATTTTACATTAGAATTGTATTGACGGCTAATTTTTTTTTCTATTATTTTGATTATAGTTCAGATTATAGTTCTCTGAAGGTGTTCCTACGTCATGCATAGTTGTAATTTTAGGTTTTCTGGCATGTTGGTAGTTAGCTCTCAGCAAAAGTTTGAACTCGGGAAAAGCAGTTTTACCACTTGGTTCTGATTTTAATAGCTGCTATTCTCAAGTATTATGGAAAGGGTAAGAGAAAGACAGTTTCTCAGTCAAAATCTCAGAAAAGAACCTTGGTTTGTGATTGATAGATTTTTGCAAAGAAGAACAAAAAATATTTGTTGTGTCTTTATATTCCGTATATTAGTGTATTGCTATAATTTTTTTTAACAAAGACAAGTTTTATTGTTGAAATTTTAAATGTTAAGTCTGTTACACATATAGACAGCGTCTTGGGGTGTTGGCATCATATTTTAAACAAATTACAGTGATTACTGTAGTTTAATAAATTAATTTGAGCAAACTGGTTGGTTTGGACTTTGTGGACCTGCTTTCAGCATGTGGGATAATGCAGTTGAGCTTCATGTTTTGTTTCGTGCATTGGAAACACTTTCAAGAAACTGCAGTGGGAATGTGAAGAACAACAAAAATATAATGTAAAGAAGATCTGTAGAGTTTTCTAAATGCAGACGTAAAGGTTTTGCTAATCTGTCTGTACAGATTAATAGACTGGACAGGAACTGTTGTTAAGTTTTGCTTCTTTTTTGATGTTATTTGCAAGATGGAAGGTACAGCAAACTTTTTGTTTTGTTAATAAATAATCTTTCTGTGTCCTTTCCCTGGCAAAGTTCAGTATTAGTTGTTAATGTGATAATTCAGCTATTTTTAAATAGCTTTCCTGATGTTGGAATGGATGGATACATGGTGCATATGAATATTCAAATGGTGGTATTTTCCTTCTATTTATAACCTTTCTTTGGTCATTGGATCCTTGATCTCAATATATTTATTTATTTTTGAGATGTTTGTAAAGAACACCTCCAGAGATTGTTAACATTTGTCAGCTCATGGAATGACAGCTCCAGTCACTATAGAAGACAAGTAATTTTCCTCTTGAAGAAAAGGGATGCTAATCTCCACCTACAGTAACATGTTTTGAGAAACATAATGCACTAAGAAAATGTACCAATTACTTGGCTGAAAATTGCTTCCCTTCTGCAAGATAGACAATCATAACATTTTTGGACTTTTTTTTTTTTTTTTTAACTAGTTTCATAACATAACTCCTTCTTTTGCAAAGTAAAACTTCATGTTTCCAGGAACAGACGAATGTTCTATCAACTATCGGAGCGGCATTGTACTGTGGTGTGGCATTTCAGATTTCAGTCCAGGTTATGACCCTCCTCCAGGCTCTGTAACTAGAAAACAAATAGGATCTGCTTTATTAAGAGAATGAATAAGTAATGAGCCAGTATGGCACATACAGGCTCCCATGTGCATAACTCGCACAGCTGTGAAGGTAGTTCTTACACCGTTGCCCATGATGGGCAGTTTTATTGGTGGGAAGCTGGTTTTTAGGTGTAGTTTCGTAACTGGCTTTCAGAAGCCCGTTACTGATTTCTACCTACAAGTAATGAAGGGATAGTAGGTGGGAAGTATATATATGTGCATGTATGCCTGTATCTCTCAATAGAACTATTTGCATATACAAAATATACTAAGCCAAAAGAGTGTGGAAAATGGCAATTATATTAATGAAGTTGCTTAATTGCGTATAATGAAATTTTTAATTTACTGCAACCTACTGAAACGATCACTGACCTAATAAAGATTATACCCTTTTGCTTGTATTGTTTCCTATTTAAATCAGCAGGAGTGTATTAAAACAAACTGCTTAATTGTTGAGAAATTAGATTATTTGGGATGTAGAAGGAAAACAAAACCATAGTAATATAAAAATTGACTCTATTTAATAAGCAGTTAGACAAAACTATCTTTTTTAAGATGTTTTGTGCCACAGGCTTATGACATTAGCAAATGAGTCATATCAAGACACTTGTCTTGCAAAGATTTCTAACATTTCAGCTGGAAGCCATTCATAGTCACGTCGTCTAAAAATAAAGAACTCTGTTGGTTTCATCCGCAGCCTCACGGGCCTCTTCAGGGGCAGCAAGATGTGCAGTAAATGGTCTGTAAGGGCAAGGGGGAGTAAAGGAGAGAAAAGGCTTAATTACAGTTCATTCTAAAGGCCTGTTCTGTGATTAACAGGCCATTAACCTTCTCCAACCTGTAGTTCCTTCCCAGGGTAATTTTTGTTGTGGGACTAAATGTAAACAGCATAGTTAGAGTTGCGTCTGGCCCCTTTCTGCTATGCGCTTCCTTCCATCCCGCCACTGTGCTTTCAGACCCACCTGTGAAACATGGTCCTCCTCCTTCTGCTGCCGTCACTTCTGTAGCCTTATCCCTTCATCTCCTTGCGAGACCCCCCCATTTGTTAGCAGCATATCTGTTAGCTGCTGTTGCCCTCTATGAGGGAATCAACAAAAGGAACTGCAGAGGTGGAAGGAGATGAGAAAAGTTTCGGCTGAAGTTTGAGTCCTGTGCAGAGATTCAGGAACAACAGTCTCCTAGTAGGATGTAATTGAGGCAATTAGGAGAAAAAGTCATGCTAGCATAAAGGCTGGAACATCTGTTTAATGGTTTAGAAGAAGTTTAACGTTCGACTTCGCTAATGGCTCTGAAACTTTTTATCATTAATGTTCACTAAACAATGACTCACTCTCTGATGTCTGACGACTTTTTGAGAAGGACTCTTCCAGCTGGAGCTCTGCAACTGTTGCATTTGAAGCCATAACACTCCTGGAGACTTCCAGCAGGACAAAACCTATTTTGGGGTGGTTTGTTGTGCGTGTTTTTGGCATCTGACTAATGCATTTCTATTTCTTCTTACTGGTCCTGGTTATTGTGTGTGTTGGTACCGTGTGCTAGTGCATAACTCCATCATAAGAACTGAAACGTCTCAAATGCTAAAGAAAAGTTTGATTTAAATTCTCTTGTACTTGGGGAAATACACAGCTGAAGTAAAGACTTTGTGTAAGGAGGATTGCTGTATTAACTGTAAGCCTGGCAATCCAATTAACTGTTTAACAATTTGAATATTTTTTCCAGAAAACCTCTTTTTTTTTTTTTCCCCCCTTAGAGATTTTCATCATCTCTCTGTTACTTTTAAGCTAGCTGTATCTTTGGAAAAGTAATAAAAGCTTATTTCCTTTATAACTTGGTTTGTATACTCATGGCTGTCACATTAATCTGGTGTTAGTATTAGATTTTAATAAAAGGCTACATAGCAAGAAGAAAGAGACCTGCTGATAGTACAGAATATTCCATATAATTTAGTTTTTTATTTTTAATATTCATGGTTTTGGTATATTGTGAATGATATCGAACTTTGCCAAACATCTTTTATAAAAAACCCACCAAACAACCCCCCAAATACAGTAGTTACGTGGAGGCAAGACTAAAGCAGTGACAAAGGAAAAAAGCTGAAAGGGTAGAAATTTGCAAAAAGCTCATCTTTTACCCGGCTTTGGGATTCAGGGAAAGGAAGAGAGGATCAACAGTGAAGTTACTTTGCTTACTGGCAATTGCATTTTCCATATTAAGTTGTGATGAAGTTTTGCATATTTTTGGGAGTTACCATAAACCAGCGTTTGAGAATGGATCTTTGGGGGCATGTGTGTTTGAATTCTCCTGGAAGGTTTATACAGGGCATGCTTGTATAATTAATTACCAGCACAGGCAGGCAGCTCCCATCTCTCTGTATCCATGTCGAATGGGGTAGAGGCAAGCTGATGGCCTTCCACTGCTTGGTAAACAAGGTTCAGGGTGCTCTCCTACCTATGGGGCTAAGGTTCAGCTGGTCTTGTGTTTCAGATGACAGGTCCATCATGCTTGGTGAGGCAATCGTAGGAAAGAATTTGGCTGAGATAGTACTACTGTAAACAAACAAGCAGTTCACGTGTGCCCTGCTTTTGCAGGGGAGAAGGATCTGCCTATTAGTACTTCCAAAACGTTATTGCCATTCCCTTATTTGGCGTCCATCATGTGACCTGTTGTTCCCTTTTTTCTAAATTACATTATAGTTTTAATGAAAACAAGGGGGAACCCTTCCTTCCTTCCCAAAGAACTGTTAAAATCAGTATTTTCATATGTAAATGTAATTCAGTAATCTACTGTTGTGGGAGGAGAGGAAGGAAGGGAAAGACAAGAAGACATTCAGTTTTCTGTTAAATTTCCTGTGTCCATCAGCAAACAAATCTTCTAAACCTTGCCAGTACTGGATGTTCAAAGTCAATATGGCTCCTGAAGATCCCTGTTTTAACAGTGCTTGTTATACTGGCCACCCCAAATTCCACTGAAGTCAGTTGTTATTGTGTATTGCAGCACCTCTGGAAATGGAGATACAGAGAAGAGCTAAACTTAAACCATGTGCAGAAATTACGGGCCTGTGGTACCCTGAGACTGGAGACTGCAATCAGTGACACGTGTAAAGATACACAACAGCCTACAGGTGAGAACAATGATTACTAAGAAAATGAGATGGGGATCTCTGTGTGCAGGTCCATAGTAATACTCTCACTCTTCCTAGCTAGTGTGGTATTTGTGGATAGCTGTAAAATGTATATATGCTTTTTCTGTTAGAAAAAAAAAAAATGTTTCTTTGGTAGCTCTTACAGCTTACAGGTTCTTGTCACTGTCTGTATATACATCGGTTGCAGATCTTAGGAGAATTCGCTGTAATTTCTTCTGCAAATGTAGTGTGTGAAGTGTAGGGGAATAACTCTAAGTCATGATGAACTACATCTATAATAAGCTCTACATGTTTCTAAAAGTCAGTAGTAACAGTAAAGTCCAGGGCTGTGACACATTTCTTTTTTTTGACAGATTTAAATTAATATGAGCAAGGGTCCTTGGAATGTGGCTCCTTGGAGGTATTAAGGTTAAAAAACCCTAACAAAACATCAAAGCTCTGCTTTTCTTTCCTTTTCTAACGGCAAGAATAGAAGAGAGATGGTTTTGTTTTTCCAACATACTTTCCACAGGACTTAAAAATAAAACCCAATAGATTATATTCTTGAGGGAGATTTACTTTAGAATTATATTTTGAGTTTTGGAGGTATCAATACTCTTTGCAAAATGACTACTGCTAATCTGTTCCTCTTTCAATGGAAAATATTTCTGTCCACTTACGTTTGAGAGAGCACACCAAGTGTAGTTTGTTTGCCTGGGAGCCTTAAAAGAAAAGTGGAGTTCTTGTATGACAAGGAGGCAGGGCAGGGTGAAAGCATCACAGATATGGTTTGTGTACGTCCTTTCTTGGACATGATAACCTCCTTTGGTTTATCAGAGGCAGGTCCTGCTTGGGGGCAGGACTCTGCTTTTATAGCCGAGATTCACACTTGCATTGTCCAGCAGGGCTTTTTGTTTCTGGGGTTGCTATTGTTAAAATCTGGTTTGGTAGGTGAGCAAGAATGACGCTAGTTAGGGATTACTTTGCCATGCTAACAACCACAAACTCAGTGTGGCTTTTATCTCTTCTGGAAAACTTGATATAAGAGTCAATGAAGTGTTGTGAAAGGGACATAATGGTGTTAAAGAAGTGTATATCATTGGTAAACTCAGGACACCTAGATATCTAGTTTCTGATTGATGGGCTCATGGGGTAGAGTAGAGGAAAAAGCGGCAGTGTGCTGCCCGTCTTAAATTTCTTAATGCCATACAAGATGTGCAAGAAATAAATCACAGAATCACAGGATGGTTTAGGTTAGAAGGGACCTTAAAGATTATCTAGTTCCACCCCCCCGCCATGGGGCAGGGACGACTCCCACTAGACCAGGTTGCTTAAAGCCCCATCCAGCCTGGCCTTGAACACTTCCAGGGATGGGGCATCCACAACTTTCTCTGGGCAACCTGTTCCAGTGCCTCACCACCCTCAGAGTGAAAAAATTCTTCATGATATTTAATCTGCATCTATCTTCCAGTTTGAAGCCATTACCTATCACCACATGCCCTTGTAAAATGTCCCTCTCCAGCTTTCTTGTAGGCTCCCTTTAGATACTGGAAAGCTGCTATAAGATCTCCCCAGAGCCTTCTCTTCTCCAGGCTGAACAACCCCAACTCTCTCAGCCTAAAGAGGAAGAACTGAAATCCTTATTATGTAGCCAAAGTTATATACTATACCAAATTTGGTGAAGTGATTCAGAGGCTTGAGTATTTATATTGCCTTATTAATAAGAGTTTGGTTTATCAAAGAGTTGGTTTATCAAGGTTGTATGTGCTTGTTCTGAGGACCAGACTGCAGTTGAATTTTAGTGTGGAAGTTTATGGGTTATGATTAAAAGGGAAAAAAGGTGATTAATGGTGGTCTTCCCTCGTAGCTAGCATGATTATTATAAATGACAGAGGGCAGAAAGAGGAAGAGAAAGATTGCTGTTGTATTGGCTGATCCTGATGAATGTTGTCCTTAAGCTTTTAGGGAAATGGCTGAAATATTCATGCTCAAAGGGTGAATTTTCAGAAAGGTGGAAAAAGGCAATAGAATAGAAATGAAAGAGGAGAATTAGAGAATTGCAGACAATTTACCTAACTTAAAATCAATGAAAGTGCTGGAGCTCACAATCTTTAGCAAATACTTTGGAAAAAAAATAATACAGGGTGTCTCGATTGAGAGCAACTCTTGTCAAACCAGTCTAATTTAATTTTATGAAAGTGGCAGGCCTTGTGGATGGCAGAGAAGCTGTAGATGAGATGCATTTTCCCTGAAACACCTGGACGATTTTTTTTTTTTTTTTTTTTTTTGCATGCTGCATTTATAAGCAAGCAAAAGAAATACATGGTAGATGAAACAGCTGCAAGATGAATCAACCAGTAGTTAGGAAACTGCGTAGACTAATTGTGTGAAGCATCTGTTATTGAATAGGGGGTTGAATGTATTTCTGGAAGATTTAGTTTGGGTTGGCTCACAATACTTATTTTGCAGGTGATCATGAGGAGGAAGCAGCAAGAACTTTGATGGACAGGATTAGGATAAACATGCTGGAGCAATGGTCTATAAAAAGTTGGCTGAAATGTAGTATGGACTATTGCAGTGTGCTACAGTTCAGAATAATTAATGGAACAAATGCAAGGTGGAGGAACACCTGCTCAGACAAAACTGAAGAAAAGGTTATAATAGCTGCATTGGATACTACACTAAATGTGAGTCAACACTGTTCTGCTGTTTAAAAAAAATACAATTATAAACAGCATTACATTATGCTGTGTATAAAAGGATATTGGCCGTACTGATGTATCAAGTTTGGGGCACTGAATTTCAAGAAAGATAAACACCAGAATCGTGAAGGTAAGAATAATAGCAGGGAAAAGGAGCAGTTACAAGGCCTATTGAGACCAGGAGGAGCAGTGAGTTAAATTGCAATGGGAGAGATTCAGGTCAGATGTTAGGAAAGGACTTTTGTGAAAGTGAGTGAGGGAAGTAACCTCATCTAACGTCTGAAGAGGTCTGCAGGGTCTCTGCTGCTGGAAGTTTTGGATGTCTGCAGTGTAATTGATTGATCCTACCAGGGGTATTGGCTGGATTAAATGACCTTTTGAGACCTTCTTAATGTGTCTTCTTGTTTTGTGGAAAGTTTTCTTTTTTTTAAAAAAAAAAAAAAGGGCAAAATAAACATGTATGAGTCAACCAAAAATGTTATAGATCAGTATTCCTCACTAATATCCAGTGTGGCCTTTTAATATGAGATTGCTTCTGGGATTTCTCACTCATCTGTTTACCAATTGCTATCATTATCTTGATTGTTTTTTTTTTAGGGAAAAACAGAACAAAAACCCACCCTAAGTCATGAAGTTTCTTGTAAGAAAAGAAATGTCAAAAATGTCATTCATTTGGGAAGTTTTAATTGCCGAGTCCTTTTCTTGGTCTTCCCTGCAATGTGTCATACAGTGTTTTACTCTAGTCTTTCAGAAAACAGTGCAAAATAACAAAGTTTATAAGGTGTCAGCTTTCCATTATCTCTGTTGTTAATGGCATATTCTGTTTATAGGGGCTTGCTGTAGCATAGCATGGTCCTAACATTTTATTATTCAAGAAGCAGCAGTTTAGCTCATTTACATGACAGGGAACATTTAAAAAAAATCTTTTATGTTGAGTTACTGTCAAGGCAGCAAAGCATATCACTGGTAACTTTATTACTTTTATCTAGCTAAATTTTATTGATTTTATTTATTTATTTATTTTACCTAGCCTCATACTGTTGGGATGTGTATCACTATGCTTAAGAAACCTTTTGGGGTATTTTCGTGTTGACGTTATTCCTTTGTCGGCCTTTTTCAAATGGATGTGCATTAGGGGACAAAAGTTATAAGCTTAAAAATGTTAGATGGCACACAGCAGTGACATGAGCTTTTTTCTGTAAAATGCATCCTTTTATCTAATTTGTTGCCTGCCTGCTTAAGGAAATGAGGCATATGCCATTACTCCCAACTCTATCTATACTCTAATAGCTTGTGGATCTTTTCGCTAATTTAAAGCAAGATCTTAAAATTGTTGGACTTAGAGGTTGTATGAAAATTGGTGTTGACATGGAGTAGAGACCCATGTTAATGCCCTCGTTGTGAAGCAGGAAGGGAGAGTTCTGCTCTTAACGCCTTTATTTTCAGTATGTATTGTTATGAGCTAGTTGCATCACTGTTTGTAAGAAAAGGGAATGAGAAAAGACTACTGTGTTGAGGAGTCTAGAAATAAACTTGGGCTCTGGGGATGTTGGGAGGATATGGGCTATTATAATGACAGATGTTAGGAATATGAAGGAAAACTGGGTGTTGCGAGGGACGTGGGAGACACCAGGCTAGTTAGTTCAGCTGCTCAGAACAGTAAGTTTAAGGTCCTTTACTTGTTCTTCTGTTGCTGAAATTGTTCCTTCTGTTGACTGAAATTCAGTCACAGATAACCAGACATTAATGGCGAATTAATCCAGAAAGATTACAGTAATGTTTACGAGCTTCTGCTAATGCTTTGGCTGTACTAAAGAGACTTTCATAATACAGTATAGAAAATTTTGTCTCCTGTGTCGCATTTCCCTTCTGATATCATTCCAGGCCACTATGGCACTTCTGTAGTTGCATTTCCCATTTCTTCTAGCCTTTCCATTAAGAAATGTTAGTAATCACTCGCTTTTTCTGTAACAAGCATTGAAGAACACCTGGGAGGGGGAGTGGGGGGGATGGAGTGAAGACATATGTTTGCAATCACATCACTTTACAGAAAAGTCCAGCCTTACAAATCCACAGACAAAATTAAAACTAGAAATAAGCCATAACATGTTATTATTTATATCCAGCATGTGGTATTAGGCAGATTGCACATCTGATCTCACTGGCTAGCAACCCTAGTATTACAGCAATTTATATTCCTAAGAATATTCTGAGTGAAAATAACTATTCTTACAAAAATTACTTGGAGGAGGGAAGATGTCTTGAGGAGATCTGAGATATGTCTGGTATTTGCACATTGTTTCCTTTCTATGTACTAAGTATCAGCTGTGATATTTTAAAAGTAGTAACAAGTGATCCCCATTTGAAAGAGTACCTAAGATATTTTATACATCAGTATGTGAAGTGTTTAAACTTCGTCATTTCATATATGACTTAATGGAACTCCATCATAATAATTTCCTCATCTTTCTCCAAGATTGGTATAGTTCTACTGATTTACCAGATGGAGGAACAGATATGGAGATGCCAACTTCTATAGCCAAGATTATGAATTTTTACATGCTCTGCAACTCATCTGAGTCTTAAGTGTTTTTTATAGCTGTGTGCAGAAGTGTTTTGGGCAAGAACTGAGCAAATGCTCATCAGCTGGCTTAGTCTGAAAATGAAGAAATCTAACAATGTCAAAGTTTATTTTTTTCTTCTAATTAAAAGATTTTACCTTTTTTTTTTTTTTAAAAAAAAAAAAAAAAGAGTAAAAGACAAGGAGCAAGATTGACATCTCAGAATGCTACCTTAACAACTTCCTGAATAATGTAACTCATCTGGAAAGTATTACCCCATCTGAATAATACCAGAAAACCGTCAAATCTTTTGTCTGAGAAAGCTCTGAAGATCTACAGGACTGGAGATCCGATCTCCTTTCCACAGGAAGCTCTCTGTTCTGTCCACCACTTAGTGTGCATTATTCGCCATATGCTGTGACCAACTTTCAGGTGTTCTCAAGGTGAAATGTATTACTGTTGCTCTTCATAGAGCAACCTGTCATAAAAGCATCTCTCCTGCAAAATTCATAATTCGTGCTTATGATCTACATGATTTACATAAAATGAAGTCAAGGACCCAAGTCCTCTATCTTACATATTTGCTTTCTAAACAAATCCAGCACCATGAATAAGATTATTAGCTGACCAGATGACGTGCACCGATCCTTGAATCTTGGATGTCATAAACCCACATTATCACCTTTTCGCAATGTAGATCTCTAAGTTGGTAATGATAAAAGATACCACTCACACTAGTGCAATAATAAATAATATAGTTGATCAGTAGTTCACATACTGAAGGTAATTCACAGTAATTTTTGTATAATTCACGTATCTCATAGAATATGATAGGACTCTTTCTGTTCAACTTTCCCAATCACTGCTTTGAAACTTCACAGTAAAATTGAAATTAGGAAGACAAATGAAGCCTCATCTTTTATTCCACTGCAGATCACACTGATGTTATCATAAGGTTAATTAAATTGTATAGGCACAGAAACCAAACACTAGATAAACATTATGATTTCTGTGCTGGGAGTACCTGCTTATCAAAATATCCATGAAATCTATTTCCTGTGGCCGTCATTCAGGATTGCAGAGAGCAAGACTCCTCAAAGAATATGAGAAGGCAGTAATCCAGTCATATCAAAAGTCTGATTCACTGAACTCTGCCGGCCTGGTATGATATAATGAGTTGTTTTGTTGTTTTTTTTTTTCCTATTTCTCTGTGTTCCAGTGTGAACCACCTCACCTCAGTCAGCTAGTTTCTTTTGTGCTCCTTCTATGTTTTCATCAATTCTAGAAGAAATTGTTTCGACAAAGTGCTTATACTGGGTCTCTGTTCTGAATTTATTCCTGGAGAAGCCTTTCTTTCTTTGTTGAGTATTGAGGAGCCCCAGGAAGTTAGCTGCCTACGTAAGCATCTAAGCTTCAGTGGTGTGAATATCCACCCTCTCTGGAAACCAGACAAAACTTCAAGTTTGCATGTTTTGAAGTAGTATCTGCACAGTAGTACTGTAGTATCGGTTTGATGCAAGGAGTAGAAGTACTGTTAATCATTTCCTATGATACCATACTGAGAAATACTTGTTATCACATGTAGCCAAATGAGGTTTGTTGCAGACAAGTGATGCAGGAAATAATGCAAAAAGCATCGGTAGACAAGGGATTCAGGACATGTTGGCAAAGTTGCTGCTCAGGTTTAGTTGCTCCAACAGACCTGTGATAATTGCTGTGTTGGTTGTTGCAATCTCAATCAAAACCTGGTAATTAAGACCATGAATGGTCCTTAATGAATTATTGATAATGCTTTAACTATCTGATAACCCTGTATTAAACTAGAAGAACTTTTCAGAGGCTTGCTTATCTCTGATTAAAAAAGCCAAAAAGCTCTTACATGGAAGGGAAACTTAAAGTCAAGAACTAAATAAATCATGGGGAGGAGCTTTAGAGCATTCTTGGCTTCATCGATGTGCTATACTCAGGGAATTTATTATGTGAGCAATAACAATTTCATATATAGTCCCCGAGGAACCGTGATTGTTGAGGAGACCTCAGCTTCATTTCCAGCTGTATGAAAAACTAGCAGGGAAAAGGACAGAGAACAAGAAGCCCAAAGTAAAATGATACACATCCCGTAGGGAACTGGACCTATGATAGTCATGTAAAACTTCAGAATAAATCTGCCCTGTCAGAAGGGAAATATAGGTGAATCCAAAAGAATAGATCATGTAGCAAATTGATACCATAGTTTTGAGCACAACCCTGTCTTTAGGCATCCAGCCTGGAGCGCAACTTGAATAGATCATGCTGTTGCGCTTTGAGTAAACTTATAGCAAGCCTGAAGGCTATTTGTGTTTTGTGAAGATCTAAGTGTTCTTTAGCATTGTCTGTTTTTACTACATTTCAGACTATTGGTCTGACCTTTAATCCTCAGTTGGCCTGTCATTCAGCATTTGAAATACCTGAATACTTGGTTCAGCTTTATATGGGGTGATCACTTTGATCCTAGATCAAAGATACAAGCACAAAACTGTTTTAATTAAAATGTTGTGGTGTATTTCAGAGAGAGGTTGGTAGAGTTTTCCAGCTTGCCTGATTCTGTCAGATTGTAGAAGCAAAGTCTTGAAAGTTAGTGCTCTTTTCCACTCTTTCCCCAGACTGCTGTTTACAAGTGCTGAAAATTGTTCGTTTTCAGTGTGTGAAATGCAGCTCCCTCAGAACATATCCTAGGGGATGGAGCTGAGAAAAGGCTATCTTACTTAATGTCTAATTAAAGTCTTGTAGTTTTTTTTTAAAGCTCTGCCTTTCACTGCAGTGGAAAACTTCCAAGGTTTCTGAATTCTGAAGTTTGCAAGCAAAAGTTGAGCAAGTTTCTGGGAGCCTGACCTGAGGGACCAAGTCTCCATGAAGTTCGGTCCTTTTCAAAATTTTTTCCCCCTCTGCTTGCCGTATAAATTAAATGGCACAAACAGCCTGGTTGTTCTGTGTGGTGTGCTCTCTTTGGATTTTTTTTTGTTTTGTTTTGTTGTTTTTCTCCCAGGAGCGTGCTGCTTCTGAAAATGGGTAGTATGTTCCTCGGCATACAGCTTTTGTTTCTGCAAGAAACTTTCATGCCAATTGTCTTCATTAGAAAAAAGACTGATGACTTTACAGAAATAAGGCGTCCTGTCTGGAATACTGGGTACTGCAGGTTAATGTCAGTCTCTGTCTAATGTGTGAATGCCACTAAGTTGTCAAATCAATGACTCCTGCAAATGTGATACTGAATGGGTGTTGTGAGCACAAGGGAGGCTGAGTATTGTAGCTCAGGAACTAGAAGGTTGAGAATACTCCTATAAAGGTGAGGTGTTCGTAGACGTGGAACTGATAGAAGAAGGTGGTGGGTTTGGTTTGGTATTTATCAGCTTCCAGGGCACTGTGTTGGGGTAGAATTTCATGGGAAGAATGCCTACAGTGAAAAGAAAACAATGGTCTTCACTGGAAGCCAGAAGGAGAGACTTGAGAATGACCATTCCGTACTTGCCTTATTTCTTATATTCTTTCTCTGAGCATGTGCTGTTTTCTGCTGGTTTAGATGGCCTCTTGATCTGACCCAGAAGAGAATGTTGCCTGAATGACGTTTGGGAGGTTCATCACCTGTGCTAGGTCTGCTGCCTTGACCAGGACCTGATCTGGAATGCTGGATCTCAAGGGTGTGGGATCCTGATAGATCACAGGGACATCATTGCTGCTGCTTTTCCTGGTCATGCTGTAATTTCTTATGAGGTTGGGCTTCCAGCCTTTATCATCTTGGCCCCAAGGAGTACAGCCTCTGAGCTTGGTGTTGGTCTCTGTAACACTCAGGCCTGTGCTACCATTGGGACCTTGTTGGTCTAACTTTGGGATGTCACCACTTACAAGGTACAGTGTGACTGCAGTCCAGGAGCTTGGTGTTAGCACGGAAGTCACCTCACATGTATTGGGTAAGTAAACTGATGGAGTGCTTTGGACTGGGCAATGCATGCTTCCAGAGATCGGCCAGATGCACCCATTATGTGGCTTCAGGGCTGTGTGCCTCTTTATTCAGTCTAGCAGCGCTGTTGTTAAGTATGGGGCTTGTCATGTCACCCTCTCTGTCTTTCCCATTCTGCCACAGTAGCGACCTGCTCAAATGAAATGAATGTTACCACTCTTCTTGCTAAGGATGAAGCTCTGAGTCAGAGAGAAATGTTCTCCCAACCTCAGGTAGGGTTACCTTCATTGGAGACTGGTGGCTGCGCTCAGATGGCAGAAACTGTGCTTCCAGAAGCTGTCGTGGGGCCTATTTGGTAGCTGTGCCTTGTGGAATTCGCAATTGCTCCAGACCAGGTGTGCAGGAGAGACCAGAGGGTCTCCTCAGTAACTTCTCACATTGGAGATTGGACAGCACGGAAAGTATTTGAAAAAATTGAATTCAATTCAATTCCTGAATTGAATTCAGGAGCAGGACAAACGTCTCCCCTTTGATAGTGTTTCACCAAAGGAGCAGTAAAAGTCAGTGGGACTTTACCTCAGGACCTTGGTTCAAAGCTCCCATCTTCAAATGCAGTGTGGAATGCTCCGACTGTAGGAGAGACCCACCACCTGCATGGGCTTCTTCAGACCGGTTTTGCTTCTGAAGTAGGGGGTCTCTTACGACACTGAAGCTGTTATTGCTTGGTTTGGTTTGATTGCTTTTTTTACTGGCCTTCTGCTTGTTTTTTGTAGGGGTGGGGAATCCATAGCTAAGTGGTTATTTATTTGAATCTTGTGTTTGTCAGCTATTGTGCAAAACAGGATGTACAACGCGGAGCATGAGGGCAGAATTTTTCATTAACTGTCTTAAGTCCAGTGAACCTCCTCAGATAATCCCTCTCCTTCCTGACTCTGTGGGGAAGAAAAATAAGATAAGTGTGCTTTCAGTGATGTCAGTAGAAATATTTCAGAATTTAAATGAAGAACAATTGAAACTCATTCTGGCTTAGCTCTATGCTTATTTCTTCTAGATTTGATTTTCTGCTTTGTCTTTTATAGCTAAACGGAATCTTTAAGCTTTTCCCCCGCTCTTCGCTCCCCAATAACTTCATGAGCCTCCTCTGTCCCTCTGGGTATTTTCTTGGTAATACATGTTTTTGTTAGTTTTTCTTTTGAAATGGGATCAGAGGTTTGGTGATATTGACTGAGCACAAAATTAAAATTATGTTTTTATGTTTTTTAAAACCTACAGTGGCTAGGCTTTGTGTTTCACATTATGCAAGCAGTCTACAAAGATCACCAGTTAGCTAAAGGAACTGTGGAGTATTCCTCTAAGAGATAAAAAGGATACTTAAAAATATGTTTGTATGATTAAGAATTTGAAATCGGTGTAGCCTCCTAGTCACAAATGGTAATGGAAACGAGTCAGGATTGATCAGTGGATTTCCATGCTCTTCTGCACCTCAACTGTTTTGATTTCCAGCCGAACACATTTGAAGATCACTTTGAAGTTATGGTATCAAGATGCATCTTTTTCCACTGGGTAACTTTTGGAGTAGGCTACAGCATGCAAAGATAAGCTTTAAGCAGGAGTTGCCAAAATTTCATAGTTGGTGCCTTTTCCCCTCCTATTTGAATATTTTCATGGCACTCTGTCAAAATATTAGCTGATTATTCTTTTTCTGTAAACAGGTGGGTAGATACAACTTTATAATACTCTTCCTTTTGTATGTAACAACATATATAAAAATCTGCATTCAGACAAAACATACTTGAATTTTAATTAAATGCAAAGGTTTCTGTCTTTCCCCTAATAGTACTTCTTGTTAATGAGACAGATGAGTCTGCTTGGAGTCACAAATCTGTTTAGGAGCAGTGGGAAGTTTCAGACATAAAAGTAGCTCATTCTCAGTACTCAGCAGGTTACTGTACTTGTTTTGAACAAGAGCTTTTCCAGAAAATTCTGCTTCATGCAGATATGAAGGAGTAGAAAGAGAAGCATTGTTGGAACATGTGGTGAAAGGGTAATGTACATCCGTATCTCATTGCATAACCGAGCCACCTATAGTTATTGTATTCCTGTAATTTCAGTAATTCATCACAAGAGCAGCCATGCATCTTGTACACCTTGTAGTCCTGTGGTTTTTTGTGGATCTATTCTTCAACAATATGAACATAATTTAATGTCCTTCTAATGTGAGGATCATCCGCAGGAAGCAATGCTTCACAAATGATCTCAAGTTTGAACAGCTGTCTGAAAAGCTGTGATTAAGCTGCATGGGTGTTAGTATCTTTTAGAACTGTACTTTTGGGTCATTTGCAGGTTCAAGTAAGCATTGCATCAACGTGTGCTGGATTCACATTGTCCAAGGTACGCTTTATGACTGTAAGAGTGAGGGGAAGTGAGCAGGCTGGCTTGAAGATAGTAGGGTTGTTGCTGTCTAGCACGTGCAACTATTTTTGCTAATGTAGGGATAAGGGCTTTAACCTTGGTTTACCAGGAAATGGAGACTGAAGCACAAAGAGAGTGGAGGAACGAAGGCCAAAGAAGTACTTAAATGGCAGAATTATAGGTGAGCCTTTCACACTTTCACTGCTGGCCCATCTCAAGTACCCATACAGAAGCACACAGTGCATAGGAAGCAAAAAGGAGGAATAAGAAGTCTGTGTACCATCACGGTACCTTTATAGGGTCACAGAAATGTGGTGTGGGATAGCTCACGCAAATGGTGTGCTGCAGTGGATGAATACAAACTCTTTTGGAAGTGCTGGCTCATAAGATGGAAAAAAGGCTTGTGCTCCACACCAAATTGAATTTGTGGAGTGGAGTGGAGTGAAGCAGCTTGAATTAGCAGGGCCAGATTTGCTTTGGAAGGAATAACAGGCTGGTCAAGATCAAAGGAGAATCCGACATGAATGCGTCTCAGTGAGCACCTACTGCAGACTGCCTGAACGAGGAAAGGAATTGCATGAAGCCTTCTTTAGAGCACTGGAGGAAGTTTGATTGAAAACACTGTTTCTTGTGAGTAACTTTGACCTGTCTACATCTGCTGGAAGGGTAACAAGGTGTGGCGCAAGACATTGAGGAGGTCTTGATTGCAATGCGTTGAGGATGTTTTTTGATGCAAATGCTGGCCCCATCAATCAGAGAAGGGGGTCTTCTGGATCTGCAGCTCATGAGTAGAGGATCTGGTGAAGACTGTGAAGGTCTGTGGTAGCTCCGTCTACCCAACCATGAGGTGATGGACTTTAAGATCATGAGGGAACTGAGGAAGATGAATAGCAAGATTGGAACCCTGGACTTCAGGGTTCCATAATATCTTGGTGGCAAAACTGTTCAGATACTGATTAGGCAGTCTATAGAGTAGGGGGCAAACTAGCTTGACTGCTAGGCTCAAAGGTCAGTCATCTGAAGTCCAGCTGGTCGCCAGTTACTGGTGACCTAGTAGTTCCACAGGGGTCAGTGCTGGAGCCAGTACCCTGCTTGTCATCTTCGTAATAACCGGTGTGATTCTATGGCATGCAATCTCAGAAACTTTGTGCTATGTTGCTCTTTGGGGGGCAAGTGGTCTATTTGCTGGAGGACAGGGCTGCTATTCAGAGTGCTCTCAACAGGCTGAAGAAAGGGGCTCAGAGGAGCCTTGCCTTCAGCAAAGGCAAATGCAAGTTCCTGCAATTAGGATGGAACAGCCCCATGCAACACTACACACTGAGGACTGCCTGGCTAGAAAGCAGCTTTGCAGAACAGCAAGATAAAAAGGGAGTTGAGTCATAAAAAGCTGAGAGCTGGATTTGCTCTATATAGAGAATAGAAGACTGAAAGGGAAGTCTGAAGAGCAACTCTAGTTGCTGTCTTCAGTTTTCTAAAGGGAGACTATAGAGAAGCTGGAACAAGATACTTCTTGGAGGTGCTTATTAAAAGGAGAAGAGAAAACAACCAAAAGCTGCACCAAGGGAAGTTCAATTGGGGAAAAAAAATAAATGATGGTCGTCAACATCAGAAAAGGCTGTTAGGGTATGGTACCTCCACTCTGGAGATGTTAAAAACTCAGTAAGACGGTAAGTGAGTTGATCTAGCATCAGAGTTGGCTTTTTTTGGAGTGAGGAGTTGTACCTTCCTTAAGTCACTTTCAATCCAAATTATTTTATGTTTCTAACATTTTTCATTTCATCGACTGAGTCACCTCCAAGTTATTTAGGGTTTGGTTTTTTTTTGGTCCTTTGTGCTTCGTTTGGGAAATCGGTTCATGCCGATATGCTACATGAGGTCAGGCCAGAGCTGTGATAAGCTCAGTCTGTTGGCGGCCTATAGTAGGTGCTTAGAGCAGGGTGAATATAGACATGCCTGTATGTGTATTTCCCCAGGGCAGTCTCTTAGCCTTCTGTGATTTGCAGCTCAGGCTTGCCGTGTGCTAGAGGAGAATGAGTCTTTATAATACAATTTCATAGAAGTGCTCTACACAGACACTTACTTCTTGTGGTTCTTAATACTTTGTCAACACCTATAAATTTAGCATATCCAAAGAAAGGCAAAAACAAGTTGTGACAGCAAAGGCATGGATAAAATTTAGGACTGACATTTTTGCAGACACACGATTCCTTTTAAAAACTGAAATCTGTTAAAGATATTGAGAACATGATATTTGTTAATCAGCATTGTGTTGTCACTCTCCATATTTATTATGAAACACATTTTTATAACCAGCAAATAAATGAGTAAATGAATAAATAAAAAAGAACTTGGCTGTGGATGAGTAATCAAAGCAATTCAGCCAGCTGATCCATACCAGATGTCAGCAGATTTTTATTTTAAACCATGAGTAAGGCGTTTCGAAATTTATCTTTACTTTTCAGATACTCCGGGTGAATATTTCTACTTTTACTGCTTCTGCTTCTTTTGCCAAGGATCTGACTCAATGTTATAAAAATTGTAAAAGGAACACAGAGGATTTCCATTTCTCTTGTGCGAGCACATTAACATGTATTGGAAGCGGGCACAGCCAGGGCTAGTGTTGAATCTGAGTTAAAGGACAGCATTGTCAGCCAATGTATTGCCCATTCCTGCATTGCTTAGAGACTTACGATTTTCTGACATTGGATAACAGGCACCCAAAAGTAATGACGATACCCTGTTCCGGAAAATGTTCTGCTTCAGAAGAAGGGTTCGCAGGCAGAGTCTGCATTTTGAAGGTGTTTGAGATGCTGTGTTGTACGTCCAAAGACAGTAATTAAATAAGCAGTACGCTGCCAGTGAGGACCTGCATAGAAAGCCACTTATCTTTTAGTTCTGCTCTTTTATTGTACGAGATATCTGTAGTATGAAAAAATAATCCTGTAGTCCTCGAAATTGTTTGTGTGTGATTATCTTGTTCTTTCGTCTGTTGCTTGGACAGGTTTGAAAACAGAATAAGGTAGAGACTTTACTTTCACTGTTGCCTATGCTAAGATATACTGAGCAAGTTGTGCTTTTAGGTAGATTTTTTTTGCAAATCCTGGTGGTTGACAGATTTGGGACAATAACACAGTCACAGTATTTTTCCTGGGGATGCAGTGATTCCCGCTCTATCTCAAAGCACTTCAGGCACGCACAGGGCAAAAATGACAGGTCTTGCGCCACAGCGAGCAACTCGGTAAGCGCGCTTTATGTGTTTTAACTCTAGTGATCACAGATGCCCATCTGTAAACTGGGGAGCCTGCTGCCTGTGAGGTGTTTACTGCAGTGTTAATATTACCGAGGGCTTCAAGGTCTCTGTGCCTGCCTGGGAACGCAGATAACTGGTTTACTGGAGTGTGAGAACGGATGATAACAATACAAGTCCAGTGGCATTTAAATGATGTTGAGTTTATCTCCTTTTTATGTACACCTAACAGGTGGATTTAGCGTTTTGTTTTGTTTTGTTTTGTTTTGTTTTGTTTTTTTATCCCACCATTGTTGAGTGCGCTTGGACGTTGCTCTCCCATGTTAGTTGGTGTCTCTGACAGTCCTGGGAAGATTGGTGCGGTGTCTTTCTCAAAGGTGGTGCCAGAGGTTTCTCCAGCCTGCTCTGTACTTCCCCTGCAGAGCCGCAGGGATTTTGGCTGCCGGGCTCCTGGCAGAAAAGGTGCTTTCGGGCAGATGAAGCCACTCTTGAGGGATAACAGAACAAAAGACATGCAGCAGTTACAGAAGAGCATTAAAAATTATTATTAAATGCTGATAGTTCCTTCTGAGTGCTTGTAGAGAGTTGCACCATAGCTTATTTGAAACAGAAGACCTCAATGTTGAATAAAATTGGGACATTGATTTTTTCTATTTTAATAAAAAAATACCAGTTTTTTTCAGTCATTACTAAACACTACAACTTGCAGGAGACCTGTACAACTTGCAGTAGAGCTTTGTGGAAAATGTTTGAAATGCCATGGAAGTGAGATTAGTAGGCACTTTGACAAAATTTTAAAATACAGTTGATGCGAGTGAAAGCGGGGAAGACTGGTATCGAAGTTTAGTCTCAGAGAATTCAAGTTTTCCACTTTCTTTGCGTCTCGCTATTTAGATTTAAAAGATTAGTGCCAAATCGGGCTTGACTCAAACATCCTATCTATTTTCCATCTTGCCAAAAAAATCACTTCCCAAATTGGTTGCTGAAGACCAGATATAAGCTTGATGCATTCACAAAGGTCTGGGCTTTTGTTCTGCTGACGCAGAGCACCAAGGTGTCGCTTTCTGGGGAGCACATCTTCACCCTGCCTTAGCTGCCCAAGCTGGTCACTTCGGCATTAATGATGGATAATGTTTTGCAAGTGGTGTCCTGTGTCTCTTTCCTGGCTTAATAATAAACATTCTCACTTCTGAAATATAAATATTTTGGAGGACAACAGTGAAAGAATTTGTTGTTTTATGGTTTTTTTTTCCTAGATTTGTACGTGCTGGCACCTGGAGCTGTACTGGGGAATTACTCTAATGGGCACGATGGTCCCCTCAAATTGTATTCCCTCTTGCAAGTGCTTGTGCATGGGCTTCCCACCTTGACATCCTTTTGGCCCACAACTGGAATACCGAGTGCTTGAAAACGAAAGTTTTGCCTGTCAATTAGGGGTACAAAAGTTGCATGAACTTTAGTTTGGGGTTAGTGTTTCTTGGCTGGTTACCGTATTGTATGTGAATTTTTAGCTTTGCATGAATAATAATCGGCGTGACTGCATTCCAAACTGAAACATCCCCATTGAGATAGTCTCCCCAGCTCTGTTCAAAGTGTTGCTCAAGTCAATTTCCCTTTAACTGATTGATTATTAGTCCTAGCTATGCTGATAATTATATTTTGTTTTCAAGAGCAGGTTTGTGGTAAAAGTATGCCGATAACTTCTCTGCCTAAAAAGAGGACTTTTCTTGCTGAATTCTATTTGCATTTCTGTTTAGCTGTTCTGGATCTTGACATATGTTTATAAGGAGGTATGAATCAGCATTGCTGATTCCAAAAAGTTTCGGTGAATGTTTTTGTCATTCTGCATGCTTCTGGACAGACACCTGCATTAGTGAATGAGGGCGGGCTGGCTCGTGCATGAATTCAAGTTAATTACTCAAGTAGAGGCTGCAGTTCTTGTTTTTATTCAGAAAAGGGTATTTTTTACAAAGGGCAAAAATTTTCTTTTGAAGCAGCAGTTAAGGTGTGGATAGACTTTCTGTGTGTATATATTTATACGTTGCTGTTTATAGGCTATAGGCAGCTCTCTCCACTCAAAATTGTGATGTCTTGTTGTGTTAGACATGAAGCCTTGCAATCCAAATATCATCTTCTGAAATCCTTGGTACAGAGCTATGTTGAGTACAAAAATTTAGCTTTTGGATACCTCGCAAAACTAATCTTGTAAACGTAAATTAGCTAAACATTAAGTTTTCCATAGCTTTTTTTAACAAGAGCTTTTTCAGTTGAATGGTTTGTTAAATTTTGCAGCAGTTCAGAAGTAAAAATATCCACTGCATTTTCTTAATTGATTATGGAAATCGAGTACAACTTAATGTTATGCTCGAAAGAAAACAAATCCAGAAGCAACAGCTCACCCCAAGCAGTGGTCTGATGGAAACCAAACATTTTGAAAACAACTTAGTGTTATGGGAAGAGAAATTATGCTCAGCACAGTTCCTTTTGCCGTGTTGACTGGCATCTGCTCTGTGGGGAGCAATTTGCCTGTCCTGCCAAGGAGAAAAAAGTATGGTAACGCACTGGCAGCTGTTAACGGCAATGACTCAGCCACCAGAGATATGGAGAGAAAACACATCTATTCTATGAACAGAATTATATAAAGGCTCCATTCCTTTTAGTTAGAGATCTTATCCTTTCCTGTCGTGAAGTGCTTGGAATCAGAAGACGTAGATAGGGATATGCTGCTATTGTTTTGTTGGTATCTTCTCTTTCTGAATCTACGTGGTTATTGCAAGCACGGCTGAAGAGCAGGCTAGCTGACATTTAAGCAGAGCATATAGTGGCCACTGGTTTTCCTTCTGTATTGTGGCTCCACGGAACTATTCCTCTGCTGCGTTGTCTGAGGGAAAAGATTTAAATATCAATTCTTACAATTTGTGTCTTTGCCTGCAAGTTTTTGAAGTCAATTGAATTGATAGGTATCTCTTGCTAACTTTTATCTCTCTGACTTGCATTTGAACACTGCGTGGCCATAACGAGGAGAAGGTGATAAGGCCATTGCCCGACAGACACCATCTCTGTGCATTTGACAGAGCTGAGATTTCATTCTGCTGCTGCCTGCATTATTGTGTCATATTTTTTTGCCTTCCTCTCTTCCTTGTTGTTCCTCTGCGGCCAGCCATGACTCAGGTGCTGCTGGTTGCTGTTGGCGCCCAGGATTTATGAGGCAGCTTTCATAGTGGGTAGCACATTCCTGGCGGGAATTAAATGTATGAAGCGTCCTGGATTATCACTCAGTGCTGGTGTGGTCATGAAAAGCATGTGGTCGCATTCTAGGGACTGATTATTTCTCAAGACAGCCATTCACTCGCAAGGAAATACTGAGGAAACACTAAAAAAAATAAAAATATTAACGGTGGTGATTTTTCAGTGAAACTTCAGAGAAACTATTACAGTATGACTCCCCATCAAAAAAAGTACCCCCAAGATAAGTCCGTTGTTACAGTAGAAGAAGAATTTTTATTGACTCTGAACATCTCTCCAGTCTGAATTGTTGCTTATTTATGCCTGGCTAATCCTGGGGATCACTTGAGCAATGTCAAAGGGAGCTCAACAGAAAAGGGCGTTAGTGTGTAGTTCTTAATGTGATGTTTCCATCAGGTGGTTTAGCCTCTGTTAGACTCTGGAATAATTCCATGTTGTAAAAAAACCTAAAATGTTCTTCTGGCTACTTATTGGTGTGTTTGCATATGTTTTGGGATTTTGTGACACAACAAAATAGACCATTTTCTGCGTATTCTGTGTAATGGCAGTGCAGAATGCTACAACTCTATCTACTTGGCAAAATGTCTTGCTGAGATATAAATAGATTTCTAATGACTGTCAGGCTCTGTGCCTAAAAAATTTCCTTGTAGATATCTCATTACAGAACTAACATCATTAATAAAATAGCTGAAATATTTTGCAAATGCAGGAATATTTTTTACATCAGTAACTGCAAGGAAAATACCTACCATATGCATAATTTGAGGCTGATTTAAAAACTGTAATTTATCATAATTATCTACATATTATAATGGCAAAACACACTTAATTGCTTTTGACTGGACTGGTATTATGATGAGAAGGAAAGTTAACAGCAGATGGCCCTACTGTCAAAACTGTAGTCTCTTAACCCAAAATGAAGTAGCAGACTGAACATAACATGTTTCTGGCTCCTTTTTCTGATTTTCAGCAGTAAGTATGAACTAGCATTTGGTGGGGTTGTGAATGTTTACAGAGCAATAGAAATAGTCTTACACGGGGACAAAAACAGCAAAGAAAACTTGACTAGATCGGATTCCTCATCGCGTTATGAAAGACTTTCTAAAGAATATTAAGTTGTTCAAAATATTGAACTGGACTGGAAAGCGAATGATTTCCAAAATATTAGAATCTATTATAACACCGTTTTCTGCCCTTTTATCACCAGATGTGCATCTTCTACTTCCATAGAGGAATGAAAAAAAAGTGCTTTATCTTCTATACCTGCCTGGCTGTGAACAAATAAATTAGTTAGCAGTGGAAAAAGCGGATAATTTTGCTGTGCTTCAAATAAGTTCAGCTTTGCTGCATCAATTGCAATATGCCTGAAGGATTTGTCATATATTAATCACAATGTGCGTGCACAGATGTGGCGCTGTAAAAATCCCAGCATTTCCACTCACAGAATGCCTCAGAGAATTGAAGAATTTAAGATTACATTTGTACAAAGTTAAATTACAGAATGGGGGAGAAAAAGGATTTTTTTTTTTTTTTTAATGTCTAGCCAGAGACAATCACAATAAGCAGGTGGTACATTATACTGCTGGATGGTCAATGAAAGTAAATTAGCTGCTTCAGTTGATAGAAAAGAAATGCTGGTCCAATCAGCTTAAATAAAGGTGACATGTTATTTGTGAAATAATGCGAATACCAAAATGTGGTTTAACCCCAAAGATTTTTGTGTATATGTATGTACATTTTGTGTGTGGTTTGTGTTATAGATTTTATAACATTTAATCTTCTAGACTAAAATAATGGGTGAATTTATTAGAAAGCAGAACTCATTACAGGGAGAGATTTATTATTTGCTTCATGTCAGAACAGATCTTGTTCAGATGTGCCTGTCGATGGGACAGTGTAATTTGTTCGTGGTAGTAACAATACATAAAAGGAAATCAGCGGGACAAAGATACTTTGCACTTAAGCATTTCCCCCTTTTATAAGGGGAATAATAAGAGAAAAATTTTAGAAGATACTGTATTATTTTTAAGGGCTAACTGAAAAAACCCTAGTAATTTGTTAGATCAGAATTAAATATTAAGACATATATGGGCTAGTAAAAAATTGTTTTAGAATAATTGTTAATACTGAGATGATGCACATTTTGGAGTAGGTCTATTTGGACAATTCTTCTATGTGTATATTTTTTTTAATTTTTTTTTTTCAATACATCATCATTTGGTATTTTCTTTCTGAAAACTGACAGCCAGTTGCCAGTTACAATCTAGATTGTTCCTATTTCAGGAGGCAGTTAGTTTTTTGATGTTTACGTTTGTCCCTTAGGCTGTATAATCTAGAGCCTTGCTTCAGCTAATGTAGATACACAGCATAATAACATCTTTGAGAGTGTCATGGAGGTATACAGGGAGGAGTTGCTCAGACTTTCTGTGGTCTTTCAAAACCTAAGAATGTTACAGTACATAGTTTGAATAATTCACTGCACATACTAATAAACTGCATGCAATAAGTATATAATTTTTGTCTAGCCTACTGTGTCATAGTAGGCACAAAGATATGTACTCTTGGATATTCTTAAAATCAGTTGCAACCTCATCTAGGTGTTCCTGCTCCGACAGGGGGATTGGACTAGATGATCTTTTGAGGTCCCTTCCAATCCCTAGCATACTGTGGAAAAAAAAAAAAAAAAAAAAAAAAAAAAAAAGCTTGTCGTAGATTTCCCATTCTGTATTTTTCCTTGGAATCATCCTTATCTTTCTAGGGGGCTCTCAAGATATGTGTTCTTTGAACTTCCAGTGATGTGATATTTTGCTTTTACCCCATGCTGGTCTTCTGAGCATCCTCCGAGAAGGTTTCTGTGATCCAAAGTGAAGTTCCAAGTTCAAATTAATTAAAATATCTCATTATTTAAATCTGATTCATGTACTGTAGAGGTTGTTTGGGAGGCTTTAATGAATAAAGTTTGAATTAACATGAAAAAAACTTAATGATTCACTTATCTACTGCTAATATTTTCCTATATTCCCTTACAACATATTAATGCAGTACACGGGGGTATTGGAAACAGGTTGAAAAGCATAACTTCACAAGACTTTCTAAAAATTTACCTGCTAAAATATATTTTAAAATGGATGCCTTATACAATTCTTGCAACATTCTGACTGCTGATGGAGAACCTTATTTCTCATTCCTTCTGTGCAGTTTTGCCACGCTCTTTTGCAGTCTCAAAAACCTGAGCAAAAAGGTGAAATACATTTGCAAAAATGCATTGATTCTGATGGTTTAAAATTTTGCCTATAATACTATTATTTTTCCTGTGCCTTCATTTTTTTGTATTACTTTTTTTTAGTCTCTACTGAACTTCTAATTCACTTTTATTTATTGTTCATCATAACGTTTTGCTCTCTGATGACAAAGACTATATTCCCTATATTTTTATGCAGAGGGGTGAATTGGGGAATACATTGTGACTATCAAGTTTCTGAAAAGCTTTCTGTGAAAAAACCCATTTTTTGTTTGTAGCAGGTTGACTACTGGATGCTTGAGGAGTGAAAGCAGAGCAGAAAACTGGGAATGAAAGGGTAGATATAAAAATATGTAAACATTCTGAATGTGACCATGAAACAATGAATAGAATCATTATAGTAAAATTAAAATAGTAAGGAAGTCACTTTAAAATTATGGTCTGACATTTTTAGCCCAGTAAAATGTTCTGGCATGGGTTAAACAGTTTGATCTTACAATGATGGCTTAGGTCTAGAGCAAAGGAGTCATAATCTCCATCAGTCTGCGTTTATAGGGAAGTCTTTCTTCTTCATGTAACTAATTAGAATTAAATATCCTTGTGTTTAGCTTCTTAATGTATAGTCACATTCCTGTGTTTCAGCCCTGAATAGTACTCTGCTCTCTTCCCGTGTAGAACTATTGTTCTTCCTTCAAATACAGAATCGTGGTGTAGCTGTGAGAGAACTAACTGGCTGGTTTTTACTGCTGCGAAATTATTAAGTTGGGTATTTTTTTTTTTTCAGTTGCTTATAGCTGAAAACAAGTGTAGGGGAAAAATGAAAATAATATTTATTCAAAATGAGTCTTAAGTTTTTAAAGGCTTGGAGGTCAGCACTGTGCTGTTGCACATGGCAGCAAACCAGCAGATTTTGGCAATACAGACGCAACATAATGCCTCTAACGTTTTTCTTTTTCCTGCTGGAGCAGGCGGGCTCCGAAGGCCTGTGTTGACAGGTAATGAGATCTAATAAGCAAGGGGAAAAGGGGTGGGTGGGAATGAATGAATAAGGGAATATCCATATTCATTATTTAATCAAATAAAATTCTCTTGGAGGATTCTGGGAATACTCAGTCCTTGCTTCAAAAGCTTCGCTGTGATAGCTGTAAACAAATTACCTTACGAATAACTTCTTAATCAGGGAAGAGTAGAGCTGTTCTCTACTTGATCTCTCCCTTTGGGTGGTCCCAGTCAGAGAGCAGCAGCCTTCCTCCTGATGGCTTGGCTTCAGAAAAGCTATATGGTATTATGCTGACAGCTGTAGACCTCTTTTTGTTAGGGATAACAAACATCCTGTGCTGAGGACAGCATCAAGCCCAGCTTGCAGTATGCCCAATTAGAGAAGCTAAAATCTCATTTGTTTCACCATGGGAGTCTCTGAAAGCACACCGTTTTGGCCTCATTACAGTATTTTTAACTTTACAAAAACAATTTCATTATGGAAATTAAAGAAGCTCATTTAGTCTTTGCATTTGTGCTGAACTTAATAAATTCCACAAGTATATCAGCTGCCCTAGTGTGCAGGCTTTTTCTTCTTTATCTCAGTAAAAAGTTGTTTTAAGAACTATTTGCAGAGACTATTTCATAAAGGAATGTGCCATTTTGATATAGTGGTTATTTAGTATCAAAGTGAACAAATTCCCGGACTCCATTGTCGGTTATTTTCCTTCCCTAAACATCCGAGCAGTGACCAGCATTTGCTGTGCTGACACCCGTGTAAAAGGGACGGGCAAGTCTGCAGTTTTCCTCCAGGTACTTGAGATATTTTTATATTTGTGATGTTCTAAAATATGCTTTCTCTTATATGAATCTTAAAATCTTTCATGGTTCAATGCAAATGACAAGCAGTAGAGCGCCGCTTTCCTACGATTGCACTAAGAGGTAAGGATCCCAGTTCAAGATTGAGCAGGAAAATCCTACCAAGGATTTTAGGTTAGTTATGGATATATCTTCTGTACGTACCTTGAGAGACTTTTTGTTTGTGCTTTTCTAAAATGCGAAGAAGGGGAGAGGACAACTACTTTCCCATAATGTGTTATAGGAAGAAAACTGAAATAGAGATGCTGACAAACTTTTATAATGTCTAAAGATGTTTGCTGATGAGAGAGTACGCAGAGACCATTTTGCGAGTCCACAGTCAAAAGTATTTTCAAACAATGCTGAAAAAGTGAATACCCAAAACAGGAAACAGTGCAAATTTGCTACTGAGTATGTTATGTAAATAATTTGGTTTGTTGTAAGTAGGAAGCCAAGAAGGACCACTGTTAGGTGGCAAGCTGGGTTCTTGATTTTTTCATACTTTTTAGCTACCCTTTTTGGCTTTGAGTCTTCCCAACAGAAAGAAGAGAACTAAATATAAGGCTCTGGTTTTCTTATTAATGTTTTCCCTTCATTAAAGTAGTAATAGTGTAGGACACATTCAACAGAAAATCCCAGCAAATCCAAGGTCATGGGATCTCATACTCTACCTGAGGCTGCTTTATTATAGCGTTTCACAAATTTGAATATACCGTACTTACAGTGAGGAGAGGTGGGACAAGAGTTGTGAGGAGGGGTGGTTACAGTACGTAACATTTTCAGGAGCAGAGTAGTTGTGTGCTTTTGAGTAGAATGAGTGTGTGAATGGCAATTTTAACCTGAGTGAAGGGTATGAGGAGAGTAGTTAGCGGAGAGGAGGATACGTGTGCATGTGTGTGTCATGAGCATGCAAGCATGGTCAGCATATTTATGTGCCGAGCTGGTCAAGTAATATTGCCAAACGTGCCAGCAGGGAGGGGAGAAGGGAGGCTAATGTGAAAGCTTATTGCATGTGTGAGCTGGGCCATATTGTCTGAGCACATTTTGATCAAGTAATATGAGCCTTCATGAAAATGATGATAAATGTATCTTAATTAAATAGTCTTAATTAGGTATCCAGCTTGGAAGTAGTGCAGGTTTACATGTGTGACTGGTGGAGAGGCTCCATCGGTTATTCCAGTTTTTTTCCCCAGGTCAGCCTCTCAAACTATTTTGTGTTTTCTACGTTTTTCCAATACAGGGTGTGCTAATGAAATGTACCCTTTGGAATGAAGATGTATCTGGAAGAGTTCATAGTATGATTTTTTTACTCAGGACACTGTGCTGTACTCTACTACATAGGTCAGTGAAGAGTTGTCAGACGATAATGTCTTTTAGTCCCTAGCAATGCAGGCTAGCGATTGGATGCCTTGAAGTACCAGGTGAAAAAGCTCTTTATCCCATTAACTACATGGGGAATGCTTTAGTCTCCCTGAAATGTTTCTTAAAGGTGAAATAAATCAATAAAAGGAGGTTGCCATAACTGTGCAGTTACTATATAGTTCTGAAAACAAACTAAATTGATTGTAAGCATCTGTTTTTATGTATTTTTCTCCCTTGGAATATGTCCCAGTGGCTTGTTCTTTGTTAGAATGATCCCGTTTACTTAATAAGCTATAAATATGTTGAGCTCAAGTCAACAAAGGTGTTTTCAACATACACAGCATTATAAATAAACCAAATCTTTTCTTATGTCTCTTTGGGGCAGCAGTAGGAGAAAGGTAATCAGTATCAGTGGGGCACCTGAGGCTTTTCTGGTCTCATGTGCCAAATTCTTCTTTCTTGCTGCCGGTGCTGGGACTGTCGCTACCGCTCCATTTTTTCTTGCCTTTGTAGGCAGGAGCTGAAGGAAATAGGAGTGAATGAGACAGAAGCAACATCATTCCACTACTCTTCATCTTTCCTCCGCTGTCACTGGAGCTACCCCATCAGCTTCCTCAAATTCCCTGTCTTAAGATTTATTTAGACTGCTGAGAGGTGTCTGCGCTGAGCATAACTAGCTGAGTCATTTTTCAGAGAAGTATCTGTCTAACTTACTTCAAAAGTGGGTGGTGTTTAGCAGCCATAATCATTTGTTTCTCCTGTAGCTTGCTTTTCCAGTGAAGCTATGGGATTTTCCATAGTTAGGATGTGTGCTATCTTTTTTTGTTTGTTTGTTTAACGAAGGTGAAGTGATGCAAAAGGCTGCGAGTTCTGTTTCCCTTAAAATGATTGCATTTCAGTTCTTCAAAAGTTTTTTTTTTTTTCTCCTGAAACCCCAGGTTCTTATGTTATTGAGAGTTGAGGTAGTTTTTTTCTAATTTCATAATTTTCCTCTCTACTCTCGGCTCTTCAGTAATGTGATATGAAGTAGAAGCTGGTCCTTCTACTAACTATTTAAATAAGTGAGCATTAATAAAAATATTAAAACAGAGGATTGGTGCAAAAGGTTAGCCTGCAGTTGGCGTGCACCGGGTATTCTCTTAAATTACAGATGCACAGTCTCAACGTCTCTTTGGTTCTTTGGAGATATTCAAAACTTGACTGAACATGGCCCTAAGTGACCTGATGCAGCATAAAAGTTGACCTGGCTTTGAGTGAGGACTTGGTCAAGATGACCTCCACAGGTCCCTTCCAAACCTAATTATGCTGTGATTCGAAGTCTCAGTAGGGAAGGACTAGCAGATGCTGGACATTCAGTTCCAGTGGCTGGTCTTACTGGAAGCATAATTCTTCACCAAAACTTGCTTTAAACATCTGGGAGAAGCAGGGTCTCAAAAAAGCACTGATTTGAAACTAATTCTGTGAACTCCTCCTGGTCCTGAGCTGGCATTGCCAACCAAAAGCACAGCAGTGTGCTATGTCTTTTTCTGTCCCTCTCTCTCTTCCCCCCCCCCCCCCCCTTTTCTTTCTCCTGCTCTTCTGCTTTTCTCTGCAGACATCCCATATCCCTACCTGGTTACTAAACATTGTGTAGCTTCATTGTGAATAGATCAGGGGACCGATCTCCCTGAAAAATGTATTTTTAATGGGCTGAGTTTTAGCTGGATTGAGTGGTGCTTTTTTTTGGACTTCTGAGACAAAACTTGTCTGAACTGCCAAAATGTGTGAGGGCATGGATGTCTTGGGAACAAACTGGACTGGCAAATGTATAATATTTTGATTTCTTACTACGTGTGTAATAAAAGAAGTAGTACAAGGTGATGGTAGTCTTGGAGGTCTTTATTTAATCCTACAAAACTAAAAAAGAGAACGGGATTCCTGTTGAGACTGGATAATGGCAGTCTTCAGTCATTTGGTGTCCTCTGAGACTTTTGTTCGCTGTCAAATGCCATTTTATGTGTTAGAAAACATCAGGACTCCATCTTGGATAAACTACACAAAAAATGCAGTTTCTCTAGCTTTCTTTTGAAGCCAATTAAAGTGTAAAGCTGAAATAATACAATGTGGTTAAATTATAGATCAAGCAGTTGTGCAGGTGTATCCTTGAACTGCACTCAGTCCATTTTATGTTATTATAAACTACTGAAACAGTATGTTTACTTCCTTTATAAATCAAGCAAATCTTGTTTTTATTGCAGAGAGTGGGAGGTGAGGTAATAGTGGAGTGGGAGGATAATTTAGAATAGAGGTACCTGCAACATGCAGATATAGTGCTCCAGAGTATTAGGATATGTTATGTTCCTTTTGAAAAGTTGTTTGTAATGATAGTTAATAGCATCCCACAAGAGGAAGCAGACTGTAAGTATGGTGAAATCCAATGAAAGTTGAGATAGAAAGTTCAGGATCATTTATATCAGATGAGAATCTTAATAGGAGGGCAATCAACAATTTTGTCAGGAGCTCAGTCCATAATCCTTCAATTTCTTGAAAGATAGCGAGTGGTCTGACCTGGCTATTTTCTAGAAGAACTGTATATTTGGTAGTTATCAGAAACTGAAAGGGAGATAATGTAGAAAAAGGGTTGGAGAAAAGATAGTAATTCTATCTGGTAATGAGGCAATGTGTTCCAGCCGGACTTTCTTTTCCAGCTGGCATATAACAAAATTAAGAAAAATGGAAAGTAAACATTTAACCTCCATCTTATTTTTCCTCCTACTTAGGATGTCCTATTGTGGTTTAACAGAGTTGCCATCCTTTAACACAACTCTGTCCACTTAGTAAACAAGAGGCTCCACCATTGCCAGTGTTTCTTCTGCATCAGCTATTTCATCCTCAGCAAAGAAAACCACCCACTTGAAAGAGATTCCTTAGTATGCACATGTGTATCTGATTTGATATGGTAATTAACTACTCTTCACAGAGTCATAGAATATCTTTTTCTAGAGCCGAACAAGCTGCTGTTTTAAGTTGAGGAGTTACCAGCTGAAGGAAGCTTTGAAAATTTGAAAGGACAGATTTTGGTAAGAGAGGGCAAATGAAAATAATAGAGAGCTCTGTCCTCTTAAAAAAAATCGCTTTGCAGGAAGTTTTTCATGGCAATCTGGTAGAAAACCCACCTATCAAAACAAATGCTGGCTTTTAAGAAATGGCTTCTAGACTCATCTTGGTTGTTTTTACAATTGTTGCTTTGACTGGTTCGTGTTTTCATTAAGGAAAAAAGGTTAGCAGCGTTGCAGCAAAGTTGTTTTGGGTTGAAATGTTGACATCAAAATTGGTGTGAGGTTTATCACGAGTGCATATATATATATACGCTTATGTGTCTGTGTATGTATATATACGGGACATCTGATGGCAGCATCAGTGAACAAAGGAGTAATACGAACTTGATTTTTAAGGAATTCTGGTGTTGGTTCGTCAGGTAGCTTGGAAGGAAATCAGAGAGGAGGACAGAATTGAATGCTGACTGGCCAGCTAGGCTCTCAGTTAAGAAGTCTGGTGAAAAAGTGATGTTAGATATGATGAGCCAATATGGTGTTTAGATGTGGAAAATTTAGTGGTTTCCTAAAACAAAAGCCTTTCCTCAGAGCGGGCGTGTTCATGAACATACGGCTTTGGAATGAATGAGAAAATATTTACCTGTTGTATCCTACTTAGTGAAAAGAGTTGCAACCCTTCCCCTTCATCCAGTCCTTTGCTCTGGTAGAGCTCTCCTTACCCTCCCCTCTCCAGCCGTGCAAGTTCTGTACCACTTTAATGTCTGTTCTCTACCTAGAGGCGTAGCGAGTTGTTTCTGTTGTGGTTATGCATTTAACAGCTGGGCTGCCTATGCCAGCTTAATCACTCCTTTTCTCCTCATCATGATCCTTTTCATTAGTTATTATGTAACCAGATTAATATAAAGCTCCCTTGAAGCAGTTAACATATTCAACACTAGTAATTATCTAACAGGCTTTCCACAATTATCCTGGGCGCATGCAGAAGACAAAGTAACTTTGGAAAGATCAGTTCCTGGTGAGTCCTTTCCAAGCAGTAAGATTACACTTAGCGTATATCAACAAGTTAAACCAATTTTAATATGTTGGTCTTTGAGTAGGACACCCCAAAATATGCAAATTTTGTATCATATACAAGCTTCATTTGATACAGGGTTTCAGCAGTGGACTATCGGTGAAAGGACATTGACCAAGAAACGTAACCCTCTTTTAGTTAGAAGACATTGAAATCTCTGGTAAACGGCAATAAACAATTTCAATAGAAACTTTAACCCAAATGGATCATTACTTGCAGCCTACAGATTCCTTTTCAAATCATTAACTGCTTCTCATGGTGTCTTGCAAAGAAAGAAATGGAGGCTATTGCCTAATGAGTCTTTCTTTAAAACAGATCAGACAGCTTAGCTTCTTACAATTGGCCAATTTAGGAGTTAGAAAATAGTTTAATTTAATTCAACCACTAGGGCTTTGTAAATGAGTATATATGTATATGTGTGCTATGTGCAATAGAAAAATTGTCAGATGTGTTATGTACTTCATTTACTGTAAACTCCCAGCTGTCCTGCCTATATTTTCCCCATTAATCTGCCATGGACTTTAACACTTCAGACACATATTTCTAAACAGCCCAAACAATTATCTCTATCAAAATTAACCTGTCATGTGAATAATTCCTTTTTTTTTATTTTAACACCCAGGGATGAATTTCTGTTAGTCTGTGTATTTTATAGTGCAGTTGTACATGCACAAACATGAATACACGGTTACTCCCACCTGTTGTCAAATCCCGGGTAGTATTTTGTTCTGAGCTCGTGATGGATTTCTGGTTTGTATCTCTTGTCTGCCAGGTTTTAAAATGAAAGAATTGTGCTATTTGTATATAGAAATGCACAGAAGTAGGTGTATTCTATAAATCAGTGCTTGATTTTTACATAAAATTTAACATTGATAGATAAGCCTCATCATTTAAATAGGCAGCATTAAGGCATTGTTATGAAAATTGCTGTTTTTCTCTCCCAAATAAATGCTGGTACAAATTTGTAATCCCATGTATTTTCCTGACTTTCTTGGGATTATTTTAAAAGTAAAATGCTTGAAAAATCTACTATTTACCATAAAGACACAGATGACATTAACATAATTGAAGATGAAGAACATGACTTTCATTATTACTTAACTCACTGTGCAGATTTGCAGGAGAGCAGATCACACTTTGTTTTTGGAATGCAGTGAGGAGGAGACATGTTCAGGGACATCCATCCGAGCATCCCCAATGGTGCTCATGAAGGTAATGCTTATTACTTATTTACTAATGTAAACGCTGGGGTCTTGGGGAAGGAGGAGGGAGCTGGACCAGATGGGGATGTGAAGCCTGTTGCTGTGCATTTGGATAGGTAGCGCGGTGTGGAGCTCTGCCCGGCCTCAGGGGTGTTGCCAGTGGTGAAGTTGCTGTAGGACAAGAGGATGACTGAGGTCCCAAGGCTCCACAGGGCAGCGTCCACCCTCTTTTCTGTAAGTCGGGGTGCGAGTGGGCAGTAAGCCAGCCCTGGCAGCACAGGTGCCAGCTTCTGCTGGAAGCTTCTGAGGGCATCTGCGTGCAGGCTGTGATCTGCGCAGAAGAGGAGCTACAAATAAAGTTTCTTTTGGTGCACTGTTACCTTTCTCTTCTCTTCTTTCCTGCTCTCAGACAAAGTGGAAATTGCCTTAGAGAAAGCAAATTCTTCCACCCTAATGTGACATAAGAATATGGGAGGGGGTGAGAACAAAAGCTGTTAGGTTTACGCTGTATCCTGTCTCCAGTAGAAGCCAATAGCAGATGCTTAGATGGGAAAAAATTAACAGAACAAACTCACTGTGCGTTCCATTTCTTTACCCTTCCTTCTTCCGGCAATCGGGTAGGCGGAGAGCTTCATAACGGTGTTGCCACAAGGAGAGAAGGAAGAGAGCGCAGTTGAGGGTTTGATTTATTTATTTATTTAATATGTAACTTCCTCAAATGCTACCCTGATGCATGAGTTATCAGTTCTTTGGGGGAGAGTTTTTCGTACTTTAATGGCATTTTGCAATTGTAGTTTGATTAATATATGAATAACAATAAAGGGGAGAGCAAGAACTTTAAATGCGTATGTTTCATTAGTTAATTTTCCCATTGAATTCTTAGTTTTTTTAGAACTACCTATTTAAATTTAAATATGATGTTATTACTGATTGTTCAGTTGTGTAATTTTAAGTCATTTATTTGGTGTCTTTTCTATGATATTATCCATTCTCACGTACAATTATTAAACATGTGATTGAAAATTATAGAGAATTAACGAACAATGACTGTTTGAGTGGAAGTTTTGCATTTTATCATTATTTTATATTTAGGCTTGAATTAACAGCAATATAAACCTGGAAATATTTTGACGTTTGATTGTTTTTTCCTTTGTTGGCTGGTTGAGATGGTGCTTTGCTTTGAATGGCATTTCTGTGCAAGTCCCCGGCATTGTAACTCTGGAAGCACTGGTCAATCTGACAATGTTAAGGACTCTGTCAGGAAACTCTGGGTAGAATTTTATTCATTTTGGTGATGACTAGAAGAGTAGATGAATACTTGCACTTCACCGTCTATTTACATCTGTAGAACCTAAACCAGTCAGTGGTTACCTTGAACAAGTGGTAACCTTCCAGCCGAAAAGCATCACCATCCCCTTTTTGGTTTTAAAACGTTAACTCACATAATGATTTACTTGTCCATATGCAAGAAAAGAGTGATTTGGCACCGTGAGGAGACGGTTCAGGCGTACGTAAATCCTCAGGGGATGAAAATGGGGACCAGGCTTCTGGTGTGACAGATGGGGTGAAAGACTGGGTGATCATAGTATGGACTGGATTGAGGAGGAAATGGGGGATGGGGATTTGGGACCCTCCTCAGTATGGTGAGGGAAAAGCAATGGTATGTGTGGCTGGGAGGAAGAAGGTTGCTGAGTGGTCTTCGGGTAGAAGAGAGAGAATGTCCCCTGCAGAGGACAGGAAAGCAGAAAAATCCTTGGGCATGTAAAAGTGACATCATCTAGTTTTATTTTAAACAAGGAGCAGGACATAACATGGGAAATAAGGCTGGTGGAAGACAGCAGACTTCACACTGGAATACTTAAATTTATTCTATTTATTTAATTTATTTATTTAATTTATTGGCTTTTGAGACTTTTAGATGGTTGAAGTAAATGAGTTCTGGCCATTTCTTAAAAACATGGGTCTGGAAGTCTCTTGCTCTTTGATATGAAAATAGATGATGCTGCTGAGATCCAGCAGTGCCAGTGGGTAGAAACTGCTGCTGAGCTGCTTGTTGTTTGTCATTTTTTTCCTCAAAGACTTGGCAAGAAGACTGTCAGGAAGTTTTTTATCCAACTGGAACCTCAGTTGACTTGTTGTGGCTCTTCCCTTAGGATTTGATGACATTGCTCAACTCAAAAATATTATGTAGCCCTATTTGAAGCCGTGCTGTTTTCCCTGGTTCAGCTCTTACAGAAGTCTTTTGGGTCTGGCTGATATTTGAGGCCCACAGAGTTTGTGAACACAGGTTTTGTCTGAAAGGAAACAGGTATTTCTACTTTTTGTTGTATGTTGGAGCTTTGTAGTTATATTTTATTATGAAGTACAGGTTCTTATGCTTTGCATTTTCTCCCATCTGAAAACTGTCTGAAGCTAGACAGTTACTTTTTATTGATTCCCTACATCTTTTAAAACATCAGGTGGCCCTCACAGATTTTTTTTTTTGTTTTAATTTTTTTTCTTTTTAGAAAATGCTTTAGCCTGTACAAGATGCAGTAACTTTATGGAAAGTGTAATATGTGAAAAGAGAGTTTACAAGGAAAAGGACACAGAAATATTTAATACTTTTGGGTTAAAATTGTGTCAGTCTCATTTTAAAGAATCAGTGAACTTTAACGAAATGTGTGCAGGCTTTTCCAAATTGTTATAATGTAACCTAAAATTTTTCTGTAGAATGTCTTTGTACTCTAAAGTAAAAAGGAGTAATTGAAGCTTGCAGAAAGGAATGAGGAAAACGCTAACTCTGGATGCTACTGGTGGCTGTGTGTATGGGATCATTTTTAATGATCTATAGCTTGCAAATAGTTGGAAAATTTTCTCTTTTACTTCACTGAAAAGAACAGCCTGCAGTAATGGATATATTTTACAGTTGCATCAAGTGCACAGTTACCAGGCGATGATGGGAAGCCTGATAGTTTTACTTCTAGCAAAGCTGGCCTCCAGTGGATTTTATTAAAAGAATTTTATTTTTTTAACAGCTGAACTGAAAAAAAAAATCTCTCATGAAACAGAGCCAACTCATTGTATTGCTAACCACATTCCTGCAAAACTTCAGGAACTCCTTCAAGAAATCAGTGTAGTTCAAGTTTCTCTGCAGAGTTACTTGAGAGTACGAAGTACAGTTCTCTTTGTTCTAAACGCAATATGAATTACCGCACTACTCTCTCTTTTAGCTTATGAATGCAATTCTCTCGCTTACCTGGTGGTAGTTGTGACATGCATTAACCTGACCAGTTCCAGGGGTCCCCAGTCTTCACAGGTTGGTAAACAAATGTCATGTCACAAGAAAAGAGGCATATGTCAGGAGTGTAGAGCACTTGCCTTGTGGAAAACCAAAACATCTTTTTCCTTAGTTTATATAAAAACCTTCTTTCTGTAGTATCCTAATATATTTTAAAATGCAGGAAATTGTGTACAGTATATTAAAACTTAATGCAGAGTGTGGTGGACCATTATTCTTTTTGCGCCAAGCTATTCCTCTGACAGGACGTAGGAATAGCATTAGGTTAGGAATAGGGTTTCTACCTGAAAAACAAGAGAATCATCTCCTTCACACCCCCCCCCCAACCAAACAAGCCCCTCCAAAACAAAACACACACACCATCCCTGCAAAAATCTAAAATACTGAAAAACATTTGCTTATTTCAATATTATACCTGGAGTATTTGTATAGGTGAAAAACAGTGTGTGTTGTGCAGCAATCAGTAGTTATGTATAATCAAGAGAATTAATTTTTTTACTGGAAAATGCAAATCTGACAATTTTCTGGATAGACACAAAGAATAAGAATAAAAAAGAAGCTGACATAGTTTTTAGAGTAGAATCAAAAGAGATTTTCAATAGCATATGAAAGTTAGTTTTAGTTAAACTATCTTTTTAATTATTAAAACATCCTTCATAGTTACTGAAAAGACTGAAATTCTGTAAATGAGTACTTCATAGTTCTTTCATATACATGGCACCTTTTACCTTACCTAGGGAGCTCCAAAATAATTATGTATTCGTTGAAGCTCAATGCCGCTCCTCTTTAGTAGGGAAGAATGTAGGGAGTACTTGCATGTCCTATACTAGAAGATTAAATTTCAGGTACATTATGAAACTGGAAAAGAATTGTTATGAAGTCTGTGGTTTTTGAAGTGTTCCTAGGTCATACTCTTTAAAAATATATGTATTTTATTCTGAGAATGGTTGATTTTCTCTTTTTCAGAATATTCTGTCCTGTCCCTCATATACTAATTCTGTATTACTTCCCCTGCAGTTGTCCTTTAAGCGGTACTTCATAAATACTGGATACGTAATATTAGGTCCCAGACTCTGCCACTATAGGTGGCCTCACAACTTGTTAGATTTTGAGTTTAAACTGGGAAAAGTCTTCTGAGAATGTTACATTGCTATGGCTTGTCAACTGGGGAAAGGGTCTTGAGCATGAGAGTTTGCTTTCTGCTTACGTTCTATAGCGTATGTAGTATAGATTGTATTTATAAATGCGTATATAGTGTAGTTTCCTGGAAATTCAGAAATGGTATCTAAACACAAGTATGCGGAGGAAGGCATTTGTTTGCATGTCCTCTGTACTTTGTACAAGTCTAATGCAGACAGGTAAGCTATAGTTCACAACTAGTGACTATTTTTTCCAGATCTTCTGATTTCCTGTGCTTCCCTCCAGCCCCACATGTGTACAAATACCTGATGGGAAGGAGTAAAGACGACCGAGCCAGGCTCTTCTCAGTGGTGCCCAGTGACAGGATAAGAGGCAATGGGCACAAGTTCAAATACAGGAAATTCAACTTAAGCCTAAGAAATTTTATTACTGTGAGAGCGGTCAAAGACTAGACCAGCCTGCCCAGAGACCTTATGGCACCTCCATCTTTGGAGACATTTAAAACCCAACTGGACATGGCCATGGTCAGCCTGCTGTAATTGGCCCTGCTTTGAGCAAGGGGGATCGGACTAGGTGACCTGCCGGCATCCCTTCCAACCTCAGTGGAATTCTGTGTGTGATTCTCCATTTCCATTTTATTCTGAATGACATGTTGGCTGCATTTCCTTTCTGATTCCTGTGTTTGTACACTGTCTTTTCAGACAGACTCAACGGAAATCTTTATGCATACTGAGAAGCTGCACCACTGAGGGGGTTAGCACTGCTGCTTTCATATAGAGTAGTTAGAAGTTGCTGTTCATTGAGAAATATAGTATAGCAGCAAAATAGATATAGGGATTTAACTATAATTTTTGGAAGCTTGGGAGTCATAACTAACCATTCAGCTGTCCATTTTATATGTTATACTACAAGCATGGCTAAACTTTCATGTTAACATTTTGTACAGATCATATTTTTTCTCTTTTAAGGGTTGGTGGATTGTTTTCCATCTCTTAGCCAGCCGAAGAAGTCTGTTCCATTTACTCAGCTAAAGAATACATTCATGTTGACAGGGTTTGCGCTCCTTTCCAGATAGTCTCTAGTTTAGCCATCCTTAAGGAAAGTGCAACTCTACTGTTTAATCCATTATCAAAAAAAGGATGGCACCTCATGTATTTAAACGTTTATCTAATTTTTGACATGTGGAAGGACAGGCTCATTATTATTAGGATAATAAGCGGTACCAAACTGATGCAATTGATGTTAAATATTGTGCAAAAAAAAAAGTGCTGCTTAAATAGCAGAATCCATTAGTGTCTGTTGTAAAGGGACTGTGTATTCCCCTGGGCAATACCATATCATCTGGAAATATTTGAAATGGAATGTATTATGATCATAGTGAAGCCTCAAGAAGTTGGGAGGACTTTGAAACTATAATAGCTTGCTAGGTAAAATACCTCACAGAATCAAAATTGAAGTAGCAAGTGTATTATCAGATGTTTGAGGGAGATAAATGTAATTTGCTGAATATATATTCTGAATATACATACTGAATATATATACACCTTCTGCTTTCTCTTCCTATTGCAATGCATATATAAAAGGGAGAGAGGCTTTGAAGGGAGGTGTGGATAAGGCCTGTGAAGTTCCTATCCTTAGCCTGATTAATACATCTATTTCATTTTTGCGGGAGGAAAATGGTATCGCTGGTTTTTGCATCCTCAAATTCCCATCGTGATACCCTGTTCTGTGGCATATTATAAATATTTTACTTTAGCCTTTTACACTTCCTTACTTCTGTATGCTAGGTAAAAGTTTGCGTTTTGTCCTTATAAAGCTGTGAAATTTGAAATGCTGAATACCTTTTGAGCATTTGTCTCCAATATTGTCTCACGACAAAAGCTGACAAATCCTCTTCTGTTGGCAGTTCAATTTTGCATTGAAATGGAACAACTTGCTGCAGCATTATGCAAGCAGATTAGATACACCTCAGGTTAGATTCTGGATTTAGCTTGTTTCATTAGGGACAGGGATAGACATGGGAATGAAAAGACTTCAACTGCTGGAGTAGAGCATCTATCCATCTTTCTGTGACAGAGCCCTCAGCCCTCATGTGCCAGTGTATCCTGCGGCAGACGGCTTTTTATTTCAGGACTTTGCCCCAGCTGAAGCAATTGGTAGAGTTGTGGTGGTTTTACTGTTCCTGACAGTTATCCCATGCAACAGCACATACTGTGTAAGGGCAGTATGAAAGACAGTCATTCAGAAAAAAGACATGGGCATTGTGTTGGACAAGCTGAACACAAGTCAGCAGTGCATGTGTGTCATGGGGTGAAGCGCTGGAGGGAAGGGGGGTCCAAGAAAGTTGGTTAATATTCAAGGACTACCTCCTCCAAGCTCAGGAACAATGCATCCCTACAAAGAGGAAGGCAGGCAGAAAAGCCAGGCGGCCTGCATGGATGAACAAGGAGCTCCTGGACATGACCAAAAGGAAAAAGGAGGCCTATAGGGAGTGGAAACAGGGGCGGGTAGCCTGGGAGCTATACAGAGGAATCTTTTGAGCAGCCAGGGCTTGGGTTAGACAAGCTAAAGCCCAGATAGAACTAAATCTGGCCAGGGACATTAAGACAAACAAAAAATCCTTCTTTATGTATGTCAGCGAGAAAAGAAAGACTAAGGAAACTGTGGGCCCTCTCCGTAAGGAAACGCAAGAACTGGTTACCTGGGACAAAGACAGAGCTGAGGTACTCAATGACTTTTTTGCCTCAGTCTTCACTGGCAAGGACTGCAGCCGCATTGCCCATGACACAGAATGCAAAGACGAGGATTGGGAAAATGGAGAACCGCCCACTGTAGGTGAAGATCAAGTGCAAGACCACCTGAGGAATCTGAAGGTGCACAAGTCTGTGGGACCTTATGAGATACATCTGCGGGTCCTGAGGGAGCTGGCAGATGAGGTCGCTAGTCCACTAGCCATCATATTTGAGAAGTCGTGGCGGTCTGGTGAGGTTCCTGCCGACTGGAAAAGGGGAAACATAACCCCTATTTTCAAAAAGGGAAACAAGGAAGAGCCAGGGAACTACAGGCCAGTCAGTCTCACCTCTGTGCCTGGCAAGATCATGGAGCCTCCTGGAAATTCTGCCGAGGCATGTAGAAAACAAGGAGGTGATTGGTGACACCCAGCATGGCTTCACTGAGGGCAAGTCATGCCTGACAAATTTGGTGGCCTTCTATGAAGGGGTTACAGTGGCAGGGGATAAGGGAAGACCAACTGATATCACCTACTTGGATTTGTGCAAAGTGTTTGACACTGTTCCACACGATATCCTGGTCTCCAAATTGAAGACATGGATTCGACAAATGGACCACTCAGTGGATAAAGAACTGGCTGGACGGTCGCACTCAAAGAGTTGCGGTCAACGGCTTGATGTCCAAGTGGAGAGCAGTGATGAGTGGCGTTCCTCAGGGGTCGGTACTGGGGCCTGTACTGTTCAACATCTTTGTCGGTGACATGGGCAGTGGGGTCGAGTGCACCCTCAGCAAGTTTGCCAATGATACCTGTTTGGCGAGGTAGACATGCTGGAGGGGAGGGATGCCATCCAGAGGGACCTGGACAGGCTGGAGAGGTGGGCCCAAGCCAACCTCATGCGGTTCAACAAGGCCAAGTGCAAGGTCCTGCATCTGGGTCAAGGCAATCCCAAGCACAAATACAGGCTCAATGGGGAGTGGCTGGAGAGCAGCCCTGAGGAGAAGGACCTGGGTGTGCTGATTGACGAGAAGCTCAACATGAGCCAGCAATGTGTGATTGCAGCCCAGAACGCCAACCATATCCTGGGCTGCATCAAGTGTGGCCAGCAGGTCAAAGGAGGTGATTCTGCCCCTCTACTCCACTCTCGTGAGACCCCACCTGGAGTACTGCATCCAGCTCTGGAGTCCCCAACATAAGAAGGACATGGACCTGCTGGAGCGTGTCCAGAGGAGAGCCACAAGGATGATCCGAGGGCTGGAGCACCTCTCCTATGAGGAGAGGCTGAAAGAGTTGGGGCTGTTCAGCCTGGAGAAGAGAAGGCTCCAGGGAAATCTTATTGCGGCCTTCCAGTACTTAAAGGGGGCCTACAGGAGAGCTGGGGAAGGACTTTTTACTAAGGCATGTAGTGATAGGACGAGGGGGAATGGCTTTAAAGTGGAAGAGGGCAGGTTCAGTTTGAACATTAGGAAGAAGTTTTTCACTCTGAGGGTGGTAAGGCAATGGAACAGGTTGCCCAGAGAGGTTGTTGAGGCCCCATCCCTGGAGGTGTTCAAGGCCAGGCTGGATGTGGCCTTGGGCAATCTGGTCTAGTGGGAGGTGACTATGGCAGAGGGGTTGGAACTCTATGAACTTCAAGGTCCTTTCCAACCTAAACCATTCTATGATTCCATGATTCTATGAAAACCAGCCGCATGTTGGGTTGTAGTAGGAAGAATGTAGACAGCAGGTTGAGGGAAGTAATTTTTTTTTGTCATCTTCTGTTACCATTTGTTAGTCTGCAGCTGGAGTACCATGTTCAGCTTTGGACTCCCAGCACAAGAAAGATGTTGTCCATAGAGTCTCCAGTGTGGTTTCACCAAGATGATTGCTGGAGCAATGATACATGAAGAGGGACTAAAGTGTCTGGATTTGTTCACTCTGGAAGGTTCAGCGGTGATCTTAGCTGTCTTCAGATGCCTAGTGGGAGGTTATACAGAAGACCTCCCTTAGGGTTATGCAGTCAAAGAGAGAGAAGCAACGGGCACAAGTTACAAGAGAAATCTGATTAGATATTAGAAGGAAATAATTTTTCACATATGATAATGATTAAGGACTAGATAAAATGCCCAAAGAGGGAATATCATAGAACCATAGAATGGTTTATGTTGGAAGGGCTCTTAAAGATCATCTAGTTCCAACTCCCCTGCCATATCCATCAGTGGAAATGCTCAGAGCTTAACTGGATATTGCTCATCCCTAACAACATGATCTAACTTTGAAGTTAGATTCAGCAACAAGTTTGAAGGAGGGTTTGGGGCCAAATGACCTCTGGAGGCTAGTTTCTAGACTAAATTATCCTGCAATTCTATCAATCACCTAGGCCACCAAAGGCAGGGATGGTTCTTATGGAACTACCCAGCAAACATTTCCCTATCCCAGACAGTGTGTCACACATCCTGAATATGTCTCAAGGTTTTTCCTGTCAGTGGCTTCGGTAGTATCAACAGAAGGGCTGCATGTTCTCACTACGGTAAATAACAGGCGAAACTTTTTGGTTGTGATGCAATGTTCTTTATTATTAAATGTCTAGAATTTTCAGACAATATTTATCATAGGTAGGTAAATTTGTAAAGGGAATGATTTCTATAAAAATTAACATATAGAATGTTGCATGCCAAGTGCTTTTCAATTTACAGTGGCATAGAAGTGAATTCAGAATCTTTCTCACTATGGGAAGCCCTTCTTTTTGCTCACTGAGTATAGCTCATGCTCTTGCTTTTGCCATTTCTTTACCTATGGTCTTCCAAAATGTGATAAGAGAAGGATATAGGAATATGCACAGACAGCATTGATTAGTTGATTGCTTGATAGTCAGCTTCTAGCTTAGTTCAGACTTTCCCTTTCTTGATAGGGATGCGACTTTATCCTGTTTCTCTGGACTGGGTCTGTCTCATGTGCTTTCAGATCAATTGCAGATGGGAATAAAGAGCCAATTGCTGTCATAATTTATACAGGAATAAATGTTAATCAATTCTTTTAGTATCCCAATGCTAATCAGAGAGACAAGCCCTCTCTACAATCCAACATAGCAAAGTAGGTTTGAACTTTCCAGGCTAAATCAATTTAGAGTGACTTTTTAAAAACAAACAAAGTTCTTGAAGTGGTATTTCTCCTTCCTTCATTCCTGTCCTTTTGGGGCGGGGGCATGGGGGGAATATTCCCAGCTGTCTTGATTAATTTTCCTTATTCTGCTTTTCTTTTTTTCTTCTGGGAAAGCTGACATCAGTGGCTGAGCATGTCTGTGGGTTGGTACAAAGTTTGCGGAATTGGTTTAATGGGGGGAAGCAACCTGTGCTTATCGGGACCTAATGTGTGCCCTCAGTGATGCAGATTAATGTACCCAGTACTCTTCACAGTTCTTGGAAAAATTAACAATCTGAAATGTGGCATCAGACATTTGCTGTCTTTATGCACCTCTGTCATGGTTTAACCACAGGCGGCAGCTAGAACCACGCAGCCGGTCCCTCACTCCCCCGAGTTGAGATGGGGGAGAGAATCAGAAGAGTAAAAATGAGGAAGAACTCATGGGTTGAGATAAAGACAGTTTAACAGGTAAAGCAAAAGCTGTGCACACAAGCAAAGTAAAACAAGGTATTAATTCACTGCTTCCCATCGGCAGGCAGGTGTTCAGCCATCTCCAGGAAAGCCGGGCTCCATCATGCCTAATAGTTACTTGGGATGACAAATGCCATAACTCCAAACGTCCCCCCCTCCCCTCTTTTCCCCCCAGCTCTTTATACTGTACATAATGTCATATGGTATGGAATATCCCTTCGGTCAGTTGGGGTCAGCTGTCCCGGCTGTGTCTCCTCCCAGCTTCTTGTGCACCCCATGCCCTTGTTGGTGGGGTGGTGTGAGGAGCAGAAAAATCCTTGATTGCTTGGTGACAACCAAAACCACCAGTGCGCTATCAACACTATTCCCACTCCAAATGCAAAACACACCACCTTCCCAGCCGCCAGTAAGAAAGTTAACTCTAACCCAACTGAAACCATGACAACATCCCCACTTTTTCTGCCTTATCCATACTTTGCATAGAAACACCAGGAATTTGAAACTTAGGCTCTAAAATGAGGAATTTGTTTTTGAAGAGTTTGAAGTCTGCACTCTGCAAGCATTTTCAGTAAAAATTGACCGGTGGGCTCACAAGCCTTTATCTCTGCTGCCTTGACCTCCATGATGGCACAAATACCAGTAGCCATTTGAACGTGGCGGGGGTGTTGAGGGTGCTGATGGTGAGGCGTCAGGGTGTTGTGCGAGTGGCTGGCAGAGCTCTGTCGATGGGACTGGTGGGGCTGCGCCTTCTGTAACAGAGAGATTAACAGTATCTGGAGTCTGAAATTGCCTGTAAAAGTGGAAATATGCCTGGGAAAGAGGGGGAGGGAGCATTTTCCTTTCTAAACTCGCCAGAGACAGAGGATGGGGCTGTCAATTGACTTTTACAGCTGAAAATGCCTAATTTATCAAGCTGTTGTGATATTGACAGCTTCTTCTGTTTGCCTGTGCTGTTAGCCCTTCAGTGCTCAGCTTCTCCTCCCCATGTCTCTTACGTTTTCTCTCGCTGTCTAATTTTTAATCTCTTCTTACTCCTGCATTGTCTGCTCTCTCCCTGCCCTGCATCCCTCTGCCAGTCATCTCTGACACAGTGCCTGTGATGACCTGCCAGCTGGGCCGCGTCAAGTCAGGAGACAAGATGTGACTTGGAAAGTGAAGTGGACAAGGTTTATATTTTATAAATTATTGCTTTAATTTGTACACCTCTGTTTCTTTCACTTGATCTTTTTTTGCCACAGGAAAAGGCTGCAATGTCTTAAAGCAAACTCTGTTTTATGTCTGCCCAAGAGAAGCGTGGCTTGGGCTGCCGAGTGCTCTCCTAACACTGGTGGTGAATCAGAAGTAGAACATCAAAGAGGTCTGGCAGAGGCTGTTCTCCACACCTGCTACACAGGGCTCATTACCACCCGTAGCACGTTTTCTGGGTGCCACCACCAAAGAGCCAAGTGAAGCTCTGGCAGGATGGCTGGTCCCAAACAAGTGGTTGCCCAGCAGGTATTTGGGTAATTCTGAGGGTCGTTGAGGAACTGCATGGAGAGCTAGAGGTACCCACAGGAGATGCAGGAGGTGCATCGCTGTAGTGTCTCCTGCTGCCTCTGAAGGCTGAGAGTTGGGGAGTTGGTAGGTTTGGCAGGGACAGCAGAACAGGAGGATGTTCCCTTCCCCAAGCATGCAGTTTGAGACAAATAAAAGAGACAACATGTAATAGAATTCGTTATTACTTTAACACAGTCAGCATGAATATATATAAAAAAAACCCAAACAGCATGAATTAAAATGGAGGTGTTAAAGCCAGTGTTTACTGTGGACTTGAAAGGTGTACGAAGTGTGTTGCAAGTGAGCAACAAAATCTAGCAATACAGTTTAAAATAAATGTGGGCTAAGGTGAACTATTTAAATGTGTGCATAGGCAAATGTAACTGGAAATTCTCTTTATTCTGTGAACATAAAACGTTTGTTTCAGTACACCACCATCTGTCTTTAACGTACTTATATGCTTTGGTTTCAGTTAAAATTGTCAGGGAGCAGCGAGAGCTGTCTGATCCCTAAGGGACGGGGAGCCGAGGGTGTCCCTCAACCATGGGCCACAATCCCAAGGGGGTCTGCATCCAGAGCTGGGTGCTGGTGACAGGCTCCATTGACAGCTCCAGGCCAGGGGAGTGATGACCCAGGTCCAGGGTCCATCCAGGAGACAGGGCTGGAGACCGGCACGGCTGTGGTGTTGCTGGGGCAGGGACTGATGGCCCCAGGCTGAGCTGAAATGGAGTCCTGGGCCGTGGGCAGTAGAGGGGTGAGGCTGGGCAGGGGCAGCAACACCTATCCATGGATGCAACAGGGTCCTGACAAAAATAAGCCATAATACTTAGCACTGATGTTTTCTAAAGCTTATTATTGTCAGTGCTTTAGGCAGTCAGTTTGTACTGGTGTGATATCGGGGTACTTCAGACGGGTAGGCCCATTCCGCCTTTCCCTTTCGACCACTGCGCACAGCCTTTTCTGTTCGGCAGTTTGTCAGCCTCTGGTCTCAATAGGCCTTTTAAAAAATTGTTTTGCATACTTACTGTTTCCATATTTTCTCCCAAACATTTGTCACGTTAATTTTCCCCCTCCCAGAACTCTGATTAGTTACATGAAGAGAAGTGACTTTGGTATTAATGATGCCATTATATACTACACTGAGTCCATTAATAAATTAATAATGCTGTGTCTTGTTTGTTTATAAATGAGGCTCACCGAGGGCTGTTTCAAATGAAAAATACCACTGATTGCTCGTAATTTAATCTAGTGAGTTTTTATGCATGTGAGGCAAAGTCAATTAGCCCTAACTGAGACATTTCTAACTCCCAACTAGATTGCAAGTTTAATGCAAATAATTTAGTTAAAAACAGCAGCATGGAAAAATGGCAAAAAAAAATTTACGAGAGTTCTTTGGTTTTGAAAGCCATTTTTAATAGTTATGTCTGTTTTGAAATGTGTCTGTCTTTATGCCTTCTTCTTGTGTGTCTGAAGAGAATATTTTACTTTTTGTATCTATTCTTAAATTTGAAATTTATTTGGATTTTGTTGACCGGTCCTAGTACCAAAATCTGGAATTCTCCTGCAATACAAGATAAAATGTCGTTAGGCAGCACAATTTATCAACAAAAGCCTGTAAACTGCAAAGTTGTGCAAGCCTTTATTTTCTTCTTTCTTTGTCAGCTTTTTGCATTGTTGATTGATTTGCTGTAGTGCTGCTGTCAGTAGTTTACCAATAGTCTGGTAGAATCTCATGACTGGCATTTTGCCTTTTTAAAAACCATCTCATTGCTACAGTAAAGAATTTGAAACTCTAAAGCAGGCATCATAGCTGTTAGCCTCCTTTTATTATTATTAATGTGCTCTTGGGAAAGGAATATTGAACAATAATTAGGAGCAAGTAAAGTACTGGAATAAGCTTGAAAAGGTCAGTCTCTAGGCAAGAGGCCTTTCATATATTATCTTCATTTGTTTGTATATTCTAATTGTTATTAGTATAGTAACATGCATGAATTTGTATTTTCAAATGGAGTTTAAAATGCTGCTGTAGGTCAGTCTTAAAAAAATCAGTAATTATTTCCAAAACACACCTCAGCAGCGTGATTGATATACAGTTTAGTTTTTAACCACTTCATTTTAATGCTGTTACATGTTTTTTGTTGAGTGGTAACAAATATTATGAAAATATTTTCTCATAATTGTAAAACAAATGTGATACTTGTATTATATAAATTCTGTTGTAAGAATGTAGATTAAATGCAGTTTTATTTGATGCCTAAGGAACTTTAGGTAAAGAAGTAATGACAGAATTTGAGGGAAACTTTGGAGAAGTTGATACTTCACAGCAGGCAACTTCAATATGCCCAGGTATTACTTCTGGAGGAAAACCCATTTAAGCACGGGATGATGCTGTGGAATATCAGATGTTTTTACAGTATTTTTTAATGTCGTGCAGGTATGTGTATTGTTATAATAAAGAACGAGGAAAGCTGATACAAAGCTGTAGGAATATTAAGTGATCATATAAGAGTTCTCTCTTTTAGTCCTGACTGATAATAAAATAATGAACTAGCTTTGATAGAAAAGTATTTGGTGGTTTATTGCTCTATATATCTAATGGGCCTTCTTTAACATGTTCTTCTAGTGACAACTTGTAAACTAGAGGATCAGGCAATATGAGATGCTTTCAAATTTTTCACTACTCAATCTTAAAGGTATATTTTCCTTCTAGTGGCATCTGCATATGCATGCATTATGCATGCCTGAGATTCTAGTACTAGTATATTTGTAAGATACTTTAGAGGTTGCATAGTCCTCATGCGTTCAGCCCCTGAGGTTGCTGCTGATCTCTGTGTATATTTGAAATAATGAAGTACAGAAGATGTATCTCGTTTAGGCTTTTAAAGTCTAATTATCCCATAAAGGGATTTTTAATTAAGTGGATTTTGTAAAATTATGGGAGGGGAAAAAGTTTGCAGACAGGAAGTTCTACAAGTTGAGAAGGCAGCAGTGAAAAGTCATTCGTCAACTAAGCATTTTAGTCAGAATTCTTAGGTTTTTGTCAATATTTAAAAATTAAAGACCAGCCGAGAGAACATAAGGCAAAGAACAGGGGTTTTTTTGTGTGTTTTTTTTTGTTTGTTTGTTTGTTTTAAAAGAAATATTAGAAATATTAGAAACCCCAACAATATCCATTATAAAAATTAAGATTCCTTTCCCTGTATCTCTGAGTTGCATGCATGTATTTACATTATCCAGGTGACAGCTGGTAACACTTCTTGTTAGAAAATGGCAGCAAATATTATTTATTAGCACTGCTTAGGACTGAATAAATGCTTTCAACTAGAATGTGACAATTGGAAAATATCATACAGTTACTAAGCTGAAGATGAAGCCAGTATTCTTCATTAACCATTTAACAGTAAATGTAAACGCGAGCATATTAAGCATTATTTAGAAGTAGAGTGTATTCTACATCTAATTTATGAATCATTGGTAGACATTAACGAAATTTCAGAAGGGACATTACTTTTTATTAAATTCTTTATACTCTTTAGTATCATTTGGCCAAAAAGCCCAAGAAGTCTCATCTGCCAAAACTTTCACTTCAGCACAGTTTTTCATTTTTCAAGCAGCATCACCTTGGGGAATCTGATATGACTGTGTAAATTGAAACAGTAAGTCTATAGGAGGTAATTTTCCTTTAGGAGCCTAACTGAGGGAGGTGCAGGTAAAAACAAAAAAAAATATTTCTTGAACAGGTAACATTTTGGGAGGTCACTTCATAGTGATCTCAATTTCCCTCTCTCCAGAGACTAGTTTGTAGTAAAAATATTTCTTCCAGAACAGCCTATTTCTCTTGGCTACATTGCTCTTTTTTTGTTTTCTTTCCCATGGGTGAGATGGAGAGAAGAAAGTGTGGTGGAGAGAAATAACAGCAGCACTTATTTTCATAAGCTAGAATTCACAGATGGCAGAGAAAAGTGGCGGATAGCCCCATTTTCACTATTGTAGAGTACGTGTGTGCAGTATTAACTTATGTGCATCCCACACCTGTATTACACTGTAGATATGCATGGAGCAATTCGTTAGCCACTTATTCACCCTTCATATTCAAGTCAGGTGCTTACTGGTTTCTAACTTGATACCCCTATTTGGAATAAACTCTCTAAACTTTTCTTTAATGTCTATAAACTACTACAGGGCTGTGTCCATATAAGCAACAGAAAAAAAATATTTAGGATTAGTTAGGAATAAAATTTTCACCAGTCTGTTGGGATTATTCTTAATCCCCTATGTGTGATTTGTGTTTAAGGATAATATTTCTGTGTATCTGAAGTTTTGTATTGTTCAGCAGTGCTTACTCTGTACTTCTGTGATAACTTTTTCAGGCAGGTGTCTTTGCAGAACCTTCCCACTCAAGTTTTCTACTTTAATACATTTGCTGTCCATAATTATTTTAAAAGCTAAAGGCTGTATTTAGCCTTCATTGATGTCAGTGGGATCAGACCTAAAATGAGTGAATTTAGTATAATTTATATTGCATGGAACATGCAAGGTTACCTGTGATTTAAAAGTTTTCTATTGTCGTGAATTTACGTTGCTTAGAGGTGTTGTGTGGGAGTGGTCCACGTTATCCCAAGTGATGCACTGGGATCTTACCTGTTTCTTAGTTACTTTAACAGTAAATTGAAGTGGCTCATAAGAGGTGCAAGAGTTTGGCCTTTACCTCTATTCTGTCCAGAAACTTTACAAGTCTTCAGGTCCATCCAGCTGTGAAATGGAAGTCTCTATTTTTCAGTGATATAAAGATACTCTTTGCAGAGACAGAAGATGAGAAGACATGAGAGCATATGGCAGCTGGGACATGCGTGTTTAGAAAAGCTGAGATTAGCAAAATTTTTTGATTGCATCACTGTTGCACACTGCCAGTTCTAGACTATACCAGACCTGTTGGGTTCTGTTTTTTTTTTTTTTTTCAGTGAGGCTCCTTGTGCCTAGCCTATTTATAGTTCAGAATCATCTATGAATTTGGATCCATGAGTGGGAAATGCAATGATACCTGCCTAATTCCTTAAGAAGACTGAATCAGTAGCTTTGAGCAGCACATATGATGTTGTATTAGATGCTCAATGATTAAAAAAAGAAACAACAAAACCCAACCAACCAACCAGAAAAAAAACTCAACACCAAACCCCACCCAAAACCAAAACCAAGTTCTTTTGATTCCAAAGTGGCTGTCTACACAATCCCATTTCCTCTCTGGCTTTAGTGTTTGTTGTTTCTTTTTCTACAAGGCTATCTCCGGGTGGGGAGAGGGAAACTTCATGTCTGGCAGCAGTTTCCATTTCCAAACTTCCTTAGCTCTGGCACAAGCCCAATGGGTATTCAGACCGAGGGGGGGATTTTTACCATCTGCTAGTGATGATGTTTGTTTGTTTGTTTGTTTTTAATGGTTTGATTCTTGATGGAGATACCAACTGAGGTGGCTCAAACATGAGAACCTCAAGTGTTGTGAGTAGCTTCTTACTTTGTCAACTAAGGTAGGTTGTATTTAGCTTGTGAGTGGGACTACATGAAGCACTGCAGTGGTGCTTTCCCCAATTCAGTCTTGTTTGAATTGAGTTAGAAGGGCGGCTTCCCCCCAAAGGGAGGAACAAGTCTGTTTATTTAGTAAAAATAAGGGTGTTGAATGTATTGCGTATGCATTATGTATGCCTCCTGCATACCAGCCACAGGATATTTCAGGTTTTCAGAAGCGTTTGAATTACAAAGACATCTTTCAAGTTTGAAGGTATTTCAATGTCTTTTTTAAATGCTTCTGTTTTCTGTACCTTGACATCCTAATTTGTCCTACATTCCTCCTTCCTTCACCAGAAAAGGATTTAACAGTGCATCCAGTCAAATGTCAGGAGGTGATGCACCACTGAAAATGTGTGAAGGAGATCTTTTACTAAAGAAAGGTCTATTGAAAAATACCTGGAGCAGCGGCAGGGCGGGAAGAAGCAGTTTTGTCTCGTTCTCGCTGTTTTTCTTGACTCACAGAAATCTGGTTTGGAGCTTTGATGATTTTGGAGGAATTCTGCCAGAAAAACAGAAATGGCACATAAAGCCACAAAAACGAATGATTCCCCCTTTACTGAAATACGGTCCTGATGTGGAAAGAATTTGAAGGCAGCTACCTATGGGCAGGCCAGGGGTGGCAGCGGGGTCAGCCCAGAGTCCAGGTCATTGGGCAAATTAATGGTTATAGGGGCGGGCCAAGAGTTGCCTTTTATGTGTCATCTTGTTCTCAGCTGAAATGTCAGATCTCCTTCTGAACGGAGCCCTCCCCTTCCCTCTCCAGCCTGGCTCTGCATGGCCACTAGCAGTGATAAGCAGCTCTGAAAACTGCTTCTCCGTTGCTCAGATGCTCGACTATGTATTTAAATACCTGATTTTAAACATCTACGTTTAAAATAGGACATTTAAAATTAAATTCATGTGAGAGGCATGAATGATGTTTGGGTCAGGACCACAGTAATCCTTTGCCAGGTGTTAATTCTGGAAGGCATAAAGAGTGTGTGGCTGCAGCAGGCTACGAGGGCAGAAAACTCACAAAAGATGTTGTGTCTTCGAAATTTGCCAACAACCAAATTTTCTAGGAAATTTCTTAGAAAATTGAACAAAAGCTATCTGTAATAAAAGCAACAACCCAGCATTCTTCCTAATTGGCTTTTCTGTTTAATTTACAGCACATTAAAAAAAGGCTGGTCTGAAACTCCTCGTGGTTGATTCATTTTGAGCATGTCTCAGTACAATGCAGGTAAAAAGAAATACTTTCTTTTTGAAGCTTGTGGGAATATCTCCTTTTCCTTTTCTCTCCACCAGTTCCAGCAGGGTGAAATTGATGTATTTTCCCAAGGAATTAAATTCACTGAGAACTGTGGAGTTTACTCTGGAAGAACTTCAGAACATGTTTTCCCTCTTTTTCTCCCTCTATTGAAAAAAATGCTTGCTTTTTTGTTCATAGGCACTAAGGATCAAAAGGAGCCTTTTATTAAAATAGGCGGTTGTGCTGATATTTTAACCAGATTTTTGTTCTCTTCCCCTGCTACTTGCTGTGACATTGGCTGACTACACCTTACCCATACCCCTCGCTAAGAAATGACCATTTTATACTTTTGCTGCAATGTGTTTATAGTTTTCAGAGTATTTTGGACTCCTTCAGACTCCAAATAAAACATTTATTTAAATGTAGCATTCACTATTATCTTGAATTCCTTGTAGTATTACCAGATAAATCTAGCATTCTTTTGTCCTCTGTGCATTTAGATTTTATTATATTGTAAGTTAAAGTTGTATTATTTTTATTACATATTACCATACACTGGGAAATTCTACTGTATTTGCAGATACGGTTGTTGTCTTGAACCTGACTCAAATTGTTCTAGCATAAATAATAGAAATATTGACTTGTTTGTCCTCTTGATTCCTGGCCTTTTGACACTTAGTAGCAATATTAACACTGACTTTTCTTCATTTTTTCCTACCTATTAAATTAATTTGTCTTTATGCTGGGGGTGTTGAGGAGCAGCAAGGGCAGGCTGCTCCACCAGCAAAGGTGGGCTGGGAACCGAGCGCGCTAATTAGGCAGGTGGAAAGCAGTGACCTCTACAGCAAGGAGGCGGGGTGCTAGGCAGTGAGTCAGGGTCAGGATTAGGTCTGGAGACAGCGGCCAGAGTCAGAGACTGTCCAGTGATTGCCCAGCAAGTCCACAGTGAGTCGGGGCACATCTGAAGCCCAGCCAGCAGGTCTGGGCCAGGGTGAAAACCGGGGTGGTGGGAGAGTGAGTGCAGACACAGCCGCAGCCCAGCTATGGTGCGGCAGAGAGGGGAACCAGCAGTACAGCCCCAGACAAAAAGTGGCTCCCAAGGGAAAGGTAGGGCTAACCTGACCTGGACTTAGCTAGCTTAAAGCCCACAAGGAGGATGTGGTCAGGACCCTGACAGTGGCACATGTTTAATTCCTGCTCATTAGTGTGACTTCCTAGTCACAGGATCACGGGAGGGCTGAGGTTGGAAGAGACCTCTGGAGGTCATCTGGTCCAACCCCCTTGCTCAAGCAGGACCACCTAGAGCAGGCTGCCCAAGGTCGTGTCCAGATAGCTTTTGAGTGTCTCTAAGGATGGAGATATACAATACAATTAAAAGCTGAATTGGATCCTGAATCATTGGCACCCGAGAACTAATTAGCCCACTTCCAGCTACCAGGACTACTTGTAAGAGATGCATCCATGTAGTTTTCTGTATTCAGTATAGGCCAATAGTCCTCAGCCTCCCCTCACCACAGCTGGAAATGCTGAGCAAGATGTGCCGTAGACAACACTGTATTTTCTCTCTCTCCTGGCATAATTATTTTTTTTTAGTTTCCTCTCTCTCTTAGTGTCGGGGTTCAAAGAGATAATATCTGAGTGACTTCCACCTCCCGTCCTCTGTTAGGGACCACTAATGCAAGGTTTTGTGTGCAATGATGATGAGCTATTTGTGCATCTCATTTCTTCTTAGCTGAGTTTAGAAGCTCATGTGATCAAGAACAATGTCAAATGTCGACTTTATAGTATGACACTAACCTTGTGTGTTGAATAAGCAGCTTCTTAATTAGGAGACTATTGATAGTTACTACACATTTAGCTGCATGTTTCTGGTGTTTTCAGTCTTGCTCTTTAGAAACTAGAAAGAGATATTTGATTACTTGTCTGCTAGAACAGAAGAACAGATATTGTTTGATCTGCATCATGTTTTTTTCTGATCTTGTGCAGTCTGTTCTTCATGCTGAGTTTTATTTCGGCTTACTGTCCCTCTTACATTCCATACATCAGTCTTGTAACCCATACGCTTTCTTTGAGCAGAGTGGTGTAAGAAGTGTTAGATTTACCTTCTTGAGTGAATAGAATGGGTCTTTACATCACTGTCAAACTTGATGTTTAGTCTACTTCCATCACTGAATTATCTTTTTCTTGAAGATTTAACAAAATTAATATCCAGTAAGCGATGAAAATTAAATACCAAAACAAAGCCACTGAGCGTTGTTCTAGGCACTGACTTGAGCATGTTTCTTTGTTCTCTTCCTTTCCAGCCCTTAAAAATAATAATAACAGGAATTAGAAGGAGAAAGGGAATGTACATACATTTTGGGGAGGAAGATTTTAAATATACTTAGGTTTTCTTTTTATCTTTTAAAGTTTAATCAGGAACTCTGTAAATAGATGAAGGCAATCAGTCACCACAAGAAGTCCTAAAGAAACAAGCTAGAAACAAAGTTCACGCTGGGTGCTAGAAAATCAGACTGTTTCAGAATTTTCTGTGTTAAAAAGCTGTTTTCCTGAACTTTATGGAGGAGAAACCGTGACAGTTCTGTGCTGTGGGATTGTAGAGGTGATGGGGTACTGGGCTGGGAATTTAGCTGCCATGGAATTTAAGTGTCATTTCTCATCCTGTACTGTAGTATTTAACATTTGTAATCCTAGGCATAACATACGTACCAGTTCTAGTTAACAAATGTGCTAGTTAAGTCCAGGTCTGCCACAGCTGTGAAAAGGTATTTTAATCTTTATCATTTCAGCAGATTCAGATTTCCGTAAAAATAATTATTATCTCTCTTATAAAACTAACCTAAGGTGACTAAGAATTGTTTTTTTGTTTTACCAGCTGTTCATGTCCAGAGGAAGCCTCATATACTATGCTTTCTTTTTTTTTTTTTTTTTACCTTCCCCACCCCCTCGCCCCCAAGACAGATAGGGAATAGTGACATGACAAGACAGCAAAAACCTAAGATTAGAGCACCTTATACTGTTTTACTTTTACTAGCATCTATTTGACTCCAGTGCCTGAATGAATTTGAAGACTGTGCTTTGTTAAAAACTCAAATCTACTTGCTCCTTCCATTAATGTATGACTTGCAGACTGAAAACCTTAAAATTGAGATTTGACATTGAGATTTCAAATGCTTAAAAAAAGAAAAAAAAAAGAAGAAAAGCTTAAATGATTTTTCCTAAAGAAAATGCTTTGGGCAAAAGTCCAAGTTAAGAAAGCGAGCCAAAAAGCTACAATTCTCATTTAGGAAATGTTTGCTAGATGAAGAATTGATATTCATTTAAACAAAACCATGATTTCTTTGGAGACAAGTTTGCTTTGGCAAACCATTTTTATGTTATGACAGTGAACTTATTAAAAATGAAATGCATCTCAGATGGCATTCTCACAAATATCTGGCAATGATCTCTGAAGCTATTGTGGTGTTAGTTGTTAGTTAACCAAAAACTAATACTCGCCTAGCAGTGAAAGAAAGAATTTGCATTGACGGTCATATAATGCTGGTATAACTTTAAAACAGAATAATGTTTGAATGGTCTTATTCCACACTGTTAAATGCAATCCTGATATCGTGTTTGTTTGTTTGTTTAATTATTCTTAGATTAAATTCAAAACAGCCAGATGATCTTAGCAGCTGGTAAATATTTACTGCTCATTTGCCAAATTCCTCAGAGCACAAATTTTTGCTTTTTCTGTGTCCTAATACTTAATGAATAAGAACGAATCCCTCAAAAATCTCACTGTAGGAAGTAGGGGGGTGGCGGGGAGCCAAGGCATTTTAGATACTCCTCTTGCATATGAAAAATGTATGCGGAAATTTTGGAAAGATTCAAGAGCTGGATGCTGCGTGTGTTGAACATAAAACACGTCTCCCTTGCAAATGCGCCGAGACTTGAGCGAACAGGTGGCTGTTATTAGAGTTCTTAATGGGGTGTACCTGTGCCCGTGTTTGTTATCGCTCCGTTTAGCACAGCTTCGTCCAAAAGGCTCCGTGTTTAAGAAGGAATAGGGGTATTGGAAGAGATGTGCAAGTTGGATTTGTGTACTGAAGCCGTAAGCTTCATACGGCAGTGAAAGCCACCTGACATTTGCTTTAGAAAGTGCAGAGGAAAGACATTTACTTTTTGAATCATAAATCAGCTGTTGGGTTTGCGGATGTATCTGTTCTGGGGAACCGCAACGGACTGTCGTTAACCAGTAAAAAGTATTAGCTGCTCAGAAAGTGACAAGGAGTATGTTTTGGCCTGTTGTCCAGCTCAACTCCAGGTATGCATGTCCCGTGAAGAAAAAGTATGTTTGAAAGGTGTGTGGCCTAGACTAAACAATTTTAGAAAAGAATGTAATTGGTCATTAAAAAGTCATAGACATAAAACCGTAAGCATGTGCCAAAGGATCCACAGACCCCTTCCTTTTTTTTTTTTTTTTTGCCTCAGAATAAAATTAATGTATGTAATTTAAGGGACAAAAAAATTTTCTTCAAGCAGCTTGGCTTCAAGTTTGCTTGGCTCCTGAACAGAAGAGACGTTTGATGAACTTAAAATCTATAAAATTGTAAAAAATAGTAACTTCAAAGTAGTTGTTATTACTCCATCTATTTTTTACTGCCCCTTTTATTGTTTATTGCATTTTTCTGTGGGGTTTTATCCCCCTAATTGCTTTCTGATTTGGGGAACAGCTTTGGAACTTGGTTAGGTCTTTTTCATGAAAAAAATCCACTTATTTATAGTCAAGGTACCAATTATATGGAGTGAACAAACTGAAAAGTCTAGATAATAATCTGAAAAATCTTAACTATTCCTCCTCTTACCTACAGTAATACTAGATGCTGCTTTTAACACTGCTAGTTGGCAATATAAAAAAAAGAAAAAATAAATCTAGCCTCCTAAACAAAGGGATCTTGAATTTGACAGTGTTTCCTGAAATTCAAGAGTGTGTATTTAGGTGGGATAGACCATTTGGTGTCTTAGTAAGATCAGTTGGAGTTGTGCATTTACAGAGAAAGGTAAACAGTTCCCAGACATTACAGTACGATAGATAATGAACAGAGGGGACAACTGATCTCTCTTTCCTGTGGTATTTTCCTCAGTAAGGTAAGCACAGGATATTTTGAATTATTCATGAACTCTGACATGGTAGTGACTGAGCCCAATCCCGTCTTTTTGGTTTCTGTTACAACATGCGTCTCCTTTCGTAGCAAGATTATTTACTTTTGCCACAGCTCGCTTAATTCTGGATGTATCTAGCTATTTGCGAACTCAGAGGAGCGCTCATGGAAACAAAGGGTTACTGTCTTGGCTTAATATTTCATAAAAGAGTGAATTGCATTGTGTCTCTAAGACCACGAAATTTCAGATTGTGCTTCTAAAAAGACTTCTACAAGGAAACTTTCACTGAAGCATTCATTCAGAGTTGTTGTTTTATTTTGTTTTGTTTTTTTTTTTCTTTTCCCTTTTGCCGTTTCTTTCATAATCATATGTTAATGCTGATCCTGCTCTCCTGACTGGCACTTCAGTGCCTCGAGGCATTTGAGTATGGGCTGTAACACTAGTAAATTGCCACATATATGGAAATTGCCCATTTGCAACCAATACTATATCAGAGAGGCAGCAGGAGGCCCTCACTTCCTTTCATATGTGCTCTAAAGTTAATGCTTTTATTAGCAGGGAACTGTGAAGAGGAGTATCGGGTTTTATTCCCAGGCTACTTTGCTGTAAGCTTTGTCGTCAACTTTTGCAGTGCTTTTTGGCACAGAGTTTCAACCTTCAGTGCTAACCAATTAATTAGCCTCTGTTTAAAAACTAGTTTTGGAGTCAGGATACCGTATTTCGTGGTCTACCTGAATGAATGTTGCTTGTAAACATCATGTTTTCATAAAGGCATATGCAAAATTTCGGCATGAAAAAACAGGTGTGTTGACTGCCTGAAGTAAAGCACCTTTTGCTTAAGTATTAAATTCAAGTTGTGCATTGAATTTTTAAAGCAGCAGCTAGGCAATACCCCTGAGTTTATTTTTATAACGGTGTTTTATTCTTTTGTATGCCTTTCTGAGAAAAAAGTTATTTGAAATGATCTTTTACCAATGTTATACTTGAAAAAACGTCTGCCAAAAAAACCCCAAACTTCCAACAACCTAGATGAATAATTTAAATTGCCTCAAGTTTTTATATATCTTGTGTGATTTTACTGACTCAGACAAGGAGTAGAGAAACAGAGGTCAACCTCAAGAATTTCATCTACATTAAAACTATGATTAAGCAGTGGGTAAAGATTCACAATACAAATTATTTTCTCCTATGAAATTTTTGTGTTTACTAGACAGGAAATAAGGGATTTTGTTGTGCTAAGTAGTTTCTAGGTAGCAGAAAGAATATGGCACTAAGGAGAAAAAGTTCAGTTATTATATATTGCCCTTGCTGTCTCCTTCTGATGTAGTTTCCAGATAGAGTTTGCTTTTTAAGCTGATAACACAACCGTTAGGTACTTACTGCGTACACCATTGGTAGATTAATAGCAGAGTTTAGCAGTACCTAGCTAATGGAGGAAGAAGGGACTTGCACTTGTAAAATGCTGTTGGAACGGCAAGTCAGGGAATCACAGAGATCAGAAGGGGAAAAGTCATAATTGGAAATGGTGGAGCAATATTTACTGCAGATAAGAAGCATACTAAAGCAGTAATTCTCTAAAGATCGAGCCTGAAAAAGAAGGAACACTAATACAGGATAGAAAGGAAATGACAGAAGAAAAGGAAAAAATAGATGAGTCTGAAAAGTCTCTTGCTAATCGAGGGAAAGGTGGAAACCTAGACTAATAAAATTTTTTCCTTCATTTTCAAATCATCCACATAAACATTAATTACACATTAAGTCTATTTTGTAATTAAATAATAATTAATTGGAGTATCACTGCTTTCAAGTCATTTGCACGTGCGTATGTCTCCTAAGCAGAAGTTTTCTGAGTACGTATGGCAGGGTCCTTTTGCCAAATAGTAATAAAGTTAACTCTATTGCTAGAAATACGAGAAACAATTGTTGACACGGTACCTGGAGATCTCTGGATATTACTAATGTAGAAAGAAAAGCGTATCTAAGACAGCAGATTTTGTTTGGTTTGTTTTGCGTAGAGATTATGAAAATCCTTGCTTAAATTTTAAAATGTTAGATGATCTGTAATCTGAAGGAACTCATATGCAAGGAGAAGTAAGGTGTGTAAAGAGAGAAATAATTTATTTTCCTCTTGGAATTATTGGGAGGGTAATAAACAGGGATTTAGTGTACCTTTCGCAGACCTCCAGCATTGTGCAGAATGGCAGATGCTGTATTGTTAAATACAGAAAAGTACAAGGAAAACAGCAATTGTGCCTGGATGTTGGAGTACATGTTTATAAATCAAGGCAGGGTCCCTTGTAATGTTTGAGCAAACACACTGCTTAACTACCCTGTTATCCAACCAAAATATCAAAGCAGGTAAATACTAGGTTTCCTCTGTAAGATGGTACTTTTTGTGGCTTATGTTGTGTTTGTGTCCCTTCCTTTCTGATCTACCAACGCATGCATAATGTTTGGGTGTTATTACTTTTTGTCTTTAGAAAACAGTAGGCATTCATGTGCAGTTGGTGGCTTCAGAGAGGTGCAGAAGGCCACTTGGCAACTAATATAATTTCATTCGCATAAGCAGTATCTTTGGGAATAAATTATAGATCTCCTCACTTGATTTATTAACAGCAAGCAGGCTAGCCCTGGACCTGTTTATTTGTCTCCGCTAACATGGGTCATGGCAAGTTTCTCACACAGTTCCATGAATGGGAATCTTCCTTATGTGATACTGTTTCTGAACGTAGATGTGATTCCAGCACAGTAGCCATCTTCTTGCAGGCTTGCAAATTTTTGAAAACCAAGAGCCTCGAGTGACTGAATCACGTAGTAGATGTTTTGCTTTGCCTTGTCAATGTTTGTAATGTCACTACTACCACTGCCAGAGAATTATAATCTGCCTGGATTAAATGCTGTAAAACATCTCTGCTGCACTCCATCATAATCTTTCTATCAGCTGCACCAACACAAACAGCACAAATTTACCCACTGGAGTCATAACATGGGTCCAGCAGCAACAAACAGAAATAAGGAATCTACCTAGGCAAAAATGCCCGCTCTAAACATGTCTGTGAGCTAAAAACGCCTCTGCTCTAATAGGACAAGCAAGTTCTCTCTGAAAGCTTCCTAAGTCAAATCATTGGCTTGCATTAGCGAGGAGCTGATTGCGAGAGAGATCCCTAGGAATCCTAGCAACAACCCTGTTACCTGAGATATTGGTTTGATGCAATTACACAGATGGGGGCTGAGTGCAGCTCTGCAATATATCTATTCATAGGTGTGCACACTAATTCTGGATGTTTATTCTCAGTTAAGTACATGTTCCTCTCTGGGTATAACATCTGTGCTTCATTTCCTTATCTGTAAATTAAGGATGTTAATACATGTTCCAGGGTTTGCGGCAAGTTTTTCATATGGTGCTTTCTTCTCTGTTGCTCAGAATTGTGGCAAGAGACTTGGCTTAAATTTTAGTTCTTGTTCAAGGTTATTATTATTTTTTACTAGAGTTGATGTTATTAATGTTTGGGTAAAGTCTACGTGTCCCTTTGTACTTCAGCATTCCTGAACACTGATAAATCAAACGTTTTGTTTTTATAAAGGCTTTATTTCTGTTAGTTTCCTGTACAGAAATAGCTACTTGGTGTCTTTTAGTATGATAATGGATGTAATAAAGTTGTAAACTAGAATATTGAGAATTTATATTGGAGGCACACACAAAATAGAAATTATTTGAGAGTGTAGGTCTATCATAAGAATGATAACAAACAAAAGCAATCTCTTCTCTTCCCCGTTCTCTCCTCCCCCAAAACAGGCAGTTTGCTTCCCAAAGCTTCTTATAACTTCCAATTCAAACAGAAGCTCGTTTTGTAACTCAACTGTGTGCTATTTAGGCTACAGAAGTAAGATCTGTACTACAGATTTTAATGACAAACCAAAATAAAACCTAACTTTAGAAATGCAGCAGACAAAAAAGCTATGTTAATGAAATACTAAGGCTAAAATATTACAGTCTGGAAATAACCCACATCCTACAGAACAGAAGTGATTTTCAATCTGCTTTTCAATATATGCCATTTCCATACAGAGCTTTATCTCTAGTAGGCCTCCTTTAAAAAAAAAAAAGAAAAAGGGAGGGGGCAAAAAGAAAAAAGCTAAAACCTGAGAGCTTTAATTTCTGTGGGAAGAATGTGAAAGGCTTTTGTCCTCCTGAGTCTCTGGTTTTGGTGAACTTTTATGGGAAGTAAATGCTTTATAAAGAAATTTTAAGAAACAGTTTGAAAATTCTAGAAACCTGAAAATGTAAAATGAAGATATAGTAGAGTGTGCTTCATAGCTGAAACTTACTTAAATTTATTATGTTTATTGTGGTAGTTATTAAGAAGCAGCAACAGAATAGATTCATACTGAGAGGATGAACGTATTGAATTAATTTATGAATCTTAAGAGATTAGTTGATATCATTATACAATTGGTTGCAATTTTTCATTTCCTAGTGGTCTTTAACAACAAAGATTTTCTTCAAACTATTATTTATTATGTTACAATAATAGCAGAAAATTACCATTTTGCTATTGTGCTTCCTATTTTTGTTTTCTACTCCAATTTCTTTCCACTTTTCCAATAAAAAAAGCCAAACACAAACAGAAAAGAAAAGAATGACCTACAAAGAAAGAATTGGTGCTATTTGCTTATTAACATTGGAGGGGAAAAAAGTGATTTTTGTTAACAGTTGTAACGCAAGTAAGGTTTCAATTAGTCATAGAATCATAGAATCATAGAATCATAGCTCTCTCTTTTCTCATTGACCAGGAAGATCATAGAATCATGGAACTGTTTTGGTTGGAAGAAGTTGGAAATCCAACCATTAGCCTAGCACTAACAAGTTACCACTAAACCATGTTCCTCAGCACTACATCTACACGTCTTTTAAATACCTCCAAGGATGGTGACTCTCTAGGCAGCCTGTTTCAATGCTTGATAACCCTTTCAGTGAAGAACGTTTTCCTAATATCCAATCTAAACCTGCCTCAGTGCAACTTGAGGCCATTTCCTCTTGTCCTATCGCCTGTTACTTGGGAGAAGAGACTGATCCCCACTTCTCTGAAACCTCCTTTCAGGTAGTTGTAGAGAGCGATAAGGTCTCCCCTCAGCCTCCTTTTCTCCAGACTAAACAACGCCAGTTCCCTCAGCCGCGCCTCATAAGACTTGTGCTCTAGGCCCCTCACCAGCTTCGTTGCTCTTCCTTGGATGCAGTCCAGCACCTCGATGTCTTTTTCGTAGTGAGAGGCCCAAAACTGAACACAGTACTTGAGGTGCGAGTGAACCCTGAATCTTTTATAAAGGTTTTAATATCCAACTTTAGCCACGAGGACAATTTTGTCTGTGTAATGTGTCTACTGGTTTTCACTGTCTGTGCATGGACAAGGCTGGAGGATGAGGAGCAGCCTTGCTTACAGGTTAAGGGGTGAGCTCTGGGTGACTGCAGGTTGAGCAGTTCTTTCCCCTGAGCTCCAGGTTGGCTCCTGCACTCCTTGTCAAACACTGCACAGCGCTGACGGTTTTGTCAGCAGCTTTTATATTCTGGAGGCTTTTCCTCTCCATTATTGATAGTTCTGAAGACAGACTTTGAGCTATTTTGGGATAGTATCAAAATGTTTGTACCGTTCTTCAGATGTTCGTTTGCCAGAAATACACTGTCTGTCAAAAGCCTCTCTAGGACCCTGGATTCTTCCATTTTCACTGCCTGCCCAGCCTGATGCAGATAGGAAGTGCATGAGAGTTTTGGTATTAGATGGGCTACTGTGCGAGAGAATATGAATTTTTTGTCACATCCTGTTTGTTACCCGGGTGGATACCCAGAGCCCACTGCAGACCACACTCGTGGCATTATCCAAGTTCTCAGTGAATGCTTACAGCCCAAATCTCACAGCTATAAAAGAAGCAAACCACGACTGCTTGTTGCAAGAGTCTGTTGCCTACCCGATGCCTCAACGACTCCGTATGCGGTAATGTTACAGCAGGCTGAGGACAAACTTGCTCTTGAAGCTCGGAAGAGATTTTGTTCTCATCTGCTCCTGGCCATGGGAGAAAGCAGCCAAGGGGAAGTCTGTTGGCCACTTTGAATGTAATTACTTCATCCTCTTCCTGCAGAGGCTGGAAGGTTGGCCAGATTTCAAGTGAGACCTACTGGTTACTGATACGAAGTTCTTGGAAGACTGTTGAAAAACAGAGATACCGATTCAACTCCTTTGAGGGTGCCGTGTTTCCAGAGTTGCCAGCTGCCAAGAGCTCCAGGTGAGTGTTAGTGACCTTGGCCTTTGCTCCAGGACGTTGCAGGTGATAGTCAGGTTTAGCGTGGGAAAGCTGGTAGGACTGATAAATGAGGTCAGAGATGAGGTGTAGACAGCCCAATTTAACTTCATTTGTGAGAAACTAATCAGCGATACACCTAGTGCTTAGTCCAGTGCCTTTCAAATTATTACATATAAATGGATAGTTTCAGACTCTGCCAGTGGGGTGCATTTTGACAAAGATCTTACAGAAGGCTACTAAACTTCTAATGGTTTTCCTGTTTATGACTATTTCATTGATAGATCTTCAGCTGGCGAGGAAAATACTTAGGATTTACAAATGTGCTTTCATGACTCAGCTAAATTAATCCAACTTAATTACCTGCCACTGAGACAGGGTACTAGTTGTGTTCCTATCCTGTTGTCTGATCTCATATTCTAGATGAGGGTTTTGACTTGTCTGATACAGTTAGCTGTTTGAAGGCGCTAGAATTGTGAGGGATGGCAGTGGTGACATTAGCGTTAGGTTTTTGGATTTATTTTTTTTTAAGCTGCTTAATTTGCCATGCCATGAATAGATAAATCCCAGTGCTGAATGCACAGTTAGCCATGGCAGCATGCGGTCATTAGACTGGTTTGGCTGAATGGTCAAGCTGCATACATAGGTACCTTTTTGTCTGTGAAGTGAGTTGTTAGGTATGTGATCAACACCACTGTTTTCTGAGGTTAAAGCATAATTCAGCTGTAATGATTATTGTACAAGGTATGATCATTATCTTTCTTCTTTACTGGAGCAAAGGATTGTATGTATGTGGTACTGTGAGCTTGAGAAAGTGTAAAATTAGAAATGAAGAAAGTAAGAAATGCTAAATCAATTGGAAACAGACGTTTTTGTCGCACATTGCAGATCTTTTTAGCTTATCTTGGTTTTCTCTCTTTTGTTGTTGATTTGCCGTTTTTTAACAGTTATTCCTTTCATCTATCCAGCATTATCATCTTGCTATACTAATGTTATCTTCTGCAGTTTATAATTATCACTCTGATGCTCCACAGCTTGGCTTCCTGTCTTTGGGATACTAATAGACTTTTTATGATCTATTTCTCTGTTACGTTTTTCTACGTGGTCTATTTTTACTTCTTACCTGCCTACTTTCATGTGCACTAATCATACCTTAGTCTGAATTCTAGTCTGCACCACCCCTCTCTTACCAACGTAAACATTCTTCTCCTGTTTTGGAATCAGAACTCATAACTGGTAGTTTCATTCTTTTTGAATCTCTGGCTTAAGTGTACTGAGGTTTTTTGTTCAGGGCCACAGTGGATTTCAGACTGACAAAACACCAATTTTGTGTTGGCAGTGTGTTTTAGCTAAAAAAAAAAAAAAAAAAAAAGTTCTTTATTAACTGTCTGTAAGACAGAGAGAAGCCTTAGTTTCCCAGAGGAAAGCACGTATGTTGAGCAGGGCTTCTGGTGGAAAGCATCCAGTCACTGCTTCCAGTTTACTTAAATCAGAGAGGTAGTAATCACTTGAGTTGTTTGCTGGTGGATCTTGCAAAATCAGAATAATACCTTAAAGGATTCCAGACTCCAGTGTATTAAAATGAATGTGTTCTATTGCACTTTCAAAGAAGTTGGGAGTTGAGTCAGATTTTGTTGAGCACAAGTATTACCCTCCTAATGCGACTTCAGTAAGCCCATGGGCATTTATAGCAAGTTCTAGTAATCCAGTCCCTAAAAGTTATAAAATTTCTGATTGTGGCAATATCTGCCCCCATGTCTCAGGGCGCAGCCGCAGGGTGCTTGAGGTGTCTACCCAGGCATTGGTGCTGCCCAACAAACGTCCTTGTCCAGGGATTCATTGGAAATCTTTCAGCAAAAGCAAGCAAACAGGTCCGTAACACTTATTTTGGCCTCTTCACCAAATTAAAAATGACAATATTTTATTTCAACTGCTAGTCATCAATGAAATCTCCATCCCTGGCAGCTTGTTGGATTAAATGGGAGCAGTGCTGGCTGATTACTTGTTTGCAGCCCTGCCTGTTGTTGGTTTTGATGCCTCCAAACAGGTAAGATGAGGGCTGAGCTGCTGGTTGTGGAACAGCCCCAGGGAAGGCAGCGCTTGGGGACTTCCCACTCCTGTGGGGCTCTGACTGACCCAGCCTGTGCCCGTGGGGCTGGTAGGGTGTGGGGCCGATGTGAGGGCTGCGTGGTACCTCTGCTGGGGACACTGGATCCCGCTTAGGATCCTATGGCATGGGATGTGTCACAAGACAGCTATAGTACAGCTCTTGCAAATGACTGCGGCAGTAACTCAGTTTTCAGCTGAACAATTCTGAATTTTAGCCCAATTCCTGAGAATGGCTTTCTAAAAACTGTCTCACAGTTTGATCTACTGATTTAACTGTTAGGGTCTAGGTAGGCATTCATAGTTCTCAGTGTAAATAATGAAAAATCACATGTTTTCTTCATAGCCAGAAAACATGATTTTCAAATATTTTTTGTGATACAGTCAGCAAGTTCAGCAATGTGCCTTAATTCCTACCTTTTCAGTGACAGATATTTGCCTTTCTCAGTGGTATGAGCTTCCCTTTCTATTGTAGAGTGGTCTTTGGTATATTAAAGCTGGCTATTAGTTATCTGGCATCTTGGGCCAAAGGGATTTTGTAAAGATGAGGGAATACAAATAAATCTGTCTTTGGCAGGGTTTAAACTAGGAGAAACTACCCTGTAAACCCTCAAAAAGAAAAAAAAAAGAAGTAGAGGTAGAAGACAAATTTATGAATAAGGTAGTTATGAATATGGCAGTTAAGGATGCACCATCAGGACAAATAATTTTACATCTATGCGGTTTATCAGTATGTATATGCATAAATGACAAAAACTGTTATATAGAATAAAACTTTCACATGTTAGATGTAACAGCTTACAAATTTTTTAAAGGAAAATTTTCCACCTAAATTTCTCCTGTGAGGAATGTGCTTTATAATTGATTTCCCCTTTAAATGGGGACAGGCTCTTGCTGAAAAATTCTGTGAGGTGATAATGTCCTGTATTATAGGAGAAGTATATTAAATGCTGACTAAAACTGGAGGAAAGTCTGAGTAATTTTTTCTTTTAGCACGATGCTTTGGGTAGGACACAGGATATTGTGCTGTGCTGCAACTCTGTAATATAGTACAGGAGAAAGCTGATAACCTTTCAGAGACTTTATTTTTGTTTGTTTTGGATTGCATAGTGTTCACTTGGAGCCTCCATTAGCCCTTCGCCGTTTTATGAACACTACGATCAAAATAACAATGACATTTGCAGGATGAATGCTTCACTTAAAATGTTCAAAGAAGCAGTGTTTTTACATGTCAGCAGTCTACTTAAGCACCCTACCTGAATGACTGAATAGCTAAGCAAAATGCAATCGCGGGAGCATTGTCACAGCGATCATGCTGTAATATTATCAAGCTGTTGTACTCCTGTTACCTTTCAGACAGTCGTCATTACTCAGCGGGAACAAACTGTGGGCTCTGTGCGAGAGTTGTGATAATCTGATAAACCGCGTTTTAATGTTTGCCAGATCATTTTGTTAACTCTGAAACTCTAATTCAAGTTTTCCTTCATTATGGCATGATATACTATGCCTTTGCTCCCTAAAAATTTGTTGAAAATAAGAAAATTATCACTATGGAGCTGTTAGTGCCATCCTTACAAGGCTGTTAGTGAGAAAATCAAAATCCTCCGGAGCTAGTTCTAGGCTTGGTGATATTTTTAAAGCTTAACATTTTGTCAGCTGTCAAGAACTATCTGATCGAAGAAATTGCTTTTGATAAAATTTAATGGCTTGGGAGTCACTTTGGTAGTAATTAATCCCTCTTGCTTAAGCATTTTCCTAAACTCTATAAATCTGTTTGACTGCTCTAAGAACAAACATGTTATCAGTTTTATTGGGGAAGTTATGTCAAGTATCCCTGTTTTGCCTGCATACTTTGAAGAACTTATCTTTACAGACATTTTTTTTTTAAATGGGAGAAGAAAGTAGAATTTACTCGCATGAAAACAGCTCTTTTTTATTTCTTCCTCATGCACCATGTCTCCTTTTCAAAATGGCTGGAAGAGTTTGAAGGGTAAACGCTAAGGGCAATACTAGTTCATTCGCAGTTTATATAAGAAAATGGTGCAAGGTGTTCTATAAAATAAATTGTAAAGTAATTTAATGGCAGTATTTATATAAATAAAGAACTTTATATGTTCAATAAAATGTTGAAAAGCTTCCTATGTAAGTCAACAGAAAAGCAATTTTCCTGCATTCCAGTTAATTTGTTCACAGATAATGTACCTTCTGAATAAACAAGCAAATCTTATCACTTCGATTTAAAAAAATACCTATTTTTAATATAGAAGTGTGTAGGAACCTAGAGTTTTGAAAATAACACCACATATATCACCTTAAATCAGAGAAGGGTCTGAGAATCCATGTCACTAAGTGTTGTGTCTCCTGTCCAGAATGAAATAGATAAGGTGGAGTGAATAGAAGGCTTTCCAAATGTTCAGACTAACTTCTGTCAGTCTCTTAAATTCACAGAGCCTCTTGAATAAGAGGACACGTTTGAATTCAGTCTGACCCATATGAGTCTTTATTCTAAGTGAGGTTGTTTGCACATTCTTTGACAAAATAGAGGAGCCTGCTCCAGAGCAAAACCTGACATGTTCTTCTATTTTGGATGATGCACGTGACTAGAAATATGACCTGTTTACTGAGCGGTTGTTTTAATTCTTCTTCCACAGTTTATTGGAGTTTGTGTCAGCTTTTGTGAACTAGTTTTTTTTTTTTTGCTTTTTGTTTGATATCAAAGAAATGTTCCATTTTGAAAACTTGGTTGGTTTGTGGATACGTACAGGCTTACGGAAGCATCTATATCTTTTCTTAACTATTCACAGCATGGTTACAAATGCTTTCTATACTACCTATATAATATCTGCTGAATTTGTGACCAAAACGTTTCCTGTCATTCATTCATTTGTCCTTTCACTCTCCCTTTCTTCAGCATACTAAACCGGTCATCTTGCCATTGTAAGATGTTGTAGTGTATTATGTGATAAACGTATACTTAAGGTATATACTGGTACGTTATGCGAAAAATGAACTGAAACAGGAATTGCTTGAATGGCTTGCTGAGGGTAATAGGCAGTGATGAAGAAACCATTTGCTTTAAACATGGTTTTAAAAAAGTTTTCATAAGCTATCTTTCCATTGTCAAGTCTTGTACCAGATCAGGTTTCGTCTTTCCTAGTAGAGCTAATATAAAGCCCGCAGAAACTTGATATTGTGTGATCTTGCTAATGTGAGAAAAAGGAGATCGTGTGCTGATATTTAATCTCAATTAAATGTGATTGTTGAGTGATCCTGTAGCACAAGGATTTGTGGTGTTTGCACACAGGTATGGGCGTCTTGGGTTCTTTCATTGGGCTGCAGGGTTCTACCATGGGGGGCCAGGCATGGGGGAGTTTAAAGAGAGAAGGTAAAAGAGGACAGTCCCCTGACTGTAGAAATTTTTTGGGGGAAGTCCTCGCACCTGTGAGGGCATCACAAGATAGAGCATGAAGGTATCTGCATGAAAATTTAACAAATGGCTTGTACAGATGGTGTCCTTAGCCGACCAGACATGGAAAGATGCCATTTTCCATTTTGCAGTCAATGGTTTTGACAGTTAGGAACAAGTCTTTTTTTTTTTTTTTTGTTTGGTGTTGCTGTTTATACATTATAATGTATGCTTGTATTGTCTGCTTTCTGATAATCACAGCTTATTGAAGGCAAAAGTCTTTTTATTTTATGACTAAAAATGTTTTGCTGTGTTTTTAATATCAAAGTGTCTTGAAGTCTTTATTTCTGCAAAGCTCTTTAAGTAAAATGCTTTAAAGTAATTTTCTTGCATATGTCACTGTCAGTATTTTTGTTTTGTAAGTTTTATTTCAGGTGGTAGATTTAGATGATAGTTTAAAACAAAGAAAAATGGAATGAAAAAGAAAATTAACGGCTTATGGGTTTCAATTCCTTGGCTGTTTTCTGCTCTATGATGACATGTGATTTTATTTTTACACATAGTGATGATTTAGTTTCCTTAACTCTACTACAGGGAACTTCATCAAAGGCTGTTTGGAAACTCAAATTAGTACCAATGCATTCTCCTTTCTCTGGTCTTTTGTTGAATTTTTCAGGAACCATGAAGGAAAGGAATGACATGATTTTTCTTTACAAAAGGTATTTGGTTTGCTTCCAATAGATATATAACTTGACTTGAAGATTCCTAACACTTTGTTGTTACTTACTGAGTTATCAGATATTGTAAATAGTCAGCTTATTTGCTGTCCTTCAGTCCCCTGTAACTTACATTTTTACCTCAAATGCTCTTTTGTTATTAGAGGGCAGTGGGGGGGAAAGAAACTCTGTTATTTATAACATATCATGTTTGCATTTTGTTTGAATCCTTTAATGTACGAATACAGAAAAAAGATTATTTTTTCCACTATAATGTCAGATGATCAATTGAGTACAAAAATTCATCATTTGATGATGACCTCCAAAGAAACATCCCAAGATGTTTTCTGCTATTCTGTGTTCTAGACAGAAAAGACAAGCGTGGCTGGAAAGGGGAGGCACACTTCCCCCAGGGTAGGTGGTGGATCTTGTTGTAGGCCTTTTGTGATGGAGTAGGGGACTTGATCCTAAATGGGTAGTAGTTATGTTATAAACATTTCATTTTGGATGAAGGAGATCTAACTTGGTTGTCCCTAAGCATCTTGGTTAATACTTCGGAAGAAGTATCAAAATGAGGTAAAAGTCAGTGTCCCATTGGCTATATTACGCCTTGACTACTGGCACTCTAATAGGATGAGTGTTCTGTGAGGTGTATATTTTCCTAATGAGTGATACTGAGTTTAACTGATGAACATTACTCCTGTTTCATCAAATGGCCACTAACTGATGTGATCTACCTTGGTTTTATAATGACCTTATGTCAGAACATCATGAGCCATCGATAACTAATGGTGCGTAGGTAATTTCAACCCTCTCTCTCTCTGAGGCAGAAGTTAGTTTTCTTTTTTCTTTTTCATTCTGACATAGTAACAGCAGTCAGTTAGCAAAAACCTTATTAAAGAAAAAGCAACATTTTCCAAATATGAGCAAATAATATAGGGTAGGATATTTGGTGTGCCTTTTTAAGATGAGGATACAGTTTACTAGCTAGTTGAAATAAAGATATGTTTTAGTGTAGTTTTAAACACTATTTCTTATGCTGAATATGTTGGGGGTTTTTTTAAGCTTTTGAAAAATACAGAAAGAAATAAAATAAAACATAAGCTGTGAAATGGTGTCCCTCTGACCTCTTAAAGTCTGGGGAAGTTAAAGTTCTTCCAAAAAGATTACAGGAATGCTGTTACAATACAGTGCAACTGCAACTTCAAAAATACCAGCATCATGCTAGTTCATGACTTACCACGTTGTGAGTGTGGCTTCACTGCCAAGGTGGAGAAACACCAAATTCCTCAAAGCTTTTCTTGGTAGGAGTTGCAGAAGAGGGAACTTGGAAGTCCTAAGTCTCTCCAAACCCCAAGCTCGTGTAGTCCTCTCAGCTTTGCATGCCTCTGTGTTTGCTTCTGCGTGGTCAGGCAACGTGGCACCCCTGATTTTAGCAGTATGGGACTCTGCATTCAGAGCATGTTATATAAACCCACATAATGGTAGAAAACTTCTGATTGTCTTTGTCTTTCTCTTGTACTTTGCTTCTGTCTTATTTAGTTCTAAGGTGACTTGAGCTGATTTGATATAAGTAGAAATATGTGATGTTGAATTTCAAGGGAGTTGGTTTTAGCCAGTGAGTCAGTTTTCTGATTACACAGAAGTCTCCCATGACTCTAAAGAAGCTTTGCTGATTGAAAGTGTTAAGTACTTGTCTAGAAGCCATATCTCATTCCATAAGGATGTTTTCTGTAGATGGTCTGGACCTATATACTTGGTTTCAGAGACAGCAAAATTAAGTATAAGACATACGTCATATATTACCATACGGCCTCGGCCTTTGTCACCTGAGGTGCTGTGGCCGTCATGCCACAGCGGAAGTAATCTCTTACATCCAATTTTAAAGATACTGCTACAGAGTGTTTGCTTTGTAGTTATGCTGGAGCAACTCTGATCTGTTTGAGTGCTTGTAGCAAGCCCAAGCTACTGCAAAATTATTTCACCGTTTATAGTTTCCTTAAGAAACAAAAGGCATGCTGAAGAGTGGTCTTTGAGGTATTTAAATGTTTAAGATCTGGTGTGTATGAAGGTTTTCAAAATAAGTGAATCTGCTAGGGTTGACAGGGGAGGGGAGAAAGGTAATAATTAGTTACCGGGATAAGACATTTGATGTAACACTATAAGAAGTAACCTGGGTCTGACAGATGTGATGCTTTAGGAGAGTGTGCCAGGTGTAAAGTTTGTCTTTCAGGAAAATTTTACTTCTTCTCATTTCCATTAAACATACTCATCGGAGGAAACAGAAATTCAGAGTTAATGTGAGGAGAAATGAAGAGTAATGAGACTTTAACATTAAATTTTCCACTTGCAATATTCAGTTTAGAAATGGACTTCACCAATTAGCTCTGAAGCAGGTGTGCTGGGAGTTTTTCCTATTCTTTTTCTCCAGTATGAAATGTATATAATTTTTTTTTTTATTTTTTTAAGCGAATACAAAAAGATGATCATACCTAAGTTGCAGCAAACAAGCAAAAAAAACCCCAACAACCAAACCTCTCAAAATTTTTTCTCTATGTCCCTTATGCTGTTTAGATTAAGTGATTGGGTGTTGAATTTTGATTTCAGGATAACTAACTGGCAACTACACTATAGTATAATTTATTTTTTCTTTTTTACTTATTGTTGGCTATCTGACATCCCCATCACTCAGTCCAATCTATGCAAGCGCGTGTTTGCATGAACACAGAACATTGAATGTCCAAAATGGTGGGAGCTGCTCCAGCGTAGAGCAAATTACAGAATCAAGAGGCATCTTAATAACGTTAAACCACTTGCTATAAAACCTGTAGTTTAGCAGTGTAAGAATGTGTGAGGTGTCTTGTAAATCTTGTAGTTGATTTAAACATCGTATCTGGAACTATTTTTTATTTTCTTCGTGAGTTTGGAGAAGCATGTGTTTTCTGAGTGCAAAATATGTATATGGATTTTTTAGAGAGTATTTGTTTGATAACTTACTGTCATTGACAGTAACACAATGATTGCTTTCTACAGGATTCTAAGAGCAGGAAAATAATGGTTAGAGGCTGAATGTTTTTTAAGGTACTTCAAGTGGAGTTTTATTGCAGATGGTAGATAGGAAGAACCCCATCTCTGGCATTCCAAAAGTAAGGATTTTTTTTCTTTGGTTTGCAATGGAATTTGATCTATTTGATAAGCCACGACCATTCAGGTGAAAATCTGTTCTCTCCCTGAAACTGCCTTTATAGACTGTCACTTTAGGAATCTCCAGGTTGTGTTGGAAGTTTTTTATGCAATTAACCATGTTAGAGGCTACAGGCACATGAGTTTAAGGATCTGTTTGTTCTGACAGGTTACAACAGAATTACCCCTTCATGTATCCATGTATCCTAATTCAGTTTTTTTTTTTTTCTGGTAGTGAAAGTAGTTCATTGAAACTTCTGTCTTAACACTTTTCCATGTTTAAAAATGCTCTTACATGACTTAGCAGTAACTTATATCTTGAACCCATGTTTTTAGGCATGCACTGTTAGCATGCAGCAGATCTGAGGTAATTTGGCTGATCACATTGTCTTTGCGCTAGAAACTCAGCTAAGTGCATTGTAGAAGCTTGCAGTGGCTCAGCTGGCTGGTGATAACCCATTCAGGTGTTCTACTTGGCAGTGTTTCTTAATTCTAAGTCCTGCCAGATTTCAGTTAGAGTTGAGATCCTATGCACCCAGATAATTTTCATAAAAATAGAAGTTTGCCTTTGAAATCATTGAAGCATTGTAATATTTATTTAAAGAATGCTAATTATCCTACAAAACTTGGGGTTTATTCGGTTGGGTCAATGAACAATACATGTCAAGGAACACAGAGAAAGGATCCTAATACCAGTGTGAGCCGAACGACAAGTTGCACTGCACCAAGTAGCACTTGCTCAGTCCTTCATTCCTCTTGGCAAAAGTAATTTTCAGATATGAATATTCTGTGCCTTGTTTATCTTGAGCTTCTGCTTGTACAATGAAACTTAGGACTCTGCTGGCTTTGATTGCACTGGGAATCTTTGGGGCCCTTAGCGTCAGTACTGAAGAAGAAAAATTGTTCTAAATTTGAAAGGTGTGAGGAACTGCAGCACCTGGAGCATTGTTATTTGAGGGACAATTGCTTCGAACAGTTTTGTTCTTATACACAAATGGGTAATTGGGCTGGTAGTGCTCCAGTACTAATGGTCTATCAGTATCTGTGGGAAGTTTCAATATACTTAGTATGGCCTGAGATACTGAGTCATAAGGACAATGATCTATATTTAGTGCCCCTGACATTGGTAGACTATCCAAAAAGTCTTATTATGGTTTGTGTTAGGAAATAAAGCACTCTGAAGCTTCAGTCCCTTCTGTGACCCCTGTGGGGCTCCCAGAACATGCAGAAGCATCACTGAAATAAAGTTCAGGGGAAATGTGGATGAAATGATTTTTGCCTCTTGACAGACTACCCAAGCTACTGTGCAGATTTTGCTCTGCAAGAACTTGCCATTAAAAATGCATTTAGTAGGCTGAGACATATGGAAGCTATAATACATCTGGTCCCTAAAGCCAAATTGTGTATGAAACACTATTGGTCTTTTTTTCATTCCTAAATGTTCTCTACTCTGATGGTAGATTAAATAGTTTGTAATGCTTCCCAATATGTCGATGTTCATGTAAATCAACACATAATCTATCAGCATTGTATCCTTTTGTCTAGTGATATTTCTCACTATTGGTTTTGTATAGGATTGAACGCAGAATACTGGAGAAGTGATTACCTTAGTTACACCACTCGTGTAGTTTTAAAACATGAGATCCTTTTGATGCATTTTATTTCTAGTTTGAAAACTCCATCCCCAAAACAACAGCTGACAGTCTTATTAATGAAGAGTTAAGACTGAGGATATGAGTACTTGCACAAGCGTAAAAGGTACTTGATGATATATTATAATGTTCCCCGAGCAAAGCATTGCTAAGAAGTAAAAGGCAATCATAATGTAAAAGATAAACATAAAAGATGTTGAAGAGAATCCACAGACTTGATATATGGTTATATACTTCTTCTCACCTGAGGCAATTCACCGAGTGTGACACTGAGTAATTGTACTATTTCTGTTCTCAGAAAAGATTATATTAATAATTAGTTTAAATTTCGAAAACGCATTTCCACCTCTTGGCTAACTATAGAAAGCAGACTTGAGGCTGTTTGGGACTGCAATGGCATGTTCACCCCACACAAGAAGAACACATGCAGATCTCTCCTGAGCTAACAGAAGCCACTTAGCTCCAGACCTGAACAGCAATGTACCTACGGCAGGAGGATGTAGCACGTGAGGTGGGTTTTTTTTTCCGATCAGGCATTCTGAGGGCTTCCGATGCAGACGTGTAAAATGTTTCTAAGCCCTCGTGACACTGACAGATTCTGACCTCGTTAAATATTTCCAGTGTTTGCCTACAGTGTCTGCTCAAGAGCAGATGTAGCACATTAGGATCTGAGCTTGTCATGAGTCTGGGATCTTACTGACAACGTGGGTTTCCATCTCTGAAAGAGGAGTTATTTAATTCACTTGTTAATTAAATCAAGGTTAATTAATTTAATGAAAAAACTGTGGTTAGATGTTGTAAAATGTTCTGGCAGGATCGGATTGACGTTGCTGCTCCCTGATGCCCGTTCCCACTGTCAACCATTCAGCTGTATTGGCAGAAGTGCTGGTGTGGTCTGTGCAGTGACTGAATTAAGGGACTGATCCAGCTGAAAAACAGCCCAGTGAAATGAGACAAAGTGTTCCCCATCTTTTACCATTTCTTACACCCAACAAGGCCAGCTCCCCAGTCTTGTGTGTACTCATGGAAAGATAAGAAATTATGAGAGGCTGGATGAAGCAGCAGGTGGAGATTTTAGGAGGAGGATTTTGTGATAACAGACCACAACTACAGATGGCAGAGACTGCAGAGCTTTATTCCTCGCTCTTCCACTGAATAGTTGAGTGACTTTGAATTTATCATTTTCCTGTTGTTTGTAATTCTTTTAAAATTACACTGAAAGCTGAAGGAAATAATTTTACATTGGAAGATGTTAGTTCAGACAAGTGCAAGTGTTTCAATTTTAACAGACTTTTGCCAGAGCATGTGCTTTGCTGCAGTGTATGGTGGGCGGACTATGGTCTTCCTTGACTTTGCTCAGTGCCTGAAAGTCGTCAGCACTTGGTCTTAATTGCAGTCTCCTGAAGGTTTTACTTTTCCCTGTGATGCAGCAAGCAGCCTGAGAACCCTGGGAATCACAGTTTTACCAAGAAGCTTTCAGAAATTCTATGCCATTTCCCTTTCCCATCAGGGAGAAACAAGTTATATTCATGAGAGTCACGGAAGCACGGAATCATGGAGTTTTCAGAGTTGGAAGGGACCTCTAGACATCATCTAGTCCAACTCCCCTGCTAAAGCAGGATTGCCCAGAGCACATTACTCAGGACTGCATCCAGGCGGGTCTTGAAAATCTCCAGAGAAGGGGACTCCACAACCTCCCTGGGCAGCCTGTGCCAGTGCTCTGTCACCTAAATTGTAAAGAAGTGTTTCCGTGTATTTGAACAGAACTTCCTATATTCTAACTTGTGCCCATTGCCCCTTGTCCTGTCACTGGGAACCGTTGAAAAGAGCCTGGCTCCATCCTCCTTCAACCCACCCTTTAGATACTTGTAAGCATGAATAAGGTCTCCCCTCAGCCTTCTCTTCTCCAGGCTAAAGAGTCCCAGCTCTCTCAGCCTTTCCTCATAAGGGAGATGCTCCAAATCCCTCAATCATCTTAGTTGCCCTTCGCTGGACTCGCTCCAGCAGTTCCCTGTCCCTCTTGAACTGTGGAGCCCAAAACTGGACACAGTATTCCAGTTGTGGCCTCACCAGTGCAGAGTAGAGGGGGAGAATGACCTCCTTCGACGTACTGGCCACACTCTTCCCTATGCAGCCCAGGATTCCATTGGCCTTTTTGGCAACAAGGGCACATTGCTGGCTCATGGATAATCCTTCTCCTCAGAACTAAAAGGCAGTATGGTTGTCTTGGCAGTCAGAGTAATTTTTTTCTTAAATCAGAGGTTTCTATTATTCAGCTGACTAGAGAAGATTTTTTTTTTCAAAGTATTTGACTTCTGGTAACAGAAGCTCTATGTTTTGATCATCCTGTTTTATGCTTTTACTTGAGGCATCTATCTGGGTTAAGCATGCTTTTTGTTTGTTTATGTTCCTTCATTTGTTTGTTTTTAGCACTCTTTCCTGGGGAATATCATATAAAGATCAGTTCTTTAAGACTACATTTGAGTAATGCACTTTCTTCATCCTGTGAATTATAGTCCTTTGGGTCATCATTGGAGTCCTTCCTTTCCTTTAGCTGTCATTAACATGCCTTAGTCTCAGTACAATATATATGCTTCTTAAATGAAGTATTTTTTTCTCTCAGAAGATCATTTGTAGGTTTCTGTGATATTCCTCTAGCTAACTCATTTTATTGGGCGATTATTTCATATTGTAAATGGTTAACTGCAACCACCACGTTTGGCAGACTGCAATTTGCCAGAGAAAATCTTCTGTATGTGGTATTAAAAAAAATTTGTTTGTTTAACATAATATTCTTTTTTCTTCTCTTTTTTTTAGTGTATCTACACGCTGATTTAGTAAACTGCATATGAAAAGAGGGACATGAACAGTCTTTGACTGTGCCTATATGGAGATCTTGGACCCTTTCATGCCTTGTATTGACCTGGAGGTCACCCAGAACATGCTTATTCTGGAGCAGAGCAATAAGATGGAGGTAATGGAACAGGGACCCAATCTCATGGTTAAACATACACTGTGAACATACATCATGTAGCCATAACATCCAGTGCTTCTTTCTTAGCTACGGCATCCCAGCTGAGATGTAGTATCTGATTGTGAAGTTTCCGAGGTCTGTCTCAGGGCAAGGTGAAACAAGCCCTAACCACAGTTGGGTTGTTAGGATATCTGTCAAAATTCTGAAGCAGACTAAAAATGCTAGTCTATTTGTGCTGGGAGATAGTTCAAAAAGCTGCTCTTCATCATTTCTCAGCTGTTCCTTGACCTTCCAGATGAGAAGAGAGGTGGTATGGACCCACGGTACACAATAACTGGTGAAGTGTAGGCAGAAGAGTCATGCAATAGCAATTTGCCATGGAGAAGGCTGAGGTAAAGTATGTATTCGGGTGGTCTTACTGAGAGATTTTCATGTTGCTTGGAGCTTGTTTAGTTTGTCTAGTAAAGAGCTAATACTTTTCTTGTGTGGATTTTAGTGGTTTTATATTTGAAAAGTCTTGCAGTAGGATTACTGTTTTTTTGTGCTAAGAAATGGTAGTAATGACTGTCTGAACGCTGTGCTGATCCATACGTAATTTATGTAACAGTTACCAGCTTAAACTTGGGGTTGATTTATTCCACTTGTGAACTGTAGGGTATGGGAAGTTCCTTTCTGCACAGAATGGGTTACGTGTAGCCTATGGAAGGACACAGATTCTTTGTGGAAAGTGGGAGGATAACTGCCCAGGCTGTTTTGTGCAATGATTGAAGCAGTAATAGTTTATCAATTTGGGAAGAGAAAAAAAAAAATTAGAATTTTTTATTTATTTATTTATTTTGTCCACACATACCTCAGAATTGAGTTAGTGTAAAATGTCAAACTTACTTCGTAGTCTTACTTTCATCAACGTTACCTTGGCTGTCCAGTATTAGACCTTCCAATAATACATTCTGTGTGAGCAGTTGAGCTTGATTGATGATGTGTGGATTTTCAGCAGCAACTGGGACTAGTAGCTGCATATAACTGGGTAGGAATTTGTTTAGTGATGGAAACAGTAAGAAAAAGTGTATGCACAGTGTGTATACATACTTCTCTGTGGACTGCTGATGTTAAGTTTATCACTGTTCCAGTTTATCACAGTTCTAGTTCAGTTTATAATATTGACATCCCAAATAAATTTGATTTACCATTTTATTATTTAGTATATTATTATTTAAGGTATCTGAGCACACTCAGTTGTGTTTGGTTTTATTACTACTACTATACATTTTGTTTGAAGGGGAAAATTAAGTTAGTAAATTTTCCTTTTCTCCCTGTCCCCATCAGTTGTCTCCACCTTTTCTGCCAGACTGTTTTCAGTATTCCCTTTATGCATTTTTTTCCTCTTTTCAGTCTTTGTTATCTGGCATCACCAGAGTACAGCAAAGTGAGTTACTTTACATTTCTGCTGAATAGAAGCATGGCTTCCAGGTAGTCATATATATTTACAGAGAATGGTCATGACATAACTTTGATTTTTAAAAAGCAATTCTACTGTGATATGCGATCCCACAAAGTACTTTATTCCCCATTAAATGTGTTAATTTTGTGAAACGATTGTATCTGGATGCTTTAGTTTATTAAAAAAAGAAAAAAAAGCGCGCCCTACCAAGAGAAACAACAAATTTGTCCTAGCTTTGGCTATCCAAAGCTAAGAAGAATGAGGGGCAACTGAAAGAAAGTGAACTGGATTTTGTTCATTTTTGGTATATCATTTATTGACATTATGTACACAGCTGCAAGTTATCCCTGTGCAAAATCTTTGGAGGCCCTTTGATTGTGCTGATGAGACAGAGAATACAGTTTGAAGATGATGAAATTACTAGACAGCTGCACCAGAGCGTCGTCTTTGGAGATGTGTTTCCTTTTGTTGCTAACGCTAATTAATGATGCTAGAAAGGAACTGCCATTCTGCATAAGATCCTGAGATGAGTTAAAGGATATGGTGCTTAATTTTTAACAAATACTGTATATTGGTTTAGAAATGTTAGATTTTTAGGAGGCAGTAAACACAGAATCCCACCCTCGGTGCCATTTCTTTTAGAATCCATACGGGAAGTGCAGTTCAAGACATGGTATCACAAACAAAACTGCACATCCTGTAGAGATCTGTAGCAGTGTGTATTCCCTGGTCTGTGTTTAAGCCCCGAATGCTGATCTTTGGCAGGTTTCTTAACTCCATGAGAGCTTACATCACGATTGTTCTCCTAGTTTTTAAAAGCCAAGATATTTATTTATTTATTTTACTTGAAGCTTTGAGCTAGGCGGCCTGGTGATTTCTATAAGCTGCCCTGCATATAATGTAAAGACCATGATATTTGTGAGGCCTGGAACATGCAGCTTATGGTTTTTGAAGCAAAGTGTACAGCCAGTTTATTTAATCCTTTTGGGTTTTAAGCTACTCCGTGGTTGGCCCGCTGGTTTCCCTGACCCCGGGCTTCAAAACTTTCTGCTTTCTTCTGGGTGAAAAGGCTGTCCGTGAATTGGGATAAAATTGTTCATAGTTTTCTGTACAACTAAGATGGACTTCCAAGTTTAGCTTAGATCAATTGCTTTTCTGCAGACTGTTTTTGCTTTCAATTTTATTTTTTTTTTAGCTTCCCAGTGAAGTTAGTAATATAATCTCAAATCTTTCTCTGCATCTGAACTCACTGGCTGCTTCTAAAGTTGTCAAATTAGTGCTCTGTACTAAAGTGTCTCTGTAGTGCTTTTAAATTTAAGTGTTAGGCTGTAGCTATAAAAAAAGCAGTTTTGTGCCTGCCTATGCAAAAGATGGGCAGAATTAATACTTCACTGATTGCTGTGAAAGGCTGCGTCAAAAGCTTCCATTAGTTGTCTTCCTTGCCCCTTTTCTCTGGCCACAGCTAACATCGGAATTGCTGATCCTTTGGACATGGGCTGCGATGACACCAAGTGACCGGAGTGATCCCATGGCTTGCTGCGGCTGAGAGCAGCTTTCATGCGTCCTGGGTCTCTTAACAGGAATTGTGTCCTTGCTGGCACTGGTGCTTATCTGATGCTTGATGAATCGCTTCAGTTCACTGCACTATTCGAAAATTAACCTACGGAAAGAGAGGGGAAAAAGTGAATTCCTTTCTCCTGTTCAACAGCCTGGACCAGTTTACATGAGAGGGCTGGACCAAGAAAAGATCCTGGCTGCGTTTCTGGGAGCTGAGGAGCACCAAGGAAGGAAGGACCACCCCTGTCAGTGACTGTGAGCTATTTGATCAGCGTTAGTAAAGCCTTGCTCTTGCTCAGCAGATGCTTAACACGGCTGATACGTCAAGATGGGCCAGGACGATGCTAACTACATTTATCAGGTACTTAGGTTTGGCACAGCACTTGCAGTAGCTTTGCTACCTGCCTGATTTTCTCTGGTCGCCGATAACCAGAGCTACAGCTGCGATTTGAGCACACAAAATCAGTATCTCCTAACACAGTAGGTCGGAGCCCAGAACACTTTGCTGTGCCTGTATGGTGAGAATATATTCTTTGGGCACAAACGTGCTATCTCTTTGAGAGCAGCCAATAAATACTGGTGGCAGTCTAAACTGCACTAGGCAATTTTTTAACAGTTTTCAGCCCCTGTGGTAAAAATCCAGAGTTCAGTAACGTGACAGTAAAATATCATTTTCCATTTCACTAAATGAACAGTGGAATACTGCTTCCTACTAGGGAAAAAAGAAGCCAACAGTTGAAATCTTTAAGCCAAAAGAATTTAAAATTGAAAATATTAAGAAGCAAAATATTATTAATGCCCTGATCTAGTCTAGAACTGTCTCTCTGCTTTGTCATTTTGTTTTCTCAGAAATACAAATCAGAAGCACTTCCTTAATTTATTTCTAATACTCCAGTGTTATAGTCTAGGTTTGAGTTTTATATGGTTTTATCTTAACTGACATCAGCATTCCTTCTGTCTGCCTCCTCTAACAGAGAGACCAAAGACCAGTTATTTTGTCAGCGCTGTGTAATCTTACCAGTAACTGCCCTAACAGTGTGACCTGCAGGCTGTCAACCTGATCATCGCTTAAATCTTTACCTCATTTTACCACAAGAGCTCAGTCTACCGTATTTTGACATACTGCTGGAATTGACCCTGTTCTCTCCGTGGATGGAAGCAGAGGTTTTTACTTCCCCCTCTGCAGCTCTACAATTCTGGTGTCTGTTCAGCATATGCTAGCACCATATGCGAGAAAGGGAGGTGTTAGCTTTTCCCTTCTCTCTGTGCGTACCCTGGGAAGCTGTGGGTGATGCCTCGCATACGCGTGGGGAGTACTGACTGCAATCCACGTGTGGTCAGAGCAGGCAGTTCTGTGCTGCAATCTCACAGCCGTATAGATGGCTAGTTAAGAGTCCTATCCTTCTGCCTTCTTGCTTGCTGAATGTTGTGTTTTAAAATACCTTCAAGGGCGGTTTCGTTGTTGGTTTGTTTTTTTTTTTTTTTAAGTTCATTAAACTGTGTTTTGAACTGCAGTCTTATGTTAACTGCATGGTGCTCACTTATTAAGACAGAAGTGGCTGAGAAATCAATCTGTATCGATTCCAAACAGACACCCTTCAGAGTTCCTTTTTGTCTTATGAAATATCATATATGGAGGTATGGCAATAAAGGACATTTTTCTTTAACTGAGATGGCAATGCAGAAGAGGGAATGAGGTTTGGGGGGCAGGAGGGGGAGAAGGATGGTGGAGGGGATGAAGCTGCTTCAGCTGCCATTGCCGAAAGAAATGTCTGTCCCCTGCTCTGAGAATCACTGAAGTAGATCATCCATTTGCTTAGCAGGTTGCTGGCATTTAATGAAGAAAGTTCACAAAGGTGTGAAAGGGCCATTACAGTGTCATCAGCAATGAAAGGCTATCACTCACTGAAGGAACCAGGGATTCGGCTTTTTGAACTGTCCTTTGAAGTCTTGAAATTCTTCTCACCCCATCCCAGCCTGATGCAGCTGCTGGAGGAGCTTGGAGCTCTTTAGTTTTGACTTTTTGGTTGACTAGCTGTCAAAATACTTCAGGATTTCTTTTTCTTAAATAGATGGCACATTTTCTGAGTAGGGGTTCCTTCCTTTCCTTAGAAGCAGGTGGAAAATGAAAAGTATGCCTTCTGACAGGAGAGACCAAAATCTAACATGTCCTCATAGGGCAGAAGAGAACACTTAGGGGATGGGGCTGTCATTCGTGTGCATGCGTGCATATTCCTTCCCCTTGATTTTTGTGCAGGCTTTGAGCTGTAACCATGTGTTATGTGTAAGAAGGTTTTTGCTTTGGAGCTCACATAGCTTGCCAAGGCAGTAAAGTTAATGATTGATAAACTTTGTTTGTTATACAGCTCTTGATTCCAGGAGCTGCATAGATGCGCTATGGTTACTTTTTTAAAAAAAGTTAACTAAACTTGCAGCATCTAATAAGCAGGCAAACTACCTCAGGTATTGCTGTTTAAACGTCTTTGGTTTCCCTACGCTACCAGGCTTAAGCGCAAATAATGCTTGGAAAAGTATGTAGTAAAGCTTCTTTCAAATAGATCTTACAAATGATTTGACAAGAAAATCTTCCTGTCTGCACCACGGAAACTCTTGACTTCCATTAGTGAAAATTGTAAAATGATTATAATTATCTAGAACTTTTTGACTGTGCCATAAGAGAATGATAGTGTCACCTCAGTAGTAATTTTATTTTCAAGCTGATGATGGGCTTTATAGACAAGAGTATAACCTTACTATACACTGCGTGTAATGTAAATGTGCATGTGCAGGTATCCAACTATCTCTTATAACTCCTGAAATTTGAAATAATTGAGAAATGTCTGTTTCGTTTCTTGGCAAAAAATGCGTGTCTGTTCTCAAGGTAACTTAGATCCCAATGAAAAGGTTTTGATATTCTTAACAATCCCCTACATTCATAAAAGTAAAAGAAAAACTTAATAGAAATATTTTTGTGGGAGGGAGCCATGATAAAAAGAAGATAGTTTTGATAAAAAAGCTGATGGATGTCTTTCTATGAGAATATAGGAATGGGAGAAACTATAAAAGTCTAGGAAGAATGGCGCATCACAGCACAATAACTTTTTTTAATAACTTTTTTAAGTGTTTTATATTTTTGAGTTTTGGGCAGGACCTAAACATGAAAAGACGTATCCCACAGCATTATAAATTCTAATAAATTCTTTGAATCATTGGTACTTCTGAAATTGTTGAAAGTTACGTTTGCTGAGATTCTAATACATTACATGTTTAACTTGTGTGATCTTTGCCTCTCCCATTACGTCTGAAGCTGGGGAGGGCGGAGGGGGGCAGGTAATTATATTAAACCAAAACTCTTGCTGATCTATGTCTGTTAGGAGCTATCTAAAAGTCTTTGAAGTTAATGGAAAGATTCCCAATGGCTGTATACTGTGAATCAGATGCTTTGTGAATTCTTCCTTTATTGTGTCATTTTGTATCTTTTATGTAGTAGTATTCTTCAGTAATTTATTGCCTGCTTACTCGCATCTTTTACAGGGCCAAGAATGTACTGTTGGCAATTAACGCATAGTAAAATGATAGTCTTTTTTCAGAACAGGTTGTTCTTTGATATAGGTGTGTTGCAATTCATAAAGATTTTGAAAATATGGTTTAATATGAGCCTTTGAAGTATCAGGAGGGACTTTGTGCACTTTTTCTATAATAGTATAAATTATTTATTAGTAAACTATAGTAAAACTGCAGTCTTTAGGCTATAAAAATAATGCTTGTCATCTGCTGGTTCTGGAAACTTTTAACTTAACTGTTCTGTGCTAGTGTTCTTCCACAACAAGAGAAGGTCATACATGTTAGGAAGAAATGTGAGCTACAACTAAAACTCAAAAGAAGGAAAAAAAATAGGGAAAGCAAAGCTTGGACAACTATCTTGCCAGATCCAGGATAATCCCTGTAAGAATGTCCCTATGACTTAATTTAAAAAATATTTTGGACAGCCCTATATTTTTACTTTTTTTCTTTTTTTTTTCTTTTCCCCCCATCCCATGTAGGAGGATGTGATGTTCATATATGGTTCCCATGGTGGATGATCATGATTTCATTATCTCCCTTTCTCGTTTCCATTTTTTTTCTCTACTTTGTGAGATTTGGTTTTTTAGTCATTTATCATTGTATCTTTTGGTGGTGTGTTCTTTTTCTCACTTTAGCTATTATTTCATTAATCTTCTGATAGAGAATGAAAAATTTGTCAGTTTGAAAGAGTAGAAAGGAAAAAAAAAAAAGGTTCAATTTGGGGAGATACCCTGATGATCAAGGAGAGATGGGATCTGTGAACCGTGGAAGATAAGAACTCAGAAAACTATGAAATTCATAACCCTGCTGAATGAATAAAGTATCGTTAGACACATCTACTTTCCAATCATAAACTAAAAGTACATTTTAGCAAATCATTATTTGGTAAGTAAAGGACAATTTTAAAAGAAATGATTTATTTGGTGATAGAGAATTTAAAATTTTTCTAAAGACAATACATTGTATGCATTATAAGTGGGTTCAAATGTCATAGTTGTGATTCTGTTGAAGTGAGCATCAACAGCATATCATTATTCATATAGGTTTAGGTATTAAATTAATTTCTTGCAATTTAAAACGTGTGCCTCATGATTCAGACTCCTGTGCGAGCAACATGAAAAGCATCCTTTTGTAGATGTCAGTCTTCAACAAAGTGTTGTTTACACCATGGATCAAATATGCAACATTAAAATGCATTATAGGCATATTACCGACTCTCATTATATGACAGAAGTGTGTCAGTGAAATTAACAGGAACAAAAAGGACAAAGATTTTCTTACCTCTTAGTTGGAAGGTAGCAGCTGTTTGAGTAATTCCACAGAGGGGTAACAATGACCAACTGACTCGCACGTTTTAAAGAAAAAATGATATCAAATCCTTTGAGGATGCCATATGTTCTGGGCTTTGAGGCAGGCTGCGTACGGTATCATAGCAATTAGACAGACTAGAGCCTCTGCTAAAATTTTATCCAAAATGCCAGCAGAGAAGAATTTCTTGGGGCTTTTTAATTGCAAACAGAGACATACCTATGCTCCCATTATTTATTATGAAATAAGTTAGTTAAAGTGCAGATTTTTTTTATTTTCAATCTTTTCCCAGAGAGAGCTATATATAAGTAAGCTGGTTTGGTTTGTTTGGGTTTTTGGTGTTTTTTTGTTGTTGTTGTTGTTGTTGGTTTTTTTAATTATGGTTGAGTTTATATTTTTTTTTAATTATGGTTATGCTTTTGCCTACAGAGAGACTGTGAAATAATGTTGCTTAGAATAATGTTAACTTCTTTGGTCATTCATGAGTGAGGTATGAAGGATGCTAAAGAGGCTAAACCACCCTCGGTAATTGCCACTGGGAGTTGGACCATTCGGATGATTACTGGATCCGGGTATCTGTTCTGCAGTTTGGTATTGAACTTCTGTAGTTTGATGTAACTTCTTGCCAGACCTATTCTGATTTAAGAAAGCCTGTATTGACTGCTTTCCTGAACTGGGTACGTACAAATAATGTGTGCTGATGTTTTGGAGATAAGTCACTCACCAAACTTCGGCTAGCTAAAAGCAAGAGGCTTGTATCACAAAAGATGTATTTGGAGTCATTAGGAAGCAGAAAGGCCTATTAGCTGAAACTGCTACAAAGATGTTTTCGGTCTGTGCAACACAGTCTCCGGAGACCTGCCAGGACATATAACCCTCCGTTAACAAGCTGAGGGATGGTTTGTCTATGGATGCCCATATATACTCCGAGCAACTCTATCCATTTTGAAGCAAGGCCTTTTCTGCTGTGCAGGTCGTATTATTTCTTTGCCTAATAACTGACAGCAAGATCCACAGTGGCACTTGACTGTTTTTCCAGTGTCTTGGTTCTGTCTGGCAGTTCACAAAGAGCCTGTCTGACCCTCAAGGCATTTTGGCATACAGCTTTTCTTTTATTTAAAGCACGTTCCTTGTGCATGTGCAAAAAAGGTCCCCAGAGCTTTATAATTCCTGCTCATGGTGCTTTCTAATGCAGTATTGCCGTATCGAGTACTGCGCTTCCCAGCTCCCCTTGTAGCCCCTGTCCTTCCCCGCTCTTCCCCCTGGGCCCTCATCCAGAAATGCATTGAATCCCCAAATTGATCTCTCAAGTCAATAGAATTATTTAGGTGTACTGTTGTTTGATGAAGTTAAGGGCCGGGAAGAGAGCCGTATAACCAAAGGCTTGCTTAAGAGGCAGCGCAAAACTACGGGCGTGCAGTGTTGAAGGGTTTGAGGTTTGGGATTTTGTGATCTGTTAGATCTAATATGAGGAAGAGGAGAGGAAGGACTGAAAGATCCCCTGCTTGTCTGTGATACAATGAAAGAACGTAAAACTTTGAATCAATATTGACCATCCAAGCCTAAAGGCAGTACAACTGAAGGGTTATTTATGTATTTGAGAATGAAAAAGAAAAATTGTTTCTGAATGTTTTAGATTTTGTTTTTATTTGGGGGGGTTGTTTTTCTCCATAGAAACAGATGTTTGAAGCTGTGAAGCTTGCCATCACAGAACTGGTATCGATCAATATAAATTAGCATGTTAATAATAAGTAAAGAGGGCAGAAGTGTGTGGTGAATAGAGTTTTAGACATACTTCTGTAGTTTATCATGCTTGTTCTGGTAAGATGAAGTACACGTACATGTTTACATACACTTTAGAAGTTGACTAAATAATGCTGCATTTAAAAGAAAATATATACATTAATTCTGTTGGGTATTTTTGTCGTTTTTTTTTTTCTTTTTTTAAAAAAAGAAACATCAAGTGATGTTTCTAATGTATGGTATAATAATGTAATTTTCTACATGACCTTGGTACTATATGCCTCGGTATTTACCTGGTGTAAAGGGACAGGGAGGAAAGGAAAGCTCTTCCCTTTATTTCTGTGTTAGGAGCTTCCACATTTTCTTTCCCGCTTCTCAGATGTTGTGAGCGTTGACATTTCTGGAAAAGCCACAGACTGTCAGTGACTGGGGCCATGTGATGCATCTCTGGCTTTGTCTCCATGGCTGTGGTATCAATTCTTCAGGGCTCCTAACAGCCAGTCAGGGTGAATCAAGAAATCTGCTATTAATGGCTGTTCCTTTGAAATGCCTTTGCTGCTACTGCAGAAAAAAAAAAAAAAAGACAGGGATGCAGGCAGTCCTCGAGTGCTGGCATTGCTATTGCCTGCTTTAACGAGCCATGGCAACCACGAGGAGAGGATCCTGGGGCATCTCAGCTCTGAGGGTGCCATCTGCCACATCTCAGCCGAAAAAGCCCTCATCTCTCCGCGTCTGACGGGGAGGTGGCGACGGGAGGTGTTTGCTCTTGAGGCAAAATGCAGTCCCAGAGGGAAGGGGGGGAAATAAAGATGCTCACTGGGGTGGGGGCATTGTGAGGTGAGAGGATTGCTTAGTAAAGGGATTTCTTTCCCTTTAAGGAAAGAGTATTGCTGTTTGTCTCGATAATGTGGTGGTGGACTGTCTCCTTCACTTTTTACTTAAGGTGTTATATGCTGTTGTCAGTCATTTTGCATCCTCCGAAAATTGCATGCAGTCACTTTTTACTCCAAGTCATAAACCCAAGGCGATGTAGGGCAATCTGGTAAAAAGGATTAAGTGTAGGTATTGTAATATCTTCTTTGTTACACTTGAGAGGTCTTTCCTACTGAAATTAAATTTAATTGAAGTTGCTGCCTGGATGCCTCACAAGCACTGCGAGTCAGGCTGGGAGAAAGAGCCTGCAGCACTCTTCTTAAAGGTGGCGTACAGGGAAGTTTTCACAGCAGGGTCAGTTCAGAGCCAGGACCTGGGACTCATGATATTTTGGGAAAGAGATTTGTAAAGGGCTACTGGCTCCCTCTGAATTCGGTGAGATCCTTAGCTTCAGCATTGCCTGTGGTCATGATGAACTCCTAATTTGGAAAGCAAAAAATAGCTCAGCATCCTTAAAAGGTGAACGATCTTTAAGAAACTAAGCAAGTAAGCACACAAAACAGATTATTGTCTCCTGTTTTACCAAGGTGACCTACACAGAATAAGGATTATCTCACAAAGAAGCTGGAAGGGGCCTTCTATAAAGGTCTAATAACCCAAGGGAGAAGTAGATGGTTGTTGGTACAGGGGTAGGGGACAGCACGCAACTGGGCACACACCCAGTGTGTATAGTGGGTATACACTTAGTATAACAGCAGTCACACTTCCAATGCTTCTTTAAAGGTTTCGCCCCTTTGTCAATAAAGTCAAAATGAACCTTATAATGAATGAAATAAAAAATTAATCTAAGTATGCAAAAAAAGTAGCAAATGAATTTGAGCTATAATTGTCAATATGGAGGGCTGTACCAGTGCAAATCTAGGTGGAGGTTAAGAGGAGTAGGCAGAATATACGTGTGATATTATTTAGGAAGTTGTGATTTTTTCATTACAGGGTTAAGGTGGTCAGGTATAAGCAAGAGAGAAGACTGGAGTTCAACATTGTGGATCTTGTGCATCTGTCAGATTCTTTTTTGCTTAGGATTTTTAATACCTTGCATTGTTTAACTGTTGTTACTCTGTACATCTGCTGGTTTAATTTCTACAACAGTTTATACTGTATACAAAAGCACTAACTGTTTTTCCTATTGCAGTGTGTTTGCGATTGACTTAATACATGCTTCTCTATGTAAAACAAATTCAGATTTCATAGTGTATCAATAGGAAACTCAGTTCAAAAAGCAGACTGATTAATAAATGGTCCAGTATTTCAGCATTTATGGATACCATTTCATTTTATTTCACTGTGAATTGGCAGGTTATGTCAGGCAATTGAGAACAGAATGCAGTTCAAGTCCTTTTGTGCTCCTGAAATGTCTTTTAAGAGGTAAAATACTTTAAATAAAAAGACAGCTGAAATTGTAGCTCTAATTTTCCTTGCTATATCAGATTTTTAAGTTGCAGTCTTAACCATAACTATTCTTATCTTTGTATTAGCATCTATTTTACAAGCCTTATTTTTTCATAAAAAATATTATTTTTTTCATTTCCTTCTGGAGATCATGTTTAGTTTACTGATCTCAGGAAGCAGAATATGTCAATACTAATTCCATGACTACCTGTTTCTTGTTTAAAATTTAAACTAGCTTAAGTTAGGCTTTGTATAGCACAGGCTAAAAGCAAAAGCCTACCACCAGACAGTCTGATCATAGATTAAGTATTACATTATTTTAGTGTTGTATCTGGACATGACTGGTGTACGAATTGATCAACATTTTCTAAAATTTTCATATAAAGAAAAGAAGGTTTATTAAGGAGTTCATTTTTTTTTTTAACAGGTAAAACCGGTGAATTTATTATCGGATAACCTGTACTTGAATTATTCCATGTGTATTTGTGCTTGGATGTCATATTTTAATTTCTCTCGCTCAGAATACTTATTTTTGAACTGTTCTTTTGTTGCAGGACAGGTAGCCAGGGCAGTTAGCACTATAGATCATCCTGTTTGTGTAGTCTACTGACGACCATGTCAGGCCTATTTTCTCTCAGTGTCTAGATTGATCCTTTCCTCAGGTCACCCATCATCTTTCTTTCTGTCTTTTTATGTCTGAGAAACAAAAGGGGGAGGGGGGGGATCCCAAACAAAAGAGGAGTAAAGAGGAGTAAAAACGCTAAGACTGAAGTGAGGGAGCGGGTGGAAGGGCCAGGGAAAGGGCAGAACGGGTTTCTGACAGGGTCTGTCCTATGAGACTGTGAAAACAAGCTGGAATAATCGGTGAGGGGAGCTGAGTGCCAAAAAAGCGGTGTCCGGATTTCAGGGAGTCTGGTTTTCCAAGCGTCCGTTCATCACATCGCCTCCTTCCAAGCAGCTGGCTGCTTACCCTTGCAAGAGACCTGCACCGTGTGCTGAGCTGCCTCCCTATCCGGACTTGCATCCGACAGCAAATAAACAGTAATGACCATACACAGACCATCGCTATTACTTTTACCGTACATCTTTCCTTTAACAAGGATTGCTACTGGGTTTGTGGATGAAAGCCCAGCTACCCACGTTCTGTCTTTTCGCTGGCTCTTTGTGTTTGGGGAGAGAACTGGTTCTGAAGGAGGCAGCTCAGACATCAGAAAAAGTGACACTGGTGATAGAATTGCTTCAGCTGCATTGGAAAAGATCATTCTACTTTGTTTTGAAAGCTGCAAGAACAAAGCGCTCTTTCCCTGTAATAAGGCCTGTGGCTCCTGCGTTCCTCTGCACATCATCGCAGAAGGTCAGGCAAGACAACACAGTGGTTACTTCTCTGGGTCTTTGATAGTTCTGTCACCTTGGTTTCTAGAAATTGATGAGTCTGGCAGCTCATTCATTTCTGGACACTTTAAAAGACACTGAACATTTGTTTCAGTGCCCTGTACTTCAAAATCCTAGGTGACTTTTGAAGGTGACTACAAGGAAGATGAGTAGAGATGCTTCATGCAGCAGAGTTTTTCAGCTGTTGCTTGCTTTAATAGCAAGAAGACACTGATTTTGTACATTAATTCTTTCCTTTTGCAGGTGAGAAGACGGTGCTGGCTTCCAGCATCCTCTTGAACATTTGGAACATCTTTTATTTGGAGCTATTAAAAGTCTGTATGCCCAAGATATTCTCCCTGCTAGTAGTCTTGCAATTAAAAAAGAGTAAGAAAATAAAAAGAGAGGTTAATGTCTCCAAGTTTGCAGGCCCTGCTTTTCGTCCTGGAACGCCAGTGTGGGAGCCATGCTTTGGTTTCAGATTCCCAGGGAGGTCTCCATTGAGAATGCTCTGTGACTTTTTAAGTGGCATAACAGCTTCCATTTTCTTGTAGCAAGGGACTGAGAAGCTTCAGAGCAATAGTAATTTCCCTTTTCCTTTTCTCTGAGATTATGTTTTTTCCTTTTAAAAAAATTATTGAGTAGATTTGCTTTTCTCAATCATTTCGGTCAAAATTTGCTCTCAACTAATACCCATCTTGTTCTCTCCCTTCTGTGCCAGTAACTTCAGCAACTGCTGCCAACGGGGCTTCGTTTGAAGGCTTTAGTTTCTGCTTGGCCGCTTGGCAACATTTTTGGGTAACGGCTACAGTAAAGCTGACTCAAAGTGGAGTTTACTATTGCTAGATAGTTGTGTGTGCAAAGGGAGGTTGTGAAGATGTTGGTATTGGAGGTCCTTTAATAAAAAGCTAGATAGCCTTTGGCTGGGGAAGGGGCCGGCGGAGGTACAGCTGCCTTGGCGCAAGGGAAGGACCAAGGGCTCTCCTGGAACGACTCCTTGTGATTGCCTTGCCATTCAGTGATTATTTTTTTTTTTTGCCCCGTGTTGCTTGGGATCAGGCAAAGGTTTCCTGGGCCGCTGGCTTTGCTGCCAGCGTAGTTCAGTGTTGCAGTAATGAGCATTAAGCCTACATCTCTAATTTATAAACTAAACTCTTTGAAGGCTCTTTATGGGTTTGAAGAGTTAGAACCATGGTGTGGACATGAAGGGCTTGTTGCTCAGTTGTTTTATTTGACAAATTTATCCATCCCAGATACATTCCCAGCAACTTTTAAATCTCTCTAACAAAAGAGGTGTTTGTGTGAGAGAGAGGGAAGGGAGGACGAAGGGTGTATGTGCATTAGGAAAATGATTTCACAACTGTTTTCCCTCTGTGCTTCCTGATAGATGGCACCATATTGCTAACTCTCTGAACTGCTTGTCATGGGGAGGGAAGAGAGCAGACTATGACAAACAACTAGTGGAAAGTAATTTTTCTTTGTGTCAGTAAAATTGAATAATAGAGCAGGATACAGAAGCATAGCAGAAGCTCCTTTTGTAAGCGGTCAGTTTCTAATGCGTATTTGTCATTTTAATTGAGTAGCACTTTTTTTTCGGCATTAACAAAAAACAAAAGATTCTGACTATGTCCAGGAGAGGCATAAAGAGAGACAAACTGATTAATCTTAATCTTGACCAGTGTGAAAGATTTTATATATAGTCACTATGATCTCTGCTCTGACTTTTTAATCCGGGGTCCCGGGAGCTGAATAGCAATTCTGACTGTGCCAGAATGCATCTGCAGATCCATATTGAGACATCTTTTGAAAAAGTTCCCTTTGAGCCCTCTCCTGCCAGACCTCTAAGTCTCTGACCTGCACAGTATCGTCTCTGAGCCACCTATAGCAGACGCCAGCATTGTCTGCATTTATAATTGTGTAGTAAAAATACAAGGAATGAGATTATGGACTCCCCTGATGGTGGAGGGCATGTGTGTTGTTTCCTTGAGTTTTGTAAACAAGGTCAATGTGGCTTTGTTGGGTTTTGGATTTTTTGGTTTTGGTTTGGTGTTTGTTTGGGTTGGGGAGGGGGGTTTGGTTTGCTGTGTTATTGGGGTTTGCATTTTGGGGTTTTTTTGTTGGTTTCTTTTAACAATGAAGAATTGAATAACAAAGTGGAAGCTACTTAATCTCCAGCTGATGATTCTGTGGAGGACAGAGCCTAGAGTTTCTGAAGTTTATAACTTAGGCGGGACCATCCCAATTTCCTCTGGTCACATTCACCTAGGACCTACATGGGATCCTTGTAAATGCTGTGTCATTTCTACTGGTACACGTCAGGGATCTGTTTCTTGTGCATTCATTATCACCCGTTACATTAGCGTTTAAGAAACTTTACCAGATGGGATGGAAGGAGGAAGGAAAATATATAATGTGTTTCTTGGTCTATCTTGCCTTCTGTACGGGAAGCAGGATCATGGATTTCGTTTCATTTCATCAGATGCTAAAATCTGTGTCTTGTTTTGATAGAGATAGTTAAGACACGTTAGCTTAGCTCTCCAGCTGAGTGCAGGGATACTTCTCATACAATACATGAAAACAATTTCATTCTTTTTCTAGGACAGAAAAGGGAGATATAAACATTAGAAAGCCTGTGAAACAGATGGTGATTTAACTGGTAAAGTTATTACAGATAGGATGGCAGTCATTCAGACAGAAGATGTGCAAATCATAATAGCTTCTCAGGTGCATATGCATGATATGAGCTGTGTTACAGAGCAGGTCAAGCAATCAGTTTTACATTCATATCCTGAGCCTCAGTCATTTTTGTTAGATCTCTCCCTGTGAGCAGCTTATTCCGTCAGGGCATGGAAATTTATTCTCAGATGAAGAACGTTTGTTTGGCAAAAGAGGCAGGAAATTCAGAACTGTTTTGACCTGTTTCTAGATGAGCAAGATAAAATTACTTTTAGTCTGGTTGGGATACCGTAGTGACTTATTCTTTAAAATACAAACGGAGTTTTTAACTTTAGGAAGGTAACAAAAATATTGCAGGTATTTTTATGTGGAAAAGAATATCCCTGATATTTTCCCACTGTTCTTTCCTGTTTATAAAGTGCCTTTCATTAGAAATACCCTAATTCACTTTTTAAGCTTTTATGCACAGGTATGGACCTGCCTATTTTGAGATTCTTTGTAGAATCTATTCATTAGCACGAAGTCATGTAGATGAGTCTTAAAGTTCTTTGAATAAAGAAAGGAAAAGAACATTTCCAAATATTGAACCAAGTATAAATTGATGTACCGTCATCTCCTTGAAAGTGCAGAAAGCCTGCGACAAGAACTTTGATCTTTTGGACCATTCTTATTATCTCTTTGGAGTGTCAACACTCAAATTGTGTGATAAAAATGACAGTGGCAATATTATTCATTTTTGTGTTGATCACTTTCACGGAGATATTCAGCAACTGAACCTATTTCTCAATCCCAGGTCATTTTTGAAGCACTAAATCCTTCATCCCTTTTTTCTGTGCAACTGCCAAAATTTCCTCCTGCTACAACGACATTGATCATGCACTCTTAAAACAAAATGTACTTATTTAATACAAAATGTAAAGCAGGTGTGATTATGCATTTTAATATAAAGTTCTGCCTCATTTGAAAAGAGAAGATTAGCAGCGCTGTCTGTGATAGGAGAAAAGTAAATTGAATTTACTACCAGGGAATATTTTACTAACTGTCTTACCGACTCACATATGGCTCAATAAAATTTGTCAGGAGCTGCAGAAGTACTTCCAATCTGTCTGGTAAAGTACCACAATAATAGTAGACTTTGACAAAAAAATATACATCTTATAGATCTGGCTGCAGGTTTTGGAGCAGAAACTGTTTAGCCAAGTTTAGGGTCACAACCAACAGATGGGAACACTGCAGTTTAAATATATTTTTAAATAGATGATGGTGTAGAAAACCTGAGCAAAACTTGGGTGCGGGGATACATACGCATGCCAGTAACAGGAATATATGCCTTCTCAAATGCCAGTCTTTAGTAGCGTTTTGTTGGTGCTTCTGGGTCTGTCATACTGCAGACATGTGGGAGTAAAATAACCAAGAACCCCTTCCTTGCCTGTGAAATGACTCTGTCGTATTTCAGGGCGTTGGAAAGGCAGAGCGTTCAAGAGCTCCAGCAGCCTTGCTTGTGCCGTGGTGCCACTCTGGCTCCCACGTGTAACCGACCCCCTGTAGGGAGTGGAAGAGAAAGATGCACTAGCAGAGGTGTAGGGGTGGGGGGTTGGTTAGCAAGCTGCTGACCTTAATCCCAAACAAAACAGATAACGGTGAAGGCGGCTGTGAAGAACAAAAGTGACAAAGGAGACGAAACTGGACTAGGCTTCCGCTTACGTACGTGGAAAACAGCAGACTAGGCATGTGAGTGGAAGTCAGCAGAGCCAAAGTGAAAATGAACTATTTTTTTCCTCAAAGATTGCATAATTTCCATCCAAGATTTGGAAAAGAAATAGTGCGTGCTATTGCAGGACCAATAAAAAAGGTAGATGTGGGCATATAGCATATCTATCATGTATGTTCTAAAAAGTAGAATCTAAACAAAGCCTCAGCAAGCCAATGGAACACACTGTACATGAAATCTTACGTGAAAAATTTGAGGCTTGAAGATAATGCAAAGTGGGATAAATGCTGTAGAGGTTTACTAAAGGTGCATTATGCCAGGTGGAGAGGTTATCTTTCTTTGCTAAAATTACTAAATTTCTAGACCAAGGAGCTGTGGTTGATGTCATCTGTCTGTACTGGGTATCTGGAAATGAATATCAGGATACGAATAGTCAAAACTGGAAAACTGGGGATCGGCATAAGTAAAATATATGATTAGCTAAATGAGAGACGGCACAGGTTAGTGGTCAATGAGAAAGTACAGGGTCAAGTAGGTCTCACTAGTAGAGTTCCTGAAGGATAAGTCTTGTCATTCAGTCTTATGCTTTTCCTCAAGTGACGTGGACACTGAAAGTAAGAGCAAGTTGATGAAACGTGTTGATGTGGAGGAAGGAGGAGTTGGGTCAATTAGCTGACCACTAAATAACTAAGTCACTATTATTATACATCAGTTGGAAAGGGAAATGAAAAATCATAGGATGGATTTGAATTTGATTCTGTACAGAAAGAGGAAGTATTTGTCATTATTTCACACAATGGAGAGGTGTCTAATCAAAAATTTTGTTTACTTGTCAAGAAATAAATGTGTAAGTGTGGTTTAGCAAACTCTGAGACAAGCTCCGAGACTGTTCTTCATTCCAGGGGAAAGAACAGTTCATTTAATCTAAAGGACGAGACTAACACATGAACAAGTTGGTGTAACCTGGCTGTGATAAATTTGGAATAAACCTGGAAATTAAAAGCTTTCTAAGAACAGTAGGGAAGTATTACCTTCTGATCAGTGCAAGACAGTGAAATAGTTTGAAGATGGTGTTGGAAGAAAGCTTTATGAAAAAAATTATGCAAAATATTATGCACAATAGCAGAGAACTAGATAAAAGTCCAAGAGATGCTGGGCCACCAAGATTCATCAGCGTGTTCAGGAAGGATAAAAACATGAACATGGTTGCGTAAGTAAACTCTTGTCTTTCAAGAAAACTGGTAGTTTCTGTGTCCCTCTTCTGCTTGGGTTATTTGGAAGGGAGGAAAAAAAGGAAGGGAAGGCTACTTTCATCCTTTTTTTCATTAGGATAGGTATGGTAATTGATCTGGGAATTATCTGGAAGAGGTGGTTTGTTAAAGGGTGAATAAGGCATGTGTATGTAACAACAGCCACCCATGTTGACCCTGATAATACTGAGAGCTGGAAAATGTAAATCTCTGCAGCTGGAACCAGTGTCTTGGCCTCCTGAGCTGGTGTAACTAGAGTAGTTGGACTGATGTTGGAGGCCCACAATTTGACCTGTATGTTTCTATGTAGTTGTTAGGGATGTAACATCTGTTAGATAAAGCACAATTAGACAGTTGTTATGAAGAAAACTGTGTAACTGGCAGAAATAGCAGAACTAAACTGGCACAAGAATATTTGTCTGGCGACTCGCTACACCAATGATGAGCAGCAGCTCGGAGCAGTCACCAACCAGAAAAGGTCAACCAGCCTCGGAGGTGCTCCCGGGCTCGTAAAACTCACCCACCTCAGCCTGGCCTCCTTGGGGACATCTGACCACGCGGGTTTCCCAGGGATGCCTGAGACAAAGCTTACATGGCCAGAACCGATGCCTGTACTACCCTGCTCCCCCCAACTTGTGATGACCTCTGCTCCACCCGGCAAGGAGGGGGGAAGCAGAGATAACGAAGTTTCTATAGTTTAGTATTGTTCTCTGCGTTACTGATCCGCTCCTTCACAGGGGCAATAAACATCCAAAATATTTCACATATATCCAGCTATTTTGTAGTAATTAATGCATGTGTTTAATTTGTCATGACCTAAACTGCAACAGTTAAGCTCAGCGTCCTAACAGATCCTTTTCTTTTGCAAGTAAGAACCTGACAGGTATGCACACCTTAACTACTTCACTTTGCATGGAAATGAGCCCAATAGTGCAGTAATATGAGGAAAAAAGGACAGGGAAAGTGTTTTGGGAGACTTTATCCTGTGTGACTGTTGGTAGGAAGCAAGGATTCTTCTGCAAATTAAGCTGACAGCCGTTAGATTTGACACAGTGCTGAATGGTTTGCAACGCGGGCTTGCACACCTCTGCAAGCGACAGCAGAACATTTTTCCTGTAGAATCAATTTGCGAGAACAGATCAGAGAGAATTGGAGAGAAACGGTACAAAGGGGAGACCGAGAGAAGGGTGGTGCAGATAAGAGAGAGAGAGAGAGAGAGAGAAGGAACCAGAATATCAAAAAGATGGAAGGAAGAAAAGGGTAAAGATAGGCAGAGATAAGGGATACGCAAAGGGGGGGGGGGGCTGAGAAAAAGAGGAGAGGGCATGAGGGAAGACAGGCAGACAGAGGAAGGTATTCATGAATGCCTGTAGGAGTTGCTGAGAAAAGGCTTATGTGCACAGCCGAAGCAGAGGAGGACGAAGGGTGGAGGCGCGTACTGGGGGAGGGGAAGAGGCAGTGAATACACACAGCAGGAGGGGGAGAGAGATAGATGGCAAACACGCATATAGGAGTGGCGGGGAGAAATAGTGGATGTACGCAGCGGGGAGAGAGCAAGTGAGAGAGAGACACAGCAGATGCACACAGCGGGGGGGAGAAATGCATAGAATGGGGCGGGGGAGCAGCGCGGGGAAAGTATCAAGAAGCCTCAACAAAATTAAACAATAAAATAATAAGGAATCATAAAATTCATGATTTGAACATTTATCATTATTTAACACAGGAAATCAAGAGACTTTGAAGAGAATTTACATTAGTTAAAAATTTTAAGCGCTTCAAATGTTAATAGTGTTTGGTTTGGAATAAGGCTATGCTTGACTTAATGAATTCCTCTTCGCATTTGCAGCGAAGCAGATGTCTGCTTTCTGTGTCTGACAGGGGACCCAATCCATTGCTTTTTGACGTCAATAGGACTGTGGCTCTTTCAAGGGCGTGCGTTTACCTTGTCAATGGGGTCTAACCAACCAGCCTCGCTTCTCTGCCCTGATCCCGCGCAGGTGAGGAAGGTGGGTGGGAAGTGTCGTCGCCTAAACTTTGTGAAACCTAACAGTAGCCAGATGCTTCTCAATACTCTTATGCATGTTTGGGCACCGATCCCCATCAAGCAGCGCAGCACACAGTTGAGGGGAGGTTGCTGTAATGTGCCTCCATGTGTGGCTTGTAGAGGTACCTGGCACCAGCCCAATGGCACGGACAGGGTTAGACCACCTTGATGATAAGTGTAAAGCAGCATAAATAACAGAGTAGTCAAACCGTAAATGGGTTAAGGGGCAGTCTGTGGAGGATATATATATATTTAATTTTACTGGATTAGATGATGCGTATCTTTTCCCAGTTTCTGTGGAAAATATACAAGAAGGCTCCAACAATTTTTATGAGCATAACATAAACCCCACTGGTATGCGTATGGGGGGAACGCTGGCATTGGAGTGATTTTGTTACTACAACTGTTCAGAGTTGCTCCTCTGTGAAAGGGCTGACAATTTAATAGACAATCTATAAGGGAACAAAATAGCATGGGAAAAGTGACTCAAAGGGAGACACTTCTCACTTGTGAAGAGACAACGTCAGTACAGCAAAGGCATGAGAAATCAAAGGCTGAAGAAGCTGTTTCTCAACAAAGCACAGTGTCATCAACAGGAGAGGGAGCTTCCACGTGGAGGAAATGAGGTGTTGCTGGAAAAAAATGGCTTCTCCCAACTGGTTTTGTGGGTGGAATCACAGGAATGCGCTTAAGATGGGCAGCAGCGTGGGCTGTTAGGAAAATCTCTTTCTCCTCCAAATGCTTTATACTCCCTAAAATAATTTATTCCCATTGGTGTGAGAAAGGCTCTACATAGCACTGATTGCAGGCTTTTGAAGGGAGGGTTACCAGTGTCCACGTTTGTGGGACAAAGTGAGTACAGCCGATGTATCCATGTAGGCCTGCGCCTTTGATTAGGGAATGGGAATACGAGGCTTTTGTAGCTTCAGTGAAAACTGGAAGTATGATGACTGGATTACTCCAAGGCAGAAATGTGGTAAAAGACATGCTCAAAAAGCAGTAAGTGCTCTAACTCGTATCACAGTTTTCCTCCCTTTTGAATTCTTACTTCCTCTAAAAGCTCAGAGCGAAAAGATTTATTTTCTTCAAGTTTCATTTAACCTCTGCAATGTGTTCTGTGGTTGATGCTGTCCTCCTACAGTGTAAGTGGCCTCAGGGAGCGCTCTGCTTTCCGGCCAAGGAGACTTAGTAAAAAAGGAGAGAGGGTGGGTGAAGTATGTGGGTTTCCAGAGAGAAGACGTATATGTCAGAGACTTGTGCCAAAATGGCAATACTATGGGCCATACTGAGAAATTAGGAAGTCCTAGAAGAGTCTGCTTGTCTCTTGTCCAGATTTGGAAGGATCCCACTGCCTGTTTTCTTCTGCCATAGTGAAGTCCGCGTGTGATTTGACAAGTAATGTGGAAAAGTAGGGGGGGAGAGACTCCTGCCAAGAGAACTTGGCTTTTTGTATAAGTGGAACCAGAGATAAATATGGGGAAAAGTGGTGGGACTGATATATTCAATTAGATTTTAATGCATCTGAAAGGGTACTTCAGAGACAAGCTGGCTGTTGTATTTATGTGTGCATTGGTACCTACTCTGAGGGTCCATTAGTGCTCTTAATGTAAACGCTGTATGCGTTCATTGCCTGTAAACATACTTCCTTCAGTCTCCTCCTAGCTCAGCATTGTGAGTTTCTTCTCCATTTTCTGAACTGGATGAATAGGAGGATTCTGCTTAGACACAGCTAGAGCGAGGAGAGGTTTGGCCTGAACTGCTCTCATGGCCATCTCCATCCTCAGAGGTTCGGTTCTCTGGTAACATCAGCCCAGGCTTTTCCCATTCTGTGCCCTCATGCTGTTTTGAGTACAGCATGGCATTACTGACTCAGTTGGGTGAACCGAACAAATGCCGATGAATAAGAGCTTTCTCTTGCACAAATGTGCAACCAAGTTTTCAGAGTGCTGCTCTAGTTGAGGCAGAGAGAGGACCTCGCACTGCTCCTGCGGGTTCTGTGCAAAGCTGCCTGAAGCTGATGGGGAGATGCAGCTTCAAGCTGGGCCCAGTATACATAAAAGACTAAATAATTGCTTTTCGAATGCTAAAAATAGCTAGCATATTAATATTGTCTCTTTCCATGTTGCCATAATAAGTTTTGTCTCTTTTCTTAGGTGCTTTAAATTTCTACATGATGTTCAAAAGGAAAAATCGTGATAGTCCAGATGTTTGAATAGGACTTGGAAAAAATCTCCCTTGGCATTCCAGTGATTCTGTTTTGTAACCAATGTCAGCCTGGGAGAGCAAAGATTATCTTGGGCAATTCAAGTGTGACAAGACGAGCTGAATCTTATTATCAGAAAGAAAAAAAAAAAAGACTAAAATACGAGAGCATCAGTAAGTGGTGGTGATTTGAAAATACAGCTTCAGTGGGCCTGTTGTAAAGCAAAAGCTTAGCTGGAGTTTCAGATGGGCGAGAGGTGATAACGCTGTGAAGCAAACATTGCTGCTAAACAGAACCTGTGTATGAGTGTTGCGGTGCCAGGAGCACCATTTGCTTTTGGGTACCATGATCGCTCTGTAATTCTCTGATGAAATCTTTGCTTTTCCATAAGTGTCATTTTATTTTTTTTTTAAGGGTATGTTTATATGTTAATAGCACAACCAGGTGTATTTTGAAATATATTCTCCTGCATATGTAAGTAACACCTCATTTAAAAAATGGATCCTGTTTGTGAAGTGGCTGCTATGAAGATTTAATTCTGGAGGGACAAGCTTTAGAAATACCTATAAAATAGTAAAACCTTTCTGTTTTTCATCAGCCACTCTACTGAAATTAATTTTATAGAATATCAGATTAGATGCTGTTTGTTTAACTACTTGAACTGTAGGGGTTACATGCCAGATAAAGAAAAGTGTTTTGAATATAAAATAGTTCAAAATTAAGTCATTTTAAAATGAGAATGAATACTGTGAGGAAAGCTCAGTCCCCTTCAGCTCTGATTAGTGACTGTGTGATACTTAAAGGGATAGACTTGAATATTAATACCGTTGATGTGTACTATCTTAAATCTATTCTATAAAAATTAAAATTAGACGTACAGCATAAATAACATCTCATTCTCTCATTTCATAACACGTTCTGGGGTTTTTTTAGTAGTTTTTTGGGGGGCAGGTGTGTGTTGTTTGTTTTTAACTTCAGCATTAGCAGTGTTGTGATTTAAATTATGCTTCATATTCAGAATGAAATTAGAGGACCTTATCTGAATGTTGATTGCAGTTTTGCTGATTTTTGTTTAGGAACATGTAGTCTGCAGACACTGTAGCCTTTTTTTTTCCTGTTGACAAGCAGAAAGAAAAACATTGAATTCTCACATGTGATAAAAGACTGGAAGGAAAAGACAGAGAGGAAGAGAGCAGAAAGTAAAATGGCAGGTAAGGGAAGAGAGCGGTGAAATGCAGCTGAATTTCTGTGCATTTATGCAGCACAAACTGGGACTTACGCAGCAACGTGACAAAAATGTCAATTATGACCATATCACGGCTACATAGCTAAAAGGAAAGGCCTGCTCGGCTCCTATGTTTCTTGATAAATAGCAATATATTCTATGCACAATGTCTTGATTTCAGTTATGTTATTGAGGCTGAATTAAGGTAATGTCATAATTGCAAATGTATTACAATGAAGGAAAAAGTAAAAAGTTTATATACGCTTTCAGACGTATCTGACCATCAATGTCTCACTTGACAGTTGAAAGCAGTGAGAAAACACCACACATTTTTTAGAGTTTTTTAATACTGCATTCTTAGTAGGGTTTTTGGTGTATATTAGTATCAGTTAATGATACAGTACACACAAAATATACCTTAGTGACCTTATTTCAAAATGTTGGTTTGGACATGGCCTTCCCCCCCCCCTCCCATTATTAATATTGATTAAAGATTCTGTGAATTTTTCTCTATTCTGTTTTAATTTCTTCTCCACGCAGTCATTGTATTAAATCAGTAAGAACCTTCCTTTCTGAAGTCTTCATGTCTAGGGGCTTGGCATAACAGGGGATGATGACAGAATTCAGAGCATCATCTTCTCTCTTTTTGGAAAACGTTTACTATGTTGACTTCCTGAAATATACTAAATAGGAAAAAAAACAAGTTTAAACTAAGAATTCCATGGCATCTGTGTGATCTGCATTGGATTGGAGTAGGATGGTAACAATAGATTGTTGTTCCTCAATTAGTTACTCACACCATATTAATGTATCAGATACAGTTCTGATAAATTCAACTTTCCTTGCTTCTCTTTCTTTAAATTTTCCCTACGCAGAAATCCTTTTAAAATTTAAATCTTCCTTCTACAAATTGGGTCATATCAAATTGTAGTAAATTAAAATACGGTTGCATTATTGGTAAATTACTTTTCTCTAAGGAGACAAAATATGTTTTTTACAGGTGAAGTATATTCATATGCTAGAAGTTGCAAAAGGGGTCAACCCAACTGAGAAGATGTAATGTAGTGGTTTGTGTCTTAATTTTGTTATTATTATTAAAAGTTAAAAAATGAAGGAGTAGAAATTGATCTTGAGAATATATTGGCCAGTTAAAACGTATTTTAAAAACAACTCCCCACCGCCCAAACCCTCACAGTATAATCCAATTAGTGAAGAACATCATGACCGGGGAAATAGCCTCATTCTTCCTTGTGAAGTCAGGGACCTTTGCTGCATAAGTAACGTATTTCATAATCCATCAAGCCACTGCTTTGTCTTTAGTGTCCTGTTTTGGCTGTATTATGTTATTCATAGGAAAATACAAGAAATGTGTTGTTGGATAACAATAAAGTAATTTGTATGTTCAGAGAAATTCTTCCTACCCAGTTAATGGATACCTACTTGGCTCCTATCTTGAAGGATGCCCTTGATGACCTAGGAGAAAAGAAGAGGCCAGCTGAAGTTCCTGGCACCTGTGATGTCTTGCGGCGTTCAGCTCTTTAAACTCAATTTGTGTAATGAAAGCAAGTCTTTCTTTTCAAGAGACTAAAAATGCATTACTTCATTAAAAAGTACTTTTTCTGTGTGCGTGGTTTTGTTTGTGTCTTCACTCTGCGTGTGTGCGTGTGTGTATCTTTACATAAGGAAACCCTAACTTAAGAGGCTTCTGACCAACAGTCGAACTGTGAGGTCTCAAGCAGAGAGAGGGAGAGCTGCCGTGTCCCATATTATGTAGCGTTTGCTTTTTGCCATCGGTCAGGGCAGGGTGAAAAGTCACGGATACCACATAAGACATAAGGAAAGGGAATATAGAAGAAATCAAAACCTGTTAGTATGTCTTTCTATATCAGTGGCAGGAATGGCATTTGAAATGCTCAGTACAATATTGTATTAACCTGTTTCACACAAAAATGTTGGAGAAAATACAGAAAAATCTGAGTATGAAAAACACTTTTAAAAGGAGAAATCAAAAAAGGCTGAGGTTTCTTGTCTTCAGAAAGATGATTTTGATAGTTCTTGTTAGCCTTTTTTCATAACAGAATATTCAGTAAAACAGTAAGGTGATAAATTCCAAATGTTTGAAAGAGTTCTTCCAGAGAGCTGCTGTGGTATAGTACTGAAAATAAGTTAAATGAATAAACTGTGATGTAGTGAGGAATAGTTAACGCAGCTTTTCATCTTTTGAAGAGGGAAACATAGTTCTCATTTACTTTGAATTTCAGACTATTTTTATCAAGTTTTTTTGTCAAATGGTCTTAAGAAAAAAACCCTGAGAAAGTGTACCTAGATGACTTTCTATACAAGGGCAGGCCGAACAGGCTGGAACTTTTAAGCATAGAAGAGCTACATATGGGGGAAGTGCTATGGCAGAGGTGAATACAAGGATGATTGCTGCAGGGAGGACAAGCAGGGACTAGTTGTTCGTCATCTTCCGTAAGAACCAGGGGAATCCAGTGCAATTATGAGCTGGTAGGCTTAGACAGGGGGGGAAAAAAACTCCAGCAGTTTCCCCCCCCCGCCCCCTCCCTACCTCAGACTGCAGAATTTAAACTGTGCATCTCTCTACTATTTTTGGAAGGTCAAAAGTACAAACTGATTTAAAAAGAGACTGGAAAATCAACAGAGAACTGGCTAACAAGTAGCTATTAAAGACAATGGTGTGGACGCAACCTGTGACTCGGGAGATATTATCCTCATTTACTTAATGACAGGTATTTTGCACATCCCTCGATGCTAGCAGCTATGGCTGCATACTAGATGGACTAATGTTCTGATCTGTGGTTGCATTTTCTGGGTTCCCAATTTGTATATGGCTATGTGGACAAAAATCCCCACTATAATCTTTTTTCCAGAGCCTAGCCAAGATCCAGAGTCCCTTGCTGTAGTGTATCCCCATAAGATACTCTGCATAAAATACAGGTTGCTGCGCAGTTGGTTGACACCTGGTTTCTACTTGATAAAGGTGCATTGCAAAATCAAGACCGAAGGGGATAGTGTTTTGTTGCTAAACTGGGTAGGTACAGTAATATTAACAGTTGTTCTTGCTCTGAAAAATACTTTAGGATGTGATGAGGAGGAATGTTTTGAAAAGCCAGCTTTCTGTGTCTTAAGGGGCACTTACATTAAAGTTTCTAGTGGCGATTACATTCCCGTTACGTTCTGCCGAGCTGTTGTTGATTGCATTGCCGAGTGATGATTGAACCTCTGGAAGTGTTATAACGTATATGCTGTTGGTGCATGATATGTGGTAGAAAGCAATATCCTCCTATATCCCAGTTCAGGACTGAGGAAAGAAATGCACTGTGCAGTTTTGAGTAATTACTTGCGCTCCGTTCGTGAATCTATGTCTCCGCAGTTTATTTAAACATAAACAACTCTCTGGTTGCCTCCAACACTTTGGCTTTTCTCTTCAAATTTCTTTGGCAGAAGAATCCTTTCTCCTCTCTCGCAAGTGTTTAGCTGCTTGTCAACCTATCCAACCTGTCATTTTCCGAGAGCCCGGTTCGGCAGCAGGGAACAGTCGTTTGGGGGCCTCCTGCACACGGGGCTACAAATGAAAGAAAGGTCCCGTTTATATCAATTATGTTCTATTTTGACCAATAAACTTTTGCCTTATTTGAATAATATATTTATTGAATTATTTTTAAATGTACTTATTTAAATGTAAAATGTAAAAAAGTTAACCGGGCAATTCATATATAGATTCAAGTCCAAGTCATGGAAAAAGTACATATTACAGAGCATAAGTATTATCTAGGGCAGATACAATAAATAAAAAGTAATTCCTAGCGTATGGGTCTGACCCTTCGGAAAAATATACCTAATAGTGGAATGTTGGTGAATTTACACTTTTGAAGAATCTAAAAGCTTAAGGAGTCACCTGCTGGACATGCATAACAAATAACACAGTTGTCTGCTCCGTATGACTTCAGTTTAGCAGCAGAGCCAAAGACTATGCTTTTGTCCACTTGTATCGGGAGAAAACGTAGGCTTATACTAAGTTTTCAGCACATATTTCATCGGCTTCTGAACTGAAAGTGAAGCATATGCCGATGTGGTTTGCTGAATAGCGGTGGACCCCGGGACACTTGAATGCTTTTGTGCGCTTAGGCCTAATCACGAAGTGTATCTGGAATGTAGGATGTCTCTAGCAGAGTCAAACGCGTTATCGGTTTGACAGATCTCACGTTCAACTTGTTCTTAGCATAGCAGTGTGTTTTCGCTGGAGCAGTCTGCTTTGACTAGTAGAGTTTTATGATTGATTGTGTAAGGACTGTCCTGTGTGCCTTTCCTTTTAAAAAGAAAACCACACAAATTTAAAAAAAAAAAAAAAAAGCCACCCCAAAACCCAAAGGAGAAAGAACAACTGCTGCATAACTCTTAAGGGAAGAGCTGTGCTTTATTCCAAGGTTACAAAGGAAAATTGAAACAAAAGAAGGACCAGTTAATAGAATGTAGGCTGTTCAGGTAAAATGAAGTCAAGTTTCATCTATGATGAAGAAGATACCTACTGTCTAGCAAGCACAGTCTGAAGAAGACATAATAACTAATAACTTATCAGTGCCTAGTTTATTAGGATAAATCTGCAGATAAAGATATGTGTATAATGGAAGCTTCAAAAGCTGCAAATCTGATGTGATAAATGATTCAAAGTACAACGCATTATCTTAGATTTTAATGTTTGTGAAATGAATGAAACAATACATCTATATGCCAAAGCCATATTATCATAAACGTATTTGCCAAAATATAAGGCATAAATTGCACTTAAATTTAGTAATCTGTGATGGTATGCTTGAATGTATCTTCGTGATTAAATGTGAACAATTGCTCCTTTAAGGTAAAGGTCTGTGTATGTGTGATTAATCAGATTGAAATGACAGGGCGGACAGCTCATGCCATGCCTAGTTATCAGAATGATTGATTTTAGTCGATGCTGCTGGATGAAAAAATATCTGTTAATAACTACAGCTGCAAACCTCCTGATGTCACTGATAGCACAAATCACTTCTCACATGCTGTATTATCTGGCTCATTTGCAGATACGGAGCACGCAAACTGATCCATTGGAACGCAAAATTATAACGTACAGATTTATGCAAGAGGGATGACTGCAAAGTGCGTTGCATGGGTAGTGTAAGAAGCTGGAAATTGCCGCTGTTGTAGCTGTCATAGACACGTTCTTTTCTTTGGTATGTGTGGAGTTTTTGCTGTCAGTCTTTTATCCTGCAGATTGTTTGTGCTGCAGCTCTCTTCCTGCTTAAAATAGAAAATCAGTCACTGAACCTGGATGCTATTAGGTGTTCTTAGAATAGTTCTTAACTAACGGTTGATTTTAAGCTTTCTGATGAAAGAACATTTGGTTGTTTATTGCAGGCTCTGAGCAAACATGTTCTTCCAAAATCAACAAATAAGGCTACAAATCGCATTGCATCAGCCCGATTGTTTACCGTAGATATATTCCTTGCCATATAATATTTACCTGTTTAGTTGTTATGTTTTTATTTTGAAAGATCTGAAGTTTATTTTCATCAAACATTTTGTCTTACCTGCATTTTGCAGCAGTTAACAGGGAATGTGGGTGTCTTATGGATCTCAGAGGAGGAGAGGGACAACAAATAATCTTGTGTTTGGTAGGATGCGCTGTTCTTGCATTCTTTCTGTTTATGACTTAGTGTAAGAGTCTGCTGTGTCCATTTGTACCGCTTCCTTTTCTCCCCTTTTCCCTTCCATTCAAGGTGCATAGCACCCAAAGGTGGAATAAGCTTCATTTTTTTTTCCTAACCCGTCATGTCCATAAACTTCAGAATGAACACAGGTCGGAGAGAAGTGCAAATCCTTTTGCGTCAGTGTTAACTGCTTCTCCCCCTCCCCCAGGAATTCACTCCTTGTTGTTCTAAATCCAGCCCCTTCCCCAGCCTTTCTTCCCTAGCTTTTCATCTGCCGTTCCCCACTGGCCCAAAACAACACATTTCATATAACTCCAGACACAAAAATCTTTGCGTGTTCTTACAGTTGCCTTGTCCCCCCAGAATTCACAAATGCATCTCTTTTCAGGAAGCACATACAGAGGTGGTTCGAAATGCTGAGTTTCTCGCTTTCTTCGAAGGATAAAATTGTCCTTTGCTCTTTCGAGCTTCTCCTTTCTGCTTTGTAGGTAAGTTCTTCAATTTCAGAAATGTTTATATTAAAAAACCCCAGGCTTTTCGAATGGGTATGCTATTTCATCATGCTGCTGTTTAATTGCGGCTGCAGAAGACCAGAGTGCGGTCATAGTGATACCAGTTAGCCTCTACATTTTATGGAACTGAATTGCAGGGAAAAAACGTTAAGTTACAAGAAAGCAGAGACAACTCTTGCTTAATAGGATATTAAAGCATTACTGTCATTATTATTTGTTCTTATTTCTCCTGAGGACCCCAGTCTTGATTATGATTCCGTTGCGGTAAGTGCCTCTATCAATCACAGGGAGATCAAGTCCTTGTCTGAAGATGTGCATATAAAGATACCCCATACAGCAGCATGCCCTGAAGGAGCTTGATGGTAATTTCATAGGTGCCAAATATATTAATGTGAGTTCAGGTAGACTGGCATGTTTCTGAAGTCAGAGGTATTTCAAGATTAAAACTTTTATTTATTTATTTATTTTAATTATTCCTGTGATTCTCCCAGGAGTAACTGTGATGCAGAAACAAGAGACTTGCCTGCCTTTCAGATCTGCAGCCTTCTGAACTTTGAATGGAAGGATAACATGGCATCTGTGACTATGCCTTTATATAATAATTTTCGTCATTGAAGAATTTTTTATAAACATTAACAACATAACCCTCAACAACATCTCTGTGGATATTGCCCTTTTATATGTTGGGAAGGGATGTGTGGGAATTCTGTGTTAGACGCTTTCATCAAAGGAATGAGTCCTTCCCACTAGTGCAATTTACTTAGGAACTTACTGAGGAATCATCCCTTAATCTAAAAGTCGTAACATTTTAGATAACAAACTTTTACTATTCAGAATGGACCCAGTTACCCTCTAAGCAGCTAATAATTTTGAAATGCTGTTGGCCACAGATACTCATAAATTACCTTCCCTCACTTTGCTTTCATTTAAAAAATGAACATTGCACTAAGCTGCAAATATGCTTTCGTCTTTTGTTCAAGCAAAAGAGTAAGAGTTGCCTTTAAGCATGCTCGTGTCTGTGGTGTTCCTGGGTTCACGGTTTGATTTGTTTGCAGATACAGCAGTGAGAACTGAGAAGATACAGGTTTTAAATACTGCCGGTTAGTTTTAGGTGCAAGAAGAATCCCAGCCGTGAAGGAATCTGAACTAGTAGGAGGAGACGGGAGTTCTTGGCCGCAGTCTTTTACTAACATCAGTAAGCCGTTGCTTTAGCCATAAGATTGAGTGAAGATGCATCACCTCAGGAATTTTAGATAGAAGGTCACAGTTTGGCGCCGAGTACGGTGCATACAAACGCATCCGTTCTATTTCACAAGGCATCCGCTCCGTCTCCAGGCAGAGCTACAGGACTCTTCATGTATAAATAAATAACCTGGTGTAAGACAGATTATGTTCCTTGGATATCAATCACTGGTAAATATCGTGTTTCTACTCACGATGTAAGAATACTAAATGGAAACTCATGAAGATTTCAGATTGCCCTTATATTTACAGTCCTGGGGCTTACTGCTGAGAATTATTGGATGTCTTTGCCTCTGAATATGGGCTGCAAGCTGCAGTGGGGTACTCATTCCTAGCTTGCCTCTCAGACTTTCAAATCAACATTAATCTTATTTCCTACAACCCTACATCTGAATCACTGTAAATAATGCAAAAAGCTACCAGATCTTCGCCAGCTGGGCTCAGGGAGGAAACAAAACCCCAAACCCAATCTTTCCTGAGTCCATATCTGGCAGATGTTTTGGACCAAAGTGTTCTGGGAATTGTGTGATCACAAGGACTGAATGCAGTGGGGAAGAAGGGGGGGAAAACGTGACCAAAAAAAAGCTTAAAGTGTTGGAGTGCCTTCTAGTAGCTGCATGATGAAAAGGGCAAATTGTTTCGTTGCCCACACTCCTAACCTGGCCATCAGCTCTTTTTCTGTCAGCAGTCAGACATCCCCCGTTTCCAGCTGCAAATAACACATCCCTCCACGTGCTGGCGTCAAGAGGCAGAGTTCGTTCAGTCCTGGATTATTGCCATCTTTCCGTGGCAGTGACTCCAATTTCTTTGCAGCCTGTTCGTATGCTTCCCTCACCAGCCCCTCATCTCTACTGGCCGAAACAAAGGTGAGAGATTGTTTACAAAATTCAGGAATTCTGTGTTGGAGACTGTCAGTGTTTTGAAAGAAGCCACAGTGGTGTGTTCTGAGTCTAGACTGATATTTTTCAATATGAATGCAGCTGCTGTTTCATGCCTTATGAATTTTGGTTTATTAAAAAATAATTCCAGACATGTTTCAATCTTTTTATCTTATTCTATTCCATTCTGTTTATTCTTAAAGGAGAAAAATATAGTCAGGATATATAGATTTTTTTCCCTCGTTTAGTATATCAGCAGATTAGCTTGTGATCATTTTTAACGAACTATCAGGATAAGGAGGAACTCAAAGCTTGCTAAACACTGTTTTTAATCATTGTTGGTAGTAGTGAATCCATAATGCTGGATGGATATTTGTTACCCTTTTCCTTCTTGACACAATTGCTCTTATTTTGGGGTTGGATTTTTTTAGTTCTGCAACACCCTTGTTTAATAACGAAAGAATGATCACAAACAGAAGAGTAGCCTAGCTGTGGAACAGCGTCAGCAGAGCCAAAACCATCTCAGCCAAAATGGCAAATAAGAGGGGTACACAGCACTTCATTAAGCTGGTTTTGCCCAGGATGTAGGCCTAAGGAGGTTATCTAGTCAAGTCAGCCAAGCTGGTAAGAGAATCATCGCAAACTGGAATAGCCAGCTTTATCCTGAATGAGCTTTGATGTGGAACGGTAGAATTCAGGCTGACCAAAATTCAGACCTGTGTTGAGCGATGATTATTTTCAACTGGCATATAATGAGTATGATTTTTTTGTTTAAGTCCTCTTTTAATTCCATTTTGATTTAGATCCACAAGAAAATGAATTTCAGCGTGTCTTTTCATGACAAGAAGTTGTGTTTTCTGCGGTAATGTTCTACTTCATACAACATCGTGGTTAGCACACCACAGGCTTCATGACAGTGGGCCTCCTGAATTTTCCGAGAAGATGGCTTCAGTGTGAGGGAAAGCTTACTATGTTGCTACTAGTTTGTATTGCAGAGTAAACAATTTCCAGATAAGAAGTGATTTGGCTTACCACAAAAACGTACAGCATTTTTAAATGTAGAAATCGGAAGCTTATTTTTACTACTTCTATGAAATGGTCACCTAGGAGAAAGTCCTTTATGAATTGACAAAGGCAAGTAGAGACTTTTTAGAGGTATATTCAGCCAATTTTTATTCTCTTAAATTATTTTAGGTATTTTCAAGCATTTTTTTCAGTGGATTCATATTTCAGACAGTATTTCTGACAATCTATTTTATGCTTCATTGACCACAAGGTTTGAAGTTCTAGTCCATATTGGCACAGTAGTGCCAAATTTGTAGTGATAAATGGATAACTTTTTTATTTTAAATAGGTCTCTGGTGTTTAATTTAAGATCTGTAATTTTTTTTCGGTTCATTACTTCTGCTATTTTTCTGTCTAGGAAAAAATGATCAAAAGAGACAGAGGGATCAAGGTGGAATATTGCTTTAGACTTCTCCATATAAAGAAAAAGAAGAAGAAATGGATTGTTCAAGGGAGGGTAAATGTACTCATACCATGTGTTCGTTTTGCCTTAACGCAAAAAAATTATAATTTTCGGACTTTATTTCTTTTAGTGACAAATGAAAGATCACATTTTTCATGGTGACAGTTTTTCCTATACCAACATTGCTACCCATGGGTGTCTATTTAAAATGTGTAACCCATGATTCATAATTGGGTAGTATGACTGCTAATGGTATTTTCATAAGCAAAGATCTTTTATTTAGGTGTACCGTGAATTAAATTTCTTGAATTTTAACAGAGTGGTAGTGTTGCTAAATTGTAACCTCCTATACCAAAAGCTGTAATACCTCCTATCATTATTTAAGTGTGTTGTACGATGCAATTGTAAGGAGGAGGAAGTTGAAGAGATTAAGCGCTGAGCAAACGCTTCTGTTTTAGCAAATTCTCTCTTATTTTTTATCCATTTTACAACAAACCACATCTCCTAATAAATGGGCCCCAAATCCAAAGAGTTAGTCATGTTGTTTACCTAATTCTACAGAAATTTACATTTTATATTAGTCATGTAAGATTTTACTGATGTCGGTCTTTAAAATTGTGTAGAATTTTTTTGGTTTTGTATTTTCCTCACCCTAAAACTCTCCTCATATCCTCATTTGAAAACTAAAACATTTGATTACATTCTAACAAGCAAACAAACAAAATCTTTTTATAGTTGCCCACATAAAATCTTTCAGACAGCCACTGAATAATCTCAATGCTTTGTGTAAAATAAGATGGGTTTGCTGATCATTATATACTTCAGGTATATACTCCATCTTAGAGAATGAAATCTATATGTAGTCTACGCATACAAAGTAGTGTTACTTTCTTGAACAGGAGTTTGACGTCTTCAGAGGACAATGATTTTTAGATAAAAATAATAATAATAATGATTAAAAACAAGATGAGGAACTTGTTAGCCAACTGTCTTGTCATGTAGCTGCTTCAGTTACTGTAGCCTAGATTTTTAAAATCTTTATATTATTGTATGTATTCGTATTTTATATCTAAATAAAATATGGTTCATATTATTATCTGTTTTTTTTTTCTTCAAATTCTTGTATTTTCCTATGCTGTAATAGCTGGGAGAGTCCACCTTTTATATAGACTACAATTAAATAGAGAAGACACAAAGTGAGATTACAGTATATCAAGAGGGCAAAGAAGGGGGTTGCCTGCCTGAGGTCAACGAGTAGTTTGAGAGCGCTGAACAGTATTATGTTATATCTAACGGCAATGCAGAAAAGTAACTGATCCTTAAACTGGCAATCAAGTGCTTGCTTCTGAAACTGGTGAGCGACAATTTAAAGGCATGCTGTGATGAGGAATAGGACTAATTTTGCTTTCCCTTATATATTTGGGCCTGTGGCTTGTCCACACTTATGCGTTTTACATTTCCCTGTGTATATTTTGTGTTGTAAGCTATTCAAGTGCCTGGGCTTTTCTGTGTATCAAGCCTATGTGTGTTTATTTTCACAGGGAAAATCCATTTGCCATGTAGGTTCGTATTCAATATTTCCAGGAAGCCCTGATAGTGCTCTGTTTTTTTGTTACATTTAAGCTTCCTTTCACAGTGGTTTCAAAAATCTGATCGTTACTAGAAATGCTAAACTGTTACATTATGTTACAAACAGAAGATCTTTTGGTTAAGAAAAGATGGAATGTTTCAACTGGCACATATTTATGTGCATGTGTGTGTATATATGTATATATACATATCCAAATGAATACGTATATTCCCCATATATATGATTCAATATATACATATGTATTTCTACATAGGCATATATGTAAAATACAGTTTTATGTACATAATATTTAAATAATGAGTAAGTGAAAAATATAATACTTACATCATGAACTGTGATAATAGAAATACGCTAGAACTTCAATGGAGGTTCCAGAATGCCCAGGTGAATTTTTTTGTCTTTATAATTCCGGTGGAAAAGCTACCATTTCACCATTTTCTTTATTGTCAAAATTTCAGCGGAGCTGTTTTCCACTAAAAGGAAGAATAAGGGGAAGATAAAAGTAGTTCAATGCAAACCCTTCTCTTTGGGATTTTTTGGCGGGGCTTACTGTTGGATTTCAGCATTACTGTGCATTTGAGGAGGTGTTGGTTTGTATTCCGAGGTGTGCTCAGTGTGCTTACCACAGGAAGCTATTGAAGTCATAAAATACTTCTACTGTTTAGACTTAAGATCACTATCCCACTCCCACATTTGGTGGAATTTGGCCACCGAGTTAAAAATTCACTGTACCTAGAGAAAATGTGATCTCATTAAGCCAAATTTCTTCAGAAATCAGGCCAAAGCTGTGTTAAAAGGAGACAAAAACATACGGTGCTCATAATAAGGAAATGTAGAAATATGTTTAGTATTTAGATCAGTGTTTTTAAAGAGAACTAAGGCTTTTTCTTGGAGTGGGAGTGGGGATTGATTACTGGCTGATCTAACCTATAATTTGTCAGTCTTCTTCATTTACTTTGATACCTGTGAATTTGGAACATAAGCGATGACACTTTAAAACAAAACGCTTCTCCTCCTCTTCTTTTTCTCACTGATTTTGTTTAACTTAAACTGTGTTGACAGAAAGGAGTTGGAAGGAAAGGAATTTGGACAAATTTATCTGTCATAAAGAAAGTCACACTTGGGAAAGAGAAAAGTCAAGGGAGAGCTTCTAATGTTTTAGCATGCATTAGAATATGAATAGTCAATTATCACAACTAAATAAAAAAATCCGGCTTCTAAGTAATGTGCCAGTTTTAAAAAACAAAGTATTACTTGTTGTCTCTTACTTGAGAAATATAAATCAAATTGCCTACTAAAACCAGGAAATGCTAAAGTACGTCTTTTATTTATCGTGTCCGTCTATTTATCTTTTCTCTTATTGAAAATGTAGGTTAGTTTGAGATTTAAAATTCCTGATTTTCTACCCTCTCTCTTTACTTGAACGTCCTTTATTTTCATGTGCAGTCAAAGAAGCATAAGTATAAGCTTCCGTGCTGTGAGTATGTGTTACTCCTATAGCAACTAGCAAGAATTAAGACATGGCATTAGCTGTGATAGCTGCATTAGCTGGAATGGTTTATCCGAGATACATTAACTAATAAACTTGTATCTATTTAAGAAAGTTCTAATTAGGATACTTTTGTTACGTAAACCAAACCACATTGTTTATTACAATAAAACCTACATAAAATAATGAATAGAACATCTTCTATTTTATAATTTCATTCAAATTGGATGACTTAAAGGTAATTTCTACGTTTTAAGCATTTAGTTTCATGGTATTCCCTAGCAATTCACTGACTATAATGATTCAAATGTTTGCCATTATTAAGAAACATTTAATGTTATATTAGATCAGTCATAAATATTTTATAGGGAGAAAATATATTCTTTCAGGTGCTTTCCAGTGTCTTTATGCCCGTAATTCTGTGCATCTGCATACAAATAAAAGTGATGCTCTAATAGCATATTGCACTCCTGCCGCATCCTTCTGTTTTGGGTGAGTCAGTCTCAAATCACTCTCAAGATTGCTTCCATTTTGCTTCTAGAGTCAGCTAGGTAAATTTTGGGAGGACTTGCCTTCTCTCTCCCTGCCGCTGTCATCTCAGCAGCCATTGGGGTCAAGTTATGGCAGTTCCCAGGTGTCTGAAGGGCTGTCCTCAACTGTTCGTAACATGGTTTGTGCCGGGCACTGGGAGGGACTGGTCCTGCAGCCTCCTTGTTTTAACAGGCAGCAACCTGGAGACCACGATATCCCCTCCAGGTGTATATGCTGTGTTGGTTTCTTTGCTCATGAAAAACTGATGTGTTACGATGTCTAAATGATGGTGTGGGGTTTTGAGGGGATGTGGGTTGGAGGTGTGTTTGCTTGGTACCTTGAATCGCCTTTTGAACCTTATCACTGTTGATGGATTTGGTTTTCCTTCCCAGGGAAGACAAGGTTTGCACCATGGTAGTCCCATACGAGTAAGGCAGATCAGTATGCCTAAACCAAGTCAGTGGAGAGGAAAGTGGACAGAAGAAAACTGAATTTCATTTTTTACAGACTGTTACGGCAGAATTGCTACAAACATAAATATTGAAATTTTTAGACACGTGGTTTAAGGAAAAAAAAACAACTGTAAAACGTCTGAGGAAATAAGCCATATTCTACAGGTTTTTTCCCCTTCATCTCCTTTGCCTTTCATAGTCAAGCAACTGTGTACCACCTGCTGCTGGTGCATTAGGCCCACATCCCTCCTGTCTACTACTCTCATTTTTATGACCCGAACGGTTCCCAAAGTTTCCCTCTCAGGGGCTCATGACATGTATCTGGGTTGTGATTCACCTGCGGCAGTCAAATATCCCATGGGTTAGTGACCCCATTGATAAGTACGCCCTGTCTTACTTACAGCACGTGGACCCCTAACTGAGGAGCTGCTGATGTGAACCGTGCGCAGGAGTTGGACGTCGGCAGCAGCAGCAACCTGGTGTGGAGCTTCCTGGAGAACGGTCGCAGTTGTACAAAGAAATAGCACGCCTCGGAAATGATGCTTGGTAAGATTAGTCTGCTGTGTGCTTTAGGGCTGTTCTTCACTGTAGAAGTTTAATAAGCTCTGAAGGAAGCGTAGTGCCTGCTCTGCAGCCTGCCCGCTCCATTTATTCTCTTGATATCTGAAGACGGAACAGTGCTGTGTGTATATTGTGTTGTGATCAAACGTTAAGCAAATTTCTTTCAATGACTTAAAATAGAAATAATACTAGCCACTAAGGAAAGGAGAATAGTATTTCACAGAACCATTTGAAACTGTTTAACCAAACAGAATTAACAATAATTTTGTCAAAAGGTTGTTTTCTACTTTACCTCTATCTGTTTTCTGCAAAGTTTTGTGCATCTATAAATTCTGTGAAGTCTGTTTCTGTTGACAGGCAATACTGCTCATCAGCTGCAAGTTTAATTTGCCTCCAATGAGATTTCTTGATATATAGCAGGAGTGCGGTTATAACTTAAGCTTGAAAAATCCCACCCTCCAAGTGCATGTAAGTGACGATGGTATAAATCATCAATGGGGATATTCCTATATATAGGGTTTTTTTCTAGTTTTGGAGGCGGCCCGTGCTGGTGGAGAAAATGTGAGAAGCTTCCTATTAGATTGGATCACTGAAATCTTCCTTGGAATTTGCCATTTTTCAATGTCCACGAAAATGAGGTGTAGAGAGGTTAACTTCCTTGAATGTTTCATTTCCTCTGTGATAACCTTAAAAATCTGTGTGATCCACATACTACCACATGGGTGCTGGGGCAACGGCATTCCTTTTAACAATTAACACAATTCTTAAGAAAGATAAGGGACTAATATAATAATAACTAAAATATTTCTCTTCTTATGTAGAACATGGGATTCTTGTGCTTTTATAGTAGTTTTAGCTGTTTAATTTGCAAAAACTTTTTTTTTTATTTTATTTTCATTTAGCCATGGGTTGCCCTTAGTCGTCTATACTAATGCAAGCAGCAGTCCCCATTCAATGCATAGAAGGGTGTTATTAAGTTGTATACATATGAATGCTGCCTTTGCTTTTTTTCATTCTGCTTTTTTTGGCAAACAGGAATTGGAAAGAAAGAGAGAATAGGCTGGCAATATCCTTTCTTGCTGTTTAATGAAAAACCGTTACAAAGTCAACAGTATGACATAATTTATTTCCTTTCAGCACGTACAAAGGAAACACAAAGTTGTTTACAATACCACCATTTTACCATTTACTTCCCTTTTTTCACTACATGATAAACATGGTATTTCTAATGTAAGAAGACCATCTCTCTTCTTCGTACACCTTGTAAAAATAATAAAAGCAATTAGTTCCTTGGGCGCTGGTACTAATGAAATCTCTTCTACTGATTTCATCTTGTGGTTAACTTTACTTTGGAGCCTTGGAAAGGTAAAAACACCGATTGAAAATATTCGTAGGTCTTGTGCTTGAGATCTTTCCTGCGGTGTGTTCTCTGGTGCGTATGTTCATGCCCCAGCCTGTCCCTCTTCAGGGGCGTGAGTTGGAGGTCTCTCCCTTTCACCAGAAGTCTCTTTTGGCAGTACCTATGGGAACAGTGCGTTTAACCTCACCACCTCCAAGTTAAATTTCAGCAAAACTAACAGTTCAGAAAGTGATTAATGAGGATGGTAAGCAGGCTGACAGAGCAGAGAGTATTGACTGCATAAACCTGTTTAGCTAGGAAACTGGGTTAAAAAAAACAATAACAATTAAATGTAACCTCTAATGCTTCCTTGTCATGTGGAATAGGAAGTGGGAATCACTCATAGTAAGTTATAGTTCCAAGGAAAATGTATGCCATGACGATAAGCGTGATATAAATAGGTGGGTAGGCTGGCTTTCACTGCTGCCTATTACTAAGTCATTGTACCGCCCCAGATTGGCTGTACTGTAGTGATTCATAGACGATTTCTTGTAATGAATGAGCAAAATTCTAGTGGAACTTGGAATTTCATAATATAGCTTGTTTGTAAATCACTTATTTATTTCTTTTAGTGATGCAGTAGAAGCTGAAACTAAAGCAAGAGCAGAAGTCTCATCCCTTTTTCATTCAAATTCTTATGGGAAGAACACAATATTTGACTCTCCTATTTTATAAAGGTATGACGAGGCAGGTGTGTTCTCTCTGGTTGCAATCCCCATCTTAATTATTTAGAAAAGCTGGGGAAATAGCTGGGTTTATATGTTGTTTGAGACAGAAGTTGGAGGTTAGCAGTCTCATCTGTGGTGATGCTTGTCTGCATTATGGAAGAGGAACAAATAAAATTGGGAGAGCTCATAAGATTTGGATTAGTTTTTCTTATAAAATTAAATTTTTTTTAACACTCTAAAGTCAGGAAATGAAAAAGTGAATGTTCTCATGGTAACACCAGCTCAGCTGCTTTACACAAATAATTTTTTTTAAATTTTTTTTTTTTTTTTGTAGATTTCTAATGCTTATTATATTCCCATTTGTTTTGCTCTGCATGGAAGAAATTGCCATTCTTGCAAGGTACACATTGCCTCCTGTACGCTGTCAATAGCTAAACAGTACTAATAGCAATGATTAAAGGATGGGATGTACAGCTTGGCTAAGTTCAATTAGTAGAAGTTGGTTTTCATTTCCTGAGTCTTGACTGTCGATGATATTGATGTAACCTTAATTTTAACTGTGTATATGTTTTGAAATGTAAATATGAAACATCCGAAAATGTTGTGAAGCGTGAGTGAAATGTGCTAGATTGTAACCCTCCAATGCAAAACACAAAAAGCAAGGAAATAAGCAGCTAAGTCATTCAGTATCCTGTGCTTTGCTCAGATCTGCATCTCAGCCTCATCTTCCTCCCCTCACGCACAGCTCACCGATCTTTACCCCTCTATGCAACAGCCTTTTTTTATCACCCACACTTATGAGTTCCCAACATACTTAATAGAAACTATAGAGCTGAAGTTTATAAATTAAAACTATCACACCGTTCAACTGCACTCTGCGTATTTCTGCTCATGAGTTTTGCTGGCTGGTGCAAGCTAGACGGTGAGATCACGCAGCAGGGCTTTTTAAAGTGCTTCTCTGGATTTTTCTGCACTTTTGAGGACCGAAGAGGTATCCTCAGCATTGAGTGTGCTGCCCTCTGCTGCTGTGTCTCCTCACCGTGCTTCTGCTCACGCTGAACATCCCTTACCCGAGCCAGGAACCTCGTTGCAAGACCAGGGCTGGTGGAGGCGAGGGTCAAGCCAGGAGCAGCGGGTGCGGATCAGCGAGGCGCAGGCGTACCTACAGCATAGCGCAGGAAAGGGCCAAGGGCTGGAGCTTAAACACAGCTCCTGAGCTGAGGGGCAGAGGCAGGTTTCTCACTTGTTTTCCTAGCAGGAGGTCCAAGGTTACCCAGCGGCACCGTTATCAGAGCTAGCCTTGAGCACAGGCAGCTAAAGCCCAGGACAGGTGGGAGGAAGGGCTGTGGGGTACCTCTGTACCTCACTCAGGGCTCTGACGTAACCCATCTCTAGAGAGAGAGTGTATCTATGTAAATAGAGTTTAATGGCTGTCTCTGCTTTCCTTGCTGAGAAGTGGTGTGAGAATGGGACCAGGACACGTGGCATTGGCACAAGTGGGAAATTCTCCCAAAGAGCATTTGACTCTATCGGTCAACTTTGAAACCCAGAGACTGAGACTTCCTATCACGAGCAGAGCAAGCGTGGATCTGAGCACTGCAGACCTGATGGCAGTTCTGATCTTAGTGACTAATGCTGTCAGGGGAAAGAGAGGAGGTGATGCCATGTGTGGGATACCGGGAACTAGAAGTGGAAGCAAAACTGAGCTGGAGAAAAGTCAACTTCTAAGAATGCCTTTAGATTTTCAAGTCTTGTAATAGACTTATCGTAACTCTAAAACTTCTGCTTGGATTTCAGAAGAAAACCTCCCCTCCAGTATTTGACATTTTTGCTGCTCCCTGAATTAGTAAATTTTCCTTTCCTGTCCTAAGCTTCATGAACTGCAATAAACAGCCTAAATATTTCACCTTTCTTTTGTCATCTGTTTTGTGTAGGAGTTGGGAAGCTGTGTTTTTTAACATAAGCTGTGTTTTTTAACATATGAAGAGTGATTAATTGAGAGACCTGACTTGCTTCCCTCATGGATGTGAAGGCCAACAGTAGCTAATTGATGAGGAGGAGACCTGCATTTGTTGATTTTTGTTAAACAATGCAAGAAAGAAACGAGAGAGAAGTGGTTTTGTCCTTTGTTTCCATTGGAAAAAGAATAGCAAATAGACTGTGATGTAACGTTATTAATATTGCTTATGGAAGAACATGGAAATTCAACAAAGTAATTCCAGAGGATCAAAGAAGATTAGCTAATTGAAGGTCAAGCAGTTCAAAAATGTACCCTCAGGACTCTTTTTGTCCCTCAAGTTCATCAGGTGGGATGGTTACTTTTTGGTTCTTCTCAATATTCTTAAGATGATCCATTTTATTTCCTAAAACTGAGTTGAAGAAGGTGAATTTCTCTTTTAAAAGAGGATACCTTTTTCAGCTAGGAAACAGACAAAATATTAGAAAAGGACAGGTCTAGAACTGTTATTTGGGTATCTTTCAGTCTGTGAGGAGGACCCCTGCGGTGTTATATTCAGAGACATTTATTCACTGTCTTTTTATTCTTTTCTGAAAGATCTAAATTTGTGTTGTCAAAACTTTCTCCTTTCAGATGTAGCACCGGAAAAGTTTAAAGCCAAGGGAATAACCTTTGACTTGAATTTAAATGCATGTCTCCAGGGATTATAAAATCAAATCAGACTATTTTCTACCCAACAGATTCTGCAGGTAATACAATATAATTTAGACATTTTTTTCAGCGTTGGCCTTCCCTGATCTGCCACTGCACACATGCAGAGTGAGGGGAAAGAAGAAAACTCAGTATTCCAGGCAGAAAGTTACAACTCCTTGTGTTGACATTCCCTTGCATTAATCCTCCTTTTTTCACTCTACATCAGCTTGCACATCTTTGGCAACCGGTGCTCATTTCCACCTTTCTTGTACACCGAGTTACTCATAACTGTCTTGGTTTCATGGTAAACACATTAGCTACAACTTTTCATGGTAAACACTTTAGCTGCACTTTCCTTCCTTTGCTTTGGCTGGTGTGCTTTAGAATTCTTGAAGTGTTTTTCCATTTGAGAAGAGAAGGTCTCAGTGAAAACATAGACAAGTCATCCCAAATTGATGCTGCGTGACTATTTTGTTGGCTGTGAGTACTCTGAGAAGCTGTAACGCAAGGGGTGTCTTATGTGTATATATAACTCTATATAATATAGATATATGTATATAGTTATGACCTGCACACACCACACGCACACATACACACACACGATGTTCTCTGTGGGGGCCTGCTTAATTCACGAGGTGCAACTTTTCTCCCACAGAAGAGGTTTCTGGAACCCTGGCCATTCATAAAGGTCATTAAACATTAGGTAATGCAGAGGCCAATGTCCTTGTGGGCATTTATTATAATTTTGGTTTCAACAATGTTGTGCATATGTTGTGTTCACCTCAGGAAAATAACTTCTGTAGCATTGGCTGGTGTTAGGTATCAGACAGAAGGTGGCCTTCACAGGTGATGTGCTCCTGTTTCTCAGAAAGCTAATGTTCTGGAAGAAGCTTTGCTCAGCCTTCCAGCTGCAGTGCCACAGCAGTCATGCGGCACTTCCAAGGACTGGAATACTGTGGGGAGCACGTGTTCAAATGCTTATGGGAATGTCATATAAATGTCACTTACTGAAAGCAATTAATCAGTTCTTTTTACATATGCTGGAAAGGAGCGGGGTAAAAGAGAAGTTCAGCCCATCATGGACAACACAACCAAGATGTACCGTTTTTAACAAACCGGAGTACTCGTCCTATCCAGGTATTCCCCTGCATCACAGTGTGCGGTATTTTCTTTTATACAGTATGCACATTAAAAAGGAACAGAAACAAAACAAAAAACCGCAAACCCTCAAGGTCAGTCAGTCCAAATAATGAGAGGCAATACAAATGCATTTTTATACATAAACAGAAAAGGAGTGGGCAAGCTCTTTCTCATTATGCCAAGTAGCAGTCTGGCTATGATTTAATGCATTTGAAATTAAGTCTGTCTCTTCAGCTGTACATTTTTACTAGGTCTGCACAACAGACTGGCAGACAGTGTGAGCAGATGCTTCTGGTAGGATCAGGCATAGGAGATGAGGGATAAGTTTCTTTGCGCTGGCTTTTTGGTCTGATATCATCCTTTGAATCTTTGTGCAGGACAACAGTAGCAGCGGGCTTTAGGTGTTTTCCAGATGAGGTGTTGGACCAAATGAGTCTACTGGTGTATCATTGCAGGGAATCTGTAGAGGCAGCTTCTGTTTAAAGATCTCTGCTTTCTGCATAGGTTAAGAACAATTATGAGTCCATATGACTTTAATCTTTTGCTCCTTCTTTCCCTCTCATGGCCCCCTTAAAAAATGTTTAGAAAATTCCTGTCATTTTTTCACCCGGTCAGTACGACACCTGATCTTTTTTTGGATTTACAGTATGCGAAATCAGCACCTTATTTCATAAGTAACCGAAAGAAAAGGAGATTGTGGTTTGGGTTTGGTTTTTTTTCTTCAGTAATAGAAGTAGTAGTAACCTACTTTGCCTCCTGCTGCCTTACGGGTGTTCTAGGACAGTTCTAGTGGTTTGACATTCAGCAGTAGTCAAACTCATGAAGTCCCAGATCCCTATTCCCATCCCACAGGCAGCCCCTGGCTCTAATGATCTTTTCCTGCAGAGTATGGAAAACATATCTTGCAGCAAGCCGCTGTGAACCAGCGTCTGTCTTACTACGATGTATACCGATCAACCAGCGCCTCCAGAATGACATGAGATACATTATAACCAAAACCATGTTCGGAATCGTGTCTGAGTGTCCTTGACTGAAAATATTGGAGGTGTGATGCATTATTGTTGATGTGTATAGCTTAATAGCTTAAATTTTTGCTTTAAAACAGAAAATAATTTAAAAAAACCTCTACAATCTCTGAAAAGTGATTATGCTTACTTAAAGAGCAAAATAAATTGCATTTGATGGAAAGGAGCAAGGAGTTAAAGAAAAAACAAAAGAAGAGTTTAAAAATGCTCTTCTTGATAGCCATCTATATGCATGATTTTTCTTTGTTCCTTCTTTTTGTTCTTTTTTTTTTTTCCCCTTTCTACTTAGAAGCTTTGTTATCTGGATCTTTAGTTCTTCCTGCTTCTTTCATATCTTAGCTGCTCTTTCAGCAAGAGTTTATGGCCTGAAAGCCAATTGCCTTTTTCTTCTTTAATTATGGAAGCTGAAGGCCACTTTGTCTGCCCTGAGTGCTTAATTGAAGGAGGACCATGCATGCTTTTTTGTTCCTGCCTAGCTCGCCAAGAGTATGGTGCACTGCATAGAAGGGACAACAGCTTCTTTGGTGATTTCTTTTTAACTGGCATCCTGGAGCAAGGGGGGAGCCAATAAGGAAATTATAATAGTCTGTCCCTTATTTAGGAAGGGTTGTGATGGCCTACTCTAGATTAAATATATGTGGAATGTTCTTCAGTTTTCCTTTTACATCGGCAAAAGATCCTGCATCTCTTTTTCTTTTCCTTACAGAAAGGGGAAAGGCTTTTTATTTACAAAGAAATCCCCTACTTTCTACCCGTTCATGACTAAGTGGTATTTTTCTCATTACTTTATTTTGAAAGAAAGGTATGTATGGTCACCCCAAGCTGGTTGATTATTGTCTTTTATATGCCATCCCTATGAATCAGCAAGAATATAACTGTGAACAATAATTATCTCTATTCAAGTTCTAGTCTTTATTTGCCCTTGTTTAATTTATTTAGCAAATTTGATCTCTGAGTCATTGTTTTATAAAAAGTATGTCTTTAAATAAAATTATTAAATACACTGATAAGATTTCTAAGCAGAGAAACGTATTTGAATTGCTCTTATAGTATTTCTGCTAAAATGACAATGAGACACTCCAGTTCTACCCTGAGATACTTGCTAAAATGGTAGTGGGATTGAGTTTGGCTCTGACTTTTCAGAACATGCAGATCTTATGAATGAGTCATGAAGGGTGAACTATCATATATCAAAGCTTAATTATTGCAAAAGTTTGTCCTTCAACTGTTCTCCTCTGATCTTCTCATACCAAAAGTCAGATATTTCTTGTTGTGATGCATTTTATTTTCCCAGGAACAAATCCAGTGATGCCAAAGGAAGCTGTAGTTGCACTTTAGTGGCAGAATATAAAAAGGAATGTGATAATTAAGTTTTGTTATGAATATTGGTTATAAATTATGTTGTCTCATGTAAGCACTTGGCGCTTCTGTTGTCTTTTTCTTTCTACTGCATCATTTTTTCACAATATTGGAAGCTTGGCCGTGTGCAGAGATTTTCTTATCTAAGGATACCAGCTGTTTACTGGAGGTTGAAACTAGTTGTTCCTTTCTCAATCAATGTCTGTCACAGGGAGACAAAAATGTGTGTGTGACTTACATGATTTGTTTTCATAATGATGAATGTAGTTTAGTTAGGAAATTGATTATAAAAATAGAAACCAGGCTTTGAAAAGCAATTTGAAGATACCGTGTAGATCTGTTATGATCATTTTAAGGCTAATGAGTATATTTCACTTACGTAGTTAATCTTTTCAGTGTCTAGCAACAATGTTAATGCGAGAAGCCAATGTTGAGAGTAGGATGCACGCTTTGCTGATACGCACTCAAATTATGTGCTAACTATTTAATGCATTATTTCCATGGAATGACTACATAGAATGCAAATGTAATATAAAGCTGGTGCATTAATCTTCTTCAGAATATACAAGTATCAACACAGAAGTGCAGTAATCTCATTTAGGTTTTCTTCAAATAATGTCGAGAGAAGATTTTGAGTCATTACTGGTTTAGAGGCAAAAGCAACAGTTTGAGAGTCAGGTTCTGTCAGATTCAGGCTACCTTGAACCACGTTTCAAAGCACAGCCTTGAAATATCACACAGTGTAGGCCAAAAGAAATCTTCCTTGTATCAAGGGAATACTGTCTTAGTATGACCCAGAAAGGGACTGGACTCTCTGTCATGCTATTTCTTCACTCCTTCCTTCCAATGGACAGTGTTGCCCCCTGTTACCCTGTATTAACTCTGACCAAAATAAGGGGGCATCCTCTGTGTAGCTATGGAAGAACCCTCTGCCTCCTGATACCAGCAAACTACTTGCTGTTTATTTTACGAACTCTATCAGCGTTACCTAGGCAGGCCAGTTATTTCAGATTCCCTCAAGGCTTTGATTATGTTTTCAGTAGCCTGCTGCTTTCTTTCATAGTCCTTGCAACCAAATGAGGAAACGGAGCAGGTGGCATTTAAAAAAAATGTATATGAGAAAAATAAAATTATCTCGGTCTTAAATTATGTTGATTTGGCTTTTAACATGCTAGAATTGTAAATTTTCGAGTTCTCTGGGTTCGGTATGGCCTTTATACAAGCTCATCTGTGGTTATTTTGCTCCCCTGACAAATGTCAGAGGGAGGTAAGAGAGACAGTGACAGCAGCCCTAAGGAGGTGGCAAGTAAATTTTAGCATGATACTTGCTTTCTGTGATTTGCTTTAGTCAAAATCAGTATGGAAATACGTATGTTTCCACTTTGAGCTTTATTAGCCCATGCAAAACTTTGCCATTTTATCTCTTTACTTCGCCTGACATATTTAATAAATGTGGCAGCAACTGAATGAAGAAGGCATAATAAATGAGTCTTTCCATATCTTTAGCAGAAGAAAGCATAGATTATTAAAAGATCCAATTTTCTTTAGAAAAAAAACAAACAGATTATGCCTTCTTGAGTCTACATCCTAAGTATGTGTGAAAAAATTGAAAGAAATACCACTTTACTTTAGCTGAGAAGACCAACAGAATGCCTACAGATTCTTTGCAGGTTAAGTCTCTTTCATTTTAAGAAGACCCCAAGACTTTGTGTGGTCTCTGCACATCTCAGGTAACGCGATCTCAACTTTCAAGGCACTGTTTTGAGATACTTGGCTACACACTGTGCGACTTGGACATGTAAGACCTGAGATCCCTCGTGGTTTTCTTGGGTTTTCTGTTTGTTTCCAATTCTAGTAGTCCTGTTTGGCCAGGCTGAGTATAAGACTGCTTTGGGTGATGGGAGATGGGGGTGGCTGAAAAGCAGAGTCAGAGACAATTGTTCATGTTTTCTTAAACACCACTTCTTGCAATTCTTCTGCGTAATGATGTCTCCAAAACATGTTGGAGAATTTAGCTAATCTCACTGTTTAGCTTTGCAGGCAAGAGGGGATCTGGTTATGTATAAAAGGACTTAAACGGAGTTGTCATACTAACATTTAAATCTTTTCTTCCCAGCACAGCACCACTGTGGGTGTGTTACATAAATTGCCACAATGGAGCGTATTTCAGATTCTTCAGCTGAGAGGCCATCTGTCATTGAAAGTGGCACATTCACCTGCTCATCACTTCTGCAGCAGTCTGTGTGCTAGGCAGGGTACATCCAGATGAAGTTAACAACAGGAGCAGCTCTTCATACAGCTGAGTTTGGAAAGACTTAGTAATCAAGTCACTCTTTCAGACGAGAGCAAACACCACAAATAGATCGCTCTTTCTATCCAAGAGAACACCAAGTGCTTTCCGCTTTGCTTCAGAAAAGAGCAAACTAGTCCCCTGAGGGATAAATTTCTACGCAGTAGAATCCAGCATCGCCTCCGTGGGCACTTCTCTACCATGCCTGACCCACAGGTAATCACAGAACTCTAATAAGAAAATTGTGCTCAAGTCCTAGACAGGATTCAGCATTTTTATAATTATCGATACTTTTTATGTCTCCCCATTTGCCTTCCATCTTTGTATTTCCTTGAACTCTGAGGAAGTGGAAGTAAGCCAGGTCATGCAGTTGACCGCTTCTCCTCATACTATTCTTCTGGAGTGTTTTTTGGCCTGAGAATATGTTCACATTTCTGTATTTGTTTAACTTTGCCTTGTTCCATGTTTAGTGCAAACTGTGTAAGTTGTTGAAGGAGGAGCTTGACAGTGTGGATGTGTGCTGACAATTTGCTCAAAGAATTCCAACTATGGGTCAGAGATTTTTCTTTCTAATCAGTGACAATATACATAACCTTTCTGTCTACTCTAAATGTTCTTGTCCGTAAAATGAGGTTTTACTTGCCTGCCTCACAGGCATGTTGAAGCTTAATTAGTGTAGGTAATAAATGCGAAGTATTAGTTTAAAAGATCTATTTCATTCTAAAATGGACAAGTTTGGATCTTAATTCACAGCTTTATGGGCTAAGGTTCAGTATTGATTACCTTATATTTTCACAAAGCCTCTCCTGAATTTAATAAGGGATTTAACAAAATAACTCTTGAAAACACTTATGATTCGTCTTAATAAAAAGCTAACTTGTACTTGCATAAAACTGGCAGACCTTTGCACATAATCAGAGTTTTCTTGAATGACATAGTCTTTGAAATGCAAATGTTGTACAGGTCTTCCCCTTCTGAAGAGTATATGCTTGTTATTGTATTAACATATGTAAAATGTTTTTCTTCAGGTATTTTCTTAAATTATTTTCTTCAGGCTCCAGTATAAAGGAAGAACATAATTTAAAATTGCACTCATTTGGCATTCTTTCAACATTTCATAAGTAAAAACAAATTGCACAGTAAAAATAGATTCCATTTTTCTAAGGTGGGAGGACAAAGAGTAAAACGTTGGGGTTTTGGGGTGCCTGACTCTGTGCCTCATCGTATTTAATCAGATTGGTATCAATCACTAAAGACTGTAGGGCCGAGATCCCTTTCTCAACGTTCCTTGGAAGATGAGCATTGCAGTTCTTTATTTTCTCTTCTTGTTTCAGACCCACTGCAGAGAGATCACATTTTTTAAAAAATCGAAGATATTACTGGAAAATTCCATCAATAGAATTAAAAGACGTGGCATAGAAACAAGGAACAATATGCGTTCTGCAAAGTTTAGAAGACTCTAGGAGGAACTTTCTCGAGAGTAGAAACTACACTTCATCTATGTCTACTGTAAAGTTAGCCATGTCTCTGTGTGTGTGTGTTGAATGTGATTTTCCTTTTTCTCTAAATACGGTTCTGCTTGTGCTTCAAGCCACTTCTTGCTATTATGGTATGTAATTAAAATTAACCTTACTTTAGTCAGGGATTCCAAGCAAGTTCCTCTCGTGGATTCTTCCAATCTAAAGGTTGCCTGAAGCTCCAAGATAAAGATGTGGCTGAAAGTGTCATTCTTTTCCTGCAATGTAAATGTCTTTCATTGATAGTTTTAAAAATCATCTCTGTAGGACACAGGATCATGTCAAGACTCTGGGATTCTCCCAAAAGCTAAGAATCATCATAAATCTCATTTTAATCTCTGCTTTCATCGGTAGGAATATTTTTGACCTTGCCTGTGTAAATACACAGGAATATGTAGAAAACAATAAAATTTAAAAACCCCGATTCCCTTCATCTTAATCCTTCAGACATTCTTCTCAGCCAAGAAAAAGGGCAGAGGACCAAATAACATGATTGGTATGAATCATATTGCTGGATGCCCTTTTAGAAAATGCTCAGACGTTATTAAGGCAAGGGTTTCATGTGTGGATACTTGCTGATATGCCAAAATCGGTTGTCGTTTTTAATGCATACATTGTTGTAAGTATGGATAGTTGCATTCAGAGCTGTGGTGGATGCATGTACAGAAGTAGTCATGCATAACTCATGCACACTCCCATGTAACATGCAAATAGATATGGCTTAAACCGGATTTATCTCTTGGTGCTTAGTTGTTGATTTCCAATGATGAGAAGGCGCCCTTGTGCCCCGGTGCAGTTGTTAGGTACTCCAGTAATGGAAGTCAGGTCAGTTGTCTTTTAGCAAAAATTTGCTATGTCTGAAAACAATATTTTTACAATGAATGGATAAAACATGTTTGAGGATTTTCTGTGTAGCACAGATATGTCTCTCCATCTATCTGAAGGGAAAAATCTGTGTGCAAATTTCCCACTGAGCTGGCATAGGCAGTTAGTTATGTCCTTGATTCAGAGCTGGCACTCTTCAAGATGCATCTGATGCTTTCATTCATTAAGGGAGATTTCCAGCAAACAGTTTGCTATCTGCATATTTTAGCAAGCTGAGATGTCACTGAAAGCAAAGCAGCGAAGAATTTCTGTATTCTCTAACACTGGCCCAAATAAAGTGAGGGTTTGACTTCAGGAGCTTAGAACTAGGTCCCAGTGACTAGTCTGACACTTCAGGCTGCACCTCCTGTACTTCGGTAATTTCTTTTCTTGTTAGGAAGCAAGTGACTTCTGAGATTCCACTTACTGTACAAGAGAAACATCTTTGTGATCTTAAAGATAGTCTAAAAGGCTGCCTTTTTTTATCCAATATATATTTCAAGATCTCAGGAAATGACTGATACCGTAGATAGGGAATTCCTGACGCTAAACCACTGGCTTTGACGCTGGCTGGTAGAAAATAAACTGCTGACTTCTAGAGCTGGTGGGTCAGTAAGTCAGGAGTTCGTTTGGACACGAGGAAACGGAATGAAGATGCATCAGGGGAAGGTCAGATTGGACATTAGGAAAACGTTCACTGAGAGGGTGGTGGGTCACTGGAACAGTCTCCCCAGGGAGATGGTCACAGCACCAAGCCTGTCAGAGTTTAAGGAGCATCTGAATGATGGTCTTAGTCATATGGTTTAGTTTTAGGTAGTCCTGAGAGCAGGGGATTGGACTTGATGATCCTTATGGGTCCCTTCTAACTAGAGATGTTCTATGATTCTATGATTTAAGGCTGCAGAATTTTTGGCTTCTTGAACTAGGACTGTAATTTTTAAAACAATTTTTGTAGTTCATGTCTCATGGTAGGTTGCAGATTTTCAGTCTTTGAATAAATGTGCTTGGTGTAGAGGGGGATCTTGGGAAACCTGAGAAAGTAGCCATTTTTTTCCCCAGAAGGAAAAATCAAGAAAGCACTAGGTGAGTGACACAAAGGACGTTTCGTTTCTCTTTTGAAGGGGAATATGGTCCCTCATTACCTGTCCAAGAATGACACTGGAAGAGTATTTTGCATTTCTTTTGTGGGGTAGTTTGCAGGGTGATATGTGGAAGCTGATAATTATGTAGTCTGTTTCTTTGACTACCTAGTCTGTTCCCCCCACCCCTTCCCTCTAGTCTAGAGGATGAGGATAAGGGTCTCATTGCTGAAGAGCAGTTGAGGAGGGAGAATTCTCTTTAGATTATTTTTTTTCTACATATTTTAATGAATAATGGTGGGTTCTGAAAGTATTAGCCTCTTCTGCCTAAGCTAAAAGACAAACAGTGTCTGCGTGAGGTCTACCTGCGGAGTGTGCGTGGGGGGTAAGGACTGTCACGCTCTGAGCTTGACCTGTTTTCTTATTTGATGAAGAGAATGAGTGAATGTCCTGGACATCCATCAGCTGCGTGAGTAAAGAATCATTTATGCTAAAAGTGATTTAACTAAAAGTGTATAGCAACAAATATTTACTTCCTTTAGTTAGCACATTCCTGCTGTATTTAAGAGTTTTCTCCAAGGAGAATATGCAGAGCCGCGTGTAAAGAAGCATGAAACTCTTTTTTGACTCAGACTGTTAGTCAACTCTTCATTTCAAGTGCCCTGTTTAGTCCCTAACGGTTAAAAGAAATACTTAGTTTGTGTTTTCCTTCTATAAAAATAATTTCCTGAGGGTTCCCTGGCTTAGAGAAAGACAGTGGATAAATTCAACAGTTTTATACAATCCCCAGAAAGTTGGTTGCCTTGTGAATCTTGCAGGAACCATTTGAACGTCTTACGTATGTAAAGTTTGGAAAGAAAGTCCTGTGAGAACATGATTTAGTGTTTCTAGGCAGGATGAAACTGGCTTCAATGATTTTTGTGTTGTAAAAGACGGATTTCTCATCCTCGCTCTTCTAGGACAAAACCTTTCATATTTTTTTATCGATGAGTTATTTTTAAACAAAAGCAATGTTTTCCCCTTGTTGCACAGAAATGCTCCTGGAGTGATTCAGGTTGTGTTGAGGTATGTGTGCATGCAAGTTTTTAAAATAATTATAATGTTTTAAAAAGGGAGTGTGAAAAGTCATAATCCTATCGGAAAGTTGGGGTTCTAGTCACTAATGTTTAGCATGGGTTAGTGTTTTTTTTAACCAGGGCATGAAAAATGCGCATGAAGACATTATTTATCATCATAAGTCAGGTGACGTTGATTACTCGAATACAGTGCTTAATTGGCTCATTAAACGACCCTTGAGATGGTTGTGGTGGAAAACAGGTACAAAGAGTAGGTCCATGTTCTGGCAGCTTTGCTGCGAGTGGGTTTCTCGGCTGCTTACCGAGGGGCAACAGGACCTCTGGGAGCTCAGCTGTCCCCCTGTCTTGTTCCAGGGCAGCGTCAGCTGTACCTGCTGGGGCCACGTGTGGAGTATGTCAGAAATCAACGTGATCTTAACAACTGTCTGCTTTTTATATTAAATCTCTATTGGTAATCGATTTACATTTAGGCCTTCACTTACGCCATGCTGCAAACTCTTTCTTTCAATAAACTTTATTGACAGTAACTATTAACATATTTTATGCTCACAGTTACTGCCTGTTTAGTGGATGTGAATGCCTAATGGTTGATTTTAATATCCCAACAGCAAAAGCCAGTTGTATAATTCCCCTCGTAACTAGATGAAAATAAAATAGGGAGTTTGATAGGTTTCTGTAGATAATCTGTTTGGAAATAAATAATTCATTTTCATAAATACATCCAAAAGAAGGCTGCCTGATCTTTTGTACCCCCTCCCCCCAAATTAAAATATCTGTTTGACTTTACTGTATTCTGCAGTATTGTAAAATATTTGTCCCTGTGAATCTTGCATTAACTTTGCCAATTTTGTGTGAAAATAAGGAATCTCATTGTTTTTATAGTCACCTGGAAAATTTCCAGCTCTAAGAGTTTTTTTGTAATATATTTATCACTGCACGATACGAATTCAGGTTTTTGAATAAGTTAGACTGCCTCTGACTTACAAGAATAGAAATTCTCATGAGACTGGAGCAACTGGCTAGGGTTAACCACGCACCCACTTTTTATTAAGCGGGTTGAAAGAGGGGCAGGGAAATACTGTGCTTGCATTCTGCAATCTAAAGACTACATTTTTAAAGGCATGATAACTGAATAAAAAAAAGTGTTTACTTAGCGGAGTTCTGTTTTGTTGAGGAGACGACAGTCTCATTTGTTTAGCAAGGGGTTAAATCGAAACTAATCCTTTAGGCTTACTTTGAAAGGTGGTTATCTTTCCAGCAAGAGAGAGCATTGTTTGCTTTGCCAGAAACAGTGTAATTGTTCCTTAAACCATTATGCTCTCTAAAAGAATAAACTTATTAGAAAGAGGAGAAATATAATCGGCACAAGCACTGTCTTTAAAAGATCCAAAAATTAATGAAAGTGCTTTCATTTATATCTAACGAGCATAGGCATTTTGCATGATGTAAGCTGTATTTAAAGCTTTTTGTGAAGAGATTATTTTTTTGTGTGACGAGTGATAGAAGTACCATAGGTTACGGGAAACGGAGCAGTAGTATGGTTGGCTCAAGTTAATTACATTTATTCAGATGAAATACTATTCTGCTGTACTCTTCAGGACAAGCAGAGAAAATACCGAAACCTTTTTTAGCCAGCGTTTATCTATTTCAATTATTTTTGACAGTGTGTGTTGCATGTGTGCTTTAGCTACAGTGCCTTTATATCGACAGTTGGTAGCACAAGCCTTTTAAAGCACAAAGGGTAGCAGTACTTCAGCCAATCTGTGATAAAAGGGAAAAAATGAAATCACTATGGAAACTGCAGGAAGAATCTAAAAGCTTTCTTTATAAAGTAAACGTCTGATGTTTGTGACTGCGGGGGCAAAAAATTCATAAATCTGTACGATGCTATCATTTCTGATTTGTTATCGCAGCAAATGCCAAGTCTAAGCAGTCTGACCTTAGCCTTATTAAGTGCTTTCTTTTCAGATACAGTTATTATTCGACAATAGAGAGACTGCAGTGCTGCAAGGGGGAAAACTAATATATTTAAAGTGTGTGTGTGTGTGTGTGTGTGTGTGTGTGTGTCTGTGTGCGCCTGTGTGCCTGTGTATATATATAACTATCCATCTTTTTTTCCCCGTGAAGCTTATGGAGTTGGGACCGCTGAATGTGGGAACTCAGGGACTACTATTCTGAGCACAATTGAGAAAACTATGTTTCGTCCCATTGCGTGCGCCTGCCTTTGATCTCAAATTGAAAATCTCTGAGCCTGTTCCTCCAATCCAAAAGCAAATAAATACTGAGAGAAAGAAACCTCTCTCCTCTCAGCACGTAGGGCCTGCACGACTGAAAAATGAGGGTGACTGCAAGAGCTCTGATGAACCTGTTTGGACAACAGACAGCAACAAATACCTGTCTCGGTGGAGGACTTTAAGAGCACTGCAGAGATCCTCAGCCAGTACAGAATATCTTGGCTCACGCAGGCCACTCTCTTTATCTCAAAACAATACCAGCCAAGCTCCTCTGTACCTACTACTGAAGAGCTGCAGGAACAGGAGGACAGTAACTAACACAGCTTTTAAGTCTGAATCTCCTCATCTTATTAAAAAAAAAAAAAAAAAGGAAAAGAAAAGAAAAGAAAAAAAGAAAAAGACATGCGTTCCAAGGAAGATGAGGTATCTGGTAAGTATTTTTCTTGCATTTGGTTGCTTTAGCTTGACGATTATTTTTAGTTATATGTATCTGCTATAAACAGAATTGGTTCTTGAATGAGTGTGAGTTTTGTGTTAAGTTTTTTAATTATGGAAAAATTTACTGCCTATTTTTGCATTTCCAACTTTGGTAGCTTTTGGATTTCTTTGTTTTGTTGCTCTGCTGTAGTGTATAAGCTTTGCAAGTTTGATGTTTCCAGACACTCAAAAGAGCACTGTTTTTCCTAGGCTCTTTGAATATAAACGTGCCCAGCGGTAATACATATTATTGTATATTATATATAAACACAGTATCAGGCTTTAGTATTTCATTTGGTTTAGTGTGGCAGTTTTAAAATATACTGACAATGACCCAAGCCAGGCAAGTACTTTCCAACTAAGTGTTTCAAGCTCTCAAAACAGTGTGGATGTTTTAACTCTTATTGAACAAGTTTATATATGAAGATTTAATCTATGACCGATGACAGCATGAAATTATTTGGCTATAAATGTGAGAGGCCAGAAGAATTCTTGATTGTATTCAGATTTCATGGTACATTGGTGAATGCTACTATAGTGTGTGCTTATGTTATTAACAGTAAAGATTTCAGGTTAACAGTAGCAAAACAGAGACAATACAATTCTTGCAAAAGCAGGTCAGTCTTTCAGTAATAAATATAAATCCTAAAAAAGATATAGTTTGACAAATTGGCTTCATTGCAGCTTTTTATACATATAATGAAAACCAATTATCTGTGGAGGAAATTTGACTTTGTGCAATGGAATTAAATTGCTTTTTAAAGGCTTTCTTAAACAGCACTAGCTGGAGGGAAGTCCAATAACGTTTTTAGCTCTGAATTGTAATGACTTTGCTACATTAATAAATCATGTTGTATTCTGACTTTTATCAAAAGATTCCAAGGAAGAAACCTATGCACCACAGGTTGAAGCTACAGGGGCAGTCCTGACTGGTTCTTCTCCGTCCGACTACTTTACTTATGGCCCTTTGAAACCAGCAGTTCCTATGGATCAGTACTTGAAGCGGTAGGTCCAAATCCATCTAAGCTGATGAAAACAATCGATACATATAAATTCCTGCTAACAAGTGAATTTTCAAACTGGAATACCTGTAGTGTAGTCTGGCTACTTAAACCACTGTTCTTAAGGAACCAAGGGGAAAAATTCTATTCATGTTCATCACGTTTGGGGGTGGGGGTGGTGTTTTGTGGGTTTGGGGTGGTTTTTTTCTGGGGGGTGGGGTTGTTTTTTGTTCTTTGGGTTTGGGGCTTTTTATAAGGAAATATGTTGTTGTATTTATTCTAGTTATCTCTTTTCCTGATATGGAACTGGGTACAACACTGATTTAAAAAAGTAAACTTTTTGAAAAGAGATGGTTTAGTTTACTCAACAATGTGTGAATATGCCCTGTTGCTGTAATTCAGGTACTACCAGTTAACTAGGTAAGTGTTTGGGCTCACTATTGAATAGAGGCAGGTTTTGTAACGTATGTATTTGGGATTCAGAATCTGAAACCTTACAAAAAGGAAAGCATTTATTTGAACAGTGGTTTGGTCTGCTCTAAAGTAATCGGGGGAGGGGAAAAAAAAAAAAAAGATACTGTCAACTTCTACTCATTTTTCCCAACAGATCACGTATCAAAAGTGTAATCTGTAAGAGGAACATGAACTAGTGAAATGTACCTCTGATGCTGGTTTCCTGTGTTATTTTGTAGAATGTTTGTAATTATCTTGCTGAGTCGTAATCCCTGACATTTGCTTTCACAAAGCATCTAGTGGAGAATGCAATACCCTAATTATGTTTCTGTGAAAGAGTTGAGGGGAAAAAAAGTTGTGCTCTTTAACACAGCATTTTAAAGGAAAGCTATTTCATTAATAGTATATATATCAAATTTTGGGAAGGCTAAGGATACTTCATCAGCTTTAATCCCTGGTTGGTTTATATCACAGTGTACAAACATAGTTGAGCATATGTTAATTGTAAGTTCTTTTCTCAACTGCGTGCTGTATTTGCCTACATCCTAAGCAAAACAGGCACTGGCTCCACTCTAAATATTTTTATATATTTATGTTTGCTATCTTATGTTTTTAAGTATTTTCTGAGATAGATGAAGTCTAGTTACCACATTTAAATAAATTTATTTTGTTTAAAAAAGAAAATAAATCCGTGCATCCTCATATGATATTTTACAGTAGCTTTTATATTAAGGAAATGAAGATCAAGAATAACAGTGTGTTGAATTTGAACATTTGAACCTCATAAAGATCACCTCATTTTATGTTCTTTTATATAGGGAACTAGCCACAAAGAATGTGAAGTTGTGAAACTGATTTTCCGATCGCGGGGAGAGCTCACTTTTTATATATAGGTTTGTCTACAAACTGAGGCAAAAGGTTAATTGAGGTTACATACTTGAATACACTATGTCCGTTTCACCTCTATAACACAGTTACTTAAACACTGCGCTTTTATTATATCTGGTATGAATAATTTCTGAATACAAAGGTATTTACTAAAAAATCGTTAAAATGGAATCTCCAAAGGAAAATGGATACGTGATGCCGGTATGTGGCTTTGTTCACCAAAGTGGGGCTGTGTGGGTTAGCTGAAAGAAATGACTCCAGCAGTCTGTTCTCAAGCAAATTTCTCAGACGCGGGGCTGTCATACAGGACACAACTGGCTTTCTTTATGCTCTCCTTTTGGGAAATCAGTTCAAACTGTTCAAATATCCTATGGTATGTGAGAATAGTTATCCAATGTTGTGCCCATAATGCCTGCTTTTATTAGATGAGCTGTGCAATTAAAAAAGAAGAAAAAAAAAACAACGGAAAAAAAGCCTTGCTTTTCCTCATCTTTAAGCCACCCCCTTTTCTTCCCCCCTCTGTGATTGTGTGGTTTTTGCTGTTTAAAAAAAAAATAAATTAGCACCAATCAGTATAAACAAACATCACTCTTTACATAAATCACATAAATTCGTACTTTCTAGCAAGGCATCTGTTACCAGTGACTTGGGGTAGACTTGGCTGGGAAGAGTGGCCATCTTCTGGCTCAAAGGTGACCTCCAGGGAGTGCAGAAAGCCTTTGGACAGAAAACTTCTCTCCACTCGTGTCTCAAAACCTGAAGAATGTCGTTTTCCTCATGGGTGCAGCGCGGGGACAGCTCTGGTAGAAGCAGGGTGGGTTTCGGAGGAGGAGGTTGCGCCTTCACAGCAAGTGCTGACTTCTCCGTCTTCCCGCGAGGTGCCCGGCTCTGACATGAGCTCGCCACAGAAAGTTGTCCTTTTCATCCTCCCATAAACTCGTGTTTTTTAACACTGTGTTGTTTTTGAATGGCGTGCGTGTTCGCGTAGATACCATGCCAACAGCCGATGAGGACGTCCCAGGATAACTCAGCGCTGGAAGACGAGTGGGAGGCTCAGTTCAAGGTGAACTACCCCAGAGTATTACACTGAGTGAGGCCTAACCAGAGGTTGAAATCAAATATGACCGTGCTCAGGACTTTGGGACGTGGTCCTTGGCAGCGCTTCGGACCACTCTTTCCACAGGACAGTATCTGTGGTCTCCTTTTTACAGCGGTATAGGTGTGCTGCGCAGAGTAGACATTTCCAGGCAGTACAGTGTACTCCACAGTCCTTTGGCCTTACGGCTTCGTGGCCACATTCTCACCTGCGAGGGGCTGGCACAGCTTCTGCACACTCTACACAAGCAGCGGAGGATCTGCCTGGCATATATTTCCCCAGCAGTTTTTAATTCCATCTAATGGCAACAGTTTGTTACCAGTGCACTGAAAGCAAAAGGGAAACCGGTGCAGAATGCTTCAGAATTTTTAATAAATTCATCTTTTTATTTAAGAACACTATTAATTTGTAAATATATTTGTAACTGAAAGCTTTTTTCTACATAACGTCAGGCATTTACATAAGCTGATGTTAAAAAATACAATCCAACGGATGTCTCTGTCCTTAAGGACTGATATTCCAAATGACATGAATAAGATACTCTGGAATTAAACAGCAACGGGGTTTGTGAATGCAGAGTCGTGGTTCTTAAAAAACACATCGGGTAGCCTAGAGGTATTCTGCCACACAGGGTCCGTTGCACTGAATAACACTGGTTTGCTTTCCTGTTTGTCTGCTTCTTTCCTCGCTGCACTGGAAGAATTTTGAAAGGCACTGGACGCCTGGCATTTTCGTAGGAATGTAATTAAATTCTCAAACATGCAGAAAACACTTTGAAACGCTATAAAGTGGTGACCATTGGGAACTCTCAAAATAAATCGCATGCAGGTTTTTTAACGTGTTGTTTTGAAGTTGCTGATAAAATGATTATTTATGTAATGGGTAGGGAGGCTTCTCTGAGTTGATAGGTTCTGCCAGGTTAAAATACTGATTTTGACGTCATGTCTCTCATTTACACTTGTGTTAGCAGTCTGACTATTTTTTCAAAACCCTGCATTTTATAAGTCTGATTTTATTGCCATGTGAAAAGTTTTCTTGTAATCATCAACCTTTATACCTTAAAATTGCCTTAAAACACCCCGGCCTGCCTACCCTAACACAAGTATACCCACGCACGTACGCATCCTACTGCAACCTGCCTGAAATGAAGTTAAGATGGGCTTAAACAGAAGAAGGGAAAAAAGTGTTTTAAAGGTGAAGTCTACATCTGGGCTGAACTTATACAATATTTATACAGAATGCAGAATCATTAGCTTTTCGTATAATAACGCATCACTTCCTAAAAGTCAAACACAAAGTGTAAATGTCAGGATATGTTCTCTAACAGCTTCATTGACTGTGTCTTTATGAATAAATTCTTAAGCTCCGTGTCATATAAAATAACCCCCCCCCCACCCTTTTTGTGCAAGTAAAATCTCCTTATCGAAATATAAAACTGCTGCAAGACTGAAATGAGTATTTGCTGCTTCTTATGCCAACTAATTGGCTAACTATCTACTTGCTCCCGCTCCGTTTTCTGTTGGAGATGCTAACTTCATTTCTAGTCAACACCGAAAACTGATTTCTGATGGGAAAAACTGCTGATGCATTTGCACTAAAGTGCTCTGTTTCTTAATAACTAGAATATTGAGCAGAGATGCATGATATCTATTCAAACTGTTTTATTTCCTCATGAATTATGAGAATTCAGAGGAAGGCAGAGCAGGAATCGTTTACCTTACAGAACTGGAATCCTGGTTTACTCCTGAAGTGTGCTATTGCTGTGTTGTCCAACACCAGACTAGATGAGGTTTCAAAATGAAAATCGATACTCCTAAATTTGCATAGGATTGCTGCCTGTATACGCAAAACATTTTTCTTAACAAAACCCGGACAATTTACTGATTTTTTTTTTTTTTTTTTTTTTTTTTGCCTTCCCTGCCCCTCCCTCTTCAGAGCAAAAGGAGATCTTTGTAAAAAGTAAAGCGCTAGTAAATAAAGAGTTAAACTGAAGGCAGGCTCACTGGTTTGTTGAGATCTGTCAGAGTCTGAGTGGCTGGCTACATATCTGTCTCAGGAACAATAGCTACCTGTATTCTGCACGGACTGCTGGGCAGGCACTAGCAATCTGGAGAAGGTCTGCCTCCGTTAGAGGCTTTTTAGTGGGAATCCCTAATGACAGCCCTACTTCTCATTGAGGTGGGGGGCGGGGGGTGGAATCTTGTCTACTCTGTTGATGAGGGACAGAGCTTTGATCGTTTTCATTCAGCCTTGACTTGGCCTGGGGTTTAGGTTCCCAGTCCTGAAGTCAGCAGGCTCTGGTTTCTCACACACGCACGCACGCACGCACGCACACACACACACAGACACGCACACACTCACCCGCACCCCTTTGCTGGTCTGTGCAGGCAGATTAGTGTCACGGCTGTAACTGAGGCACAGAGCAATAAACATAGCAGAACCAATCTCCATGGTGGCAAGAGGGGGCACTGGAGGTGACAACAATGGAGAAGGATCTTTCTTCTGACAAGTTTTAGGTAAGAGAGAATATTTATACCCTCAGCCAAGTATTTTATAGCCTTCTAAATAAGTTAGAAATTGTTATGTTGCAAACGTGCCTTGTTATAGCATTTTTTTAGTTTCCTGCTGTATCCAGGCTGTTACTAGCTTTTAAACCTGTAATTGCCGTGCTTTGTGTTACGAGAATGTTTGCAGAAAGCAGGCAGGGTTTCTCCGTGGAAGTAGTGGCTACTATAGTTATGTTCTTAAAAATGTCACGTTTCTAACATTTGCATTTTTAAAATTAACCGTGAAGCTTCGTTTTGGCTCTATTAAAATTACGCTTAGCTATAATAAATATCCATATCTGATAAAATGTTGTGTAGCTGATAGCACATGCAATATTAAAACAGTGCTCCCTCAACCCTAATTTGTAATTATTTTTACACCCTTAACTGCACCGGGGTCAGAGAGTTTTAAAAATTAATGAGGTTCCCTGCTGAGTTCAAATAGTATAATCTACATGAGTTGTTGCTGCAGAGGGCTGAAATTATTTCTGCATGTTTTTAATGTAGGTGTAGAATTTTTGTTTCGGTATATTGCTTTCCAACGCTTTCCTTTAAATGTCAGTTTCTGCAACCTGCAGTAAGAAGGGAGTGAAGATCCATTTTTAATAAGGACAAATCGAGTGTGAGAAATACAGGGCATACAGTCGCAATACAATGCAAACATTTGATGGGTACGTTTTCTGATTTCACGTGTTAGATCTGTGTTAGATTCCAGCAGCTGTGATCAGCTTCACCTATTTACAAATTACTACCGCTCCGGGGAGAGGAAAACCAGCAATACCTAGTGCTTTGTGTGGGATTGGAGTAATAAGTTACCCATGTGTTAGGAATATTAAAAAGAATTGTTGAAAATATATATAAAAGAGAACAGCTACGGTGCGAAAAGAGGCAGTAAAAATGAAATAATGTCCTATCCCTTTTCCTGGAAACGCCAGACAGATAGTATCAGCAGCGCTCCTGGAAAGTAGAATTTGCTGAATATCCTCAAAGGGAAGGACTGGAAATGAAAGGGGGAGGGAGCTGTTTACTATGAAATTTCCATATTGAAATAACGACAAAGTTTCATAGCGCAAGATTTAAGGCATTGTTTATTATTTCTTATAAGCTACAGTGCATTACGTTTAAATGGTAAGCATTTTAAAGCTGAATATAGTGTAATCAGCGCTAAAGACGCCTTATACTCAGTCTTCCATTTGCAAGACCCACTCTGAGCTTCCTGTGATATATTGTTATGTAAATACGGTGCAGCAAGGGAAAGCAGCACTATGGAGATTCAATTTACTTTGAAAGTTGTTCATTATGGAAGGGATGAATGTTATTTATTTGATGTGAATCAAAGGCTAGAAATGACTTTTTCACTGTGAAGTCTATTGTGATGGGTGCAGCGTGATCTAATCTTTTTAATTTTGGCTTTCACACCAGTGGAGATGAAAAGAGATCTGAGCTCATTTATTGGTTGCTAAGTCTTACTGGAGGCCTAAGTACCATTCTTGGTTGCTATGGCCGATCTGACCTCAATCTATGCAGTTTTAGGGACTTAAGCAATCCCTTTTTTATTTAGGAGCATGTACCTTGATTTATGTCCAAAATTGTGCCTGAATGTCTTTGTCTACAAGTGATAAATGGTGGTGTACAATTCATCAGTTCTTACAAGTAAACACTGCTGTCCCACTAAAAATATGTTTTGTTCTGAGTTAATGGTATGGAACAAGCCAGTCTCCACAAACAGCTATCTTTTATTGTAGAGAGCCACTGAAACTTGGAGCAAAGTGAAGGAAATTGGCATTCATCTTCTCTGCCATTAGCATTTCATTTGTGCTCTCTGGTGATGAGACTGTATGTCAATTGACAATGAAAGGCTAGCCTTGTGCTTCCCCGCTTGAATATATAATTGATCAATTATGGATTTATTTATTCTGTACAGATATTAAAAAGTCAGGAATGCAATTTCTTGTGCTGTTTGCCTGCTGCTTCGTTATTACTAGCTGTAAAAGTATTTGCAGGCAAATAAACTGTGGCTTGGCTGTAGGAAATTCCCAGTTTCTTAGGCGAGTTCCTTGTATTCAAGTAGTATCAGATATTTGTTACTACTAGACATGTACTACTTGTGTGGTTCTTAATGGTGCTTAGTCTTTCACGTATATCAGAATTCCTTTCAGTAGGAACTGTGCTAAGAGGTAATGGAGAATATAAAGTGGTTTTTATAATATGAGCAGTAGTAATTTTGTTGCATTAAAATTGCTGGTAGTCATTCAGGTTGTACCTACACCGAGCAAACGTGATACTGAATGTACAATAGCAGAAGCAAAATCTTTTGCTGATTTGTTTGGTGGTGGGGGTTTTTTGTTTGTTTGTTTGCTTTAAGATAGAGTAATAGTAAATAAATAAAACTGTATGGAGCTGGATGTTAATATGGCTTCTACTAAATCGGCTAGCATAGGTTTACTAGTTCATAGAGGGAAAAGTCAGCTCAGTTGTCGGTCTTAGTACTTGACAGTATTATAAATGTATTGCTTAAAAAAAAGCCCCAAACTTGCTTTTCAAAAATGTAAGGAATACCTTGCTGTAATAGAGTTCGGTATAGCCAAGCACATGTGGAGCAAAAATAGTTCTTCAATTGTATGTATTTTTAAGCTAGCGTACTTGATGTAAAAGTAGTATTTCCTGAAGCCTGATTTTTTCATAGCTTATTTTCAACAATAGGCTAGAGTGAGCCTTAGTATTTTAATTGAACCTATTGAGCCCATTTTTAGTCTTCCTGAAGTGAATTTTTAAAATTTGAATCTACAGCGGTGACAGATTTTTCCCAGTGTACTCTGTAGATGATAATTGCTACCGGAATAAATTCTCAAAGAGATGGAATTTACAAAGGTTTCTGGAACTACTGAGCTGCTTTTCAGCATCAGATTGATAGCAGGATTTGCAGAGGCAGTTCCTTGGGGTTAGTTCACAATAGTGCTACTGCTTCAGGGCTTTTAAGAGTAACGGTTATTAGTAGCTGTTGCTAAAAATGGTCTGAGATGCTACTTACAGAACTAACCTGGATGTTCTGCTTGTAAAGGTGCTTTGTAATAGTCCAGTGTTCATATACAGGCTGCTTTATACAATAAGAAGCTTAAAACAGTCCTGCACACTTGGAAGTAGATCTTTTGAGATAGATATATATATATTAATTTAAGGATTAGCAAGGAAAAAGGCCTTGGGTTTTTAAATGTTTTTGAAAGAAAAATGTCTTAGCAAAACATTTAAAAATACTAATCAGAAGTAATTTATTGTGGCTATGATGATATTTCAGTGCTCGCTGTTTGTTTTTACAACTGTAAAGAAGAAATAGTTCTTTAATGTCATGAAAAATTTTAATTTGATAGCACAGCGATTAAGGAAGTTCTGTTGAAGGGTGTGTATATCTTTGGTCTTTTTCACAGCCGTGTTTAAGTTAACTGGTTTCTGTGTACACAGGCAGAAATTGCTTCTGGAGTAAGGGTTTGTAAGATCACGACACACAGTATGTCCTTATTCTTGTTCTTGTTAGATCTTTGGTTTTCTAAAATGCAAGTATGATAATTGAAATACTTTCTTCAGGGCTCCAGAATTCCACTTAAAGACGAGAACACAGACAGAATGTCTTTGTATTACAGCAGTGCGTAATACAAGAGTGTTGATTAACTGGCAAAAATGTCACCACCACCCTGGTGAAGCACAAAAGTGAGAGAAAAAAAACATCACTTCATTTTTTGGGACTCCCTTCAGCTTAGGAAACAAGTTTCCTTTCTTGGTATTGCAGTTTCAATTCCTGTAGCCGGTTTTCTATTTATGAAACTTAATATAAGTAAGATCCATCAAATTGCAAACTGTTGCAGGAAAATAGGAAATATTTATAAGCTTATTTTAATCAACGGTCATCTGTGAATAAAGTTAATCATTATTCTTTCTTGTCAACAGCTGCTTTATTGGCTAATTTGTAGTCCAGGTTTTGAAATAAAGGTGTAACAGTGGAGAAACCTGTATTTTTGCTCTTTAAAATGCATGATTTTGCATGTAATCTTGCTGATAACATGTACATATTTTGGCTATATTCACTGTGGACTCCTCTAACAATATTAAGTAATATTCTCTTTTGGAAGAGAAGTAGAAGAATATAACATAATATCCTGTATAAATCAGTACATAATTATAAATCTACATGTTTTTTCTCTCCCTCGTATTTTTCATGAGATGTATACATGTTCTCTCACATGTGCCCAGAGTGAGCAAGCTGTGACATGTAAAACCAATTCCCATCACTGTTTGACTTTTGGATGAAGCCAAAACTGTATATGACTAAATTTCTGGAAGATACATAGTTTTGACTTAGTTTGGGGTTTTTTTTTACACCATACCAGGTTACAGTAGGTCATACACAAGTAAAAGAGTGTGGAATGATTATAAACTAAAGACTTTTTTTTTTTTTTTTTAATGCCTTTGAGTTTTCTGGCAGCTTTGGCACCAAGCATGTGTCAGGGACACCAAATGAGGTAGCTCCCAGATGAGGTCTGGCTTACCCAGCCTGCTCTTGGCCCTGGCCACAACTGGCAAGCAAAGTATCAGTGGTTCATTGGGGGAAAAGCCTTTGGTTCCTGTTCCCTTCACCTGAGACAACTGAGTCACCCCCCTGAGCACAGGCTGAGTGCAGTCGCCTCTCACATGCGAACACCCTGTATTTGTCTCTGTCACTGTCACTGCTTGTCATCAGACATGCATTTGTATTTACCTAATTGGTCTAAGGCTACTAATTTATTCTTATTCTTAATTTCCTGGTGTAATTTGCCGTACCTTGGTGTATGACCGTCCACGGGACTTTATGCTCTTGCGTCTCTCTTGAGATGTCTCGTTGACTAAAGCCTCATGGAGGGTGGAAACGGGGTCTGGGTGACTCAGGCGGTTTTTATTTTAACTGCAGAGGAGGACCTTTAAGTTTGATGCTCAATAGTAATAGCGCAAACCCTTTTAGCGTCCAATGGTTGACCCAGGTATCATCACTGTGTCATTCATCTTCTCCACTGGACACCTTTCCCATCTTTACTATTGTCTGTCTGTCGCATTGCAGGCTGAAGATGCCTGAGAACAGATTAATTTGGGTGGAATAATCCATTACTCAGTATCAGTCTTCCTCTACGCTTGATGAGCTAGGACTCCTATCAAAAAAAGGAAAAAGGTAGATGTATAATTAAGCACACCATCATAAGGTCCAATTGTGAATTCACGATCAGCCTTCATTTTGGTGCCTGTCCTATTGTTTGTTTGGTAAATTTGCACCCTTTATCATAATCTTAGTACGATTAACTTTGGTGTGTTTATATAGATAGATATATAGTGTGTGTGTGGTCAATTTACAGTTAGTGAGAATTACAGCTTTCAATAGCATCCATTTTGTTGAAATAAAGTGGCAACTAGAATAAACCCTCAAGGTTGTCTGAATATTGTTTCCCGTATTGTTTTGTTTGCTGTAAATCAATAGATTCTGCCAGAGCCTGGCTGAGCGGGAGCAGTTCGTTTTGTCTCTCTCTGTCAATTTAATCATCTTCAGTCATCCCGATGACACTATTGACCAATTATATCAAATATTTTCAGGCCCTAAATGCGGGGTGACGTACCGTTCTCTGCAAAATACAAGGAAGAAGCAGTCACCGTCCATTCAGCTGGACACCTTTTGGGGCAGCTGCTCGGTAATTTGACTCTGCTTGAATTGCGGGCTGAGCTGCCCTCCGCTCAATTAAATACCTCTCCAAAGGGTGCGTATGCAGATGGTTATGGGGAACCACCTGACGCAGGGTCGCCTGCTTAGCAGCGTGGTGGTTGTGTGCACGAAGGAGGGGAGCAAAAACCGTTGAAGCAGCTTAGCTGACCTGGGCCAGCGATGCCACTGAAAGCGCCGGTCCTGCCTCCTCTTTGTTGTAGAAATGACTTCTGAAGCTTGCTGATCAACTGAAAGCTAATCTTTCTTTTCTTTTCCTGGTAGGGTTAGTTTTCAGGCAGATCAATCACCTGATCCAGCTGACTGCATGGCTGCTCACGCCCCGGTGTCAGCTCCCGAGAGGCAGCTGTAACGTGTCACGAGGCTGCAGAGGGCAGCTCAGCCCTGTCGGCACGGGCAGTCCTGGCGCTCCAGCAGGAGCTAAAACAGAGTTTGTGGAAAAGCAGCTCCGGCACACCACGCTGTCCCTCTTGCTCCCATGCTTTCTGGAGCAAAAGACGCCTGCCTCTGTGATTTTGAGTGTCAGATAGTGTTGTGATGAGGACACTTTTCTTTCTCTGCACTTGCACCGTATCAGACCCCTTTCAAAGATGCTTCTTTGCTCCAGACTGGTAACGTCGTTTCTTGAAAAAACACATTTGGATCAGTCTGTAGGTCAGTCTCTTAGACAAAGATTTTAGTCCTTTAAACCTGAATGAGAATGGAGACCCCTTGAATTCCCGGTTCAATTCCCAATGCTGTCTCAGTGTGCCATCCTGTGATTGAATCACAAGCGCGCTACTAAAATTGGTAGGTTACATTTTCCAGAGGTGTCTCTTACCTCTGCAGGTTTTTCTCTGGTCCATCAAGGTGTTTCCTTTAGCTTCTTTTGCTCTTATTCAGTCTGCTGTTATTGATTACCTGGGTTCCAGCCCTCTCCTTTAAAGATGTAGGAGAAGCTTGCTCTTTCATTTTTTGCTAGTAATTCCTCAAGCATTCCACAAAATCATCTTTATCTTCAGTAGCGGCTGTCATCTTCCTCTGGGCCTGCAGCATCAGAAAATGGTGGCAGTGTATTCATTGCTCATGGCATTGACTTGAATCTGAAGAAATCCATTTGTATAGTGTTATTCTCAGCTTTTGGCGTTAAATTTTTAAATTTTGCTACATCAACTATCCTATATCTGCAGCAACGCGGTGTCTACACATAACTTGTGTAGCCATCTTATTTTCATTACCGATTAATATCTTCTTATCTTCTTAAAAATCTTAATTCCTGTTATCGTGACAGCGCCTTTGCACCTGCCAATGGAGAACTGAGGCCTCCAAGACTTTTACTTGGCCATCAGCTGGAAACTGTAGTTTTGAAAAATGACCTCATTGTTGGAAGCTGAACCAGCCCTCATTTTGCCATTTAACCATAACACTGACCTTGGTTTCCATCACTGATGAAATATGGCACATTGAGAGAGAGTGAATGTGACGGGGGCACTGTTAGGTTCCTCCGTCAAATGAAATGATCAGCTCGGCGTGTCTCAGTAGGATTGTTGCGTTGACCCAGAGGGGGACCGATCCGTCCCATACCAGGAACTCTGATTTGAGCAGACTGTGCTCTTCCTTCTGTGATGAGAACCCAAATTCACACTTAACATTCAGTTAAATGCAACAGACATAAAAAAAAAAAAAATCCATAACACTCAGTATTATTGCCCCATAAATTACACCTTTGAAAAGTTTTATTGGAAAACAAATTATTTACCGGTAGGTTGAAGTGCATGATTTTAGAAAATTGCTTTCTGGAAGAAGGAACTATTAAGTGGTTTGGACACAAAATTTTGCCGATGTAAATAAATGTGTAGTGATATTGTAGAAAATAACAGTCTTCCTGAGAAGTAACTTGTGATCACTGCTATCTGCGTTCAGCATATGGGTTCAAAACTGTTATTGCACAAAACTGACATTTTTCCTTTCAGTTCATCACCTTTCATGTGCATGAAACGCACTTAAAAACTAGTATTTTTTCCTTATACATTCTTTATATTTAGAAATCCTTCACAACTCTAGATATAATAAAAGCCAATTATGCAAATGCATTCTTGCACCATGGTACACATTTGGATTGTCAGTTTGCTTTAGCATTTCATTAAAAACAATAGATAAGGAGTATCTATAACTTACACATTGTGGGTGTATATTCATATATTTTCACATGTAATCATTGTGTAACCTCTAAACCTACCCACACCCACCAAAACTCCACATCTGTTTTGTAATGCATGGTTTGATTTTCCAGTAAGTACATGTTTCATATAGAGTTTGAGGCTTTAATGCATTGGAAAAATTTAAAAATAAAATCAATTCTATTGCTTTTGGATTGTCAGGAGACCTGGCACACTGTGGGAACATCTCTTGAACAGAAATTGTCTGCAGTGCCTAATAGGTACAAAGAGGAGGAATCATGTTCAGGTATTATTGCAGTAGTTTTCAGACATGTAAGGATAGTCCCTCCTTTCTCTGGATTTCCACAGGATAGATTTTTCCACCTCTTACTCAGCGTTGAGTGTTTCTGTAGACTCCCTTGTTGTTAGCAAGTTGGTAGCAGTCTTTATTGTGTTTTTCTTTCCATAACCCACGTCTCCCTGTCGGGGTGAGCCTCAGAGGTGGTGAGATTTATTTTAAGAACAATTTACTCAAACTGAAATGAGATTAACTGGGGTCGGCAGGGGAAGCCATACTGAAGGACTGTCTCCCTGAATATGCCTGCTCCTTTTGATCAGAGAAATTCACCATCTTGGGGTTTTTAGTCGTTCCCTTGGGCAGTCTGTAGTGAGTTGCACCTTCTCTTGCATTTGACTCGTCAGTTTTGGTCACGTGGTGACTTGTAGTTGTTGTCTCAAAATGTCACTTTTTGGTATATTGCAATTGGGATAAAAGTGATGGAGAAGTTGCAGCAGGTAAAAGTAAAAAAAAAAAAAAAAGTAGCTGTTTATTCATTTGCAGACCATTTAAATAAATAAATAAATACAAATTAATTGCCAGTACCTTCTCTGTATAATACAAGTGATTGACACTAGGAGTATTCTTCTTCCGAGATGAACTAATTAAAGTATACAAGTACCATGGACAAAAGGCTTTCCAAGTATGTTTTTCCACAGTACAGGTGTTGTTACAATGCACCTCTGAATATTTAGACTGATAATTTTTTTTTCAGAATCCGTTTCCTGACACTGTCCACTACACTTTTCCAGAAGCAGGGAAAAGGGAGCAAGAATTGGAGAAGTCCCCTGCTTAGCAGCTGGCTGACTTTCACTGTGCTGATTATGTCGATCAATATCCCTCCATTTAACTGATTTTTCCAACCTTTGTGGGCTTTAGTTTATGAGGACTGAGGTGTTTCCTTCATCCCAGTCCACGTACACATCTGTCTGGTGGTGATGGAGAAAAGGGAAGCAGATGGGATTTGGATCAGCCGTCTGTCTCAGCCTGTACAACACGGTAGAGGTGACTTTTCTGATTTATATACGTGGTCTCCATGCAATGGGCGTCTGGCAACACAGCACTCGGCACTGAAGCGGTGCTGCCATTATCCTCTGCCTGCATGCCCAGCCAGGTTTGGCATCGACCGCATCTGAAGACTTCAGGATAGCGAGGCAGGCGATGCTGCTGCGAGGTTTCTATGGAAACAGAAGTGGGAGATGAGAGGCAACTAATAAGTCAGCCAGCTCCTGGATGGTGATTTAAAAATACGGACTTTTAAAAATAACCCTTTACCTTATTTCCCCCTACCTAATCTTTGTTTCTGAAGAAAGGGATCAGAAAGGCAGTGGGTTGCTAGCAGCAATGAATGAGAGCTCTCACTCACCGCTTTCATCTGTTGGCTGTCATGCAAGAGCTGTAAGTAGCAGTTTACTAAAACTGGCTGCAGGCTTATAAAGTGTGTAGTAATTGTAATTTTGGACTAGAAGGAAATGTGAAAGGCATTTTAAAGGTGTTCTTCCACTCCTGTTTTCATCCTTTTGAATGCAGTGACTTCAAGGGTGGCACAAAAGAGCGTTCTAAACCACGAGGTTACACTAGATACTAACTCTTGCAGAATGTGTGTGTATTTTACTGCATGCAAAATACTCTTTGGTATGTTGTACTTATATTGCAAACAGCATCTAGGCCTGTTATTCTTGTTAATATGCCTTGTTCCTCTTCATCCTTCCCAGAGTTGTCTCTATGCTGACAAGTTCTGATTTTGTAGACCCACAATGCTTCAAGAAAATTTTTGTAGAGTTTTTTCCGAGAAGGATCTTAGAAGGTGGTTATTATGTATCAGTGAAAAAGAGAATTCTTTATAAGTCCTCTGTTCTACTTAAATCACTTAGAATTTTTTTTCCCTCAAAGGGTTTAGGAAGCGGGGTATTATGATTGTAACAATTTCTTGTATAAAATTGAGGCCTGATACAATAGGTCATAGTCAGCATTAAGGCTGAATTTCATAGAATCATAAAATGGTTTAAGTTGGAAGGGACCTTAAAGATGATCGAGTTCCGACCCTCCTGCCCTGGGCAGGGGCACCTTCCACTAGAGCGGGTTGCTCAAAGCCCCATCCAGCCTGGCCTTGAACACCTCCAGGGGTGGGGCATCCAATTTAGTGTATTCAGTCTCATGCTGGATTGATTTTTGCTCTTGTTATGTTAATGTGACTCTTGGCCGCCTGTATTAACCTTTAGAATCCAGGATCTAGATCAGATTGTGACTCAGCTTCTTAATCAGTTTTTAAAAATCTGGTGAGAATTTTTTAAAAAAAGAAATAGACACAATCAAGAGAGGCTGGAGCTCCACCACTTAGCCTTACGTGGGCAGGTCCCATGCACACAGATGCTAAAGCAGAATGAGGAAACCGGCTAGCTGATGGCCTCGTGCGTCTCTGTGCCTCTCCTCTGACTCAGTTGTCCTGTCCTGTCCCTCTGGCTGATGCCTTAGGGATGCTGGGAAGCCTGGGGCAGAGGTAGTGGAACGCTGCCTTCTCTGTCCTGTTTCATGTGCAGGAATATTCCCACTCTCCATGTTGTACCCAGAGTCCGATTTGCTCCCCAGGACCACTTGTCTATCTGACAGACATGTCTGTGACCACGTGGTTGTGTGATGCTGCTGAGAAAACTCTCCAGAGAAACAAAGTGGTGACAAAGATCAGAAATCAACAGTTTGGGAAAACTGGAAGCTCTATTGGGTGATCTAGATAAAGTCCAGCTCTGGGGCAAGGAATAAACTCCTGCACTTCATGCCTCAGTTAAGGGGCACTTCCGAAATGTCAAAAAATAAAATAATCTACTTGTTCCATAAGTGGGGGCAGAGAACAAAGTGGCTGGTTAAAAAAAGGGAGAAAAGTTAATTTGCTGGTAAAGGACATATGTACAAGTTATTTTATCTGTGCATTTAGTAAACATTTTTTTCTAAAATTTCATATGGAAAATTCAGTTACCTTTAGAAAAAAGTTACCAAAACTGAAGCTCCGCTATAGTGTAAACCGAAGGAATTTTAATCACCTCTAAATGCAAATCACTGGAGGTTGTGTAAGGTTCCATTGCACAGACATTTCAATTTTTCTCAGTCTTTTTTGGGGAGCAGGGAGAGGAAAGGGAATAGGGTAATAGCTAAGGCTTATTTTAATTAATAGTGATTTAAGTATGAGCAATTTCCGGCATCTTAGTGTTTTTTCTAGAAAAGAAGAAAGTGTTTACTATCTACTATGAGTTTTATTTTTCCCTTTGATGTAGTTTGCATTCCTCCTGTTGATTATAATACACTTAACAGTTGTGCTTGCAGACTTGCAGATGTAACACACGCTGATTTGTCCTCCCAGAGGCATGGTAGATTTGACATGCAATTTTTGAAATACTGTATTTGTCGCTGTTGAAAGCTTCTAAGACTATAAACATCATTAGTTCATAAAAAAAAAAAAGAAACAAACCCAGACCACATCAATTGCTATAGCTTGCTGTGTTTGTACATATAAACAGGTATAAGTGCAGAATATTCATAAAAATATTGTGTTGCAATGGTGTAGATACCATAATAAGTAAAAGCACTTTTCAGTAGTTTTTTGCGGCTGTAAAATAATCACTGTGTTTGTAATAGCTGCCTTCCTCAGCACTGTGCTGACAAGGACTTGTTATTTTGAGTATCTCTTAGAGATGCCAGGGTGAAAGGAGAGTTATACTGCCGGCAGTATGGAAAGCAGGTCCCTTTCCACAGTCAATGAAATTTAGTCTTGTAAGTGTGGAAGTTCCCCTTGGAATGTGATCAAGGCACTTAAGCACTTCTTAATTTTTATAGCAAATCATAGACTTTCCTGGATTGCCTTTTAAATCTTCTGCCAAGTGACAGCAATGGAAATGCTGCCAGAAGGACTGGTAGACGTACCTACCCATTTGTGGTAAATAACTGAGACTGTATGTAAGTTTTGGTGGTTTTAGGGTAGCACCAGACACCACAGCCTCAGATTGTGATTTATTAAAATATTGCTTTTTCTTTTCTTCTTGTTAACTAGCCCTGCTGGCATGAGGTAAGCTTAAATATAATATATTTAATGATGTTTAATAATATTTAGACTAGTCCAGCTGGCATGAGTCACACTAAGGAAAAAAAAAAGATAACAGTTTTGATATAACTTGCTTAGATACTCGTGCGATAGGTCCTGACACATGTCTGTAGAAATGGAACAGTGTTAGCTTATGATAGTACTATTGCAGGGCACTTTCAGGATGAGGGGAGCAAATATTAGCATTTTGTCTGAATGTTTCATTCGGAAAAAGGGGTTAGGAAACAATTTTACAGCCTTGGTTCTGCTTCTGTGTAGGTTTTTTATGTTTTTTTTTTATGTTTTTTTTCTTTTTTTTTTTTTTTTTTTTTTTAAATGCATGAGGTTTCCCTCTACTGCTTTACCAATTTCATTGTTCTTCTGGAATGTTGCCTTCATGTAAGATAGCGCACGTGGAGGGAGAGAAAGAGAGAGAGAAGGGGGCTTTTAAGTACCTTGAGCTAATCTCATTCACCCTTCAAATTATCCCTGTTCCTCCGGGGCCGTCTACCCCATGAGAATATGATAGCCATCCCTCAGCATTTGCAACTCTGTAGAGGTTGTTTCAGGCTACGGTCAGATTTGTACAGCTTTTATTAAAGAATCACTGATACTTCAGGTGGAAAGCAACCTGTTAGAAGGTCTGTTTAATTTTTTTAATTATTTATTTTTCCTCCATATGTATGAATTATCTCTTTAAATGTTTTTTCTCTCTTTTAGCTTTAAATGTTCTCAGAAATGTAACTTTCAGGGACAGGACCAACTAATCCCATCAACTGATGGTATTTTCTACTGTTCAGTCTTACTTTTTTCACTTCTTAATGTCATTTCATTAAAACTATCATATCTTCCTCATCACACTAAGTGATTTACGGAATCTGGTGAAATACAGACAAATACGTTCCCTTGGCCACTGGTTCAGGCAAAGAAGCTCAGTTAGCATCAACTCTCTCAAATTTAAAGATACCGTGTCTTAATTTTAAACTTTATCATCCTCCATAAATTTCTTTCTCTTCCATTTTATTCTTTTTGGTAGGGGACAGGGTAAATGCACTTCATCCCTGAGGAGGTGTTTTTTACCACTTCTCAGCAAGTCCCTGAGCCTCCAGTTTTCTTGGGGCTGTGTATAAAGTGGCAGTTTGGGGTGGGTTAAACATATGTTAAAATAAAGGAATCAGCTAGTAGGTCAGAGGGCTTTCCTGGATGGTTGTTTTAATGCTCACAAATATTATGGCTAATTTAGATACCGCCATAACTAGATGTAGCTGTCAGCTCAGGAAGAGAGGTACTGAAAGACTCACGGACCAAAATGACATATCCGAGCTGACTGCTGGAGCAGTCATGAGTCTCCTGGCAGGAGTGTGCTGGGAAAAGAGGGGGTGTTTCTTTGAGCAGGAAATTTACTGCTATGTTCACAACAGGATGAGCAGGTTAAAATAAGATTGGGGAGGGGAAATCTCTCTCTCTTATGGTACAATTAGTTCAGAGTTGGCTCTCGTTCCACCAGGGTGCATGAGGAGAAGGCAACCAGAGAATAGCTAGTTAATGTTTCTTCTGCCTGCCCAGGAAAAGCGAGTTTTAAAACCCTTCCTGGCAGTGTCAAGCTGGGTTGTGGAGCTCAGTGCCAGAGGAAATTAAGGAGGACAAAGGTATAAATGAGTTAAAAAAGGAATTAGGGAGGTTCATGGAGGGTAGTTTCCTTGGTGGCTATAAAGCGTAACTGTCCAGGTGTAGGTTGCTCATTCAAGTTGTCTTTAAATCTCTGATTTAAGAGAAAGTAGGAGGAGTATGTCCTGGTTTTATATTCTTCCTTAACTGCCTGCTCTGAGCCATGGTCAAGGACAGCATTCAGGGTACTGGCACGGCTATTCTTGCAGGTTAGGGGCCTTGGATTTTTTCCTCTAGAAATAGGAGATATTAATTTCAGTGTATATTTCTGGATTTGTGGATTATTTTTATTTATTTATTTATTTATTTTAAGGTTGCACTGAAAGTAGATTCTCAAATTATATTATTCAGGCTCTGCTCTGACTTGGGTAAGGAGATAATGCACAAATGTTCATTAAGTACCTGTAGTGATCAGGGGAGTCGGATCTTTTACTAGAGTCTTCTACTCTTTGAGCAGCTCTGCAAGTCTTGGGTATGAATTGAATTAAGTATTTATCACTGCACACTCAGCTTACAGAATGGATCCAACTGATGTTTCAATTTCATATTTCTAGAAACTGCATGTTGCAATGTTATGTGCTACTTTAGTGATGGTTTATGTCCTTTAAAATTATATCATAAGCAGCTTCATTGTGAATTTGTTTATGTAATTTTGTGTCAGACATGATCAATTTATTAGATTATGACTCTCTTCCTCTCCCTGATAAGGATGATGGTTTTTGGTTGTTTTTTTTTTTTTTTTAATTTCATACTGGTACAGGCAGAGGACTTTGCTTGGATATAATCTATTTAGATTTTGATTTAGTGAATTATACTGTCGAGTTCTTCAGGATTGAAACAAATATTTACAAGTGCATCTTAGTACATTCTCCACCGCTTTTTGATTTTTCTATTCACTGTTCCTGGAAGGAGAAATAAGATAAGAGTGGGGAACTGGAGGGCATGGACTGGAGTGAGTGGTAGAGAGATTAACAATACTGAAGGTCGATAACTATTTCACTTTACTTTAGATGTTTAAAATTCCTACTTGGGTTTTGAAATCTAGTGTATTTAGTAAAGAAAAATCATTAGCATTTTCATTTATGGATAATTCTGTTTTAAGTTGTCCTTTCCCAAGAGTAGTTTTAATATTGGTGCTATCTATTCCAGGAGAAGAGAAAGCAAAGATTGCTTTTAGATTGGGGGTTGGGAATTTACTTAAACACGAATCCCTGAAGAGCAGAACCACTTGAGTTCTGTTTAGCTCTACCTTAATTGTGTTGAAATGTTTCAGGAGATAGTTATTATATGAAATATCATCCATCACTTAGAAATTTATGTGAAATTATTTTAGAGTATGAATCGCAAGAGTTACTTGAGTTACTAGTTCACAATTTTGAGTTATGCAAAAAAAATATCCATAAATTTTGGAATGCAGATTAGTTCTCTTGTTAGCTAGCTGAATTATATTTGTATATATATTTATATAAAATTAGTACTATATCCGTACATAATAACAAAATTTTGGTGGAATTACCCTGGGTGTATACCTCTTTAGCAGGATATATGCCTTGATCCTGAATTCCTGGAAAATATTTTCTGGTTATATTAAAGAGTATAGGGATATAGATTGTTAAAGCCCAGTGAAGCCGGTGTTTTACCTTTATTGCAAATCTTGTTGGCATGCCAGCGCATATGATGGCATGTACATCCTGTGTCTCCTAGAATTCCAGAAACTAATGAACACTGTTATAATTTGCATTTTATTTCTGTTTGCAAGGCAAGATTTAAATGATTGAAGCCTACAGATTCACAAGGTGTAAGCTTGTATTTCAGATTTGGTTCCTGAAAATATGTCCTTTTCCTGGAAGAAGATCTGAGAGGATGTGCATTGGTCAGAAATAGGCACAAGTTCCCAAGCACCAAAGATCTTAGTATTTCATAGCTCTTCCCAGCTGGATTTCAACCTAATTTGGCACATATATCGTAGTTGACCTCAGACAGAATAATTCAGATGTTTGAACCTCTTAGATGTGTAGCCAAAAGCGAGTTGTCTTGTTGCATGTATTTTTAAACATCTGCAAGCTGAGCTGGGAAGCAGAATGCAAATTCTAGGACTTGAAGATACCTGTGAGGTTATGAAAATCCCTTCGGGACTGTGCGGAATCTTGGAGCCTACAAACATATGTTTTTTCCAGGCACGCTGTATTTAGAAGCTTAGTATTTGCTTTAATTTCTAGTAACTCCAGTACAAATGACAATAGAAGCAGTTCATCAATAATTTAATAGTAAATGTACAATCTGAGATAATATCTTTTGTTGAACCTTTTAATGCCTATTCCATGAGGACCGGAGGAATTGTTTCCTGTAGTTTGTATTTGTGCTGTATTCAGGTATAGGAATAATTTAATGTTCGGGTATGCCAGAAAAACCTAATGTTATAGCCAGTTAACACTAGCAGAATTGTTTCTTTCAATAGCTCTCTCTCAAGTAGATACCAATACATAGACAAATGAGATTTCTAATAGTCTGTGGAAGAATTCCCATGCCTCTTTGTTAGGAATAGGAAGGGGCTAAGTTCTCAGCTCATGACCATGTGGAGTTTAGGTGAGGAGTTTTGAGTTAGCACTTTGAAACTATTGACTAATATAAAGATGTGCTGATTGCCTTAGCTTGACTAAATGTTGCATATATATATATATATGAATGCCCTATTTTCATGATGCAGTAATTTTTGCTTGAGATACTCCGTTCTCTGACCATGTTTCTTTAAAAACAGTGTGGGGAAGCCCACGTTTCAGCAGGATGTCGTACATTCACCAGTTGACCTTTGAGGGAGAATTGTATCTAAGCATTGATTTTTAAAATACTGACGTTGTTTGGAACCATGGGTTTGATTCTAAGAAAGGATCGTTTGGTTCTTCACTATTATAAAGCATATAGCATGAGCTCTGTTGTGATTTTTTTTTCTGTGGTGGTTGTTCTCATAAGCGCCTATAATCCAGGATTCTCTTGGTTACAAAACCACATCATTGCTCTTTTTGTAAGCTCTTACTTTTGGCCTAACTCCTGTTTATTCAGAAGCCCATAACTTAACACCCACCCTTTTCTACTGGCCTTCCTGAACAACGTTTCATTTCAGTGGTTGGTGAAATGACTTGACTGTGCAGCAATTCCTAAGGTGTTCTCAAATCTCTGAATTGCAATCTGTTTTCCGAAAGTTTGTGAGCATTGATTAAAACAAAGATCTGTTGCAGTAAGGAAATGGGCGTGTGCCATCATGTTTTAGATGACTTCACATCATGTGCTGTGGCCCAACACCACAAATTCAGTAGGTTAGGCTTGCTTAGTTCCAGTCTGTAAGGCCCTTTGTTGTAAAAGCTGTTGTTTTATGAAAGTGAAGGCAACAAACTACACAGGCCCCGCGAGTTTGTGAGTTCATTTGGCATCCCTGTACAGGATCTGCTGCCAGTATTCATCCACAGATGAGACCAAACATGCTGTCAGCTCTCCACAGCAATCCCTTTTCTTCTGAAAATCTTTTTTTAAAATTAGACAAATACATTAGTCCGGGAAAATAAGTTTTCTCGGCTTTGAGTTTTAGCGGGAGAGTGGAACGGATTGCTTGAGGAAGCAGTAGAAATTGTCACGTGTTTCATATAATATTGTGTTCATGTTTGGCTCCTCATCTTCAGTAATGAGGCATGCAGGAGCTGCTTCTCTGTATAGTCCTCTCACTGATCTTATTTGACTAGACAATATCTAATATCCTGGCAGTGATAACTGAGTGTCGTATCTTTTGCAGTCAGTGAAGGTGGGGAGCTGTGGCTATGATCTTTTTCCAATCTGTGCCATGGAAATTAATGGTCTTTTTCTCCCATGTGCTGCAGTAAAAAGTTGGCCTTGAGCTTTGGAAGCTTGAGGTGGAGTTTTCCTCCTCCACCTCTGGAGAGAAATAACTGAGCTGCGTTCCATAAAGCAAAATATCCAGGAACAAGGTCCAGATGGGAATTCAAGTGTATTTCTGAGCACTACAATCACCATATTTAGGAACAATGATTTGGTACCTCAGCAACCAGGAGTAGGAAATAGCCTTAGCTGGTGTAATTTCAATTGAGGATGATAGACTGTAGTAGTTTTCTGATTATATACATTATAACCAGTCAGTATACAAAGACCTGATCCAGAAGAAATGTGTTAGAACTGCCCCCTTACATACTCAAATACCTTTAAACATATATATATAGGAGTCTTTTCAAACCTCGGTTTGAAAGGTGCCAGTGACTTACAGGGATGTACATTATCTGGGAAAACGAAGCTCCTCTGAGACTGGAAGTTTGGTAACGTTGAGCTGAGAAACAGCTGCCTGAGCAGTGTTTCAGGAGAATGGAAACAAGGAGGGAGATCTGCTACAGCTTGTTTGCAGAGAACAATAGTGCGTTGTGGTTTTCGGGATTTTTCTTCCCTCATAATTGTGGCCCTATTGATTAACTCTGAAGTTTTTCACGGTGTCTCATCATGAGGTAAATCGAGCCTGCCAAAGACCTGGTTCAGCTGTAAAGTGAAGAAAAGCTTAATTTATAATGAGCTTGCAAGGAAACCATGTTCTTGGGGGAAAAAAAAATTAATCGGGGTCTATCAAGTCAAGCTTTTATATGAGTCTAAGTGTATTTCGCAGGATGGCTGTTCTTGTGGGTTCATTTCTGCCATGTCTTAACACCAGGCTTGTCACAAAGCAGTGCCGACTGTGTCATTTCAAACTAGGATGTCGCCTATATTGTGGAAAACAACCTTTATGCTCTCTATTTCTCAGGATTTGCTGACAGACCAGCAAAGTTACCAGAAATCATCTTTGTCTCACCTTGTGCTTTCGTTCCACAGATGCTGGGGGCTCCCTGAGCCATCGCCGACCCACGGCAGCGAGGCCGTGCCAAGCCTCTTCCCGCATCCCGGGGGAGCCCTGCGCCGAGAGCAGCAAAACCCTCCGGAAGGGTAACACAGGTGTGTGAAAAAGGTTGGGAACACGGCTCCTTATTGATTTTACATTAATGTTTGACACGTAGAGCGGGGATGATATTCCAGTGGCAATTACCCTCCAGACATGCACCATTATACAAAATAAATGTCAGCGCTTGCCCTCCATAGTGCACGCAGCCTTCTAACTCACACAGTTAATTTGGAGATTTTGAAGTTTTAGGCTGTCCGCTCCTCTCACCTGGCAGAGCACAATTAATTAGTATAATTGTTAAAAATATACCATCAGGGATTTTTTCTGCTCCTTGTTGCTGTTCTTGGAAATCTTAGAGCAAGAATAAATGTTCAGGCTCTACAAGAAGGATGAATGTTTAGGTTAGATCCATCCTGCTCTCTGCTGCACCTTTCCATATCTCCCTCAGCCTTTCTGATGGCTTCTTAGTAAAGGTCCAGTTTCAGGTAGTCAGTACTGAAGAGCACACAGAGAATGTTGATGTCGAGCATAGATTAATTTCTGATAAATCACAAGTCGGTGACTGGTAAAAGTCAAGTTCTGATAAAACATGAGTCAGGCCTCATATTTGGAGATATATAGATATTTATATTTTTTTTCACAATTACGATATTTTTCTTGATTTTTGAGTTCTAAGCTAGTACGATTGCTCTCAGGTGCAAGCTGAAGCTTTTTCAATTTTCTTGGTGGTGAAAGCTGCATACTTCATAGCTAGAGACTGAAATCCACTATTCTTTCAGTCAAATGAAGGTGGACAAAAAAAGGGAAACAAGACTTCCGCACTCTACTCTGTCAGGGTATAAAGGTTGATGGTGTGGGAATGCTCTGAGATTTGAAGAGAAAAGTTGTGTTCATTTTGTCTTAGTCCTCTGCTGAGAATGACAGCTGTAAACATCACTGTGGAGAACCTGTCCTCTGACATGTGGAGAGGAGCATGGAATTAAGATATTTTATTGCCTGAGAAATAATTTTAATAATGTGAAATAGTTTGATTGTTGTTATTCTGAACCTGAAGACAGGAGTGGAAAAGACCAGGTTGTGAACTTTCCACAGTGACTGAAAAACCCAGACTGGTGGGAGCTGTGCATCTTGTGCACATACTTGGTACCTTCTGGGATAAGAACTTGATTTTCACTGTAAATTTTCTAGAGCTGTCTGTTCTGTTCAGTGGTCTTTAACTTTTTATAGACAAAAAAAAAAATAACGTGTAAATTATCGTGTTTTTAGGTTTTAGGAAAGGAAATATAATATTTTCATGAATTTTTTTTTTTTTTTAGAAAAAATTCTTTTCCTTTGGTTGGAGAAAGGATTGTGTACTCACCTTTTCCCCTGTGAGTTAAGAGAATTCACATGTTGGGCTATGATGGTGTATTGCCTGTTTTAACATTAAAGGAGTTACTTAATCCAATCACTCTAAAGTAGTAAGAAGCAGTAGAGATGCCAGATCAGCTGCTTAAAATAAAAGAACTATTTTTAGACAACACAAAAATACTGAGTTGTTCACTTAAACAGGAGTTACCTTGTGGTCTCTTTCCCAAGTTTTGGGCAGGTAACACATTCAAGGTTGAAAGAAAAAAGCATAAGCTTCAAACAGCTCTTCTCCTTATATTCTTTTGAATTACTGTACAGTAATTTATGTAAGTGGCTTCTGTTCCTCCTATAATGACTACGTACTTTTCTTGCTGTGTTTTCTTGCAAAGGATCACAGGATGACTACACAGCTACTTCAGTGATATCAGTAATGGACTAGATAATTTTAGATTTCTATACTGAAATATCTCCACAGTATGCAAAAAAAAAAAGGAAAAAAAAAAGATTATGCTTTTCATGCTTGAAGAATGCTGATTAGAACCTAGGTTGTTAAGATTAAGGCAGTCAAGAGGTATTACTTGAAACTGTGCTAGCTTTTCACAGCTTAGTTATAAAATGATACCACAAGAGATTTCACAAAAAAATCAATAAAATTATGACTTTTGACTGTGTACCATTTTCAGTGTTCTTTGATTCACAAATATTTTAATTTCTTCCCTAGTAATCTTCCAAGTCTAGAAAAATAGATTTTATTATTCAGAGTAAGTTGCTGTGCATGTTTTTGACTGGATATTATGCTAAAAGTATTGTTTCTTCTCTGACTGGCAATACGCTTTCCAAGCATAAGTGTAAATGTTATACCGAGTTAATTGAACAATATTTTCATATTACTTACCCTGTCGAGCACATAAGCTTTTTTCAACAAGACAGAAAATGTCTTTCAACTTTCAGTTAGACAGAAAGAGTCTTACCCAGTTGTTATTTAATGGCACTCTTTAATTCAAATGTTTGCTAAGAAAAAATGAGGAATATTTAATGTCTTTCTTTCACCGAGGAAAACAATACCAAGAACAGCTGAAACTGTTTATCTGGAGTATAAAACATTTCTCTTCTCTTAGGAGATGCAAATACCATTTGTTTCACCGTATCAACAAAGTTCTCTTCTCATGTAGTGGTTTACAGTTTGCTTATAGCTCTTCCAGTACAGAAAATGATTTTGAGATGCCGTTTAGGCAGCAAGCCTGCAATAGTTTATTGCGTTGTGAATTTCCGTTGCTTGTTCCTATTGCGCAGGTAATGACTTTGGGGGCGGGGAGAGAAATGAAATTCCCCATTGAGTAGATAAACACCCATTTATTACTGCTTCTCTGGGTGCCAAATTATAGACTAGTTGATAGTAAGAACCTCTATCGGTTTTTAGCCTTTAGCTCTAGATGAGTGAGGTAATCACATGACTCACATCACCTCCAAAGAAAAAGCTCCTCTTCAGAAAGAGTGGTTGAAAGGCTGTTGCTGTATTATTAATAAAAAACCGAGGCAAGACAGAATCCCTGATGTCTCAGGATGATGAGGTGAGACTTTGAATTGTCCCGTAGGAAACAGTTTTATTTTATTTATTTTCTTCCAACAAGTTTTGCATTTCCTTTGTTGCCACAGGCAGCTGTGATGCTTTCAAGTATAGAGTACAAAATGCAAATAGCAACTCTACAGTTGATAAGTGGTTGGAAATGTTTAGTGCCACAGAATGGCAAACCCGCTTGGAATGTGTTATCTCATACATATATTTCTATTTTGTAATACATCTACTTAGGCTTCCCGGGTAGCCTTGACTAGTAAGGAACAATGTGCAGGGATGCTCACGCTCTGCTAATGTCACAGCGCTGGCACTACGGTATGGTAAAATACTTATTGCGAGCCTCAAAAGAGAATAGTATTGCTTCAGTGAAAAAAAAAATCACTGTTGCTAATCACTAGTGATAGGCTTTGAATTGGTGAAGGGTATGTCTTCATTGTTTCATTAACGACAGATGATATCATTCGATGTTGTCATCTATAATTAAAACTTCATAAGGAATCACCTGTGCTTAGCGTGTAATATCATCACTTCTATTTTGATGCTTTAGATTCAGTGCTCGAGCAGCCCTGCCTTGGGGACACTATCTAGCAAGTTTGGCTGGTAATGTTTCACAAGGGCCAGGGGAGGGATGACACCTAACCCATGTGAGATATGAAGAGCGCGGGAATCCCTCTGATCTAGTACATCCCTATTGCTTACAGCTCACTGTCGCTGGCACCTCTTTTAAAAGGAACCAGTTATCTTCATAATATATTGCACTTCCTTATACTTCTTGCTTAATGGAAGTAACTTTCTTCGAGTGTATGAACACGTGATGTTTAGTTTTGTGCCCTCTGTTTTTGAATAGCAATTCAGAGTGGGCGTATGTGAAACGTCTGTCAACCTACTAAGTACGTAGCTAATGAAGCAATACACGTTAGAAAAACTATGCATCGGATAGGTGATGGAATGATGTAAGGGTGAGTCACACCACAAAATAGAGCGCAAAATTTAAATGAATGAAGGTTGGGTTTGGGGGGTTTATTTTGTTCAAATGATTTTAAGTTAGGCAGATATTTGGGGGCTTGCTCATTTGGCAGTTTTGTTAGTAAGCACTGGCAAGGGACAGTTTTAGTTTAAAACCAGCAGCACTCGGCAAGTGTTAAGTGCAGTAGGCAAGTGCCATTTGTGAATGTTGGCAGTGAAGAGGATAATGCTGTGGAAGTTAACAGTGTGTTTACAGTTGCATATCATACTTCAGTTGGTCCGTGACTTTCATGCAAGTCCAAAGAAAATCAACCAGAAGGATCAGCATTCTGAAGAACTTTCTGAAAAGCCACAATTTGAAAAAAATTATTCTGTTGAAGAAAAGATTTAATACTTAGATTCAAATACATGAAAGGTTTCTGCAAAGAGGAAAGTAGTAAACGGTCCTCTTTGTCTATGGGGAACAGGAGGAGAATAATAATGCACTTAAATTGCAGTGAGTGAGATTTAAATTAGACATTGGGGAAACCTTTGTAAATGCAAGGTTAGTGAAGGACCAGCTGATTTATTGCAGGTGCTGCAGCATCTCTCTTGGAGATTTTGGGACTGAGTTGGGCAAACATCTGTCAAAGGCGGGTTAGCGATCCTGTTTGGGCGCACAAGGGTGGGCAAGATGGCCTCCTGACATCCCTACCCACCCTGCTCAGCCCAGGTCTGCTTTTATGCTGTGCTTGCGACCCAGTGACGTTAGAAACTCTGAAATGAAACAGCTGCTTTACCCCAGACTGCTTTATGATTGTATGTCTTATTTTACTCTTGTTGGGGTGTGAGATAAAGCTTTAATATACTTTTCACCAGCGAGTTTCTGTCGTTTCTTTTCCCAAGAAGGGTGTTGGGAGAATTAACAAATCCAAACGAGATCTGGATTTGACTTGTGAAAATGCAGCATGTCTGTTTAATACTATTTAAACGCTGGTTTTATATTATTTGGCAGTGTTCTTTGTTCATATGTTGTGAATGAAGTATTTTCCTAATAATTTGAAACAAAACTTGCGTATTGTCCTTGGGTAAAATTGAACCTCAGAAATTCATGGTTTAAGTTCCATTTTAATTTAAGGAAGATTTGATGAAATGAATTTTAATGGGCATTGCAAAATTCTCTTTTTTTCTTTTGATATAGGAGCATAAAAAAAATAAAACCCTTTTTATTCTGAGTTTATGTGGTATTACATCATTTCCCACATCAATTTAATTTTTTTTTTCTCTAGCGAAAGTGTTATTTACAGCAGAATCCTGCGGTATTCAAAGTAATATAATGCATCTGGTTGCAGCTGATAAAGACATTGTTTTCTAGAATGGATGGTAAAGTTCATCAGAGCGTTAAAGAGAGTGTTCTTGGTATCTCATATGTAGATACAGTCTAGACACTTGAATAATCAGCAGAGTCATTAGAATGTCTGCCTGTAAGCATGCCAGTGTTGGTGGTGAGAAAATAGAAATATTTCTTGCTCAACGTTGTCTTCCTTCACCATTTTTCTTAGCATCTGACCTTTCATGCTTAGATGTTAATTTGCTCTACTTGTAGATTGTCTTTCCGTTTCTTCGTTTTGTCTCAGTTCAACGGCTGGAACGGGAAAATAGTATTGGGGCCCCATTGATGTATTTTCATTGAATGACAACAGAACGTAGCCAACTGTTATTACACAGTCCTAATTCATTTTCTTAACACCACTGGAGATTAGAAAAGCACTTTCTAACAGAAATCAAAAAATTGTTTTTCACAAATGCTTGTTCCAACATGCTCTTAGATTTGGAAAAAGATCAATGCAAAGTTCTATCAATATTTTCTAATTACAAAAAAATTTAATTGTGATCTCAGACTTCAAATAGGTCTGTGGTCTTTCTGAGTACTGAAATAGTGGCATATGTGGCTCCTGCTTCTCTTAAGTCTCTTCTTTGAAAAGCACAATTAGAAGTGTATTTTTGCCGCCGCTGTCACCGCACATTAGTTCTACAGCAATTTTAAAGGGGGAATTTGCTTTGAGTCCAACAGGATGGGGCTGAAGTGCTACACATGAGAGAGAATACATTCTAGTGGGTTTTTAATAGATTTAGAAAAAACACTGTTTGTCTTACAGAAACAAGTAAAGGGCCTCCTGTGACACATAAGATTTTGTAAGCACACTGAACTGGCAATCAGCTAATCTCTAGTGTCAGAATGATATCAGTAATTGGATCCCCTATGAAACAGCAGGAGTCAGTGGTGGGTGGATTGTTTCTTTGCAGTGCGGTGCAGGCAGCTGAGTTCTCCGTGCTCAGCTGCGAGGTTGAGGAAGCATGATTGCCACAGTACCAGGAGAATTGAGGCAGGTTTTTAATTACTGCTTTATTGAATTATTTGGTATTATTTCTTGCAAGTGCGCAATGAAGCACCATGTGAGAATACTAATTTCTACTCGGTTGATGGTGGGTGGTAGCACTTCCGCTGCGTGCTGGTAGCCTGCTTGTGTCTTTTAGTGTTACGTTAATCGTGAGAGATATCGCTTTTACATTTCTATAGTAAACTTAGGTAAATTTTTGATTCAGAAGTAACATTATTAATGTGCTTCTGATATTATGATTGAAAGTCACAAGAGAGATTGCAGCTTTACAGGGTACCACCATGGGAATGCCTTGTTGTTTGGGAACAAAACCAACCCAAAATGTAGAAGGCAGAAGTAAGAAAGGGTTTTATTTTCTGTTGTTTGTAATCCATAGGCCTGTTTTGACTCAACTAATTATCAGAAGTCCCTGTTCTGCTGTATTTTCACCAAGAGCAATAACTCCTACAAGACAAATGTCCTGATATTTTGAAAGAGTGGTTTTAAATATGTATGTCTATGGCTTTTTGCATCTATTTGATGTTTAAATTAATTTTAGAGACAGCCATGGATGTAAGATGCTCTTTCTCTTTTAACTGCCTCAGTCCATACCTCTGTGAAATGCTATAGCATATTTTTCAAGCCATTTAGAGCCCTAAAAGGCTAACTTTTTCATCACTAAAGTGCCAAATAAAGCCAAGCCTTTGAGACTGTATAAAAAAGGGTTACTATCGCATAATGTATGTAGCATGACTTGAACAACAGCTTCAAGCTTTTGAAGTTGATTTTTTTCTGGCTTTGACATAATTTCCCCTCCCCCATCACCTGCAACTGTTACTGATGCTGGAATGAGTCAAAACCCTTGGAATCTGTTTTCCTACCATGCTAAATCTAGAAGACCTCAAAGTCAGTCCATATTCAAATTCTTTCCATTGAGCAGAGTTGGAAATGGAGAATGTCACTATGGGGAATATAAAGAGGTGGGGAATAGGGAATACGTAGGCAGGGGAATACAGAAAGGGAGCATCTTAAGATGGGGTTTATTTATAATTGATATTCATGTGTTCTACATTTATACTCTATTTTAATAACTTCTTAGAAATTAGCTTAGTTTCAGTGTTTATCCTCCATCCACAGCGTCACTTTATTCGTCACTTTGCAGATCGGAACCAGGCAAATAGAGGGATAACAGCGTTGTGCCTTCTCAGTCATACGCCATTGCTATATGCACTGTAACAACAGTAAACTGTTGTTTCATGCAGTTTGACCAGGATTAAAACTAGCTTTGTAAAGAGATGAAGGAAGGGTGGTTTAAGTTCAGTAAGATTTAATAACTTTTCAGAGAAAGACAACTTTTGATCTGACTGGGCATAGAAAAGCAGGGAGTTTCTTCAAGATATTGTTGCATTGTTCTAGTAGTTACTCAGCCCCCTTATTTTTCCTTGAATTTTGTAAAGTGTATTTTTTCTCTTTGAAATGGATTACTTCTCTTCCAAGAACTGTTTCATAGAAGTTAGTTCTTTAAATGAAAGTGTTTACTAATGGTAAGCTCAAATCAGTTTTGTTTTTTCTTCCCTCCATAGTTAAATAAAAAAAGATTAGGTATATTGGGCTCATTTTATTATTTGCCTAAAGAATGCTACACACAGAAGTGAAATCTCTTCTTGCAGAGTTCTTAAATATCCAACTATGTCTTTACCCTAGCTTTACTGGGGTGCTAGCCCTCGGGCATTGGTTCAGAGGTGGGTTTAGGGTTTTTCCTCTTTCTTTTCAAAACTGCTGCTCTGGTAGACACACACACAAACACTGTTACGTGGTGTGGGGTTTTTTTCACATTGCTTCCCCACCATCACCTCCTGCAATAATTTCCCCGGTCTTAATTTTATTTTTTTTTTTCTCCTCTGCTTTAAGCAAATTTTCTGTGAGAAGGCATTATGTGCCGGATTTTTCTGCAGCCACTTTTCACATTTAGAGTACTGCTTTTCCAGCTTATTTTGGCAGATAGAGCAAAGTGATAAGATCGCTATGTAGGAAAGTTGGACAAATACATCAGTGCTGTACTTGGCACTGATACTTTTCCAAATACCCCATTTTCTTAGTTGTCTTTTTCATATTCCACATAATGCCAGTATCACAGTTTCAGGGTCTTAATCAAATTCCAACTTGGTTGTTAGCACTTCTTTTTTGATACATTTTTCCCCAACAACATTATACAAAAGGTAGTTTCCTTCCCTTTATTTTCTTTGTGTGAGAAATGCCATTTAGGTTTTACTTTACTTTGCCCGAATATACTTTTTTTTTTTTCACCTGCTGTTTCCGTGGCTCGATGTGCAGTAAGACAGCCTCTTGGTTCCCAATGCCAGGTTGCTCTGTCAGGCTGCGTTGACTAATTGGTCTCTGCCATTTTTCTTGATCTTTATCTCCTTTCTCTTGCTTTCCCAGTTAGAGCAGAGCCTCACTGAGAACAGCCCACAGGAAAGCGCTCTCCTTGAGCTTCTGACAGCCACCTTGTCTCTTGCCTGGTGCTATTATTAACGAAACAAAAGCAGAAGTCCTCATGTGGGCTTCTTGCAAGTAGTGAGGATTCAAACTGTGAATTAAACATCTTTTGCCTATGTTGCAGCTGAGGAAGAAACAACTGAGTGATGTTTCTGAGGCCCAGATTGATAGACTTTTTAAGAACACCAAAGAGACTGTAAATTTTTTGATGTTATGTTTAGTTTTCTTTCAAAATAAAATAATGGAAAAGTATAGCGTCACCTTTAGTAGGGTAATAGTATTAAGAATTGACTCACAAGGTAGGTGTAGTATAAGTGCAGTACTCCATTCTCACACACTTTGAGCATCCTTCTGCTTTGCAGATTGAATAAGCCCATACAGAAATGGACAGCATTGCTAGTGTTCAGAAAAATGAAGGAAATTAATGCTGTGATTTTTTCTTGTCTTTGCCTGCTTCACTAGAATTTTAATTCAATTTGAAATATAGAGACGTTTTCTATTCACGGTGTTTCCTGATGTAACATTTGATGCATTCAGATTTAAAGTTCTACTTTAAAAAAAAGTGTACTCAGCAGAATACAGGAATTTAAAATTACAGCATGTAAACTCTCTTGATTCTGTCCAATCAAAATGCACTGTTAGCATAATATGATTGTGTTTAAAAAGTTCCAGCATTCGTGATTGTCAAGAAATGAATAGCAATTTGACTCTGTTTTTCCACGTATTTTCTTTTTCCTTAAGACAGAGAAATGGTCCAAAGTTAAATCTTTTTGGTCATCTAACTTGTGGGTTTCCCTGTTTAACCTCCTCAAGGCTTTTTTGTTTGCCTGGCTTGTTTTCTGAACTTCATAAGTCAATGGTTCTGGACTAATAATTAGTGTGTTTTAAAAGTATGTATATATTTTTATTTCTGATATAAATTCTTAGCCTTAGTTCCATTGCAAAGTATTTTGACTGTAAATAGGCTTAGAATTAGATTGTTCTGCTGTATTCCTGATGATCTGAAGACACGTACTACCGTTAAATCTTATATGAACTATAACTTTCCATCCTATGTTAATTCAAACTTTAATTTACACCGGGGTAACATCCGTAACACCTGAACCACCCCTGAGTTAGGCAGGATGTAATGCTGCCGTTAGAGCAGCTCAGTTGCCCAAGTGTAGTACAAACTAGCCTTGAGCTGCTACAAGGTATTGTGGCGTTGACTTGTTGGAAGATTTGCTTAGTGAAATCAGTGCCAAAGTCTCTAGATGTCTCCCTTGTATATCAGCTTCTTTGGTATTCACAGTAAGTAGGCAAAGCAATGTGGCTGCACAATGTGTCAGACATCACCAGCTACTATGGCAGATGGCCACCAAAGTTGTTGGCCTTCAGGCTAAATACTTGCTTAGCTTCAATTTTTTTTTAATTCTCCGTTATCCTACAGACTCATGAAAATCTATATAATTGCTTCAATGGAAACCATCAATAAAGAAGTTTCATTTACTTCTTTTTGACCTGACTTCAGGGAGCCTGTAGGTATACGTATACGTATACATTAAAAAAAATTGCCAAGCTATGTAGATTGAAGTTCGGTGATAACTTAGTTTAATTGCAACTTTTTTTCCCCTAAATTTAAATTAGCAGAAGATTTAGGTTGAAAAATATGGAAAGTTTGAAAAATTGAATTCCAGTTATGATCACTCAGATTTAAAAAATACAGGTGCTAAGTTTCTTAACAGTTTAAAATTGCTTTATTTACTAGTTATACCTGTACAAAACTACTTGTTTAATGAAAATAAATGAGAAATCCTGGGATAGGTTGTATTTTTCATACATTTCAATAGACTAAATGGCTTATAACAGCTTGTATTGGGGTATAGCACCAAAAATGCTTTCAACATTTTGCCAGTAATATGCAAAGCAGAAGTTTTATCAAAGAAGTATACTAAATTGTGATTTTATCTGGCATCCCAGTGTTTAAGGAGAGAGTTAAGATCTGAAATCCCTTTCCTGGGAAAGTGAAAGATGTCTCATATGGCCTATTGCTCAATAATCTTAGTCTCATAGCTGCAGGGACCAGGCTATAACAGTGGGTATAAAAAGGCAGATACTGCTGCCCCATTCCCTCTTTCTCCAGTAGGACTCCAAAGTGTATGTCCTTCCCAACGCACTGAAAGTTGTGACAGGGACCTACGGGAATGGGAGGCAAATTGGGGAGCTCCAAGAGGACCAGTGGTCGTATCGTTCACACATCTGTGCTTTGGGAAGAGCTGAGGTCCTATTGATGGAACCGGCTGGGTGGGCACAAGGAGGCAGCAGATGAACTCCCTGAAGTTTGTCCCTTCTACACGGTGGTGGTGGTCTCCTGCTGCTGGTGTCTGTGGAGGCTGTTCCTTTCATTGACTTACCTTTGAGCTAGAAGGAGCAGAGCAGGACAGAGCACGAGGAGAAGGCAGGCCTGGACTTGGCAAAAAACGTCTTTTGAAGGCTTTTAATGAAGACAAGAAGAGAAGCTTAGGGAGGAGTTGGGAGTGTTGCCCAGCCTATTTTGGCTGCTGTCAAAGGCCTTTCTGCATTTCTAGTCAGTACAGGCATTTTCCTTAAAAATCAAAATGGGTAAAGTTCTGGTGCGTGTCATCGTATGTGCAGCAGACAGACAACTTTCAGGACCCTTTGACTTCGGCTCTCTTAACTGAGTAGACAACATAAAATGAGAAGAGCTAGCACACTTTGTGGGGAGGAAGCAGAACAGAACTAGGACAACTTATTCTTTGCTAGAATTGCCCATAGCTGTGGGTACCTGTGACCACCTTTTCTTTGCTGTTATTCTGTAAGCAGCTTTAAGGTAATGCCCCTCAGAAAAAAACAGAATAGAAATAGATACTAAATGATGAAAGCCTTTCAAAGACTTTTCTCAAAAGTCAATCATCTAGTTTTTAAAGTGCATATTATGTATAATACCTATCGTAGTTGTTCTTGGAAATGAAGATTTTGAGAAGGAATTAGAAGATTGTTTGTATTGGTCATGGATTTTTATTCAATACCATATGAACCCCTTGTCTGCTGATCAGTTAGGTTCATTTGCAAATTGAAGGGAGGGGAATGAGATGATTCAGAAGAAAATCTGTATGGTATAAAGCCTTCTATTACATAATAGAAATCAAAATCCAAGTTCAGATCGTAGCGATTCAGAAGTTAGCGGTTAACAGTTATTATTTCGTCAATAGCAAAATGAGAAATCAAGATGATACCTACTTGGTATATTTGAAAAACTCTTTTCCATCTGAAGCAAAATGTGTTTGCTGATGCTAATGGACATTGTAGTTGCACAGGGAATGAAGCTGGAGGCATTTTGTAAGTCATCCTTTATTTAATGGTCATGACTGGTACTTGTGCTAAGTGAGGCCAGATGTTAGATGGAAAGTCCTCTGTTTTGGCTGCATTTTATTTTTTTTTTTTTAGCCTTTCTTCCTGTGCTGTTTATGCCGGTGTACGCTTTTTATTAACTTCAGTGGATGTAGGATCGTGCCCTTACATCATCATTTTATTGAGTCTTATTGGAAAAAATGTTCACATAGACCCTGAAAATGTTTCATATTTCAGAGAAAACAGAATACATTAAGATTGTATTTAGAGAATGAGGAAGAAAACTTTAAAGTAGATCACAATTCCTACAGATGGTATTTCCATTAATAACAAGTGCTAGAAATATTTTTGTGGTTTAGTTCTTACTTGACTGGGGAGAATAGTAAAGAAGGAAAGCGTTTCTTTGCCAGTGCCGTTACTCACTGGTTTGTTCTGTAAGTACAGCAAAATTTCTGGCTGGTCATATGGAAATGACTGAAAAGTATCTGTGAAATTAAGAAAAAACTTCTGAAAATTTACCATATTCAGTAAAAGCTCATCTAATTTTAATACGTGCTGTGGGTTCAAATTTATGTCCCTTTGTCAGTAAGCTAATATGAGAGAGTTTAATTGGGAAATACCTTTTACCCTTTTCCTCAGCGGGATTGTGCTTTCAAACATATTCAAATTCATCATCAGTCTTGTACAAATTATCTTAGAAAGCCCAAGGAAAAATCAATGGGAATATTTCCCTCAGGGTCCACCGTAGTGATTACAAAAATATCCATACTTAATACTGAGTTTATGCTTATGTCTTCACAGCTGATCATGAAACAGATTCAGTGTGCAAATTCATACTGAGCCAATGATGCGGCAAGTGCTTCCAATGCTGGTCAATTTGTAAAGACTTATATTTGCACCAAATAGTGCTTTGCAGCACTTCTGACAAAAATACGTATGTAACTTCCAGGGCATAACATGCGTGTTCTTTTTCTCACCGCATGCAGGAAGACTCCAAGGAGGCGCTATTGCGGCCTTTCAGTACTTAAAGGGGTCTTATAAGAAAGGTGGGGACAGGCTTTTTAGTAGGGCCTGTTGTGATAGGACAAGGGGTAGCGGTTTTAAAGTGAAAGAGGGTAGATTTAGACTGGATATAAGGAAGGAATTTTTTACAATGAGGGTGGTGAAGCACTGGAACAGGTTGCCCAGAGAGGTGGTAGATGCCCTGTCCCTGGAAACAGTCAAGGTCATATTGAATGGGGCTTTGAGCAACCTGATCTAATTGAAGATGTCTCTGCTCATTGCAGGGGAGGTTGGACTAGATGACCTTTAAAGGTCCCTTCCGACCGAAACCGTTCTATGATTCTATGTGCAAATCTGACACATCAGTTTATATCAGAACATCTCCCATTTTGAAGTAGCTCTACTAACACTCTGTCATCTGCTGTAATACCCCTTTAACTTTCCTAGGGTGAATTACAAATGTTTGCACTCATGCAAAGCATAAATATAATTGTTGACAATGTCATGCAACAGTGACTTCTTCTCATTCCCACCAGCTGCATGATCTTATAATGTACAATAACAGCTGGAACTCAGTTGTGAGATAAAAACCATACAGTTGACTTTTGGGGACCCCTATGTTAGTGTTGCCAAATTCCTATGAAGTATGAAATTTTTTAATTTTTTTTTTTTTTTAAGAGTGCAGAACTTTTGCAAATAGTGTTGCTGTTTGCCTTCTACTAGGCTTGCAAAACTGTCAGTGATAATGTTTCAATAGTTTATTTTCCTTTTATTGTTTAGCTTAAATTTTGCTGTGGCGGATATTCGGCCTGAATTTTGTCAGGCTGAAGGTCAAATTCTTTTACAAATGAGGACAAAGTTAGATTAAGTTCCCTATTTTTGGAGAACCTCAGTAATGTTAAAAATCCTCCACTTCCTACAGCGAATTTCTGATGGCTACGAAGTGGTTCACTGTTAGCACCACTGCTGTCAGAAAGGAGTGCAGTAGTGGCAGGGGAGACTTCTAATTTACATGGGTATTTTTAAATTCATGACAGAATGGTGAAGGCAGTAGGTGATACAGATTTTCCACAATGTCCACCTTATTATAGACTTCTGTTGCCTGGTCTCATTTCAGTTTTACAGGCAAGGAGGCGTTAAATTTTGTCCCTTCTGTTCTCCTATGTTTGAACATGGGTGTTTGTTCAGAAGCTGTGTAAAATGACTGGCATCTTCAGCATCCCTTCCTTTTGCCCAAGAATGCAATTTTGCACATGAGGAAAAAAACGGTTTGTCTTCCCCGAACAGCACTCATACGCCAGGCTCGTTTGCTCAGTCTCTGTAATTAGAGCATGATTGTTTCACCACGAGCAATCGGCTGGTTGCCTTCTTAGGTGTTTAGAGACACATCTGCTGCTCTGTGACCCGGTGGGTACCGTAAGTTTTAAAATTCATGCTGTTTAAGCTTGCTGGGAGCCGCAGGCAGGTCCCTGAAGAGCGCGTCCCATTTATATCCAACCCAGAATTAGGGGGATTTCTGAGGAAGAATGGAGTTCAGAAAGTGGTAGCCTTGCAGCGAAAGTCCAAAACTGGGTGCGCTGTGCTTCTTCCCGCTGTGGCCAGTGGAACGTCTCTGCGGTTGGCGGTGCTGATGCTCTCCTGGAGGGGTGGATAACTGCAACTCGCTTGTTGTGGATGCTGGGTTTGTTGAGCCCTGCAACTTAAAAGCATTGTTTATTAAACCAACCAAAGAAGGGAATTAAATAGATTATAGGCTTATCGTGGAGCAAGTGAAAGACAGAAAGCGCGTAATTGGAAGGAGGAGTGTTTTGACAGCTTCTGCAGATGGCAGTAGACAGAAAGGAGGATTGCATTCCTAAAGTGTAACTTTTTATTAATAAGGTTCAAATAATTCTGGCAGCTCTTTTGAGGGTATTGTATTTGTCATGAAAAGTATGACCGGATTTCTTTCTAGATATTGGTTATGACAATTTTACTTGGTTATCTTTTTCATGATTCAGAACACTTTCTGAGCAATGCCATTGTGCAGATTACGTACTAATTTTTGAAGCAACTCTCTGATTTGTTTTTGTAATGCTGTGCTCTCCAGAAGGATCAGGAGTTCACTATTGCCTCAGAGACTTTGCACGCTTTTATCAGTCTGCAGGGGTTTCATATTCAGTATCATGTCTGAAGCAAAATATTTAAATGGAAGATTGTTTCAGCATACTTATTTTTCAGAAACATATATAAACATAAAAAATAATACAGTGAAGAATTTATTTTTTTTTACATGCTTTTGGCTTTTGCCTTTCAAAAACCAAAAGGATTTCCTTAGGGATTTGCTTGTCTAAATCTATTTTCTCTCCAGCATATGAAATGACAGGCTATACAAAATGCCCAAATATTAATTTTTGTGGCATGTCTGTATATTCATCTGTCAACCTTCAGTGAATTTTCTGGTTTTCTATTAGCTTGTCCCAAACTGCTGGCAAGCTAAATTTCTCTAACAGGCATCAATTCACTGTATTAAATGCCTGTTCTGCCCTGCAAGACGTATTGATTATTTTTTTTCTCAGCAAAGTGACAAATACCATTTTCATGACAATAATAGAGATTGATTACGATTTTATGGAACAGAGAAGGAGCCGATATTGCTGCGATAACCTTGGGGCTTATAAAAAATTGAAAAAATCGTTTGAATTAATAAAGAATTTAATGAATTCATCTGTTGCTGATGAAGCTGAAGCATTTTTGATATAATGAAAACTCCAGTAAATGCATGATCATTGCTGAAGTGAGGCAAGTTTAAATGTATTTATAACATCTGGTGTCTGAAATGACTTGGAGAAATGCTAGTAATCCATTTTGAAGAGCTCTTTAAGACTTTAGGATAAATTTTTCTACAGATTTAGGTATGCATGATCACGTATGAGTGAATATTGCAGTGCTATCTTGATCAGTGGAAGCTGAACCTGAAAGACCGAGGAAATACTGTCAGGTTTTGTCTAGGGGCATTTATTTTAAACCTAAAAGGAAATAGATCTCTTTAGGGTTTTTTTTTTTGTTGTTCATTTTCATTTGCATCTGATGTTGTTATCTCCTTTGCTGTAGATACAAACTGTAGGTCAATCTCCTTTACCCTTGTTCTCACACCTTATCCACTCTTTAAATGAAACCAGACAGACAGACAGTGAGGTTTCAAGATGAGACCGAGTACCTGAATTTGACACAGAGTTAGATTATTCCTGATATTGTATCAAAGCAAGTTATAACAACAGATTTCATGCTGGGTATAATAGCATTTACACTTTGTATGTGTTTTTACATATTGTCTTTAAACCAAACCTGTTTATGGACACTTTCGTATAGGCAGGGTTTTGCGTGTGTGATATGACTTTGAAACTCACATCTCATTCAGTAGCCTTGTATCAATTTTAATACTTTTTTTTACTTCGGAAAATACATTTTCCTGATTGGTGTGTAGTTGGAAAACTAAGGTTAGAGCACAACGGATATAAGACTTTCAGACAAACTGGAAGGTAGGATGGCAAAGAAAAACGATTACACTGGTAGCTATAGTCCCTGAAATGGCTCTATATTTTGCATTTAGTTTATTCTCTGCTCTTCTCCATCAAGAAATATGAAGAACAATACTTTTCGTCTCAGAATTGAAATCCAGCAAACTAAGTTTACAGAGACAGGCCAGAGTAGTATGCAAAACTAAGCAGTTGTGTGTCTCTTGCACGTGTGACATGTCAGTACGACTTGGAAAATTTTTGTCCTGCCTCCCTAAAAAAGTTGTAAATAATCACAGTTCTTATTTAGTGTCGAGCCAAAACCAAGTCTAGTTTGAGACCAAAGGAGACATATTTCAGAATTAGGTGTGAGGGCATTTTTTTTTGTTTTGTTTAGCATACTTACAAGTATGTTCAGATGATATTTTTTCTTAAAGTCCCAGGTAAATTATAAAACTTAAAAGGAATTTTTGTGGGTTTTTTTTTTTTTTTTTTACTTGAAAGAACAAGATAATGTATTGTTTCCCTTCTGCTGAATCTATGTACATAGATTCCAACATATGTTGGAAAAAAATGTAGAACAACAGATAGTGAGAGCTGAGGATGTAGTATTCAAATGAAAAGTGAAAGAAACAAGTACTCACATTCCACTGTGGAACTTGCATAGAGCTTAATGGTTAAAATAAGAATAGAGCCAATTTCTTCATTTGACTTATGAGCTTCTGAACTGTCCAAATAATGCTCTAAAATTTTCTACTGTATACATTCAGTGCAAAAGTTATTTCAAGATGTATCTAAAACTGCCCAGTAGTATTTAAAGGAAGAGAAAGTAAAATAATGCCTTCATTATAAAAAAGAATGGCTATGACCTTTTAAATGACAGCTGTAGTACCAAAACAGCTGGGGAAACAGGTTGAAATTTTTCAAGGTGGCAGCTCTCTCTCAAGAGAAATGTCTTTGAAATGTGTCCATGAAAATGGTTGTGATTTGGTCGGAAGGTATGGTGATTTTCCCATGGGCAGTAAAATGGTAGTAATAGTATATGCACCAGGTTACTTGGAAAAGCAGTTGGCTCGCTCAGTCTCTGCTTACATATCTTATGTGATTTTTGCAGGACGTGCACCTGGGATTTGCAGGAGTCCTGGTGTCATTCACTGTTGGCTGTAAATTGTAAAATGTTGGGCTTCCTCTTGACTGATTTACAGTGCGCTAACAAGCATGTTTATGCCCCAAGAGGTCAGGCAATTGGCATTGCTAAAGATTTAGGAGCAATCTTAGTTTTTCTTAAGTTTTCTTCTTCTTGAAAAGAGAACTCTGTCCAGGTGGGATTGAGAAGCTGCAGTTAGAGCTGCGTGGAGCTGAAGAGGATCCTGTGAGTCCTTAGAGTGGCCACAGTGCTGCCCGAATGGGCATGCTCTGCCACTAGGGTCTCCTTTGGTCCACGAGTAGGTAGAACTGCACTTGTGGGGCGCTACCTGCCGTTCAGCCGTTTCGGACCCACATGAGTTTATATAGAAGCAGTGGAAAAGTCTTGGCGCAGCGCTCCCCAAAGGAGCTGCAGTGGCAGAGAAGGACCAGGGATACCCCACGTCCTGCCGCATACCTCAACCTTGCTCCTTAAACCGTGGTGAATGTGGGCTCCACAGCGAACGTGAGCGTGGTGAACTCCCTGCAGTACTAACCGGGTGGCCTTCCGCAGTGTGCTTTAGCATCTGATTTAGACTACGTCCACGATGGTGCTGCCTGGAAGCGTGTAGTGTCTTCCATGATGTGTTTCATTACCGTTTTCCGGTACAAAATGCGAAGTTCAGAGTTCCATCAGCAATCAGTGTGTTCGTAACAGTATTGTGTTTCCACACCATTTTGTGAAGCAGTAGAGTTCAGTGGCCATAAAATGGCGTCAGAAAATAAAAGTTAAAATGCACTCTGTGACTTTTTGCTGAAACAGAAAATTAGCCTGATTTGTTTATAGCAAAGTAATTCTATTTGACTGCTCAAGGCTAGGCAAATGTTTCAAAAAGTTATTTTAAATATTATCCACAGCTTGAACATATGCAATCAGGAAGTAATGCATTACCAATGAAACAACACATAAAATTCCTCATAGGAATACTTGCTGAATTTTGTTTTATTGTTCTCATTTTGGCTTGGTGTGCTGAACATTCTGCTTAAAACTGTGCTTTAGAAATTCATATTTGCAACTAATATTGGATATGTGATGAGAGATTTGAAAATATTTGTTTCTGATATTAATTTCCACTCTGAAATATAAATTCGATTTAAATCATTAAAACTGAATATAATGCTTACAGGTGATCGATGATTTAAATTATCATTGTGTTTGCTAATTTTCTAATATCCTGTTTTCGTAGTGAAATCTTTAAGTATTCAGCTAGATTAGGGGCTGTGGGATGAAGCCCTACTTCCATGCAGTAGGTGAAGGACTCTTAAATCAGTCTCTGGAGTTATTTAACAGTTACCAATTACTCCTGCATTGTAAACAATCAAAGTGCTTGTATCTGCAGGCAGTAGATAACCTGAAAATCAAATATATCAGCTCTGCCCAGATCCTTGAAGAGATTGTCCTGTCAACTAAAACAAGAATAAAAGATGTGATTGTAAATAACATTCGTGGGACAAGCAGGTTAGTAACATTCATTTAAAAAATAAATAAAGAGCCACCTGTAGCAGGCAGTTGACGTTAATTGAACATCTAGCAGAAAGCAAAGCCTTAAGAAACTTGCAAGCATGTATAGGTTCAGTTGGCTTTGTTCCCTGGTCGTTTTAAGTTATGGTTTGCCATCTTCCGATGCGAGGGTTTCCTTTATCCGTTCCTTGCAAGATGGTGTAGCGTATAACGCCGATCCTTTTGGAGGTTTTCGAAACCTCTGCAGTTCAGCTCCTTTGAGTAATGGAGTGACTGCTGGGGCTACATTTTTTTCCGTATGTAAGGGTTGTGTTCATAGCTAAATGCCCGCCATAGGGAATTTACTTAAGTACGAGAATTAATTGAATTCATTAATTCAATTGAGTAATGTTTCTTACCTGTTATTAACAGCTTTTTTCTAGTGTTGTTTCACATCACCAACGATAATACAAGAAAAGAAACTAATCATTACCTCTGTTTTTTGATGGTTTAAATATCTCCATCTCTATCTAATGAGTAGACAAGAAAAGTGAAGATTTATAGATAAAATTATTTAACATACCATCAGTATTAGGAATAATAACAATTTTAGTGACGGTCAGACTTACTTAATCCCACAGCACTGAAGTTATTAGCCCTCTGGCCATTTAACATAAGTGCTGGGGTACAAAAAGAGATTCCAAACCACTAATATTGCGACAGATGTTTTCACCGAGAATCCTAGGCTGACCCTGCTATATATGGGTGCTCGTGTTCATAGTTTAAACACGTGCTCAGCTTTTTTCTTTTATTTCAAGGGAATGAGAGGGTGGCGACAACAATTTCGGTATAGCCATTTTTGATGGAATTATTCGGTAAATAAACTAAACGGAGGGGAAAGAGCAAATCTGTTCGCTGCCGTTTTCTTGTATCGACTCTTTTCTTTTTTCTCTTAAAGATAGCTCTTTAGTCCATTAGTGGATTTCTTTCCCCTTCCAGGCTGGCTTCCTGTAGGTTTCACTGTGGAGTAGCAGGTGTACAATTCCAAAGTGTCTTTACAAGTGGCTCAGCAGGGCTTCCTGCGCCGTACATTCACTGGAGACAGCTCATCTGTTTAATCCTTATGTTTTAGTCAACCTTTCTTATTATGCGGACAGGGCTCCCATGCTCAGCTGGATTTTGACTCTCAGAATGAATTGATGGAGCTCTTTGATCTTTGCTGTGTATTGCATCTGTTTCATCTTTCATCTTAATGCATGATCTTCCTAACTCCTAGCTAGCGCTTTATTTTATTTATTTTATTTTTTTTTTTTTCGCTTGAATCCATCAGTTTTACTTTGTTCTTTTTGGCATGCCTTTCTATGTGCAATGAACTTGATTGCACAACTTTAACATAATGATAATTAAGTTGGTACGGGTATTTAAAAACGCAGGCAAAGACCCAGAGAGCCATGGCTGTTTAGGGTTGGCGCTTTGGGTTTTTAGAGTCTTGATCAGAATCCTTAAATGGGATTCGTGAGATTCTTTACAAACTTGCAGATTACTGCACCCGGTACTTGTGATAAATAGGGGAAATGCCAAAGAATCATAGGATGTAACAGTATATATGTTTGGAGTAGCCTGATACTGGGTATCGACACCTGAACTACAGCAGCGTTGGGCAGTATTCTGCAGAACTGGTCTAACGCAGTACTTCTTTGAGGTACAGCACCTCGATGGCCTAACACATGAGCATATATTTTAGTTCATCCCTTCGAAATTCCTGTTCAAAATTAAGCGGCTCCTTAGGTAATACTAAGCAGTGACACTTTTCCTTAACTGTGGGTTTATTCTGCTCCAGACGGCTTTGATTTAAAGGCGTTCAAAGTTCCGTGTTCTGGCTAAGTTAAATTGTGAGTTACAGTTTAACTTTGGGGTTTTTTTTCCTGCCCTCCCACCCCCTCAAATTTAAATATGACAACCAGCAAGGGTTTACTCTCTTTCAAACAAAACCAGCAAAGGAACAATTTTGATTATACTTTTTAGTTTAAACTAGCACCGTCAACAGAGCATTTTATAATGTTATATTTGATTCCTGCACTTATACCATAGAGTTTAAATTCCCTTCTCAAAAAGATTTAAATCAGTGTTCAGATTTATGTGAGAGTAGCAATTTAATTTTTCTAGTCATCATTAATGCTAGAGTAGCAAGAGCATTTTCAAGTGAGCAACGAGCTTTTTGGTCTGCAACAGCTAAAATCTTAAGGAGTCTTTGCTCATAAGAGGTTTGGTATATTTCACTGCAGTCCAGCATCTTGCATACATGGCATACTCAGAGCTGTTTCTTATTTTGCTCCCTATACTGGTCATAGTTTTGTCTTAAACCCTTTAGAAACAGGGAACATCTGGGAATTGAAGGTTTTGAGTGTTTTTTTTTTTTCATTCTTTCTTAGGAGAGGGTTCTGTATGCAGAACTTCCAACTCCCTGTTTGGTGTGGTGAAGCCTTGATTGTTACGTGGTGGGGAACCCTCCATCTGCAACATGGAACATCACATGCTGTAACACGGCAGCATGTTTTCCCCAACATATTTTGTGTTCATTGCCTCCAGAATAAGCATTTGTTTAATTCAGTTGTTGTTCCGTTCTGTGTGTGTGTGTGTGTCTATCTGTCTGCCATCCCAGTTCCAGTGGGAACTTTTGCGTAGGAGAAGCCTTCAGGCTTTAGCAAAGGCTTTTAAACCACAAAATTGGGAATGAATTTCTGCACACGACTTTCTTGTAAAATGGTGCAAACGCTGCCTTTAGGGAAGAGCTATTGCCAGCTCCTGGAGCTATGGTGCTCAGATGTCTCACTTGACCTAGTGAGGGGCTCTCTGAGAAGGTGCTTAATATATGAAAAATATCTTTCCATTCAGACAATGCAAGTTTTTTAATGCCTTGTCTTTACAGAATTATACAAACAAAACTCTCTAATCAGAATTGGATTGTGTAGTCTGAATGTGAATGAATGCCTGCCTTTTGTTTTTTGAATTAATTTTTTTTTTTTTTTGGTAGATTTCAGCTCAGTCTTAGTTTCTTATTCACAAGAGCCTTCCTGTTTGACAGTTATGTTGACAGTTATTTAACTGTGCGCTCTCGGTACTGATTTTTGTCATTCTGCGGCATGAGAGAACTGTATTGAAATCTTGTCTAATGTGTTGCATAAAGCTATCCTGACATTTCATTTACTAAGTAGACGTCCATACCATGGGTGGGCAGAAGTTGGGGTTGTATACCAGGAAGAAATTGCTCCATGCGTATGCCCTTTCATTTTTCCTGGAGACCCGCTACTGGACATTGTCCAAGGCAGGATGCTCTTATCTGAGCTGGTGTATATATTCTTACAGATCTGTTTAAAAAGAGGTATGTCTGGCTACTTGTGTAGGTAACAGAATAACAGAACGTTGGTGCAAGAGTAAGGGAGCGGCGAGGAAAAGAAATGCGCCGTTTTCAGGCTCACCTGCAGCCGATCGCAGCAGAATAGAACCAAAGTCCTTTAGTTCCCGTGTACTGACAATATTATGGCAGGATAAAACTGGCCCCGTTTATCATGATGCAGGTGGAGAAATGGTCTGTTTTCCCTTTTTCATTCTTGGTCAGTTCCTAGCATGTAAGCAAGATTGTTTTTCTTGCAATGCATTAATATTTCACCTCTATTCATTCGGTGCTAAGGATTGACGCAACATGTGGCCTCTTCACATCTGCCTCGTGGCGCTTCCCCCTGGAGAAGCTACGTGTGACCTTTGCAGACATTGTTCTGCACTGTGAAACTTTATGGTTTCATTCTTTTCAGCGGAATATACGTGCAGTTTATGATGCAGGCTAACTCTTGATTTGCACTGCTAAAAATAAAATAAAAAAAAAAAATCCATGATTATTTTTGATGCATATGATTTGCCGAAGTGAGAAACTATACCATAAGCTCTCTGTCTGTAGCTACATATGCTCTTTCTTGGAGCGATGGGGGCGATCAGCGAGTGAGAGGGTCAGTGTGTCACTGAGCCGTCAAAGCTCCTAAATTCAGGAAGAGCTTCACCATGGAGGGATGCTGCTTCTCAGACCTGAGCTCTGCCACGCGTGTTCCCCTAAACCTGCCGACCGGCACCTGTGCACTGTCCTGCATTGGCTTTGTGCCCTTGTGTTGCTCCGCTCCTTCTCCTGGTTTGTGTGTTGTAGCACAGTCAAACTTGTAGGCTCCTTATTAATTGGCAGCCGCTGAACATTAAAAGTTAATTTAAAAGCCCCCTGGATTACAATGTGAAGAGTATTCCTTTCATTACGTTGCCCATTATTTTAAATGTATAATTTACATATATTATCGCTTAATTTCACTTAATTTTTGTAATGAGGTACTGAATGGAAGATTTACAGGATTTACAAGAGTACAAATAGAAGGTTTATTAGAGAGGCATTTTGAAGGTTAAGCTTATAAATAGGTATACATAACTAAAACTAAATGGATTTAAGTCAATCTGGAGTTGTGAAATACCATTGTGACTTGTTCAAAATGCTTTAGAATATTCTTTTTTTTTTTTTTTTTTTTTTTTGCTTTAGGTCATGGATCCTACTCTCCTACTCTTTTCTATACTTCCTTCTGGGTTGTTTTTTTTTTTTTTCTTTTTTTTTTTTTGGTGGCAATTTACTGTATTCTGAGAATGCAACAAATATTGTGGAAGTCCTGGAGTAATCTTGTCTTTACCAGAATAAACCTCTCCTTTGAGCCTGGACCACCATTATTAGGGTCATGGCTTGTGTTTTTCTAAATTGGACATGCTTTAGGTTAACTATGGCCTACCCTTTGCCGCACCTCCCTCCCTGCTAAGGAAATTTTTCTTTTACCTGCCCCTGAGTTTACTTTTCCTTTACCACTTACTTTCCTTTTCTCCTCCTATACCAGCTCATGATGCCTAGTTGCTGCCACGAAGGTCTTTGTGTACTTTCTTTGTGTGTTCCCTTTGATTTGTTTCCTTTTCTCTAAACCTCTTGTTGTATAGATGATTTGGTAATTCTCATCTTTTTGTCTCAAAAAAAGGCAAATAAAAGGGAAAAAAAGGCAAATAAAAAAGGCTGCTTTTTCAAAAGGTTTGAGGAAGGTGTGGGCCAAACTACCCAGAGGAGCTGCCCTGCCCTCCTGAAATAATTGCGCATATTATTCATGTAATTTGTATCATCTCATAACTTTTGCTATTTATGTTGCTTTTGCCTCAGCCGGTTCATAGATTAATAGAATAATTAAGGTTGGAAGAGACCTCAGGAGGTCAACTAGTCCAGCCTCCTGCTCCAAGCAGGGTTAAAACTGAATTCAGACCAGTTTTGTTGTCTTCATGACAGCTAACAGAGAGAGCAGTACGTCCAGTGGACGAGTTGTTGAACCAGTATCTAAGTATGGAAATGGGTATAATAATTGATGCTCAGCAGATCCCTGTCATGCTCTCCTTCATCCTTGTGGTGACAGAGAAGAGCCTAGTTGCCTTGTTTATAATAGCTGAAGGTTGGTGAGATTAATTCCATATTTTTCCGCAGTAAACTCTGAAGTAACGAAAAAGTGTGAGTGAGAGAAAAAGCTGATGTATTTATTGAAAATGGACAAACGTAAGTGCTTGTGGGGTACCAGGTTCGATCCTTCTTTCATGCTACTCTTAAATAACTGTCAATCTGGACCTGTCGGAGACCTTCCTCTTTGTTTTCCGGTTCCGCCAGCTGAGATCTGTTCTGACAGCTTAGCAACCTGGTCAGGTGTATGTTGGTGGCTAACTGGAGATACTTCTATGGATAGCCTCATGTATCTGATGCATTTGGTTCACCTTTCAGAAAAAATGAATCAGTTGTTATGGCAGCATCCTATTTTTGTGTCCTTCCCAAGTCCCTCGTTCATTTGCTACGCTCATTTATTTCCTCTTGCCTTAAAGCCCTGTGCTAGGATCAAGATTACTTCTTCATATTTAAAGGCTGTCTAAAGAAAGCGGTGTCCGATTCCAGTACAGCAATAGAAATGCGAAGGAACAATGCACGAAGGACTTCCTTAACTTCTGAGTAAAATCCTCTTGGCAGTAGATATTTTAATAAAGTGAATTAGTCATTTTAGTTGGGCTGGGACTGACCTTTCTAGCAGTGTGTCTGCCATTGCATTGGTGACAATATGTGGTGCGGAGGTACTTGAACTAGATCTCAGCTTGTTAACAATGTGGGTATACGTCGCAGCACAGAACTGATGTAGTCTTCAATATCTGCTTGAGAAGCTGAGTGAATACTTCATCAGTCATCCAAAATGACTGGAATGATGATATTCCATTTGAGGATGTAATTTATTTTCCTGCCCTCATCCTTTCTGACAAATATCAGAAAGCAATTAATTGTGGTTTGACCAATAGTGAACACCATAAGAATTCCTGTATTTGGCCTCGTAAACTTTCCAAATGAGACAGTTACATAAAAGAAAAATTTGACTTCTGAAAGGCAAAGGAGGATCTGGCAGTGCTGTAATTTCAAGGGAGTGAGGTCAAGGTATAATTGTAACTCCCACAAGCTGCTGTTTTTTAACTGTCGCTATTTTCTGTTTGGATTTCCAGAAAGTGTGAAAATTTTATCTGAATTGTATGTGAAAACTTTGAAGAAAAATTTACTGTTTTCAATGGATTTACTAAAAACAGGGCTAATTGTATGCTGCTAAATCCAGAGTGTATTCTTGTTTGAGATTGAGACAGTGTAGCTGTGTGCTACCTTTAATATTAAACTAGCCTTTAATTAAGGTGAAGTAAAGATAGGATCACATTGTTTGAAAAGATAAGATTTTGGAAAAGCAGTCTGTGGTCCAAGTGCCAGGGCAGCCAGTGTACCTTGAATCCAAAAGTGGTCATAAAAATTTTTGCATGTCCTTATAAATTTGTATTAATTGACTCATATACTCTGGTCTAATTAGTTAAGTGGAACTGTTAGCAGGCATTTTGAAATGTGGCAAGTTGGGGACTTTTTTTGTACCAGAATACGTTATTGGGATGGCATTTATTCTACTGTAACCTTTGTTTCTACTTTATACGAATTGCCTTCCAGTACTTTGCGGTGTATTTGGTTTGTAAAAAAAGGTCTTACAGCAGGAGGACAAGATTGTCCAGTGCTGCTGTAAATGAAAAGCCCAAAGATGTTATTGTTTTTTAGAGTGATTCTGAGGTTAACTGTGAGCTCAAATTTTGTGAGGATTTTATATTTTGGGCTAATAACGTATTTGCATTTTTAACCTTCTCAAAGCATAGGCTTCACTAGTTGGGATTTATAGATGATCAGACTAGTTGAGAGGAAGATGTATACAGAGAAGCCTTTAATGGTAGCTAACTGCTTCTGTGGGCCCAATTAAGACTATCCGACTGTGAAACACAGTCCCCTGAGTAACGGTGCAGTCGACTTGCCTGGGTTTTTTTGAGATGGGGGGAAGGAGGCCTGGAATAAGGGAATATCCAGTGCAGCTGTGAAGAAAAAAAAAAATACTTTAAGAGTTCTCTTAGAAAAAAAAAAAAAAAGAAAAAAGAAAAAAAAAAACAACCCAAAAAAACCCAAAAAGGCCCCCAGCAACCCTCAAACTTCTGGTATTCAGTATTAATGAAGGCTGAGGTCAGCTTTACGTATGCACCACATTCTAGACTTGACGCCGTAGTAGCTGTGCCTGAGATCTGGACGTGTTGTTGGTCCAAAATCAATCTTGTCGCTCCTCAGAAGGCAATGAGAGATAATAAGTACTATTCACCTGATTGCCTTCCTGTTCTGAGACAGCTGGTGACGCTTGTCTTCCTGATAACCAGGAGTTTCAGATCTAAGGCAGGGATAAAGAAAAGCTGGGAGCTTGCTGAATCTAAATTTGACAGTCGATGGCTGTGTAGAGGGTCAGGAGGGATAGAATCTGTGACACGTATAAGAAAGGAACAAAATTTATCTGCTCTGGTTGCAATGATTAGATGTCTCTTTGTCTGGCTTTCTTACAGTGGATGATTGATTGTACCCGCCAGCTGGCTAATATCATAATTAACAAAGTTGCTACCATGTCTGAGAAGTTTAATCGAAAAAATTGCCGGCAGTATGATGCCATTGTCACAGAGATCACAAGCGCTGCAGTGTCGACTTTTGTACTGGTGGAGCCGCAGGACTATGTAGATGTGCTGAGAAGTCGTTCGCTGGGATGACTAAAGGTATGTTTCTTTCCCCGTACATTTCTCCCCCTTTGTTCTTTTGAAAAATGAAGTAGATGGTCCTTTGATGGTATCTTTCATTTCAGGGCGCCACGCGAAGCTATTCTGTTGTATTTTAAAGCAGTTGCAATAGCAATCTAGAATATGTTTTATCAATGCGTCAAAAGGTGAATAATCAAAACTGCACTTCAGCGCTACTCACCCTTTCTAAGTGGTCCTCGCTGTCTTGCCAGGTGCTTTTTGCAAAAAATACACATGCGTTGTTTTTGTAGCTAATTTTCTCAGTTGGAGAAACTACAAATGCTGTTGGCAGTGCATATTCTAGGAACTTGTAGTTCCGTTCGGGTTTATGTTTTGTAATCTCTCTTTTCATTCTTGACTTCAAGTTCGAACGTAATTTAAAAAGCGAAAAAACCCCAGGGAAAACCCGGTAGACTTGCGTTGGTAATTCAGCGTTAAAATATCTTGCTAAAATATTCGCTTTTGTATATGCATATTTGTGTGTGCGTTTGTGTGTGTGAAATAAGAGCAGCATCGATGCCGTCAGCCGGAGAGCCACTTCACAGCACCTTTAGAAAACATTGCCTGAGAATCTCACTCATTCCTTTTGTACGTTTCCCTAGTTTTCCAAGTTAAAAATGATTCCACTGAGCTGCTCTTCTCTGCAATTGTGTTTTTACGTATGTGTGTGTGTGCGCGCTGCGTGGTAGTGCAGTTATGCTCTGGAGTATGTGCTGAAAATGCCAGCCTGACATATTGCTAATGAGTGTGCATATTGACAGTGACGGGGGCGTGTGTCTGTCTGTGTGCCATATATTAAAACAAAAAGAGGAGAGAGACGGAGACAGAGAGAGGCAGAGAGACAGAGAAGGAAATATTGGGATGGGAAAGAACAGTTTATTTACATTACGGTATGTCAAAATGTTATTATGGCTAAAAAAATCAATTTTAAATAGAAATGAGATGGCATGTGACGGTTCCTTCTCTTTCTCACAGGAGCTAATATGGCCATGGTAGGAGAATAAGGGAGACCCATTTATTTTGGTGGTGTTAGAATTTTTCTGCCCAAGTAATTTTGACTTTTTGGTACCAGTTTCTAAAATTTGGGAAATGAATTGTTTGCATTGTGTTTCAGTTCCGTAATGAGCTCTCCCTGAGTTTTCTGTTGCTCTTCTTCTCTGTGTCTTTACAGGTAAAATAGTTCGGAGCATTCAGATGAAATTGTTACAGTAGACTTTTGAAGGAATGTGTTGCTGTACTTTAGCGTAGCTGATGTTTATTTAAAAACAACATATTTTGGGGATGCGCTCTTTTATCTTTTCCAATTTTCTGTTTAGAGTTAAATAATTTTCCAGTCTTGAGTTGATATTATTGCAATGGTAATTTAAAACTAATCCTGACTTGAATTTTTCAGAGATATTTTGCAGTTCTCAGTGAATTTAATGGCAGATAAATTATTTTTAATTAGTAGACCAAACTGGAAGTACCAACTAAAATCTTGTTTTTTTCTGTATTTCTTTACTTGTTAGTGGGCTATGCCTCGAAAGGGACTTCTGATTTGTGGGGAAATACTTTTCTCCAGGCCAGAAAAATATTCCTATCATCATGATTATTCCTACAGTCAGTACCGGCTTCTAGATTTTAACTCATCCTTGTAAATCTACTGCCTTTCAGGAACTGCTAAGCAAAATTAAAAATCTATATTTTGTTTTGAATAGAAAATGCTGTAACAGTGGCAAAATAGATTAGTATTGTGATTGCAGACAATAGGGAAGATTAAGTTACTATAACAGTATATTGTTGTTCTAAACTAAACCCTGTAATATTTTGTGTAATTGAGACTTTGTGCATTGTTAGAACTCGGTTGGAGTATCAAACGGTTGTGAGGATTAGAGCAGACAACTAAAGCAATGTCACAGTAGATGTGGCTGGTTTTTAACAGGATTATCTTCTGAGATGTGTAGAAATGAGCTCTTGTAATAGTTTCGGAGGAATTAATAATTTTAGTAAAATGTTAATGGCAAATGTGCTAATGTAAAGAGTTAGAAGATTAGTGATGCATTCTTTTGCATGGAAATAAGAATATAATAAATGTCCTGCAGGTGACTGAAGCTACTGCAATTTTATTGGAGATTAAAGTTTGATTGACCTTTGCTGAGGTGATTAACCCTTCTGAAATTAAAAGCCAGTGGTAAATTATTCTGTCCAATTTAAATGCAAACACAGAACGGTATGCTGTGTCATTCAAGTGCAAGAGAAAAACATGTTTTAATTTTCCTTTTGCACTCAGTGAGATGTGATTGCAGACGGCGCGCGACTGGGCTCCGGTAGAACTGGCCAGTGGCAACCTGCCTTTGCCCTGCTCATCACCGTCCGAGCAGACCCGCCACGGGAACGCTGAACTCGCGAGCAGCCACCGCAAACCCTCACAACGCAGGAACGTCAGCAGGGACGCATGAAAGCATGTCGGGGAGGTAAGCAGTGAAAATCGTAGCAGATAGGCTTTACCGGCTAGTGTAGACCTTGAGCCGGCTGATGTGCGCACCAGCGGGCAGCGTAACGGAGGTGAGGATTCCTGTTGAGCCTCGCGAGGCAGCTCGCCGGAGCTGGGCTGCTTACCTGTGGGAGCCATTGCAGAATTAGAAGTAAGGCTGCGTGTGTCTTGTTCTTTGTGTTGTCTTTTTCCTTCTTCCTAACCCTTAAAAGTCGGGTTTACAAGCTTGCAGAACTGCACTTTTTGACTGACGGAGAGCTTCTTCAAGAGCAGGTTAAGCGCAGGTGTGCGAATCGTTGCACTGCTTAAACACCGCGATTCCAGTCTTTCCTACTAAATGGTGCACAAGCGGTTTCTTAGGTTGGAGCGAGTACGTCATGCCGGACGGGTAGGATCAGGACACGATCTTAGCAGTTGCCTAAAACCCATGGGAGTGCTAGCATATGTAAGGTCATGCAGATGGTCATTGGAGTTGTGGTGCTTATGCTACTGAAGAGCCTTTGAAAACCTAGAAAGTTAATTTCCAATAGATTTTATAATTCTGTTTCACATAACAGTTGGTATCTGTGTGTGCAAACTTTATTAATTAATGTTAAATTGGGAAGACCTCAGCAATTCACTTGCTGCATTTTTTATGAATCTTTCATTAAAAGTTGAACACTTAGAAATCCCTCCCAGAGTATCTGCCTTGCTCTTTATTTTTTTTCACAAACAAATGAATGTCAGGGCAGTGGTTTGTTTTGTAATGAATTACACTTAATTTTCCCAGAGCAAGAGTTGAGTGTGTTGCTCTAGAACAGCATACTGTCTAAAAGCAGTTCTGGAGGACTATAGTGACTCTCTGAGGGCTTACCTTTGAACTTTGCCCTGACTAGAACCATGATAATTGGATCCATTCTAAATTTGCATCATTTTGTTGCTTTTGGTAAGAAATGATGAATTTGTTAAAAGCCTTGCACCAAATTAGCGGTAAATTAGAAGCAGTTCAGTTACTTGAGGTTGGTTCAGTTTGCATAAACAAGCCTTTGAAGCATCACTGTCTCCTTCCTTCGACTGCTGGTCTGGGGAGGGAGGGAGGCAGGCAAGGGGAACAGAGTGCTTCGTGGTCCTTGGCACACAGTGTACTGGATCAATCTACCACCATTTTTTTTTTCTTCTTTTTTTTTTTTTTCCTTCCCCCCTTCCTCTCCTGGAGTCCACCTCTCTCTGTGACCACCTGAGAAGAGATAAAATGGCTCTTTGAAGGCTTTTTCTTGCATGCCAGCAGCAGTAGTGCTGGGAATTGGGCTGAAGGGCAGAAGGGCAACTGCAGCTGTTTGGCCTTGAGTGGACTTTCTGCCACTTTCCTATTCTTTCATGCAGCTGCTGAGCATTAAAATGGTAATGAATATGCTATCTGCATTCCATATTCAGCTTTCCTCCTCACTTTTCATCAAGGAAGACTTCATATTGCATCTGTCAAGGTAGGGAAGTCCAAGGAATTGCAGTTCAAAAATTAAGGACCCTGAGGTAGCGGCTCGCTTCTGTCTCGTCTTTTCATTTACACTTTAAACAGCCTTCAGAGAGATGGGCTGCTGCTTCTGGGACCCAGTGAAGAAAGTGAGGAATAGATAAAAGCTAAACTTGTGGTGGAGTGACCTAAATGGAACAGCTGGCAAAAGTATAGAGGGGATCCTCCAGGGTACTGAAATCTACCTTCAGGCTTGGATTAGTAGGATGTTTAACAAAGAGATCCATTTGCCAAAAGGATCTCTGCCTGATTTTTAATTATGGAACTAGCACTTCCTTCAACATTTGTAAATTATTGAGCTATTTTTTTCCTCTTGTAAGGTGTAGAGTACTAATTGCTGGTTTTGGGCTTTTGCTTCTGCTTTCCTCGAACTAAAATGTTTGCGTGTTCTTCATTTAACTCTATGAGTACCACGGACACGAAACATTTCAATGTTTTTTATGTTATGAATAATGAGATTCATGCTCTATAGACAAAATAAATACGAACTTTAAATTTTTGCTGTTTTGCTTATAATCCTGGGATGCTTTTGAGTGCTTGGAGTATGATGAAGCTTTTCTTTAAATTGAGGAAAATGGTATTTATAGGATCTTTTTAGCCATAAGTATCCATCGTATTTTAGTTAACAATAGTAGGTGTATAGCACCTAACTTATTTTTTTTAAATTTTAGTAGCTAGATGTTTCTATCCCTTTGCATATTCTACAGTAGAGCAATGCAGGAGATGAAAAAGAGTGGGGCTGCATATGTAAGAAATTTCTATTTAACAGCCAGCTTTTACATGACGTTTTCTTTTTTGAGATATCTTTTAGGCACTTGTCTGTTATCAGTTAATACCGCCATATATTTATTAAACCTCAACACCAAATAATAATTCCAAGTTGCAAGAAATAATGATACTATAACACCATATAAAGTTTTCAAATGGGTGGCACAGCAGAACAGTTCATGATGAAGTATAATAATGTATATTATATATGCACTCAGGGAAGAGATGCTCTTAAATGTGTCTGTTTATACTTACTGATGTAGTTAGGCAGAAGAGACAGGGCAGCGTAGTAAAATATTTCTGGAAATTCCGTTGGAATACTTGCTATATCTGACTACTTTAGGCAAAAAAGTACTACCATGGTGGGTGGCAGAGGAGGCGGCTAGGATGTTGTCACTGTACTCACTTCCTACAGAGTATAACATCTAAAATAAACATTGTTAGTCATTACACCTCTTTTGCTCTTTCAAAAAAGCATTTACGGAGCAGGGCAAGTTCTTTCAGAGACAGGTCACATAAGATTGTTTTGATGATATTCACTGTATGTCAATGTTAATAAGCCATGTGAGAGATCGGACAGCTGCTTAGCACATGGTATGACACATAGGTGAGTGTTTCTCTCTTGCAAGAGAAAAATGGAAAAAAGGTGAAGTTATAACGTAGCTTCCCATTGCCCCCAGCAAGGATGGCATAGGGAACTGCATATACTTTTAAGTTGGTCTGATAATTGGTTTGAGATGGTCTTGTTCAGCATTTTAACATTTCACTACATTAGCAGTAGTCACTGCGCTTATTTGAATAGAAAATACTTCAAAATTTTATTTCTTCCACAAGCTTTATTTTTCTTCTGAACTCTGTCAGTGTTCACTCAATATGCTACTCTGCCAGTAGCTAAATGAAAACTGGAGGTTTGATACCCTTTTAACTACAGAATATGTTAAGCGTATTTCATATATTTTTTCGTAATAGAACAAATCACACTTTTCTATACAGAGAAAAAATTCTGAATAGTGATGCATGCACATGATTGGAAAGCACACTTCAATAGCTATCTGGTGTTAGACCTTAAAGTTGTGAAGAATTTTTTTTTTCTTTACACTGAAGTTTTAGCAAAAGCTACGTATTCCATGTTGCAGATCCACATGAGACGAAAATGTACTGCATATCCCTCCCCAAAAGTTACCCTGAAATCAGGGCACAAGATACATGCTGACTAGTCTGAGTAAATGTATGGTACTAGTTTGGAAGTAAAATTATTTTGTCTTATTTGTTTTGGAAAGAATAAATGAGCTGGAAGTAACCAAAAATGCTAGATTTATTTTAGGCTTCTGTTAAAAATCGGTAATTGCCTAGGCACTTTTTTTTTTTCAGTCTTAAAATTTGTGGAAGATTAGCTCCAAGGTGATAACTACATTTTTTTTGTCAATCAGATGTTTAGTTTTCTGAAAGAGTGCATAACAGAGAACTGAATTTTAGTAACTTGAATAGCTGCATTTGAAAATTTTTGGAGTATAATATTACAACAAACATTTCTTTCCATTTCAATAGAAATTAAAATTCCGTTATGAATATACAGTTTCTTACACTGCTTTGACGTATTTAGTAGTTTTTGGACAGTTTCAAATTCTGGTTTTGGAGTGAGGGGAAGGGAAGGAAAGGATGTGAAACTTGTAGATCTTCCTGTAAAACTTTGTAGGTCAAGGCAGAATGTTTTTGAAGTATTTACTACTTTACATCCTTGAAATGGGTGGTGGAAGAAATTTCTAGAAGCTTGTCTTTAAAGTAAACTAAAATATGCCTTCTTTGAAGAAATTAAATTGAAAATGAAGTTAGAGCCTTTTCATTAAAAATTGCCTAACTGGAAATGAAAACAAGTTGGACCATTATGTTCAACAGTTCAAAAACTGCTTGAGGAAACATTAACTTTTAAAGTCCTGTTTGAATAATCACTAAAGCTTTAGTCAGAAATGAATCCACTTTTCCATATAGAAACACTGAGGAAAACATTTATATGAAAAAATATAGTCCAATTTCTGAAAATACAGACCAATTAGTGAGATTTAATTTAGGTATTTGTCACTGAGTATGCATCACATATATGTTAGAGCTGATTTACCATTATTTCCTTGTCTTATTTGCAAAAAGAGACTCCTACTTATTGAAATATTACTGAAGAATCTAGCTTTCCCCACAAATTACACACTTTTTGCATAAATGTGCCTAATTACCTGAATTCAGTTTTGATTAGCAGTGTTAATTGATGCAGCTGTGGATGGGCTCTGTTTACCTAAATTACCATGTGCAAACAGCAATACGTCTGAAAGTGAATATGCTAAACTGAAAATACTAATTAGCTAAGACAGATTGTTATTCAAGTCACATCTCAGAGCTTTTTAATGAAAGCCTGAATGTGTCAGGGCTTTATGATATTCAGACAGAAATGTCTATATTACATATGATTTCTAAATTTAATTCATGGGAACAGATGGGATGTCGGCCGGGGTTCTTCTCCATCGCTTCCAGTATTAATGTTAATATTTTACTCTACTGGAGACATTTTTGAGTGTGTGCATGTGAGAGAGAAAGAAGTGTTTGAGGGAGAGAGAGGAGGGAGGAACTCATTGTGTTCATTAATAATGTGCCAGCCAAGAACATCGAACTGGTCTATTTTTGATGGACATATTTGCAAATTATAGCCACCTACTTTCCCAGAATGAAGATAAACAAACTATTTTGCAAATTTAATAAAGCTAGATAGTAAGTATAATAGAACCAAGTAACAGAAAGGTTAAACAGATCTCGTTAACAGGGAGATCTTTTGCAACAACAGAGATTTTTCATTTTGCAACAATAAAAAAATATCCGTTTTTGAAATAAGAGGAGGATTGGGCTTCGTATTTCAGTCTGTTGTAGAAAGGCTTTCAATTACATTAAGCTGTGTTGTGAAATACAAATACAAATTATTTTCTCAATTTTCTTTAGAACAGTACAGATTTAGGTATTCAGATAATGCACTTAATCCCTCTTAATAGTTCTGTTGGATGCTAAACTGTAAATAAGTTCGGAAGTAGTGTAAAAGAATATCTAGAGCATATACATGGACTCGGTATTCTTAATATAGAACAGCAGCTGTACTGCGTATGCCCAGTCTTCAATCCATTTATTCTCTACTTTTGCTCAGAGCTTAAATATGCAGAGGTCAGCCCCCAAGTGAAACTCAGTAATTCCATCAGAAGCTTTTCCCACAATGTCTTGTCATAACGCAAAGAAAGGATTATAAGTTTTGTGCCTATTATTTGTACCAAAATAATTGTTACAGTTGTAATGTTCTAATTTTCGTATTTGGACCATTCTTGCATAAATGGTCTCAAGATATCTGTAACAGTCCTAATTCAATGTAGGTAGCTATGGTTATAGTTATAAAAAGTGTCAAATCTTTTGACGTAAATTGGTCAGAATCTACTTTCTTGTGTGTTTGTGTGTTGCAATGGGGGAACTCGTTTGACTCTGGTATTACACAGTTATGGTGAATGTGGTGAATAGAATTTGGCCGGGTTACTCAGTTTTGGGAACACAATACTCCTTTCTCAAAAGGTTCAACAGTTCTGGTTTTGTGTAAGTTGACATGTAGAGCTTATCATATTTTCTACAAGCAATTATCTAAGCTCCTAAGCTTTATACCTGAATCCTTTAGTTATGCCCTCTTGTACATCATTGGTGTAGGCTTTTCAGATGGAACATATTCCTAAATAAATCAGCCACAGATAACCACATTGTTCTGCTGGCAATTAACTTGGGCTAAAGAGGAGAACAATAGTGGTGCGAGTCAGGTTTGGACCACTGTGATAAAAGAATCACTTCATTCCTATTACAGTTGCAAAATATGAGTGATCCTCAATAATGAACTGTCTCTTCAGTCCAGACATCTGGCCTAGTAAAGAGCTTTTATCCTAAATAAATCGTATTTATCAGGAGTTCTGAGTCATAAAATGTTATACTAGACCATTTAATGACAAGTACTCCACCACTCTTAATAGAGCTTGACATCCTTATGCAAGGTGTAGCTGAAAGAGTACATGAGAAAGAAAAGCATCTCCTTCTGGAGCACGGAAAGGGAAAGAGGCAGACACAGAAATCCAAACTAGTTTTGAGATGGAGCTTGAAAAACCAATGAAAAATTACATCCAATGATTGCTTTCACTAGTAAAATACTGGAATAAATTATTCGGAGATAAGGTGTCCTGGGCAGGTGATGATCTTCAAGTATACTTGTAGATGAAGGGAACAACAGATTAATTCATTGTTTAAAAGAATCTAGCAAGGCCTTTTTTTTTCCAAAGAAAATAAGGTAGCAACTTCCACATAAAGGTCTTGAGAAAGCCAGGACTTGATGCAGAAAATCTCTCCAAACTTTGACCTTTACTCAACCATCATTTGAGAGCAAAATCAGTGAGAAAGGAGTCTGCGATATTTGCTTTAAGCTTTCAGAATAGGAGTTCAGGCCAGAATGTTAGTGGCAGCAATAGCAAATAAACGATTTGTGAGAACATACAGAACCTAAATGATATTTCTATCTCTCTGTAACCTTTAATTCAGTTGGTTGATCAGCTGCTACTCAGGGCATCTACATGGTACCGCTGCAAAAGTTGGCTTTGCTTTGCAACGGGTTCTTGTTTCCATCCAACAAACTAAAGGTGTGTTTGATATCTTCTGACACCCCAAAGCTGTCACCTGCTGTGTCCAAACTATGCATTTTACAATTTATGCACAAGATTGCTTAGTAAAGAGATCCAATAAGATTACTAAGATTGTATTATCTTTTTCTTCAGGCTTTGCACTCTGATTCCAAAATTAGCCAGTGTCTTTTGAGGTGTGCAGTCAACCCTCAAATAAGAAGGACACAAAAAATTGTGTAGAAAAAAAATAAAATAGTGACATGTCTAACTCCCTGTTTTGTAACTGTTTCTCAAAAAGAATAATCAGCAATAAAAGTGAGTGGTCATCAAATTCCTATGGAAAATAGAACAATTCTGGTCAATTGGAACTGAAGTGCTTCAAAGAGAAGACATGTGAAAGCTATTATGAAAGCACTATAATGAAAACATCCTAAGTATACAGGAGATTTGGTTCTGATGAAATCTACCTAACAAAAACTGCAGACGTGAACCAAAGAGGAAGAAAAGAAAAGGAGATTCTGGCTCCTCCTCACTCAGCACCACCTGCGCAAGGCTTATATCCCCACATCGCGTAGTGACATTACAGCTCGGGTTAGGGGGAAGCCCATCTAAGAATAGAAATGGTTTCTAGCACTGTTTACATGTAACCGTGTTTTCAACTCATCTGTCTTACTCCTCACTCAACCATTCATGTTGAATTTCACTTTATTCTTCCACAGCAGAAAGACCAACCTGTTGCCAATGCAGAAAGTCTCCCTTCATCTCCTCCTTAAATGCTTATGGTCTTTTCTTTTGCCGCATGCAGTCTGCATTATTGTAATGCTTGTCATACAGAGCTGACTTGGGAGGAAAGATGAGGCGCTGTGTTGTTTTGGTTACTGCTCTGTGAATGAGTTGGGTGACTATACATATTCATCCCCTCTGTTCTGGTATTTCTGCTGGATTCAAGGTTTCTGCTGTTGCCAACTCAGTGCAATGTTTCTGGTCTTCAAAGCAATTAACGTGTCAGTATTGGCTCTTTTGGCTACCTCTTTGACTTGCCAAGGTACTTCTCAAAACAAGGAGCAAGCTATTGCTGTGTTGGAAAATCTCTTTATAGACTGCAAGTCAAAAAGCATCTTCTGCTTTTACAAATAATATTTGACATTTTTCATATCTGTCCTAATTTAATGTTTGATTTTCAGGATCTGATCTGCTTGTGTTTTGAAGTAGCGTTTTTGTTATAAGTTTGCAGGGACAACTTGCTGTTCACTTACACAAAAGCACTTATAGTTCAGGTACTCGAACTTTTTTTTAAGTCAGTTTTAGTCTACATCTATTGCACAATTTCTTGTTGCTAAACTAAGTGAATATATTTATTCTCCAATGAATCTATACGATTTAAATCAATTAAATGCTTTCTATTTTTGATGTTGATTGTATAACATTATGCAATTAACACTCCCCCAAAACAAAAGGAGCGTATATAACATGTTCTTTCTCTTTATATTCGTGTTCCAGCTCCAAATATCCACTGATGTGGAGGGGCCCTGCTTAAAAACTCATCCTTCAGGACCCTGTCAGAAGTGAAGTCCTCTAGTCTCTTCCAAGCTGTACGTGTCCCCCCATTTTGTTCTTATAGCCCTTTTCTCTCATAGTCCAGTTGCTATTTTTACTTCTGTTTCCGTACCGTGACAACATTTTACCTTGTCATTTATACTGGTCCTCTTTCCTCTCTGTCCCTTCCTCCTTATGCTTGGTACAAAAATTGGGTAATTTTGATTTCTCCTGTTGATCATATTTCCCTTCTACTTTGCAATCTTTAGGCTGGCCATGAGTTTTTGGCTGTTCTTGCTTTATGACAGTTGCAGTTTCTTTCAAATAGCATTAGGGATGCTAAGCACCTACAAAAAAGATCTTTTACCTTTGATAGGCAAACCCAAAGTGTGTTAATCTAGTAGGCTACCGTAGAGATCTAGAAGTACTATCACCAATAATGAATAATTTTTTCTAAGAGTCTTCAGTCAGTATGGATTTCAAAAACTCCTACTTAATCAACTATTTCTGTATAATGTTTTTAATCACACTCACTTGGTATGTGAGCTTTTCCGAATGCTTTTCTCTGCTAGACACTGTCATCTCTCTTCTGCTCAGATTCAGCTTCAACCTGCTGGTTTTTGTCTTTTAATTTACATGTCTAAATTAGCCACCATTATATATGTCAAAAAAGGCAAGTGCGATAACTGTGTGTTATCTGCAAACTTCCATCAAATCAAGACTGATAACCAAAAATTTCTTCTGTCATCACTGGTCTTTGCTTCATCTACTTTTAAATTAGATTTCCTAAAATTTTCTCTGTTCTTTAATACAGACTGCATCGTTCCTGTTACATTTCTATACATGAATTACAATACAATCTGCTTTTAATCTAAAATTACTTTCAACCACATAAAAATACGTAAGATAGTAAGAGAAGTAAAAATAGAGTGAGGCAGTACTGTCTTCTCAGCCAGCTTAGAGATACGCTGCTTTTTGTGTGGTTGTCCATGTCTGTGCAGGAGGAATGCTCAGAAAGGAAGACTCAAGCTATGTAAATGAATTCCTTTCTCAGTTAACCCTATTAGCTCCTTTGTCAATCCCATTAAATTGAAAGGTCTTGTCTTCCTTTACTCCTTGCATAGCTCCACTCTTACTACATCTTCTCCAATAGTCCCTCATTCATTACTGTGCTTCCTCCATCTACACTGGCCGTTGATGATTAGTTAAATCAATGCTGCTGCAACCCTCTCTTCTAGCAAATACAGTGTATGTGTGTTTGTGTGAGTGCGCACGTGTGTGAACCTATGATATACATACTTTGGGCCAGTTCCTGTTTCAGACAGAACTGTCGTGAAATGAATAAAGCCTCAACATAAGACAGTAAGTTTTCTTGTGTTAGGATGTTTAATAGTGAACTATTTCAGGTGTGAGTTGTCAGCTGCGCAAACTGAGAAGTAGAATAAGCAGTGTGCATATTTGCATTTAGTTTGATTCTTTCCTGAGTGGACATATACGCGCTGACTGGTGCCTGCGTGATGGTTATGAACCAATCTGTTTGTGGCATTTTTATGGTACCGTAAACGTAGGGCATTTCATTTCGGTGAATATCTACTGTAAGATACATGATTTTTGAATAAGGGCTTTTCCAAGCCTACAAACTCTCAGAAGGAAAATTGGATGACCAGATAAAAAATATGCCCAAGTGCATTTAGACTAGTGAAAAGATCTGTGTGAAAAGTTGTGTTTTGCACTCTATAACAAGTGTATTTCTATCTGTATTTGGTATATTCATATGTGTATGCATATACATATGCATAGCCCATCATAAAAATGGCTGCAAAGACCACGCAGGAAATTTATAAAAACTCTCACCACCTCTCTCTTCTTTTTCTTGCCAATTCCACTTTGGGTGACCATTGTTCCAAAATTTAGAACATTTTCTAACGATTACCAGTGTCTTTTAGCAAATATCCTGAAAAAGAGTTCTATTTCTCTTAGATGCAAATTTTCTGTGTGCTTACTAGTCTCCAGAGTAGTATCAGACCATGTTTAAATCAGAGACTATTTTTATGTTAATTTTCGCTCTGGGTATGAGAATGGAAATTGTACTTTTGGAAAGAAGAAAGAAAGCTCAGCCAGATTCCCAGTGGAACAAAATATTTCCTTCCAAGCACATGAGCTCTCAGATGTGTAAAATAAAATCTTGATATTAACATTACCTAGCCTTTTTTGCAGTTAGATTGTATAACTTTAAAATGTTTTTGCCATTATTGTCCTTTTCCTTTTGGACCTACGCGACTCGAGTCTGCCTTCAACAAAGTCAGCGTGTTGTAAAATATTACACACAATCTTAATTCTTTCCCAGTTTCCTTATTATAGTAAAAACATTGATTCCTTACTTGTACAATATATTTCTCTGTAAGCTCTCTTTCATCTCTTTAAAAAAATGTGTGTACCCATGCACGTGTGGAGGAGGGATAAAAGGAAGATTTTAGACAAGTCACTTTGTTTCTCTTCAATTTCCAACTTCTGTTTCATCTGGATGAGCTGTAAGGCCTCTGAGAGAGCAGCGTGAAGAGTGTGGCAGGTTCTCGTCTGTGCTGCAATGTGGTGCTCTGAGCCGGGGGCTCCAGGCACTGCTGTGGTACAAACAATGAAAAATAATAGTGCGTTCATAGAAGTAGCGTGGCATGGAGGAGAGGCATAAGTATAAGCAGTACCATTCCAAGTGTTGGTCTTGTTTGTTAATGACAAATGTACTGTAAATGAACAAATAATAGAATGTCACAAAACTCTTGTGGACAGCCGAAAAACAGTCAAAACACCATAGACTTTAACTTAATGGAAGGCTCTTCAGGGCAACGGACGTATCCGCTCTTTCTCGTACAGTACAAAGTGCAGTAACTCCTTGGTCCTGACCATTCACCCTGGGCCTTATTTGTAATACAACTAGTAAATATTTATAGATGTATACGTACTTATATACACATACGACATAATTGAAAGGTTGGTTTCATTTGAGAAAAAAGGGAATCCAACAAAAAGAAAGTGCACATTACTGCCGTCTAGCTTTGATGTGGCTGGAGAGAGGTCAGTGCTCTGTCAGCTTAGAAAGCCAAAAGCAGTTCACCGGAAATGATCAGACTCCTAAATTGACAGTAGACATTAAAGAAAGCCTGGCCTTAAAAAGAGGTTTTCTTACCATGGCTACTAGGTTTAAATTATTTTAGAGTTAAGGTTTTGGACCCGTAGGAATGAACTTCACTCAGAGTGAAGTCTGAGGCCTGAAAAAGACATGCATCTTTTAGCAATACAAAATTTGAAAAAAGAAACCTGTGGTGTCTGTGTTGCATTATATAAACTTTACATCGCTTGATGAGATGATGAACAGCATGAGGAGAACTTTGGCTGCATCTCCATTATACTTTTGTAGGGCAGCCAAGCCGTTTACTCACCCATATGTTCTGGGTTCCAAAATCAGTTCTAATAACAAAAAACAAATGTACAAAAATCGAGATTCAGTTTTGTTAAATAATTATTTGTAGTGTGTACAACTTGGAGAGGATTCAACAATACACTGAAGAAAGATTCCTTCTGGCTGTTGATTCAAATATTACTCTTGAAAAATAGGTGAAAGGCTTAAAGTTTGAGGTGTAATGCCCAAATCAATAAAGACTGTGTTTCAGAGAACGCTTTTAAAATGACTGCTGATAGGAAAGATATATTCACTTTTCATCTCAGAAAGACAGAAGAATTCATGTGTTAGCAGCTGTTGATGATGTAAATATTCAGGTTTGCATTCTCCATGTGATCAACTAACATTGAATTGCTAGTTGAAATGCTGAGAGAAAAAATCGGTTATAGATTCTTCCTGTACCTATATATGTGTTTAGAAATCCCTTCATTAGTGATTTTAATAACAAGAAAATACTTTCTCTTTCTTTCTTCCCACGAAACGTGCATAAAATGTTATCTGTTTCTCCTGTAGTACGTACAGTATTTTAATTGCATTCCATTGTTCCCAAACCTAATTTGTTGGAAGTTAATTTTAATTATATTAGAGCTGGGAGCTGAATCAGTGTTCAGATGAGAGAATTTGGCAAGATGGACTTTTATGCGTAGTAAATCCAGAAGTTGGTTGGTTTGTTTTTTTTTCCTTATGTCTTTAAGAAAGTCTAATTTACTTTAAGAATGAGTTGGTATTTAAGACATAAACATTACATCTAATAAGCGCACTATGGCCAGGCTCAAATTGTGCACATCAGAGTGGCTTTTAAGACAGAGCAAATGGTTAGTAAATGTTTAAGTGACATAGAATCATAGAATCATTTGTTGGAAAAAACCTTTAAGATCATTGATATTCAAACGTATTCTGAAGAATGCAAAACAGGTGTAGCTGCCCTAATATCATGTAAGATGCTGGAATTTTTTTCTGTGCTTTCTTGGAGAACCTTTCTATACCAAGCTTAAAAAAAAAAAAAAGAAAAAAAAAGGAGAAGTCATCAGCCTTTTCCAGTAGCTAGTCTGTTTAGAAAGGAGACAACCTGTTGGAGTACTTGGAAGTAATAAAACTGGTACCTACCAGCTAACTCTGCTTATTTGAGTTAATCTTAGTACTGATACTCATATCAATCTCTTACGCCTTTACTCCTTATCTGTAGAATATTTCCCTAATTCTTTCATGTAATTCTTTTGTGTGCGCTATATAGGCAAGCAACATGGCCTGTTGCAGATTGAAGTGACGCTAGAGCTCATTTAAAACTAGGATTGTGTCTGGGACATGCTCTATAGCCAGCTTTTTGTTGGTTTGTTTTGGATTTTTGTTTTCTTTTAAGAAGAGGAGTGCAGCTTGGGCAGCTCTGCTGCTCAGAACAAAATTGAAGAGTGCACGGGCAACCTCTGGACTTGGTAAAACAGAAAGGAGACTCCAGCCTTCCCAAAAGTCCTGTGGGGAGTCTGGCTGTTGGTCACGGCAGACAAATGGCGTTTCGCTTTGATATCAGATGTGTGGGGAGGAGGGGCTTTGCATCTGAAATGAAGGGGATGATGCATTCAAGTCAGCTAATGAAAGACGGACAGGGAATACCTGTCTTGTAGCTCGCGGGGCTGCGTGCTCCCAAAAGAAAACACAATTTATTGTGTGGATTCCCATTTTTTGATTGGCTACAGTTAAAATCATGTGCTGAACAGGTGTCAGTAATCCATTGTTCGCAAGACAAAGGCAGCTACAATTTCTGTCATTGTTGGGACACAGGACTGCGAAGTCTTTATTTTCAAATTTAATATTTATATAAGTTGCAGTCTCCTGGTCACACACAGAAAGACAAAAAGAAAGAAACCCTACCAGATCACTGCTGTGGAGCAATCTTGTTACACCAACTGGCATTCCACTTGGGTCACAACCCTATAGATTTAAAGGCTGGAAAGGAGATAAGTGCTATTTCTGCACCTAACCAAACAACTTGTGGTTGAACTGTGTGAATATTGTTTAAAAATAGACCCCAATTAGAAGTAACTGAAAATTTCTCACCTTTCTGAGCAATCTGTTTCAGTGGTTGACTAACCTTATTGTTACAGGCAGAGTTAGAAATAATTTGAATTTTGTGTAATTTTACCATCACCATGGCAAGTAAAAGCCACAGATGGGAGGCAAACAGTCTTATAAAAAGGAGGAGGGTGTTGTCGCCAATGTGTGAGGGTTAGATAGGATCAGCTTGGCTCTCTGTGGATAGAGCATCATGAGCTGGTTGTCTTATCAAAGTCCTAGTTTTTCCCGCATGTTTGTTGGTTCAAATAGAGCGAGAATGATGTTGTACTGAAAATCTTAGACACTCTCGCCATTCTTTAAATGGTCTTTGAATCCTGGCTCATTTGAGAGAGGGGACAATATCCAAGGTGATGCAGCATCACTTCCACAAAGTGAGATAAAATAGCCTATGGCACTGTTAAGAAATGATCAGCAAGGACAGAACAAAACCACCAAAAAGCAGAATCCCTTTTCCCACAGGATCTAGAGCTGTTGAACCTAAAACCAAGCCAAGGTGCCCCTGATGTTACTTGGGCCCTCCAGACAATGGACTCTACTAATTGTGCAGCAGAAGTGCTGTCCTTCCCTTCTGCATCTGGTATGATCAATCAGGATTTCAGTTACTTGTCTGTTAACAAGTGTTGCTCCTGAGGAGAAAGTTAAAAACCGAAAGGAGACAAAAGAAGTGAGGGTCTTGCTCAGATGGAATGAGGTGGAATCACATTACTGTGTTGTAAATGGCATCAAAATATGTTGGTGGAATATTATTTGGAAAACTGATTCTCTAACATCAATTTTTTGTCTTGAATGTTCCCTATTTTCCTGATGAATAAGGGGGGGATTTGACAAAAAGATTCAGAGGGTTCCTGAGTTGATCTTTGATCTTAGATCAGGAGGATGACAGAACTTAATTTCTCCATTACTCCTTCTGTTGGAAAAAAGTTCGAGGAATAAAAATCACAATGTTGTCATGTTGCCACAGAAACTGGAGGATTCCTCTGTAGTTACACACCTGTGATCTTATAAAACGAAATTCCTATTCTGTTTCAGCGTCATCCTGAAGCTGACAGTGGGAGTGTGATTAAAAAAAAAAAGTAGAGTCTAAATCAATTGTTATAATCTAGTATGTGATTACCTCTCCCCAGCCTCCTTTCCGTATATGCAGGTGCGTGTGTCTTCTTTCAGAAGCTTCTTAAATTGCTGAAGAAAGTGTTATGTTTAAATGGTCCATGTATCTTTTCTATTGGGGAACAGTCCCATTTCAGTTGAAAGTATCAGCTTCCATTAGGGAAATGATTCCCCATGCTTTTTGTTCATCCCTACAGTTAAGCCTTTCTGATTTCCTTTCAGAGCTATAAAGTTCTGGAGGAGTGAATATATGTGCAACCCTTCTGCTACAATTTCTTGTTACTGTCTGAATGTATGGGGCTTGAGGGGAGGGAACATGACCATATGGAAACAGCTTTCTTATCCAAGTGGAAACAGTTTAAGTCAGCTTTCAGGCAGGCTCCATAAACATGATTCAGTAGAGGAACTCGCAGAACCGTATTTTAATGGCCATTAGAATTGCCTCTGCAGTGCATTCAGAGCCAGGATACAGTGAATACCGATGTTTGTATTATGAATGAAAGACAAAAGTCTTCTGAGCAAAAGAAAATCTAATGTTAATTAAACTTTTCGAGGGGTTGGGGTGGATAATTCAGCTTTTGTGTTGTTAAAATCTCCTTTGATTTTAATTGCATGACAAAAAAACCCGACTGTGTTATGTTAGCAAATGTTCATATTTGATTACAAGCATTTGTGTATGCTAAGTCAAAGAATTAAATGCTTTTAATTGGGGGGGAGGTTGGGAGTTGGGGTTTTTTTGTTGTGTTTTGCTCGATTGGGGGTTTTTTTGGTTTGTTTTTTTTTTTTTTTTTTTTTTCCAGGACAGCTGCATTGATAACAGAGCTTATACTGTCGGTGTGTTGAAGGTCATTTTTATAAACTGCTCAGTGAGAACTGCTCCCCTCTAGGAGAAAAGAAAAATCAACTGAGCATACCTAAAATTGTCTAGAAAATACTATTACACTTACTGAATTTCAGTTATATATTTCAGATTCACATGGAATCCAATGAACGCTCAGATCAAATATGAAAAATTGTAGCAAGTTTCTAACGATATGCACAGGGTTTTTTTCCCCCTTTTGTGGCTGACTTAGAGAAACAAGGCACATTCTTCTCAGAGATGGCAAAGGATAAACTGAAATTCTTAACATTAAAACATACCTAACACTGTGATATGTTTTAGAATTGGAAACAAAGGTAGGGTATGTCTTATCCATCTGTCTTGCTTCCCTGTGCATCTGTCTGTCTCTCTAGAGCAAGTCAATACAAATGATTAGAGCTGGCATCTCACAAATGTACACCCTTAAACCATGAAGCAATAATACTGTGAAGGAAGTTTTTTTCTGACCTTTTCAAATTACATCCAACTGTCTAGGGAATTTCTCAGTGACTAGAGGTAATAAGGTTCAATCCGTTTTGCTGGTTGGCTTCAAATTTAGCTCCTCAGAAGCCCTAACTTATCTATTCTTTTTATCTTGGCCTTGGCATCTATTCAGTACAGTAATCCATGCATCTAATCTTTTTTTTTTTTCTTCCCTCTCAGGTTTAGCTGGTGGATCACATTGTGAAATCTGCAGCCATGAAAGGCCCTCCATTTACTGCACCCTTCAAAACGAAATATTAGCATGGGAGGCTAAGCTGGTATGTTGCCTTTGAGAGGCTCTTGTTGAATTTAATTAGCTTTTAGATTTCATCTCCATCTCACATCTCAGCTTTCACTATTGTATGCGATTTAGGCTTCAGTGACTTTCATTATTTAAAACTTTTCCAACTTAGCCATGCTACTTTAGAATACCGAGGGGGGAAATAAAGTTTAAAGTTCATTTTCTTAAATTGATTCTGTTTAGTTTTTAAGATGTGAACTCAGAAACAATAGAGACACAGCTTCCCAGTAAGTTAGTGAATCACTCAGGTGAGAAGGGCAAACAGACATTTGCGCATGGCTTGTTTCTCGTTGTACTCCAAACTGCAAACAGGTGAAGAACACTTTTAGCAAAACATTTATTAGAGTATTTTGATGTCAAATATTTTTATATCTGGGAGAAAATGCTTCCTTTTCAACTCAGTTGGATATATGGTTTCATTTTTGTGACTTACACAGGGTATTATGGAGTAGAGACCTCAAGTTCTGGTTCACGAGTAACTCCAGGACAACGTGAGGAGAGCTGTCAATGGGAAATGGTAAGCTCTTGGCTGTTAACTTAGTCCCCACATGGTTAGGACCTAGAGATTCGTTTCATTTCAGGCGGGGGAAAGTCATAAAAAATGCCCTTTGCTGCTGTCACTTCCCCAGAGTATTAAATCTGTGGTTAGTTATATCTGATGTGCTATTGAATGACCTGCAGAATACTGAAAGTGCATGCATATCAAAAAGCACTTGTAAACCACTTGCTTTTAATCATGCAAGATAGGTATTGGAAGACATATGCAGCTAACTTACATAGAGTTTCAAGGCAAAGCAGTAGCTACAAAGACGTTGGGTAAAGGAGTGTGATTTTTTTTTTTTTTCTTCTTTTTCCTGAATTCATCTTCATTTTGATTCTCCTTTCTGAAGTGCAGGGAAACATGGTCAGACGGAAAAAGTACAGAACTGGGGTTTATAGATCTTGTCCCTGTATGTAAATGGGCATCTAATAGGGCTGTAATGTTTGTCGAGTCACATAATCATTTTGCACCATAACCTTGGCTTCTGTTGGTTAGTACTTGACAGAGGATGAGCACAGGGTGCCACCTGGATATTTCATTGTCTTTAATTGATTCAGCTGAAATAAAATAGGTTCATTTTTAATCAAAATTTATTGTACACCATTGATACTAGCAATGTTAAAAGTGGGATACTCAATAAACTGAAGGCCAGTGGTATGCCTGGAAGTTGGCCACAAAACTGTTGAGAATATCTTTGATTCTGATATTAATTTAGGGAAAACAGTACCCCACATTGGTAACCCTTCTTGAATTCACAGTTATTTCTTTAGTGTCCTTACTCTCACATCACAAAAAGAAGAGTTGCTAAATAGACAGATCGAGATATATTTTTAAGCAAGCAGGAATAACCATTTCAAAATTTCTTTGTTAGTTTAGTACAAAAGATAACATACCTAAATTGGCAGCATCCTAGATAGTGTCCTTGTTTCGGAGATAATATGAAAGCACCTATTTTGAGCATACGCAAACACACAGCTTGGTACTAAAATAAAGTGTAGTCGGTTAAATCAATATTTGTGTGGATGTGTTCATTTACTCTCACATCTTGGAAGCTCCAGTGATACATATAGAGTTATTTCTTAGTAGAAATAGAAAAGTTTTGCTGTTCTAAATTCGACATGAATTAGGCTCCTCCTGGCACTCCAACACCCAGGTTGGCCTCCAGATATGGAGACCAGTGACCCACAAGGGGCCATAGTTTGCCAAGTGTATCAGAGGACTGAGAAATGCTTCGTGGAAGTAGCGAGTTTTAGCACCTCAAAGCACTGTTTTGGCTGTACGTATATATATCTTCTTACAGTAAGTGCTTGAAAAAATATCCCTCATAATACTTCAGGCAGAAATACATAGCGATGGGGTTATTCTGAATGCAAGCAGGATATTAAGATGATGGCAGTGTGAGTTTTCTTTCACTGAGCAAGTTCTTGTTTTCAGGATTCTTTCTCATTTGTAATCCTGAATGCTGGAGAGAAGCAGTTCTGTTGACAGGTCTTTTTACCATACTGATGGTTTTAAACTCACAAGTATTGAAAGTGAATTTGAACTATTAAAGAGAAAAAAAAATCTTATTTATTTATTTAAATTTATCACCGTGTATGTTGCATAAAAGGAACCATGTGGTGATATCTAAATGTTTATGTTTCATTTATTGGAGTGTTGGGGTACCAGTAGTTATGAGCTATGGACAACAGTTGACCTAAATGTGTTGTTGTCCACTTGGAATGTAGTTGAGTATCTTTTCCTTTGTCAAAGCCAAGTGTTCTGCATCACTAAAGGTCCAGAAACCTCGGAGCTATATTCTGGATTTTGCTATTACTGGGGAATATCAAGCTCTTCTTTGCAAACTAAGCCATTTTTGAAAGTAGGCGACCAAAAAAACCCAAAACCCCACAACTGGTTTTCAAATCAAACATACTACATTACGTCTTATAGTAGGAAAAGTAGCAACAAAAGTCCTGATGTTTGTCTGGTTTAGTGTCTTTATAGTTTTGCCTTTCATTCTTTCATTCCTGTTTTTTATAAATTGAAAGTCCAACAGTAGGAAAACAAAATGGGTGCCGGGGACAGGTATATGAAAAATGGTGTTTCAGCTTTGCTGTTTTTCCTCAGTTCTTAGAAAATATCCAGTTCAACAAATCTTTATAAGAAGGAAATTCTGTAGATGATTGAGTCAAAGCAACTCCCGTCCATGCATCGGTGGTGTTAAAATGGGAGGCTGCATTGTGCACATCAAAGGGATTGTGTGAATGTTATTGATACACCATTCTGCATTGTTCTGTGTTATTTATATTTTCATCATTAGTCTATAAAGTCTTAATAATTAGCTCTCTAATTTCCCAGAAAAAGCATGTTAATTTGTTGAACTGGCTGAAGAAAAAAAAAAAAAAAGCTGATCAATCTGGCATTGTAAATTAATAGTATAGAACAAAGCATAGTCATAATTAGTTGAGAAAAGGACTTTTCTTGTTCATTCCAGTTTATAATAAAAAGACCCTCGCCAAAGTGACTTAGAAAATAATGCATTCAGACTGAGCAGAATTACCGCCTAGCAGATTCTATTTATCTGTAGCTTAAAAAGCAGCTGCGTTTTTGTAAAAAGCAATGAATGTGGCAGTCCTACTTAAAGGTAGAAGAAAAAGAACACCCCTTGTTTTGTAATAAGGGGATTTTCAATTTAAAAGAGAGAGAGAGCCTGTTGTGTGAAGTATGGTTATTACATTCACTGTATTCTATCTCACCCACCAGGAGGCTAATAACGAAGGAGTCAGTGAAGGAGACCAATGCCACGAGGGTTATCTCGCAGCCCCAGATGCTGGATAAGTTGAAGGAGGCAGAATCGCTTTTGGATGACATTCAGGAAGGCCTTGAATGATTATTTGGCGAAGAAAAGACTATTCTTTCCAAGGTAAACAGTCCATTTCATCTGTCTGCTGTCGGTGTTGATGTTAAATATGTTTATATAAATACCTCTAAAGTTCATTTTTTACCGTTTTTCAGGTTTTTTCTCTCGATGCAACAATGATCTCTCAGGAATCCTTTCCGAGACAAAGGATCCACTCCATGTCCAACCACACCTAAGGAAATGCTTTGAAGGAATTGCCAAGCTCACTTTTAATCACGAGAAAGAAATTACCCACATGGAGTCAGCAGAAAATGAAAAAGTAGAGCTCGTGCTGCGAATAATTCCAGCAAGTGCCAAGGGGCTAGTTGAGAAATGGCTTCATGAGGTGAATATCTTTAGCTCTTACTTAGGGTTTAGTTACTGTATAATCATTTTCTCTTTTAGGAGCAATGAATATCATAAGCATATTTCCTGACTAAATGGCTCTCTGAATATTTGTCAAGATGTTGACAGATTTCAGCCTTATTGTTGTTATTTATTGCAACTAATTTAGCATCTGCAAACATGCAGAAATTAATTCTAATAAAAAGCTCTCGGAGTCAGGCTGTCAGCAGAAGTGGGTCTGTGTCTGAATCCATATATGTGAATATATGTTTGAGTCTACATGTATGTGTTTTCATGCTTTCATGGTGTAATGTCTGTAGTTCAAGACAATAACATTTAAAAAATAATCAGAGAAATGTCAGATTTTGAACGCTTCCCACCCTGCAGAAAGTGTGTGCCATTGTGTCAGAGGGGTTTAATTTGCAATCGTTTTAACAAAAGGGAAGAGAAATTATGTCACTGATAACACCCTAACCTTTCCCCTTTGGGCCTCTCATCCAAATTCATTGGTTTCAGTACCAAATTAATCGGTGACCTTTTTTTGTTCGCTTTATTTAACCTTCCTCTGCCAGCGGAGGAAAGGGAAGGGGCCCTTCCCTTGCTGTTTGTTTCTGGGCCAAGAACCCATTTTCCTTCCCACGTGCTTCCCTTTCTCCTGGGGCAGGACCAGCCCCAGGAAGGCCGCTTTCCCCTTTACCCGCTGTTGCGGGTGATGGTCTTGTCCTTGGTGGCTTGTCCCCAGGTTCCCCCTGTGCCCTCAGGGGGCTGCCAGCCAGCGAGGGCAAGCAGCGGGGACCAGCATCCAGCTCCAGTAGCAGAGGGAAAGGGGAGCCGGGGGAGCGCCATTTTTAATTCAGCGGAGGCTGGGCGGAATCCCTGGGCAGTGGAAAAAGGGAGCAGGTGGTGGGTCGGCGGGGTTTGCCCCCATTACCTATCGTGTTTCTGCAAAGCCAAACTGCTCAAGTCCTCTTGTGAGTCCCCCATTGCCCATGTAATGGAGCCGGGAGGCAGCAACCTGCCAGCTTCAGACTGAGCCCCTTTTAGAAGTTTAAAATGGTCCATCTGCATCATCATTCAGGGTAGGGAAGGGAGGAAAACAGTGCAGGATTTAGGCAAGCCCAAACACTACCCACCCTGTTGTCCGTGTCAAGTCACTAGGTTGGATTTTGGACCAGTTTTCAGCACAAAGTTATCTTAGTAGCCAAAAAAGAAAAAAAAAAAAGAAAAAAAAAGAAAAGAAGGAGGAGCTGCAGTGGGTAACTGGCAGTCCTGAGGTGTCCAGAAAACAAAAGCAAATTCTTAGTACACCAAGCCTGCAATTTACTTATATCCTTTTTAGTTTTCATCTTCTGCCACAAATGGAACCGGGTTGGGGAAGGTGAGCAGCTGTGTTTATTTTAATACATCTCATTTAACCCTCACCTAAAAACAAATTGGAAGGTTTGGGAGTGCATTAATCTGGACCCAATTAGTGTCTCTTTCTCCCTCAAAAGTGCAACCTGAGATTAATGAATATAAACTAGAGTTTCATATGCAGTCTTTAAATCATTTGCATGTTTTATGCATGATAATTGAATTTATTTATGCACTTCCTTTCATTTAATGATTTCTTGCTCTTTTCTATGCTATCAACATTATATTATGCAAGAAATAGGATTTGGTAGACAAGAAAGGATAGCAGTATATAATTCAAACCTGAGTTAATTTTTAGTTCTAGTGTCAACAGTACATCAGAATTAATATTGGTACCATGCCAGTGGGGTTACATGGCTGGGAAAATGTAAAATATTTTTGGTAAAGAAAAGGCTTTTAGCTTAACAAGACATTTCTGATTCAGTTTAGTTTGCTTGCAACTTTACAAGCAAAATTATTTTCAAATGGCTGTTAAATTATTGTATTGACTTTTCAATGACCCTAGAGACTTGTGTTTCAACTTGGCCAATTAGTAGTAATAAGAAGATGAATAGTAATTACATTAATAAATAACTGTTTTCAGACCAGGACATCAGTATCATAGTCTGGCTTAGAAAATAAGGGTATATTCTAATTTTGTCTCATTTGGTCTTTGATCAGGAGAAATACGGACTTTGGGGCTATAGTAAATTTATCATAGCCGAGAAGGTAGAAGTCCTAGGGACGAGTGAGCCATATTAGCTAGCAGCTCTGTGGTAGTAGTGGTTTCAGTGCCATAAGCAGGGAATTTTGCTTTGTTTCTCCAATTAAGCTCAGATGTCTTAACGATTTCTTAGTGATGGTGTCTGAATTTTTTATAATGCATGCCAGGAAGCTACTATGGAAAATAGTTTTTTTAAGACGCTGGTAGTGGTGCTTTCATAGCTTTAATCTATACCAGTTTCTTTTGTGTCTCTTGTCTTTCCTTATGTGTTGAAAGATGTATGTGGAAGTGATATTTTTCTGTGGTGTCCTGTCTTTTATCAGTGAATTAAATGGTTGTGTCTTGTGATTGTTTCTTGATACTCGTAGGTAGGAATGTGTTTAAAGGCTAAAGCTCTGTTAATTTGTGATGTAACCATTTCAGTGTCTTTCTTGTTGTTGAAACGTAGTTTAAAATGTTCAGTAATGTAGCATGAAATCATTGGTTAGTTTTGGAATGGTGGTGAAATCATGTGAAGAAAGTAAGTATTGCATCTGATCAAGATAAATTCACTCTAGTGTTTTATGGCTTTTTATTCCTATGTGATAGTAATAAAGTCTCATGTAGGGATGGAAGCCATGAAATACATTGTGAAAAATCATCAACTCAGATGGGGCCATCAGGATAGCATGCTGTAGTTGTAGAGTTATTGAGAATGATTGGAAGATGATTTAGTATGTCACCACGTTGACTACCATGTTTTTGCATTTTGTTTCTTCATCCTTCACCCACGTAGTTTGATGAGAGGAAATCAGTTTGTAATGAGCTGATCCATCTTTACATTGGTGTTCAGTGTTTAAATTGTTCATACATCTTTCATTTTCTGCCAAAGATAACACTGTATATGAAACGCTAAGCTAAGAATTTAATATAGCTAATAAACACGTGCCAAAACGAATACAAAGAAAAGCCAATGAATTTCTAAACACTTGAAAATCAAGAAGGTATCAAAGCAAGGTCTACCCTGTTAGCAAGTGGTCCAGGGTCTTTTTTTCCATGTTTGACTGCAAATTTGAGAGATGATCAAGCATTAAAAAAGAATTCTTCTCCCCGCTCTGCATGTCTTTCTGAAAGCGCGTGATCTTTTCTCTCTCTGGAACCAAGATAAAGGCTGACAGTGTTGGGGACAGAAAACAATTTCTGACAATTCCCTTACAGTGCTGCCATTTCACATATTGCCTTACTGCTCCGTCTGCTTCCTTCTTGGGTACCAGTTTCCTTTGAGAATATTTTTGGGAATGTTATTTATTCTGATACAACAATTTATGATTTTCCTTCTGTATTCTTTCTCTGAAGCCTACGTTAATAAAACATTATTGATTTTTTGGTACTTTGACTCCTTTATTATTTCTCTCAGGTGTGAATTTTTTGTCTGCTAAAAAGTACTTTCTCATTATTGTAACTAAGGAAAATCTTCTGCTGAAAAGCCCCAGCAATAATTGGGCAGGAGGTATATTTCCCATTTTATTATAAATTTAAATGTCTGGTGTAAGTCAAATAGCACACAGAGAATTTAACCTTGATTAAATTCACAGATGTTGTGTGGCAATTATTTCAGTCTTACTTGCACTTACAAAGATGGTAGATGCCAGTTTTCACAAATGCTGCCATGTGAAGAAAAATTTATAAAAACCTGTAAAACAAGTTATCTTCAGACTCCTATTAAAAGGCAAAATATTTTCTTCCTTATTTTTTAACAAAATGGCTCCCAAGAGTATCCAGGGTGTACTGCCAAGAGAATAAACTGGGCTTATTTTTAAACATTGTATTTGGCTAAGATAAAAATTGTCTTCATCATTTGCCCCCAAATGGTTTCAATATATACTTTCGATAATATTTCAATTTGGAAATTACTCTTCAGGAACCTGGGACAAAGTTCTTTAAATAATTTCAGATTGTCTCCTGTACTGTTTTTCTCCGTTTCTCCCAGTTTAAAGTATATTGTTGTCACTCCTAAATAATACGCAAATCAGCTTTACTGCCAACTATAATTTGAAAAGTAGTCTATGGTCCCACCTGTAGAGTATATTTTCAGAACTGCATTTTGCCTCTAAATTACTTACAGAGTCAAATGTTCTCCAAGTTGCAGTACTACTTCGAAATGCCAAACGAAATGGTTGAACGTGGGATCTTAAAGGAAAGTGGAGCTCTTTCCCTGTATGTCGGCACTCGTTTGGAAGGGCTCTACTCACCAAAAATTAAGTTCTCAGTTTAAGCAGTACCAACTCATTAATCTTTCCAGATTACTTCCTTTGCAATGCCGTTGTTTTCGGTAAATTTACACAGGTGTGACTGGAACTTGTTAAATAACGTATTAATTGTTAACAGTTGAGGAAACTCTGCAGCGGTCAAAAGAAGCTAACAAGTACTGTGTGTTTTAGTAGAAACTACTCTGAAAATGCAATGTACGTATTTTACGACTATGTTGATGCTGTTTTTAAACCCTCAGGTAACCTCGTATAAATAGATTGAGGAACTTTGCTTTATTAGCACGGCATAAACTTCAGTGTGCAAACACTTGCCTCAGCCTTGGCCAATAGTAAGCATTACGGGAGGGAACTCAGAAATGAGTTTCAAAAGGCAGGTTTTGTCACTGGGGCCACTGTCATACCTGCATTTTTTGTGGGGGACATCTAATAGTACAAACTGGTGTGATAAGTTCACTCAGGGAATAATATACATGTGCTCTGTGATCTGAAGGAGGTATGGGCAGTAAAGAAAAACTTATTCCACACCCGCCACCTCTTCACCCCCCAATAAATTATACAGAGTTCCTACCTGACCATTTAGTCGCTGACATGGGCTTACTCTGCCTGTGTTTCTAGGGTGAGGTATTGAAAATGCAAGATTTGGCTCTGTGTCACGCTAATGCAGCTACGCTGTTTTGTGTCTGCTGAGAGCAAATCTTTTCCAGTGGAGCATGAGCAGAACAAGTTCATGTCTGCCATAACGTGGCCTTTCAGCATACCTGTAGGAGGTTTCCTGTTGCCAACTTTATTTGTCCCATTTGCCTAATGAATTATAGGGTAAGACTGAAAAAATTTAAGCGCGGCTTTTGGAAACTGCCTAAATAAAGTCGATGCTCTGGTTTTCCAGACAGAAGTCGCAAAGCGGTGCACTGAGATGTATGGGGAGAGATGCCAGGAAAGTTACAGTCCTCTGAAATAACGTCAGAGGTGAATATATTCCTGTACGATAGGCACCGGAATGGCCTAACAGTGCTATTGCACTTTGATACCTTTCTTCATGGCGTGTCTGCTGATGTAACTCCACTGATTTAACTTCATAACCAACTCCAAGTGCCATGTGTGTTCGACCCAGGAGTTAGTGAGCAATGACCTGTCCTGGAATAGTCACACCTTAAACACATTTTTGGGTTTCTGATGTGTTTTTCTTTTGTTGTTGGAAGAGAGGGGGTTGGTTAGGGTTGTTTGTTTTTTTTTTTTATTTTGTAGTAGTAGTTCATCCATAGAGATTGTAGATAGTTTCTTTAGTCTATTCTTTTCTGAAAAAAATTATTATTTCTACCCTATTTATTTTCCTTTCCCCTGCCTCCAGGGTGGAGCTGATCTGTTTATTTCCTCTTTTTTTTTTCTGAGAAAGAAATATGGTTTCTTACGAATCCTGCAACATGACATCAGAAATACCTCTTTGAATTATGTGTTATAAGACCTTGACAAACAAAGTTTTATGTGACACCTTGCGGTGATGGCGAAGACAGTGTTTTTCTTGTCAGTGTCAATTTGAGTAAAAAGTGTGTGCTTGTATGTTTAAAATGTAGTCACTTGTCAGAAAAAAGCAAGGTCTTGTCACAGAGATGAAATGTTAAAGTTACCACTTTGTTTAATATTTTGTAAATGTTCGTATTGTGTGTGTTCTTTATTTATTAACAGCCTGAGTCAAGCGCAAGACAATATATGCTGCTTATGCCTTCAAAATACTGTCTTGGGTAGCGTATACACCAGCTTTCAGGAAAAGCAACCTCTTGGCAATCTCAGATCCAAGCAGGATTCCTAAGTCTTTCTAGGACAATGCAAACAGCTTGAGTGTCACCTGTGAAAGGGTGCAAGTCTCTGAAAAAAAGCATAATGTGTTTTCTAAGGCCGGGAACATAAAATAAAGGGCAGTTGTTTTCTGCTGGAGCTAATGCTTTAAAGAAGTCTCCAAGAGTAGCATCATGGAGAATAAATTACAGCAATTCAATCCAGACGTAAGAAAGGCTTTGTTAACTGTTGGGGAGGGCCGTGCCACTGGGGGAAGAAGAGAAGTTTGCAATAGCTGTATAAATATAAAATTGGAAAGGCTATTTCTAGAGACTGGCACTTACCTATTCTCCTGCACTATCATTGTCTTGCTGATGTGTCAGTTGACTGTTCATCCACAGCCTTATGTTGGGTTTTGGAAAAATAGGTATGACTTTATGAGGCAAGAAGTTGAGGTGCTATTTCAGTTTGTGGGGTTAGGCGTGGAAGGAACTATACAGAGAGAGAGAGAGAGAAATAAGTTTTTCTGACAAAATTTTTCAGTATTATTTGAATTTCTATGATTAATTTGCAAGGTGCTTTGTCAACCTGGCACTTTACTACCGTTTACAATATTTAATAAGTATTCTAATTGTCATTGTTTTTCTTGATTTCTTAAAACATATTATACACAGTGTCTTACTTTCCAGTCCTCTTCTGTATACTCTTTTTAATTACAAGCTGTCATCCAGAACTTGACTATCTGGCAAAAATTATGTGAGTTTTGACATTTCTCTGTACCTTGTCAACACGGGGAGCATTTGTTTCTGTCAACAGTTATTGCTAAAATAAAACTAGCATTTTCTTTCCATGGAAAAAGTCACATAGGACCAGTATTGTGCCCATTTTTCCAGCTCAATCTGATTATTTACTTAAAGATATTACATATCCTTGCAAACTTGCCTCTCATTATGTCATTACCCATATTTCTGGGTAGAACTCAGGGTCCTTCTTCCTAATTATTTGCTTGGGCAGCTGAACTTTTTGAGAGGGTTTTTTTGTTTGTTTGTTTTCAATTTTGAAATCAAATTAATTGGCTTGACCTAAGTTTTCAATAGATTTGGTCAACCTGAAATGGCATTTTGAGTGAGTTAACTTGGTAACTTTTGGAACTTCAGCAAGTAGGGAAACTCCAACAATCATTACAGAAAAAATAGTTACCTTGTAAACCTATTTGGGACAAATAGGATTTTTTTTTTATTTTTTTTTTTTGTTATTTCACTTATGCTTCCTGCTCTCTAGGTTAATTTTTCCCACCCCCACAAGAAGATACAAGGAGGGCGTCTCCTTGGTTCTTCAGCCCTGGAAGCACTTGTGCTTCTGAAGGATATTGGAAGGAGAGGTGTGAGGAGATGCCCTGGTCTGATAAAATCTGGAGACTAGCAGTACTCAGTTGATACAAATTTGGTGCTTACTCTTTGGCCGAAGGTCTTGAATTTTATGAAGAAACTGTGAGTGCAAGTCTTAGTCATCCCAAGAAGCTCTCATCTTACGGCTCATTTCAATACATTTCTGTGGGATACTTCTACTATCTTCATTTTAGTCTTTGTCAATAGGAAATGAGACTAGTCCAGGAAACAGGACGCAGGGGGACAGGGAGAGGGAGGTAGGCAGTGGAGATGGGGAGCCAGAGAAAAGATCAGTGGGTTACTGAAAGCTGCGTGACTCTGGATTCATTCCAGCTCTCCTCTGCACAGAGGCCTTTGTGAAGCTCACTGTGGCTTCTGAAAGGAAGGTCCCTATTCATCCGGCCACTGAAGGAGATCATGCTAATAGGCTCCAGGATCACAAAGACACTCACAACCTGCTGTCATGAACGCAGGTCAGGCTTTGTTTGCTGCGCTGAATGCTTTTTTTTTCTTTAAAAACTGAAGTGTAGGTATATATTTGACAGAGTCGGTGATTCTTTTGTGTCAGCATTTCAATTTTTAAAAGGACGAAAACCAGGTATTGTCCATATTTTTACAGGTAGATAGAGGATGCATCTCTTGCCACTGACACAAGGTAGAGTTCAGAAGAAATTCCTGGAAATCTGTATGCAAATGTGTAGATAATAGAACAAAAACTAAAATAGTCTAATTTAAAATTAAGGTTTACTAAATTTAAGCTGAACTTCATAATTTTTATGCAACGGAAGTGAATTATTTTGGCAGACAATATGTGTTCTCAAGTTTTCTGAACTAACATGTTGCATCTAAATACTCTTTGGACTTTTTACTTTAATAAAACATTCATATTTAATTTCACGTTAACAAAATGGATCTGCGATTTTATTAGGCTTGTTAGAAGCAAAAATCTACATTTGAAACCAGTCTGTCAAATTTGTCCTTTGAGAGGGATAGAAAATAAATAGTCTATAATGTAAAAAGTGTTCAGTGAAGCCTGTTTTACATTTCCAGAATTTAATTCATGATAATCCAGGATTCTCAAGAGTGTTAAACTCTGTCCTGAAATAAATCACCAAATTTGGAATGTAAACATCATGTAGAATCTGTATTTGAAATGATAGGAGTTTTAGTTTTGGTGTAATGAGTCTTGTATGTGAATCAACAGATAGTGTCTTCCTTTTCTTACACGATCTCATGAACAACCACTTTAAGAAATCAATTTCTTAGTGTGTTGAGATAATAGGAACTTTTTGAAGGATATAATGTGATAAAAATTAAATTAAAGCAGCGCTTGAAGTGACAAATGTAAACATCTCCTGAGGTATTGCATGCTGTATCCCAATAAGAGCACAGCTGCAAATAATTTGAAAACTAAATTGTATTTTACATCAACACTGTTAGACAAAAATGACTTATTAAGTAATTGCTATTGTGACATAAGCTTTATGCACTAGCTGAATTACTTGGCACAGCTAAAACCTCAAACCACCTTGGGAATTTACCACATTCTTTAATTTTCTGATTGATTAAATGGATTATTTGACATTTTGGCAGAGCTTTGAAATCACGGCATAACAAAGACTCCTTTCATTGCTCATTATTTGCTCTCTTCAGGCTTAGCACAGATTCTTTGAAATGAAAGGTTTAAGGTGCTTCTTTCCCGGGTAATTTTTGTTCCAGTTCACATTTTTACTAACAGTGTCACATTTCCAACTTAAATTCCCCTACTGTGTCAATGTAGTTCCTTATAATGACAGTATAACCTATGGAGATATGTAATCTTGAAAAACACTTTTGTATACCTCACAACAGCGTGACTGAAGAATTCAGCATGACTTGTTTGCTATCAGAGAGGCTCTTAACCCTTACACCACTGGCATTTGCCGGAGTGCAGCAAGCTGAGCGAAATGGTGGGTGTCTTTGTTCAGTTTGGGACAATGTTCAGTTTTCTGCTGCCCCGGGTGGAAGTGGACAGCATTATGCAGCAATTTTGGGGGGACAGGTCAGAGATAGTCGGGCAGCTTGGAGGTCATTTGCCACCATCAGCTTGACACCAGTGAGCAAATGCATTGCCTAAATGCACTTAATGTCATTAACAAGCAGTAGCTGAACAAAGCAATCCAGTTTTCAATGTAACTGCATAGTTCTCTCTATTGAAAAACAGCTCAGGAGGGTACCTAGTGTGTTATAGGCTGTACTGCTCCATGCCGCTTCTCAAACAGAAGTTTGGTGGAGCTAGGTAGCAAGCGCATAGATGAAGCGAGACCTTCAGTGTTTTGTACTCATAGACTTTAAGAGCAGAAATCCTTGGCAGTGCTGGGTAGGGGACTCCTGGTTTCAAGCCTGCGTCTTTTCTAATACTATGAATGCAATTGAGTCAAATTGCTTTGGCAGTTGCCCTCAGAGGGGCCTGTGTGTCCTCCCTCACAGCTGTGCACAGCAGTCTGGGGCTACACAAGCATGAGGACATGGCTACAGCGACCCCATTGCCGTGGCAAGATTTCTGTTCAAAAAAATCCCTTCCATGTGCCTGCATCAGTAACAGAGCATCGCTCTCCAGGCTGCTTCTGACATACCATAAAATATTTACAAGGGCTTCTGTGAGCTCCCGACAGGCTTTCTGAGCCGTGGTGGGTTCATGAAAAGTTGGCACTATACAAACCACTTGCTATTCTTAAAACAAAACTTTCCTTGCAAACGACCACCTGCTGTGCTCCATCTCCATCTCTTGTGCATTTCAAGACCTTTGAATAGGGAAAATTGGGGGGTCTAAATCTTACAAAGGTGAAAATGGGATTCTTTCATTCTCCCATTCCAAGGGAAGAAGAAAGGCTAGGGTCCTGTTCAGCCTCCAGGAATTTACAGATGTGTCTCCAAGTTACAATGTTCTGCTTGTGTGTCTACAAGTCCAAGATTGTTTCCAGTCATTAAGACTGGTTCGGAGGTGATGCTCTTACCTGTCACAGTTGCCTTCCTGAGAGTGGGAGCAGGATCACAGTAATTAGCAAATTTTTTCTGAAGCTATAATTTGAATTGGAAGTTGTAGGGTAGCCAAGTCTGTCCTGACTGACAATTTCTCTAGCTGAGGTAAAGCCAGTGTTTCTGATAGTCCTCTACTATAAGGCAGTTTAAACTCTAAGGATGAAAACCACCATGTGAGTCTATATGATTATAATTTTATTCATTTGAAGTAGTGACTCTTGAAGTCAAATTTATGCAGCTCTTTATGTTACAATATGTGTCTTTCAAGTGCCAATACCTTGTTCAGGCTGAAATTTTATGTGCCTGGAGTTGTCTTCAGGCAGATTTTAAAAAAAAAAAGAAAAGTATATCTGAACCAAAACTCCAGAATCACAATCCACTTAGAGGGGGGAAAAAAGAGTTTCAGCATTGCTATGCTAGTTTGAGGTGGGGATCTATGCACTGTATAACCTTTCCAACACTATTAATGAACTACGTTTGGTTCATATGATGGAATTTATGGTTTAAAAACTTAGGAAATAACATACACAAAATCAAAGAAGAGAGCATAGGTCCTCAATTCTGTGTTTAGGAATGTAAGAGCCTACAAATCCCCGAAGAAGGGAGATGCAATCTTTTACATGCATTTTGACAACGTCTTCAGTTACATGTTAATCGTATGTCTCAGTCTGCATGACAAACCCAGTGGAAACTGGCACTCAGATCCTAGCCTTCTCCACAGCTAAAAAGCCAGGCAATGTTTCACCTGAAGTGGAACAACATCAGTTGGAAAGACTGAGGAATTCCCACTCCAGGTAGCCCACCTCAAATATCTGATGTGAGTTCAAGACCTTTTAGGCAGACTTGAGCATCCTCATATCTCATCAGATGGGTGAGAAAATATGAACACCACCAGTATCACCTCTGGGATGTGGCGTTTTGAGAAGTCAGAAGGGTTTAGGATATCTAGAGTACATTTACTAGTTGTGCAGCTGAGGTTGGAACATCTCAGAGGGAAACAGACAGTGCATGAAGTTTAGGAATTGATAAGCTCTCAGGACCAGAAAAACAAAGGTATTTCTGTGCCTAATTCCTGGTAAGCCATGTAAACAGAAGTGAGATTTGCAGAGAAAAAAAATGTGATTGTGCAGCTTATAGATGTCAAGGGAGTCTGTGGATAAAACGCTGTATATCTCTTCACGTGCTCAAATGGCTGAGGTTTTAGATGCACGCTCGACTTATGGCTGAGGTAGCTGCAGAGGGGATGTTTGTGGTGCTCTAGCTGTCCTTATGCATGCTTTTCGTCTCCTGCAAATGGGAGGAAACAGGACTCGGCACTTAGGCATCCCACCTCAGTCATTTCAGTTTGCGTTTGCTGAGGGCTGGCGGCAGTTACCGCAGCTCAGCTGATGTGTGGCAGCTGGGTTGTGGGGCTGAACCTGGGGCCACAGCGCAGTATCAAGTGCATGCATGAATCCTGCGTATGCAGCAGGTTCTAGCTGTGACAAAGTCGTTCTGACTTGATTTAAAATGAAAGAAACCAAACCCCCCAAAGGTTTTACATCTTACCTATAATGAGATCGTGCAGCAGTTGTATTTAGTGTAAAGCTATTTAAGCCGTGGCTCTAGAGCTACAGTCATCACCTTTGGGTCATGTGTCTGCGCCTGATGTGCCTCAGCTCTAGAAAGAGCAAGACCCTCGTGTTTCGTTGCCCTCAGAGCAGTGGCACGTGTACGATCAGCCACCTGTGCTGTTTAGAAAGCCCTTGCTTGAGCCTGGCCCCAGCCCTTTGGGTGATGCCACCTTGCTGTCACTTTTAGTTCCCACGTTATTCTCTCACTTCTGTATTAGCATAAAACTGCCTACTGCCCTGCAAATGGCTTGTAGTAGGCTGTAAAGTTGCTGAAGAAAGGCTCTGATTTTAAACCAATATAGCCACGCTGGCATGAAATCTTGCTTGAATGTCAATTTTCTTCAATTGCAACCCTGTACCTTAGGCCTAAGATTCACCTTGGCTGGTTGCACTTGGTAAAAATTTCAGTTCCTTTCTTATGCTTTAAGTTGCAGCGTCTATCTCTAGTTAGCTCAGAGTAGAAATGCACCCTGTGTAACAAAAATACAGCCTCAGAATGAACTGAGCTCAGCATATAATTCAGGTTTTATTTCAAAATGGCTATAACATTTGCATTGTATTTTGCATTGTGGATGTATTTAAGTGTGAAAGCTTGATGGGTTAGTTCTATCCAGAGTAAGTGGTAGTTAATGAAACCTTTTATTAGTAAAGTTTAGATAATTACCTGGGTAATTGTACAGACAAATAATTCAGTAATTTAAAATGATTTATTATGAGTATAATGATACTTTACTCCCTTTAAGTGCAGCTTAACATGTTAATTACAGACACTCAAGTGACTTGCTAAAACTTATTTTACTGATCATATGTTATTAATTCTCCAGGGACACTGCTTTTTTGGAGCAGCCAGCACCTGCAGAGCGATTCAAACATCCAGCCAACATGCAATATTGGCATTTAAAGATTAAAAAAAACCACACGCACACACGCACAAAACCCCCAACCTCTGTGGTGGTTTTTTTTTTGTTGGTTGGTTGTTTTTTCTTGTACTGTTGAGGCCACTTCAGGTTGCTCGACAATGAGACTCTACCTGGAATCAAGGTAGATGCTAAGTGTCTTTCTAGAGCACTTGTCAGGACATAGTAATCCTGATATGAAAGTACACCGTGTCATTTGATCCTATCTTCCCCTGTGGCAGTTCCCGTAAGTTGCTATTCTTCAGGTTCTCCTGGCTATAGCTACCTACCAAAGATAACAGATCTCTCAATTTTGCAGGTCAATAATGTTAATATGTACCACTGCTTTAGTCTCTGATAGCATCTTTTCCATTGATACCTCAGTGATGTCTTTTGCAAATGCAGAATACAGCAGTGTTGCAAGCGCTTGTTCACTGAGAGTAATATCATGCGTCTGATCCTGGGCTGGGTGTGAGAACATTGTCCGCTGTGACGTTGGAACCATTGCTGTCTGACAAAAACATCGATTTGTTGGCCTGAAGAGGTTTGGTAGTTTTTTTGCTTTTTAGTTTCATTTGGGTTTTTTTTTTTGGTTGTTTGGTTCTTAGGTTTTGGTTGTTGGTTTTTTTGAGAAATCTCTGATTAATGAGACAGAATTTCCTAAAAATGTGACTCATTCCTAATGGCTTGCTGGAGATGGCACAGTTAGAAGGTTTGTCATCTCTGGAGAGTTTGGGTGCGCTGGAGCTGTTAAAGTCCTTGTTTTGATGTGGTAGTTGAGAACCAGTTTCATTCCAGGCAGCTGGGAGCCTCATGACGCTCCAGGATCTCAGGACTCCCAGGATCTTTTCTGTGCGGCTGGGAGCAGGGCGGCTTGGCACTGCTGTCGTAGCCATCTCCAAGGCCTCACCTGGGGCTTGCTGGTGAGTTGGTACCAGGCAGAGGGAGATAAATCTTGAAGCATTTGTGAATTGATACTCTCAGTTGCGGTTCTATTCAATGTAGATGTGAAATTGAATAATACTAAAACAATGGCTGTTTCTATTAATCATCTGTGCAACCTGTTTCAGACAGTTCTCCTGAGGAGTTATGTCTCAACAGTGGTGTGTCCTGTCATGTCACGTTCCACACGTGTGAACTGTGTAAATAAGTTTGAATGGAGGAAGGGGAAGGTGCAACGATTTCTTAGTAACAGATATTGAAACTGCATTACACCAGAAGTTCAGCTGATGAGGTTGCCACTTCATCCTGTCATATCTTCAAATCCCACTGATCTCTTTTTAGATTGAGTTATAGATAGCTCTTAGTTGTTTTAATAGTTTATATTACCCTCTAGCCCACCTGACCTTAAATTTGATAGTAAAATTGGTAGATTTGAGTTGAGGAGGCATCTTCTTTCTTTTACACACAAATTCTTCTTTGCATTCAGTATATTAGAACTATCATGTTGTTGGCCAGAAGACACTGATGTCCAGAGGCATTCATTCCACTTGAGAAAATGTGCTTTTTCCCTTGTCATACCATAGATCATCTGGTCTCAGGTTTCACTTTGGTGGAAATTCCAGCTCCCCTGGATAAAAATATGCAGTTCTGAAAAGTGATGTATATTTTATAACTTCTCAAAAGTCTAATATGTGTATTTTGCTCTTTACACAATTACAAACAATATTTAGCATAGGGTACCAAAGATGAGGCGATTCCAGAAAGTGCAGAGGAGGTAGTGACATTAGAAGACGTTTCAAAAGGTGCAGCAAGAAAAAATAAGTCGCACGAAGCAGCAGCATGAGGAACATAACATGTAATTTATTTGGTAAATATCTAGATCACCATTCAGTGGCATTCAAAATGTGCTAAACTGAGAATGAATACTGTATTTACACTATTAGAAAACCTGAGTAAGTTTGTTTGTAATGGTTTATTCAGGATTATCCCAGGCATGTGGGTATTTATCATGATATTACTGCATCTAATACACTAAAGAGATGTATATCGGATTAAGCTGACAAATTTTTATAGCTGGTACTTTATCTTTAGGGCAATAAATCAAGGGAGCCTCTCTAGACAAGCTTAGAAATTCAGACGCAATAATTTGTGGAATAACAATATTGATCTCTTAAACTGATGCCAGGTGGCAACAGCTATGGAAAAGCAGGAATACCCAAAGAGATGGAAATTGTGTCAGGTTTCCAAATTCTTGCTTACAGGGGTACCCCAAATCCATTGGCTACAGCATCTAAAAGAGGGTAGAAATAGATCCTCCAGTACTAATTGGCAGAGCATGAATTCCTGAATCAAATCCATCAACTTTCAGTTGGTTTGAGAAAAGATCTGCCTAAAACTGAATGAAGAAAGAAGTAAAATACCATTTCTAATGTGTTTCTTCTCAGTACAAGATCTCGCTCATGGCAATATGCTGAAAGCTGCCAACATGGGAGCAGGCAGCGGAGGTTGTCCAGAGGACAACCTGCTCCTAGATGCTATTTCCCTGTAGCTCACTTGCTGTTTTTCCCCCTGCTGCTGTCAAGAGTTCATGAGGATGCCCTCAGCAGGGGTAATTGGATATAGAGCATTGAAATAAGGAACAAATAAGAAATAAGGATCGCCATGAACTTATGCCACAGAAGATTACAACATGAAAGGTGAGACTAATTCAAGACCTGATGTATAGAAAGAAGATCTTAAAAGTAGCTTGGAATGCAAAATAACCAACGTCTTCTAAGAGGATATCCATATTTGCAGCAATGTAGGTTTCTGCATTTGGGCACCTAACGTAATAGTATATTGCATTAAAGAACTGTGCTATTTTCTCATTAATCTCTTTGGCAATAGCAAAGCAGGTTGGATTAAAAAAAAAAAAAAAGCGCTTCTTTCAGCCATTTTTCTTCTCAAGGCCTCACTTTGTCTCTCACTTTTTTTACAGTCTCCTCTTCCCTTGCAGTTGTTTTCAAATCAGGGACAACTTGGAGCAGATTGCTGAAAGCAGTAAAAGTACACAGCCAAATGAAAACTCTAAAGAGAGTGTTGTTTTGGAAAATGTTATTTTCATTGAAAGCCTCTCAGGAAGCAAAATTAGATTTCTTTAAAAAACATTTTCGAACAACAAAAAAAAATTACCTTTTTCTCTTGTGTTTGGCAAATTACCTTCAGGCAGTCTGCTAAACAGTAAAAGAATTTTTTATGAAAACTCAGGAGAGGAGTTGCTTGTTGGCCAATTTACCCTTAAAGCTATTAGTTCTTTTGACCTTGGAGAAGAAAACTGGAAATAGACGTATGACATCGAAGGACCATTTCAGCTTTTAGTACATGGAACTTAATTTGATTCATATTGTGAAAATTTATATCCAACCACAACTTTCAGCCAAGTGCCTTACTGAGCATGACGCGTGCATTAAAATACTTTGAAAAGGGATCCAAGTGATAGGAAGTTGTTCTTCTGATAGGCAGCTGCAGAGTCATTCCTTGTCTGCATTGCGTGAGGCACAGTAATGCTCTTAGGGCTCCAAGAGCTATAAAACAAGCTCTTAGAGAGTACTTCCTTTTCATCATCCTGATAAGAATTTCTGCTACGACAACCTATTTTTCCTGGTCACATTTATAACCAAATATTTGAACGGTGAATGTTATTTTTCCCATTGGTCTTATACTTTTACAGTTGGAGTAGAGAAAAAAAACAGTGGCTCAGCTGGTTAACACCTTCTGTAAATGTTATTATTGAACTTGCCCATAATTTTTACTCTTCTGCTACCCGTGTTGGAACTTTAATTGCTGTTGCTTTTTGTAAGACCTTTTCCCCCTCATGGGACAGCGTGGCTGATTTGGTGAATATTACTTTAAGTCCAAGGAAAAGGTTAATGAAAGCAAAGTAGGTTTGCCATAGCTGCACAACCTTGTCCAGCCTTGTCTCTAAACCGGTCGTTCTCACATGAGCAGTGCATGGGCAAAGTTTTGTGAATGAAGGCAGCAGCATGGACACCCTGGCAAACTCCACCTGCGCTGAACTTGCTCCTACCTGGCTGTGCCCCGCATGCTTCACTGCCACCAACCTTGCCGAATAAAAAAGCACAAGAAATGCATATCCAGGGATGCAGCTTCTCATGTCTTTGCTTCTCACATGCCTACAAGTTGCTGAGAAATCCCAGGTCTTTATTACCGTCGTTCCATGGTCTGATGGGGCTTCTTTGCATCTCATCAATGTTATGGGGCTGATCTGCTTTTTGCTATCAGATTAGATTAATCCAGACATTATTCAGCACTATTTTGATAAAACCAGAGGTAGAACCTGGGTTCTAGTGTGGCAGGTTTGAGCTAACTATTCTTTCCAAATGAAAGCGCCAAATGCCCATTGTGATTTCTTTTGTCTTGTACTTGATGAACAGCAGTCTGCTCTGCAAACTTCCCTGGTTCCCAGCTGATCAGCAAATTGCGCTGTAGGACATGCTTTAGAAAGCACGTCCTGAGACAGTGGCCTGTGCAGAGGGACCATTTTCCCCTGAGCTTAGCTGCAGGCTCCCCCTGTTTGGATTAGGGCAGCAAAAAGCAGCAGCAATCCAGAGAGAAAGTCACAGTTCAGGACAGTTACGAGGTAAGAGACCCTTGCTCCTGATATAAACTTTCTGTGCTAGTAAAAAGGCAGGAACTAAACACCTGAGGTTTGTATTTCAGGGTTTTCTCAGCAAAGATTTGCCCTGTGCAGTGCAGCAAAGCTGCCATCTGAGGGATCCTTCTCAGGACCTCAGTCAGGAGGAGGAATCCTGGAGGAGGGACTACGCTGGACAGAGGAGCAAGCTGAGGTGAAGCTTCAGCACCCATCACATTTTAAGACCTTTTGGCTGTTTAGGTTGCTTCAGGTGACAAAACCAGTCCTGGCTTAAGATGGTACTCAGGAGGCTTAATCTGTATCAGCATCCACCTCATGTCTGGCATGGCACAGCATATTGTCCCAAGACCTGTGGTCACTGGGAATGCATTACAAACCTGCCTGGTACCAACACACTGATCACAAAGAAGAAAGGCTAATGTATTCTTGAACGTAGTGCCAAATGGGAACCAGAGGAAAGGTGGCCTTTTGCTCTCACTCCTGCCCAGTGAGTGTGCTCACTCACTGTGAGACAGTGCTGTGATCCAAGAATGGTCCACATGTTGTGTGGCAGAGCTTGGGGAGGAGGAAATAAAGCTCTTCCCACATACATGTGAATCATGCTCTTCCCCAGCTCACTGGCGAAAATATTGTTTCATTTTGGTACCTTCTTTCATGAAGGTACCCCAGTAACTCATGAACAGAATAACCCCAGCAGTCAGCTCCTGTGCTCCTAACTGGCCAGCCTTCCTCACCTTCACCAAAAAACACATATGTTTCTGAATCTGTTAGTTTGGGAAAGAAGTAGAGATAGATATTAGCATGGTTAGGGATTTTGTAGTTTCAGCTCGGGAAAAATTTGAAGTAACTGGTGGGGATGGGGAGTTCCCAGCCATGGTGCAAGGACTGATCCTTCTGCGAGAGAAGAGAATTGAGTGTGATGAAAGCACCGTGTTGGCTTTCTGTAAAAAATCCCAAAGGATAAAGATTATTTACCCTAGGAAATACCTGAAAGTTGAAGTTGTTCTTCCAAAGGAAGTTAGCCATATGGCATTGTTCTTGTGAAAACACCTTAAAAATATTTTCGTGAACATTTTAATCGTATGAAGTTCAACAAGGCCAAGTGCTGGGTCCTGCACTTAGGTTGTAACAACCCCATGCAGTGTTACAGGCTTGGGGAAGAATGGCTGGAAAGCTGCCTGGTGGAGAAGGACCTGGGGGTGTTGATTGACAGCCGGCTGAATATGAGCCAGCAGTGTGCCCAGGTGGCCAAGAAGGCCAATGACATCCTGGCCTGTATCAGGAATAGTGTGGTGAGCAGGACTAGGGAAGTGATCATTCCCCTATATTTGGCACTCATGAGACTCCACCTCAAGTACTGTGTTCAGTTTTCGGTCCCTCGCTACAAGAAAGACATTGATGTGCTGGACCGTGTCCAGAGAAGGGCCACGAAGCTGGGGAGGGGTCTGGAGAACAAATCTTATGAGGAGCGGCTGAGGGAACTGGGGTTGTTTAGCCTGGAGAAAAGGAGGCTCAGGGGAGACCTTATCGCTCTCTACAACTACCTGAAAGGAGATTGTAGAGAGGTGGGCATCAGTCTATTCTCCCAAGTAACAAGTGATAGGACAAGAGGAAATGGCCTCAAACTATGCCAGGGGAGGTTTAGATTGGATATTAGGAAAGAGTTCTTCACAGAAAGGCTTGTCAAACACTGGGACAGGCTGCCCAGGGAGGTGGTGGATTCACCATCCCTGGAGGTATTTAAAAGACGGGTGGATGCGGTGCTGAGGGACATGGTTTAGTGGTGGTTTTGGCAGTGTTAGGTTGATGGTTGGACTTGATGATCTTACAGGTCCCTTCCAACCTAGACAATTCTATGATTTTACTTGAAGAAGACTACAGGCTTGAACATAGTATTGTTTTGCTTCTCCACTGCAGAAATGTGGATGAGATTTAAAAGCCACAGTAATTTATGAGCTGTACTTAGAACCCATAAAGAGATATCTCAGTTTCAGAATTTTTTCATTCCTGATGTGATTTAGAAGATTAAACTGTCATATTTTAGCACAGATAGATGACCATCATTGCTATAATTAATCATGTACAATAAATTCTATTATTTAGAAGCTACTTCATATAAAAGTTGAAAATATTTTTTATATAATACAAAATGAAGTAGATTAGTTAAGCCTTATAATTACGTTTTGTAGATATATGTTGATTTGTTTCATATGCAGAGGCTATTTACTTTACAAAATAATCTAATATTCTGAACACATACTACAAAACAATACAGTAATAGAGTGTTTGCTAATGACTTCAATTTAAGGACAGCCTGCCTAATAGCTTAGATAAGATGTTACTAAAACCGTGTGCTAATGATTTGAAAATTACTACTAAAATTGTGTTCAGTCTACGATGGCTTGCAGACGTAATTGTGCCAATATATATCCGAGTCAGTCCTGATTTTCAAGCTCATATCATGATTACTATGAGTCTTAGAAATCAGACAGGGCTAAATCATGCCGTTGTGCTCCCATGAATAGTCTCTTTGGTGGCTCCACTCATTTAAGTAAAGAGAGCAAGCACACCCTTGCTAGACAGGAATGCATTGAACTTTGATAACCGACTGGTCAAAATTGCTTAACTGTGCTCGTTCCTTGAAATTCTCTCTCCTGAAATTTGGCCTATATACTATCCTGAATATAGATATATGGAATTGTATATAGATATATGGAATTTTAAAATGTGGTTAAGATAGAATTCTATTCCTATCTATAGCTAACTGTAAAACATTGTACATGTACTGGTGTCGCTACCACCTTTTTATACATTATTTAGGTGTTCAAAGGGTTCATACAGGACAAGGGACATCTGAGTTCAGTTTTCTTCTCTGCATGCATGGCACTAAGGTTGAATCTTCCAGCTTCTGGAAAATGCTCTTAAAAGTATAAGGTATTCCAGAAGGTCAATCGTAGCTCCTCATAGAAGGGATCGTGTGTCAGTTTGTCCAATGGCTCAGAGCATCTGTTTGGTTTCTGGTCTCTAATATGGGCTGCTTATGTAGTTTACCTTAAATAGGCAGATAATAAAATATATGGAATAGATCTTAGGACAGAAACTGAACTGTAATTCATTGTTTTCAGTGAGCCAGCTTCAGCGTGGCACAACCCCAGAGGAGCCTTCAGTTTTGCAATTGGCCTGTGAGAAGAGGGCTGTGTCTTTGTGCCCTCTGGTGAGGTATGAGCATGAGATGGGGTTAGAGCTGGATTGTCTTACTGATACTGAGATATTTCTGGGAGTTGCCCAAGGCAAAATTGTGCAATCCCATAGTACGATTTCACAGCTGGATCAGCAGTTTATGAATCAGAATTTGGGGTTTGTGCATGAAAGTCTCTGTGGTGTGTGGCCCAAAGCTTTTCCACAACCTCCTATTTCAGTGCTGATAAAATTTCAGCCTGTGTTCTTACAAAAAAAAAGCTGGGGCTCTGGCACAGTGAATTCTTTTTTTTTTTTTTTTTTTTTCCATTCAGAAGCAGAATGCAAACCTGTGCACAGCTACTTGTAAGGTGCAACACTTCGAAGTGTTTGTCTAAAACTGACAAGGCAGGGATTGTGTATTCCTTCTGCTCCCCGCTGCAAGGTGAGGCAGCGAACCAGCTGACTTACGGCTGTGTCAACCCCCTTGCTGGAAAGTGGTGGCTGAGGCTGCCTCCTAAGGTACTCGATTAGGAGAAACGCTTTACGAGTGTGCAGTCAGTGGTGTGTGCTGGCGTGGCCTGGGAGGTGAGCTGGGAGGATGCCAAGGAAGGCAGATGTGGCTTTAGAGGAGCAGATAAAGGGGCAGCACCATGGTGTACCTGCCTCGGTGGTGCAAATTCCCTACTACTGACCAGAGGAGAGTTAAGAGGCTCCTGGCGGGCTCGCAGCCATGCAGCTGCAAGCTGTGAGGAGCAGTGGTAAAAGGCTGTATTCAGCTGTAGGTCAGGGAGAGAAAAGCAAGGCTAAGCAAGGAACATGGGAGGCTTAATTCACTTGGCTGCTTCCCTTCCCATTGCAGCTGTTCTACTTCAGGTTATTTACCAGGGCTGAATTCTTTCTTTATTCATCATTGTTGACTGTAGTTAGCTTGCTTTGGGTTTGAAAGGAGCTAAGAGTCAATTATGTGTCTGGGAGCTTCTGAATGTCTTAAGTGTGGTAGATGGCTGCAACCCCTACCGCTCACATCTAATGAGGTAAGGCAGCCAGCTGCTAGCCTGCCGTCCCGCGTGGGTCCGCAGAAACGCTCTGAACAGCCAAACAAAAGCAAACGGGAAGGGAGGGAACCACGTCTGCGGGGGTTTGCAGGGCGTCTGGGCGCTGTTCGCTCTGCCTCACCACTTGCCCTTGAACTGCCCCCGTGCTCTCAGGGCAGGGGTGCCGCTGTACGCCGCCTGCTCGGTACTGCCTGGTGCGGGTGGACTATCTTCAGGTGCTTCGAGGTAGTGGGAAGGTAAGCGTAATGAGCAGTGGGTGAAATGCTGGGCTGCAGTGGTGGTACCCAAGTCAGAGCTCCAGCTGGAGCTCATGGTGTCTGCCGTTGCTCAGTACCTGCTTGTTTTCTAGGTTGTATCTTGCCTCTGCTCACAAATGCTCGTGCTAACGCAACAGTGGTTTACTGACGTATGCTTTACAGCATCGTTTACCTCACCTCTGCTTCTAGTCCCCAATCTGTTGGGTTTAGCCTAGAGAGTTCACTTTGCTGTTCACCTCTGCTGACTCCTCTGCCTTGTATCTTAGTTAATTATCTGTAGACAAAGCCGCACTTGATGCCTTATCAACTAGAAAGACTGAATTAATCAGCTTTGTTAGGCAAAGGTTATAGCAAGGGGGTGACCATCCTATCCATCTGTTCACTCATCTCCTGAAGAGTAACCATAACAGAACTCTTAAAAATCCTATTAATGGATTATAGGTCAATAGCCTAGACACTCTGATAGCACTGCAAGGAACTATGGACAAAATGTCTGGGATTAATGGATTTTCTGAAGACTTTTATAAGGTCTTTTATAGATGTTTCCCTCTCAAATGCTAATATGTTCTGCAAGTAGAAAGAAAATGGCTTTTTACCACTGTATTCCCTTGATGTGGCTAGGCAAAGCAGGGAGGTACCTTAAACTATGTAAAATGCATTGACTTGATCAATTCATATGTAAAGTTCAAGGAGAAAACTTTGGCCTTTTGCCTTCAGAAGTAATCATCCAAGTCACAGAATTATCTCATCTTGACGCATGAGGAGTCTCATGCATTGAAATTCAAAAGTTCACCCAATTTACTAGTGGTGATCAAGTTGGCAAAATGTACTGGGGAAGCATCAGACAATTCACTGTGCAGCATACCTTGCTGAGGCGAATCCAATCTCCCTCCAATTCTGTCTTTTAGAAAAGTGTTATACAAGTAGGCTAAGAAATTCTGTCAACTTCTTTATCCTTTAATTATGGAAACTTCCTTTCATTCGGAGGTGTATTGTAACCTATTCAAATGTTAGGGCTCTAAATACTGTGTTTGTGCTTAGTTTGCAGTAAGCACGGCTGTGCGACAGGGTGACCATTTATCTCTGTTCTTTTTTGCCTTGACAGCTAGACTTGACATCTCGAATTGCTGCAGCGTACACGCACATCCAGAATAGGGCACAAAGGGTGCAGAACTGTTTATCGAATCTTTTGTCCCTTATGTCCAATAATGCGCAACATTGAAGAAAACGAAACGATTAAATATAGGAAACTGAAGATTTATGCCATTGCTGGGAATTTGCTGCTATTATCTCCAGTGCTAAAATATCATTCAAGTTTTGCACCTTTCCCCATCATTGTTCCGCAAGACGGAAGGGGTCTGCAAGGTCTGAGGATAATTGGGACTTGGTCCCAGATACATACGCAATCCACATATTTTCTGGAAGAGTCAGTAATTACAGGTGTTTAAATTATTATATTTATGCACCAGAAATAATTCTGGTTTTCTGTCTAGATTTTTTTTTCTTTTGAGGGGGTATCAAGACTTCTGATTATAAGCAGAGCAAATTTGGCTGTTCACTAGGTCTGCTAGTTTCCTGAGCCTTCTTTGCACTTCTTCCAAGCTCTCCGAAAAGTATCCGGTATCGTGTCACGCTCTTCAGTCTCTCTGGATGAAGGTCTGGACTCCCACTGAGAAATTTTTCCTCCTTCTTGCTGAGGCATATCCCAGAGAAAGGTGATGCAAAGATCTCCTCCTGTCACAGGGCTCGGGCTCTACAAGGAGCTAGTTTGCCCAGGTTGCTGAGGTTTATACTGCCACCCACAATAAAAAAAAAAAAAAAAAAAAAAGAGCTTACGGAACAACCCTCTACCCATCCCTCAAAAGCAGAGAATTCAAGAGGAGCCTGTGACACTGGCCAGGAACAACCAGCTCCTCTTCCTCACCCTGAAGTGGAGAGCCTTGAAAGGAGAGCATTGGAGAACTGATTTTTTTATTTATTTATTTTCAGGAGCAACCCTGAAAGCAGTTGGCAAGTGAAGCTGGCATCAGGCTGAGAAAGTGGGGATGCATGTCTGAAGTGGCAAAGGTCCTTCTCGATAACAGCAAAACCTGGGCCGCAACCGTCTCTCAGCACCCTGCTCCCGGGGTGCTTCTGGAGGTGTCTGACCCAGGAACTGACCAAGACTGCTGAGATCTATCTTTGAGGTGTGAAAAGCTCTCAGCATGAGCTCATGGGGCAGCGCGTCGGGCAGGGTTCAAACAAGGAGCTGTACAGTGCCGGCAAGTTGTGCTTACTTATCACCCTGGCTTAAATGACTGCCCAGCCAGATAGGCACTTCGTTCTTTTTATGTCACATGTTGCTTTAAAAAAAAAAAAGAGAATAAAAAATCAGCTTGCGAACATTTGGACATCTTTATGAAGGTCAGGATTTGCACACGTATTGTCTCTGAATATCACAAATTCCTTCCTGCCTTCTCATTTCTGGGAAAGCAGATGTAAGTCCTAAGGGATGAACAATACAGGTATTGTCTGGACAGTTCTGTGTAAATCTGCCTTGACCAATTCCCTAAAAATTGTGTCAGCAAGATGTTTTGTTTTGTCAAGGTTTTGTTTTTAATCTGAACCCAATGATCTGAATTGATGTTTCTTTTTGCTGCTTTCACATCTTTGCTGTCGTCTGTCACACATTTCATCTGGAAGCCTATGAGTAACAGTTTGGCTAGAGCGTAGGACGAAAAGAGAAACCTGCTTGTAAAGAAAGGTAATTGACACAGTAAGAGTTCAGGCCAAATCCCTTCCACAAACAGTCCCGCTGTAGTCATTGTGACTAGTTGTGTGAATAAGGCAAACAGGATTTGGCTCTTGCTGCAGTCCTGGCCACCTTTTATCATCGGAGGGAGAGAAAACCACCATAAAATTAAGTAGGTATCATCCTCCCCGCATTCCTAGTGTAACTATTTTAACTGGAATGCCTCATAAACAGATAAAGGCACTCCCGAGCTTTGGGATGATCATTTTTTAAATGACCATTTAGGGCTGGATTATGGTTTTACATTTTCACCTCGGAGCTTTTAAGGGCTGTTTGGGACATTAAGCGCTAACCTATCAAAGCCTAAACTGAAAGGCAATGTTGCTTGCAGTCGTACAGCCCAGCGAAATAATATAGTTTTGCTGCTGTTAATAGGTAAATACTTTCATTTGTGGAAAGAAAATGGTGATTCAAAAACGTTTGATGCCCCTAAAACTCTCACAGCAGCTGGATATTTTACATTGGTTTCTATAATATTCTTATGATAACATTCCTATCCCGCAGGGGTCTGCTTGAATATCAGAGCACTCATCTTTTTTAAGTTTTGCATAATGTGAGATATTAAAATTAAGGCTGGTGTTTACTGTTCAGTTCTTACACGCATATTCCACATTCACAGCTAGATATTATTTCCCTTGGAAATGCTTTCTGTCCCTGCCAGTTACTGAATGCAATCAGATAGCTTTGCATGGGCCAGCATACCAATTAAGTACCACGCCTGGGATGCGCACTGTTTCCTCCATCAGAAGCTCAATGGCTCATCGGCGAGTGAGCCGTGTATATTGATAAGGAGAAATCCTGCCTCCACAATGGAGGCAGAATCCATTTCTTGAAACTGCTTTCAGCGGGCGGTTTGAGGAGGGAAGGGGAAAGGGGGCAGGCGACACGTAAAATGGCTAGAAAAATGAAAGAGGAGGAAAGATTAATGGAAGCGGGATCAGAAAAACATTCAATTAGAACTTGCAGGCCTGGTCACATTACTCTGTGTTACTGTACATCTTGTCATTATCCAAATCTGTTGCTAAACTGTTGGCATTTGTCTTCATTATGCGGTAAAATGGTATAATGAATAGGTTACAAATATGATGGAGGAAATGCCCTGGAATTATCACAATGCCTGAGAATGAAAAATGCCTTTGTTTAAATTATTGGTGTGCGGCATCTGCCAAGTGCACAGACAGATGTGAAGACTGGAACGTGATTTTGTTCTGATGCTGCCTTCGAAGTTTCTGTTCTACTTCAAAGAGGTTTTCAAGCTGAATCCTTCCCGGAAAGCCAATGTCAGGGATGTGATACAACAGAGAGCAGCGTTTGACATATTTCTTAGCTGCGAGGAACTGCACAGCCTGATATTTTAAGTCCGGTTTTGGAGCCTTCTGCAAGCAGCACTCCCCCACATTTCAGGTGGAGAGAGCTCGTTAATGTATAGATTATGACTTTTAACAATGAAATGAAATATGAGGTGGAAAAAAAGCTACTACCTCAGCCTAGTTAATTAGACGTAATTTAGTCTTCAAAAATTGCACTGATCCATACAGATATGTTACCTTTCAAGCTCAATTTTACATTTGACTGATTATTATCTTCTAGAAAGATATTTTCAGGGGTTTTAAACCTAACATTTGGCCTACTTTAAAACTGTCAGAGTCTGAAAATCAGTACCACTACATAATAAAGAATTTTATATTAGGATCAGGATATAAATGAATATTTTACTAAAAGTTCAAATAAAATCTTAAATAATATTAAAGTACTATTTCAGTAGCCCAGTCTGGAGAATAGCCCTCCTCTTCCTAGAGGTGTATTAACTTTAATAGAGCTTCCTAAGGACCGCAAGGGTTGCCCACCCAGTCTGAAGTCCACACTTCCAAACTCCTTAGGAAGTACGTGTCCTAAAAATAATCTGTACCTTGTAGAAGGAGAATGAGAAGTCACACGGTCATCCAGCAAGGATGCAAACCTAGAGCTGGAGGAAGTCTCTCAGCTTAGTCCTCTGCTAGAGATTCTTTGAGTGATCTTCAGCAGATCTTGATACGTGCCTGGGCTTCGTTTCTCCATCTGAAAAATGTACATAAGGAGGGATGGAAGAAGGAAGGCTGACGGGATACCCTAGCAGGGAGTGCTCTGCCTCAGCTGAAGTTTGTGGGACACTTAACATTTAGAGCAGTGAGTTTGATGGAAGCAACCTAGTAGACTCTTTCCTTCGGTTTTTGAAGACTGTCACTCACTGCTGCAGTGCATGGCACTGCACTCAGGCAGTTGAACACATGAGAAGATGTTTTCTACCTCGTGTGTGAAAAGTGAAGCACTCTGAGGGACTGTACGGATGTTCTTACTAACTTCTTAATCTTGTGTTGATATCTTTATCTTGATTTACATGTGTTACTTTGACTTCAGATCAAATACTTGGAGATTTCACTTCTATATGGGCATCATTTTATATTGTATTGGAATTAATGATATACAGATATCTTTGCTTCTCTGTGAATGGTAGCTGTATTTTGAACGCATAATATGCTGAAGCTGATAGGATTGTATCTATCATTCGGACGATAATTCTAGTCTTAAACTTCACTGTTAAATTGCACATTTAGAACCAGATGGCTCAGAAAATTGATAAGATGATACCAAATCTCTCACCTCTCAGTCGTTGTTGGGTTGAATCCAGCCCTGGTTCAGAGTAACCAAAAGTTGCTACCATCTGACAGCTGTTTTGTGGCTTAGATGTTTCCAAGTGGACAGGTGTCCACAACAGGGGGAAAAAAAATCACCTGCATAAATTGAGAGTTGCAGCAGAGAAGAGTTTATGGGCACTGAAAACAGAGGAACTTCTCTGATCACTGTTGCAAAATAGAGTCTACACCTCTTTCTGGAGATATCTAAAATGTATAAATTCTGCTGCACCACTTCGGTGCATCAGTGCCTGTTAGTAAGCTCGTGTAACCTCTTTCATGAGTTATAAATTCACCTAAATGCGCATAAGATGAAATGCTATAATGTTTTCCCTCCCTTTGAAATAAAGCTCTGATCTTTACAGCTTACAATCTAGCTCCCTGATGAACAAACAGTTCATTACAGAACCTGTAAAACGGCAACAGTGTAGAAAAATATTTATAATGATAGGGGGATGCCAAGACTAAAGAAGCAAGATGATGTCCATGTTTTTTTAATCATTATTTCTTAGCATATCATGTCTGGTACAAAAGGGAAAGAATAGTCCTCGTTCTGCAGAAAGGGCCAGAGGGAATGATCTATCATTGATAGGAGTTAGATGTATATTTACAAGAAGGATGCGTGGTGTGAGATCTAAAACGATGATTCTGACTACTTATCATTAGTGCCAGGGGGAAACTTGATGGTGTGATTCATGTGGTAGCCTGAAACATGGGAGGCCCGTGTCCTTTTGCTGCTTTTGCCCAGAGACTTTTTGTGTGTCTTTGAACTAGTCCCTGTGCTTTAGTTTCCTTAATGTAGAAGGGGAAGGATATCACTAAACGCAGCAGCGAGAATTAAGTTTATTCAGGTCTGCGTGCGAGTGCCTCGCAGTCACGGCCCCGGTAGGAGCTCTGGCTCAACAGACAGAGCTCCAGTTAGACCTCTTAGGAAAGAAAAGATTAGCGAGCCTGGCTGCGTTTGCTTTGCATTAGTATTTTTATTTCTTTTCTTTCTCACACATCTGTGTTGATCCTGCACGGTGTGGTGATGGTATTCCCAACCTGCAGGTGCAACCAGCTTTGACTGCCATGTGCTGCACTGCACGTTTTGGCCAGAAATGCCTCAGCCTGAGCTGGGGCCATGACTGTCCTCTCTGGAGGAGCCAGGAGCAGGAATGTGTCCCTTGGTGCCTGGTGTTGCCCCTCCACCAGCTGGAGCCAGAGGCAAGCGGCTGACTGGCGTAGTCAGCGGACATGGTGCTGCTGCTGAGACGAGGATGGGTGCGAGCAACAGCAGCCTGATCTGCAAGTTCAACACGGTGTCCCCTCTCAGAAGGAAAGCATGACTTCTGTACTGGGCGCTACCGATGGAGTGAGTACCAAAGTGGCAAATGTGGCACGGAGGAAAAAGTTGCACTCTTCCCAGCCATTTGAGAATAATTATATACCAATTAATTGAGGAAAATGGCATCTGACGCTGTCAGTGTTCTGAAGTGTCACATATTAGACCCCAAAAAGTAAATGAGACACATATTCATTTTAATTAAAATGTTATCAAGAGGTGCTGTTGACCAAGAAGCCCATTAACAATAATCTGCTTTAGTAACAACTGAGCGAGTCAATTTATTGAACTGAACTAAAAAGCAAACCCGGTAACAACTGCCCACTGAGCAACTATTTGATCTTTCAGCTTTCTCTGATTAGCAGGGGGAGGCGTTCCCTGAATATTACAGACTTTTGTCTTCTTCCTCACTACCTTGTCGTAACTTGTAGAAACTGTCTCCATGGTGCAATCAGCATTTGCTCATCAAACTTAAAAGGGAGCTTTGCTAGCAGATCCAACTTGAAAGAAAACATTTATAGAGAGATCAGTTGCCAGGTACCATTATTTTCTTTTGTGCCTCAGCTGTTAAAATCTTTGTACAGGACGGACTGTTTTCCTTGGAGATCTGGCTATTTTACACACAGAGGCTAATGCACAAGATTTGGGGGATGCAATAAAGGTTACTTGCAAGGAAAAATGACATGGTTGCACAAATTTACCTTTTCAAGTTAAATTCATTAAATTCACTCTTCTGGATTGGGTACTGTGTGCTAAGGAGCATTAAACTGGCCAGAGATTTCCTGAGAACTCTTCTGCCTTTATAGGCGGTCTCAATATGGGCATAAAGCTGGCAGTGATGACTTAGTTACTGCTTGTACCAGGGACACTGGGAGGTTTGATGCCTCACGCTTTGCTCTGCTGTCAGCGTCAGAAGGCAAAACAGCCCTGCTGCAGCCCTAACCTCTGCCCCGGGCCGTTTTGGGGAGCCACACCTGGCTACTCCCTGTGGCCTCTCTTTGCTGTGCTTTTACCATGGCGCCAATTGTCATTTAGCCCAAGAAAGATTACAAAATCCCTTCCCACCTTCCTTTTGCTGTCGGTTGGTGAAAAAAGTCACCCCCTTTGCTCTGAAGTGCCCCGTCATTCCAGAAACGGGCATTATTTCAGAATAAATTCACAGTATCACAGTATCACAGTATGCTAGGGATTGGAAGGGACCTCAAAAGATCATCTAGTCCAATCCCCCTGTCGGAGCAGGAACACCTAGATGAGGTTGCACAGGAAGGCGTCCAGGCGAGTTTTGAATGTCTCCAGAGAAGGAGACTCCACAACCTCCCTGGGCAGCCTGTTCCAGTGCTCTGTCACCCTCACTGAGAAGAAGTTTCTTCTCAAATTTAAGTGGAACCTCTTGTGTTCCAGCTTGAATCCATTACCCCTTGTCCTATCACTGGTCGCTACTGAGAAGAGCCTGGCTCCATCCTCATGACATTCCCCCTTTATATATTTATAAACGCTAATAAGATCACCCCTCAGTCTCCTCTTCTCCAAACTAAAGAGACCCAGCTCCCTCAGTCTTTCCTCATAAGGGAGATGCTCCACTCCCTTAATCATCTTAGTTGCCCTACGCTGGACTCTCTCCAGCAGCTCTCTGTCCTTCTTGAACTGAGGGGCCCAGAACTGGACACAATATTCCAGATGCGGTCTCACCAGGGCAGAGTAGAGGGGAAGGAGGACCTCTCTCGATCTGCTAACCACCCCCCTTCTAATACAGCCCAGGATGCCATTGGCCTTCTTGGCCACAAGGGCACAGTGCTGGCTCATGGTCATCCTGCTGTCCACCAGGACCCCCAGGTCCCTTTCCTCTACACTGCTCTCTAACAGGTAGCTCCCCATCCTATACTGGAACCTGGGGTTGTTTCTGCCCAGATGTAGGACCCTACACTTTCCCTTGTTGTATTTCATGAAGTTATTCCCTGCCCAAATCTCCAGCCTGTCCAAGTCTCTCTGGATGGCAGCACAGCCCTCTGGCGTGTCAGCCACTCCTCCTAGCTTAGTGTCATCAGCAAACTTGCTGATAGTACACTCAATTCCCTCATCTAAATCATTAATGAATATATTGAATAATATGGGCCCCAGTACCGACCCTTGAGGCACTCCGCTGGTTACCGGCCTCCAACTGGACTCTGCCCCATTGACTACGACTCTCTGGCTTCTCTCCTTCAGCCAGTTCGCAGTCCACCTAATTATCTGGTCATCCAGTCCACGCTTCCTCAGTTTAGCCATGAGGATGCTGTGAGGAATTCAAATAGTATCACACATAACATGAAATGGACTCTTTCCTATACCTCCAAATGACAGTACCAATGAGAGTGGGTTAGTCTTCTTTTCACGGGAAGGAGTTCAAAGCTTTGAATTCTTCCTGAATCTATCAGCAAGCAAGATGCATCGGTTTTCTTGGACGCGGGATAGCATACCAGGTCCAGAAGCCCTCCAGATGTCTTTCTGAAAGCTCTATTTTAGCGGTTGTGATCCAAGAAGAAGGAATTTTTATAGCGATTCTGCCAACTTCTGTCTGACAGAACATTTTAGGTGGGAAAATGAATCCTGTCAGAAAGGCGCTGATGCCTTTTAAGTCCTACTGTGGACAATAGACACGTCTGTCACTTACTGTTCAGGGGGCATGCCATGTTGAGCAAAACTGAAAGTCAATGAGACTTAGTGTACTTCACTCATGTTGAAAACAATATCCAGCAACTACTGGTCCAGAAGTTCACCCTTGAGTGTATTTAGGGTAGAAAGAACAGCAGCTGCTACTGAAAGGGAAAAGATTGATGCTAAGAGTGATTTTAAGGTTTCTTTATTTTTCACGTTAAGTTGGTCAACATTCTTTTTAGAAATCTAGACATTTATGAAGATAAATTTCATTGTATGTGTATCATCTACTTTGCAAATAGAATCTGAAGGATTCTTGCATGTTATTGTGAAGCATTTTGGAAGATTTGGCAGGAAATAAAGAAGTGAAAAACTAAAGGAATGACTACACAGAACTTTAAAATATCTTTTAAAAAATGAACTTCAGCACAGAATTTTCTTATCTTTTGACAATTTAAAAGTAATTGTATTGGTACTAGAACATTTGCAATTATTTCCAGTAGAGGTATTGCAGTGAGTAGAGAGTGGAACTCTCAAAAGAATTAATATAATGTAATCCCATTACGTCTGATCTGCAGCCCATCAACAGGGAAGATTCTTGGCTCCGCAAGACTATTTCCCTAGCTAAGTGTAAACGTA